>NC_137957.1:34976116-35576116 GCF_963924665.1 Micromys minutus | reverse complement strand
TCTACTGGCAGGCTGAAGAGTCCCAGTAGCTTATTTTCAGCAGCATCTAGGGATCCCCTCAAAAGACACAGCCCAGAGTCATATGCCAAGGGACAGCTCCTGATTTCTAGCCTTCATTGGTAGTCAAAATGAATATGAAAACACCCACCCACTGCTTCCCACTCCCCAAACAAGATGGATCAACAGCAAACACTTTGGATGACTATTCAGACAGAAAAACCAGAAGCTATTGGTGTTTTGGAAAAGTCTCAGAACAGAGCAAATAAAATGGGTGACAATTATGGGAGAGAAGCTGTATGTTTTTCTTCTCTCTCTCAGTTTCATTTCTCAATTCCACTGGGGAAATCAGAAAACTTCTCTGTCAAGAGAGACTACACATAAAAGACCTTTACATTGATGGGATTAGATCAATGAGACTATTTTTATTTTATAATAAATATTCAGTGTTAGAGAAACAGTCAAAAAGTTAAAAAAAAAAACATTTCTATAACAAGTCTGTTTTGTTGGGACACACGGGGTTGGGGAAGGCAGTCTGTGGAACAACTTGAGGAATTTGTTTATTCTCTTCTACCATTAACCAAATGTAGACAACAGTAACAGTCTCATCGGATTGGTGGGAGGTTTGAGTAAAACAGCCATCCCAAGCTTATGTACCTGTGCTGAGCAGATATGAGCAAGAACAGTCATGTCAAGGGCCCCAATGCCTCAGATCCATAGGAATGGCAAAGCTCCCCTCCCCCATGATCTGAGTACCAATTCTTAGGAAGGGTTGACTGTTAGCTAAAACTGGCTTTTGCAGAAACTATCAAACACAGCTTCCTCCTCCTGGATTGCTGCAACCTAAGACAGCTCTCCTACAGAGACCTCCTACTAAGATTAGCTAACCAGCCTCCTCCATGGGCTGAGTTGCTAGTGTGACAGCTTTTCTGTAGGCGTGCCTGTCCTCTCTTCATTCCCCACACACCATTGCCTGTGATATCTCAGACATGTAGTATTAGCACTCCAGATCCCTGAGCTCTGGGGTTCCCAGCTACTGTCTGTTGGGATTCTGTAAACCCCACCCCACAGTTACCTGGCAACATCCAGGTATGCTCCGCCCCAGTTATCTAACACTATAAAAGGGGATGCTTGCCTCCTCTTCTCTCTCTTGCTTTCCTGCTCTCTTGGTCTCTCACTCTTTTTTCCCTTTGTCCCTCCCTCCCCATTCCCTTCTACCCTCTCTCCACATGCTTATGGCCAGCCTCTACTTCTCTCTCTCTCTCTCTCTCTCTCTCTCTCTCTCTCTCTCTCTCTCTCTCTCTCTCTCTCCTCTACCCTCTTAACTCCCCTCCCCATGTCCTGAATAAACTCTACTCTGTACTATACAGTCATGTGGCTGGTCTCTCAGGGGAAGGGATTCTCAACATGGGCCCTCCAGAGACATCCCCCTTGTCCCCATGCCTCTCACACCTTCATAGATCATACCCCCCCACACACATACTCTTCATTTTTTTTTAACACTGCCTGCTGAACTGTACTAAAAGGCATGCCACAGAAATCCCGGCCTCTTCCTCTGCACTATCCCGATTGATTCCAAATAGTGGGAAGCCTTACTGACATCATAAAACCCAACTTTACATGCATGGTAAGAAGGCAGACACAGAACATCCATTCATAGTTCATTTGAAGGCAGGTGGTAATATAATGTGGCTTATCATCTTCTAAAGAGACTGTCAGCTTCTGAAAAGGCTGAATTCCTGTGCCTCATGATCACTTGCTGCCTGAACTCACCTAAGCCTCTGATAAAAGAGGAAACATCAAATTCCACAGAGCTCCCATGTAGACAGAGATACCTGATACCTGGGATACAGAAAAATGCCTGGCCTGTAGTAAGGGCTCAACACCCAGCCTCATTTAGTATGTGCGCAGAAACTTGTGCCCTGCAATGGGGCACTAAAAGGCAATTTCTTTGTAGTATCTCCAAAGCCTTTTCATTTTTGTTTTATGAAGCTAACAATTCCCTAGTGATTGGAAATAGTCCTGGAGAGTAGGAAGCAGTGTTAGTTAAAACTGCAGTGGGGGCCTTGGTCAGATAGCTCAACAGTGGTGCTTGGGGCCAAGCTTGCGGATTTGAATTTGATCCAACAACTGGCTTGGTGGAAGGAGAAAACTGATTACTGCAAGTTGTCCTTTAACCTCTACCCACCCACTCTGCACGGCCTGCCCCTATATACATACACACAAATGAATGTAATAAATTTTTGTAAAATGAAATGTCATTAAAAGTACGAACAGAGTTTGGTTTTCCAATTTATATATTAGAAACATAAAAATTAAAGTCACCAACAAAATGTACATCCTTACTGAAGTTTTCTCTTTTTAAAAAATTTTTGTAATTATATTTATTTACAGAAAATTTACTGTACACTTAACCCAGTTTAGTGGTGAGTTCTTTAGCCTGTGCCTTTTCCAGCTTGGCAATGCGAGCCACACACTTAGGACCCAGAACGTTGCCTCCCCAGTAGCAGCGGATCTCATCATATCTGTCATTGTAATTGACCCTAATAGCTTCCACCAGCTTAGCCAGAGCATCCTTGTCTTCTGAGTTAACCTGTGTGAAGTTAACAGTGGTGCATGTCTTCCTATGGACCAGGCACCCCAGCCTGGACTTTACCTTGATGAGGCCGTAGGGCACCCCCATCTTTAGACACAGGGCAGACAGGAAAACCACCAGTCTACATCATGGGCAATCACCACCAGCTGAGTCTTCTTGTTCTCCACCAAGGTGGCGACTGTATTGACTCCTGCTCGGAGGACAGGTGGTCTTTTAGTTGGGACATCCCCTTTACCAGCAGCTTTCTTCTCAGCAAGGGCCAGTAGCCTTTGCTTCTTGCTTTGTCTCTGGTATCTACTTGTGGGCAGCTGACTATCTGCCTGTCCAGGGCCTGGGTGAACTGGTAAAGGCAGGAGGTACTTTGAGCCGCTTATAGAGGACGGCTCTTTGCAGCTGCAGCCTGATATAGTGGCCATTTGATGAAGCGTGTTAGATCTCTTTTGGGCTGGATATCCTGCCCAATGTCAAAGTTCTGGGGCCTTTTCTCAAACAAAGTTTGACCACCATTTTGGCTTCCTACTTCTTGACGGCAGGGACTGTGGCTACCTTCTTCCCCTTGACCTTCTTTCCTTTTGGCATCTTGCTCGGCTGGAGGAGAGAGCCCGAAGTTTTCTTAAAACGTTCCCATTACCACAAACAAACCATTTGAATAAGTCAAACATTTAAAAATCCTAGCCAAAAATCTCTCACGCCTGTGACTGTGATACCAGGATTCCAGACACAACCATGTAAAATGAGCAGGCGGACAATGGAGGTAATGTTTACTAGAAGAGCAGAATTGCAGTTAAAATAAACTTCAAATCACTTATTTTTCTATCTGTCCCTAATTTAGGTATAACAATTTCCAATATCTTCCAATCCTCAAGTTTGGGAAAATATAAAAGCCAATAAATGGATACCATACTTTTAGGTAAATACTGACATCTTCTCTTTACCCCCAGGATCTCCAGATAAAACAAAGCAGCAAAGTAGCTCAGGCAGAAGATCTGGTGGCTGTGACAGAGTGTCCCCAGGAAAGACTGCAGGACAAGGACTGAGCTAAAAGAGCACTTCCTCCCTTTGACATTACTGAGACTGGAAGAACACAGGAGCTGTCATGATTCTGCAGGGACTCCGTGATAACAATACTATTGCTGTATGCACCTAAGCCAGGATGCTACAAAACACATGCTTTTTAAAAAATAGATAGCACTGGGGGATAGCAGATGGCTCAGTGGTTAGGAGTAGAGGCAGCTATTGTGGAGGACTGGGGTTTAGTTGCTAGTACCCATGTGATAGTTCACAACTGGCTGTAACTCCAGTTTTAGAGGATCTGGTGCCCTCTTCTGGCCTCTGTGGGCATTCATGAATGTGGTTGCAAGCAGCCCTCATATACATAGAAGTAATAAAATAAATGATGAAGGGACCGATTCATCCCATTTTGTCTCCACTCAGAAACTAGGCCATAACCATTTGCTCTACCAGCAGACTCCAAAGTCCAGGAACAAGATAATAAAACCCCACACCTTAGCAACAACCTGAAGACAGCCATATAAATGGCTTATCTCAGGATAGGCCACATTGGTTAATCATTCATGACACAGGAACACAGCCCATCAGTGAGGTATTAAATGACCTAACCCCAACAATATGATAATAAAACATTTTCCTATCTCAAGTCTAAGTCACTTTGCTTCTCTAGCTGACTTACATGTCTGAATTGTTCTGAGGCTTGAAACTGCAGTCTCAGCTGTTTGGGACCTTATAGTGAAACAGTGGAGAATTAAGTAGCGTAGCCTTGGTTCTATCTCTGCAGAAACTGCAGTGCCTTAACTCCCAGCCTCTAGGTTAAAGTCACAGGAAGAAAAAGGGAAAGGAAGCTTTTCTCTGTTCTATATCTTCAGCACTTATACATCTTTCAAAGTGCATGATCACATGGTAAAAAGTTTACCACAAATTTGCACATAAATTCAGGTCATAAAATTGAATAAGAGGTTTACAACAGAGAATGTTTACATGCATATCCACTAAGTAATTATCTGGTTAAACATTCACCATCTGTCACAAGCTTTACAGCTTCCTGGAGAGTTAAAGACTGTAACTTAGTTATCCTTGAAGTTTTATATAGATAAACCCAGTCAATATTGTATCTTCTGCTCAGAAGCAATTAACTTGTAACACTTGAAGACTGGTAGAGTTCTTGTCTTGGTTTTGACATCAGAAAGGATTTAGTAGTAATCTATTATAAAAGAGGCCTGAGTGTCTTTGTCTGGGTTGCCATTTTAAAGTGGTGGTGACCCCTGCATGTTGGTTGTTTCTGCAGAATTTTCTTGCATACTATTGAAGTCAGGGGTATTCCTTCAATGATTCTCAAACTATAACAATAAGAAATATGATGTTTCTGTAATCAAAATAATGCTTCAATAAAGTCTTTCCTCTCATAAAAAAATATGCTGATTGGATGAGATTAGAACCCAAAACATGAAATGGTACAGTGATGTCACAGCAGATGGCTCTGGCTGCCTACTATAGGCCTATACTAGATTGGGCCTGTCAGTAGTCAATCATGGATTAAGGAGGAGCTCACAGACCTGTTAGTTCCCAAGGGATTCCTGGGGAAGGGCAGTCAGTGTTTTCTCTTGTGTACTCACTGGGGAGCTCCCCAGTCTCCGACGGATAGTCTCAAACCTATGCTCACAGAGATGATCTCAAAATTAAACAAAGGAAATGACAAGAGCAAACCAAAACCAACCACCAAACCCAAAGGGCATGCATGTAAGAAAGGGCCTTGGGTGGTGGATGTGGCTAATAGGGGTGGAAGGGAAGATTAGAAAGGATGGGAGTTATAATAATCAGAATGTACTTTATAGATAGCTAGATACATACATACATACATAATCCATAGATATACATATATCATATATAAAATAATCAAAGAACAAATTCAATAAAAGTTATTTTTAAAATCTATTTCTGATACCTATTAGCTACGTGATCTTATCCAGATTAAGAAACTACTTACTCCAAGCATGTTTTCTTGTCTATAAACACCTCAGAAGGCTCAAACCTGATGACAGCATGTCCCAGTTTCCCAGCTCAAGAGCTTCTTGGGAAACACCATGGTAGACTGATCATTATTCACCGATGACCCTGTCCGAGGACGCTCATGCACACCTGCTCCCCCAAAGACTCTCATCTTTGCTATGGCAACCGTAAGCGTTATCAGTTCTGGTCGTCCCATCAGCACAGGCCAAAGAGGCAGGACAGTGATTGAGCAGAAGCTGAGCAGACTTGAGACAGGCACAAGGCTGATGAGACTGGGGACTGCTTGTTACTGTGTCAACTGAGTCCACGCTGACTGTGGCAGAACAGTTTAAATCTAGGGGACATTCTTACAGACTGTTTGCATGTCTGTAACAGCACAGAACATCTTCACTCAGGGTGTGCACAGACCCTTAGGGAAGAGGATATTTGTATCCTACTCTTTAGAAGGCTAGATGCTTTGATAGAAAACTCGTCTCTCCAGACTATTTACAGATACTTTCAGAACAACTCGACACCTCAAGAACTGAGTGATCCAGAAATTTGAGCTGATTTCCAAAATTTAACTGTTTTTTCCTAAAGCCTTATTATTGTTTTTTTTTTAATTTCTGTTTTCAAAGTTGACTGAGGGAGCTCGCCACATCCTACCTGGTTTCCTGTATATGTGAGCCTTGTTAGCTTTTTCTCTTCCTCATATCATCCGTTCCAAATCTTTTACCAGGAAGCATATGCCTGTAGTCAGCGGGCCTCCTCTCACTCCACAGAGAAGTTCTGGTTTGGATGTTACGGTATTTACACTCCTGTTTTTCCTGCAGGTATTCTCTCAATTTGATTACATAACAGCGTCATTCTCCAAGCTCCACAGGAGACTGTACTCCTTGAGGGAGGGTCTTATCTAATTTTCTACATTAATTACAGAGTAACATTCTCAGATGGAACACCTAGTAAGTGCTCAGTAATGTTTGTTTGTAGTTTGTTTGATGCAGTGTTAATCCAGAGAGGGACTGGACTATAAAGATCACAGTAAAAGCCATGAGGGAAGAGGTGCTGATAGTAACGTGAGGATAAAGAGCACTCAAAACCCACAGCTGCACGTTTTCCTTTTTTCTCCTCATTTCAATGGCAGAAGTATCATCAAGGGTGTTGGTGGATTTGAAACTTTCGTGTCTCTCTTTTTTTCTAAAAGAACAACCGAGCCATGTAATTGGCCCACTCAGAACTACTTGCTATAAAAACTGTTTTAAATAGAAATCCCTTTTAAAAAAAAACAGACTTGGAAATTACTTCTTTACACATGCAGGGTTTTGTGTTAATAAAAACCTGAGGACTGCAATGCCTTAGAGGGTAGAGGGACCTGTCACCAAGCCTGATGACAGGAGTCCAGTCTCCAGGTCCCACATAGTGGAAAGAGAGAACTGGCTCCTGCAAGTTGTCCTCTGCCCTCTACACAGAGGGTTGTGAAATGTGGGCCATCCCTCCCTGAGTAAAGAAGTAAAAGTTAATAAAGCTCTTAGGAAATGCAACAAGGGGCAACAGAATTGGCAGGTTATGCTTGAAAGCATTGATTGATAGAGAAAGAGCTGGTTTCTGTATGGGAAGGTGATGGCAGAAACTTCCCAGTGCCACTGTAACAAAGGAAATCAAGTAGCCACACCCAGCTCCGGATGTGGAAGAATTTATTAGTTGTGTGAAACTGATCTCCCAGGAGGATTTATCTTTGTGAGCTCTGGAAGGAAATCCATCAGTGGTGAAGTACCAGAAGCACTTACTTAGGGAATCCTTAAATATAGGTTTGCATAAGGTCAGAGAAGAAGAAAACAGTGAGTGTTCACTTGGGGCCAAGAGCTCAAAGTGATGAGCTGAGCTTCCAGCATGCCTGGTAGATGTTCCTTATTTCAAAACCATCTCCAAGTATCTCTTACTTCCTCTCTAATGTTCATTTTCTTCTAAGCTTTTTTTTTCTTCTTCTTTTTCAAAGAATGTCTTTTCTTCGTTTTTAATGGTGTTTGAGATCAGACCTAGGGCCTCATGCATATTAGGCAAATGCTCTACCAGTATGGGCAACTCAGATGAAGAAAGCTTTGGAGGGTTTTTGTTTTGTTTTTGTTGTCGTTGTTAAAGTTTTTGTTTCATTTGTTTTATGATGAGTCATGCTAAGTAGCCTAGGTTACTCTCAAACCTCAGATTTTTTTTGCTGACTCAGTAAGATTTATTTAAGAGGAAAGGTATTAATTTGTAATGTATATAAGAAAGGTTCATTCCACCGAGCTAAACATATATGAAATTAGTACTGTAGGAGCCACTTTCTCCCACGGACTTTCATACAGTTTTGGAACCAAAGCTGCCCTGGAACTCACTCCTTGGCTGGCTTCAGATACATAGTCTTCCTGCTTCAGCCCTCTGAGTCTTGGAAATAAGTCACCATGACAGGCAAATGCGGCATTGAATAAAGGGAACTCACATATGACCATTAGGTCATACTGAACTAACATCAGATCATGCGAAGAGAGAATAATATGGAATAGTCACAGGTCTGAGCCAAGCATGGACTATCCTGAGACACTTAGGACTTCTAACACATCACTGTGGGCATCTGCCTACTTTGACTCACCTGAGTTAAAACTCTTTCAGGTTTGCCAAGAGCATCCAAAAACCCACATCTAATAGACAGACATGAGTTCTGTGCTATCTGAAGATCTTTAAGAAAAAAACACAGCAAATGCCCACTGGGTTTGGTTTTAAACATTGAAGCATGCCCTTTGCAAGAATATTAAGTATTAAATCTTCTGGGAATAATTTTACAAAACAACTTAGGAATCAGTATTTCCAGGGTTTAAGCATTTTACTCAATATTACTCATGGCATTCATGTTTCATAACACACACTGCAAATGAACTAACTCCCCAGCATGAGATCGCAGCTGTGTACATGAATCCTAACAGCATTTCTCTTGAACATTCCCTCCAAATGGGCCCACTGTGTTTCCCAGTGCCAGAGAAATCCCAAAGGCTCTCATCTGCCAACTCCACAAACTTGAGAATAAAAGAGCACCCATGCTGTGTTCTCAAGCTTTTCTGCCTCCCTCTGCAAGGACCCCAAGCCCTTTACCTCCAGAAAGCTCAAAACTAAGCAAATGTTTTGTTGTGGATAAAGATAAAGGTGTTCACGCGTGCGCCATGAATGCAGAAAGGGGCCTTGGGTGTTGGGCTTCGTGTCCTACTACACACAAGCAGGAGAGCTAGACTGTGAACTAGGGAAGCTACTCTCTTCTTTGCACTGCCTGCTCTTCATTCTGTCAACGGAATCCAGAGGAATAACCAGCCATAAAGAGCACAAAGGGGCTGACTCTGCTGACTCTTGCAGAAGTCAAGGTTTGGAAAGACTCAAGTCAAGCTTCCTTTCCCCCACTCCCCACAGTATGTACTGAGTGCAGAGAGCAGGCGGTTTTTGAACAGGCATCAGAACTGCCTAGAGTCTGTCAGGTTCTACCCTGGAGCTGGTATCTCAGTGGGTTGGATATAGGATAGGATCTGGGATGAGCATCTTAGTAGTTCCCAGGGATTCGGATGCAGATGCTCTGAAGACCCCATGCTGAGAACTATTGCCTCAGAGCTTCCAGATACTGGCAGGTGACACGGATGGGCAGGAATCTGTAATATCCAAATACATCAAACAGACAGTTGTAAAACAACAGCAATGGCCACAAACAAAAGAGCAATAATAAAACTAAGCAGTAGACCTCTGGGTTCCTTGTCATTAAAACTTACCTGCAACAATTTAGAAGAGATATTGGCATAACTGTCTTGTTTTACAGAAATGTTTGCCATTTTTAAAGATACCAAGTTCTCTGATATATTTATCTTGCTATTTGAATTATGAGTTTTCAATTCACAAGCAACTCTGGGAAACTCATACTGTTTGCGCAAGGGGAAGCACAAATGTATTGTGGTGACTTGAATAGATATGGCCCCTAGACTCAAGAGTCTGAATGCTTGGCCCATAGGGAGTGGCAGTGTTAGGAGGTGTGGCCCTGTTGGAGAAAGTGTGTCCCTAATAAGGCACACATTGAGGTGTCCCATGCTCAAGCAATACCCAGTGTGACACACAGTCTTGTCTGCTGCCTGTGGCTCAAGATGTAGAACTCTCAGCTCCTCCAGCCCCATGTCTACCTGCACGCTGCCACGCTTCCCGCCATGATGATAATGGACTAAACCTCTGAAGCTGTAAGCCAGCCCCAAAGAAATGTTTTCTTTGATAAGAGTTTCCCTGGTCATGATGTCTCTTCACAGCAACAAAACCTTAAGTAAGATGTGTGCTCAAATCCACTGGGGCACATGGAAATCAATTTAAATTTTGTGAGTTTGAGGCAAGACTGGTCTACACAGGGAGTTCTGGACAAGCCAGTGTTATATAGTAAAATGCTATCTCAAAAACAAACAAACCAACACCAACAGACAAACAAGACAACAAAGACATATCAACAAAATAGCTGAGATTTTAAGATTGAGAGCTGGAGACAGCTCAGCAGTTAGGAGCCTTTACTGCTCCTGTGGGTTCAGAGCTCAGCACCAGTGATGCCGTACAGTCACCAGGATCTTTAATTCCAGGTGACAACCTCTTCTGCACTTTACAGGACATGCACGCATGTGGGTACAACACACATGCATGCATTCGGACACACATGTACACTTACATACAAATAAAAAAATAAAACTAAAACAAAAAGCGAGATTGGTTCTTTCTTGATTCCTTATATGACCTGTCTATAAGATGTCCCCTGCCCTATTGGAATGTATCGAGAAGACCCTTGCCAGATGTGGACCCTCTATCTTGGACGCCCAGTCTCCAAAAGTATGAGCTAAACACATTTATTTTCATCATTCGTACTCATTGTGATACTCTATGACAGGAGCAGAAAAGAGACCAAGACCTTAGTTAAATGATGTTTGTGAAGACCAACTTTAAATACAGAGGTCTACAAGTTCTTGAAGTCAGTGTTGGATACTGGACTTGAACTCAGGTTTACCAAACCAACTTTTTTTTTTTTTTTTTTTAACCTAGAAGCACCCAGTTTGAACACACTACAGGCAGAGGTAATTTAGGAAGCCGTATGGCACAGAAGACACTGTAGTCCGGAGAAAGTGCTCCCCTCACCCTATCACTGTTTGTATCTTCTCTCTAAGAAACATTTTAACCTCTCCAGATCTGGTCAAACTCCAGAGCCTTATTTCCATAGAGAACATTGTAACTGTCCCGTACATTGTAACTGTCCTGTATCATCTAAGTTTTTCGGGCTGTGTAAGATGTGTGCATCCCTGTAGCTGTTAAGAAACACTGTTTACCAGGGAGCATATATCCTGCCTGTCTTTGCTCTGCTTAAAGATCATTACAGACAGGATCTTCTTTTTCCAAACATAATCTCTTGAATATCTTGGTTCCTTGGCCTCTAAATCTTTGGTTAATTTCTGGCTTTCACCAGAATAAAGGGAACCGCTAACAGATCTGGCCCTTGAAGCCGTGGACAGTTCCCAGCCACTTCTGAAACTATAGTCTGACACCTAGTTCCTAGTTCCTGACACCAGTTTCCATACTAGTCTGACACCTAGAATCTCAGAGTGTGACCTCTGGCAGGCAGAAGCTAATGAAAATGTGAACTGCGAACCTTCCATTTTTACTAATGAAAGAAAACCATGTCACAGGTGGTTATATAGCAAATGTGTGTCTGGGACCCCATATCATCCAAAGCCTTACATTTTCAAACAAGTATTTTTAGGGCTAAACAAACAAACAAGGGGGTTTCCAGCCTGGCACCCATCTGATTGGAGAGCTATTATGGAATTTGTGGGCCTTTGAAAGAGTTTATTCTAGGGTTTGAATTTAACATCCAAGAGTAACGTGGACTTGACCTCCAAGTAAGAACTGGTGACACATGACTGGAGAGAACCAGAAAGTTAAGGCTGAAGGTGAACTTTTTTTGTGATACATTTTCAAGCATTTTAAGCCCTGGGTTCTCTAAGTACATTAGCGATGACTTAAAATATACCAGTGTTCTGTGTCTAGGCTAATATGCAGATTTGTGCGATTTTTAATGTTTATTGTTTACATTTTTCATTTACTTAATGTGTGAATGTGTGTGTTCGTGCGTGTGTGGTTTCACAAGCCCACATCAGGTCCAAATCTCTCTCTCTCTCTCTCTCTCTCTCTCTCTCTCTCTCTCTCTCTGCAGGTCAGGATGTAAAGTTTTCAGCTACTGTCTGTTTGTTTAAAAAATGGCACCTTACTCAAGTTGACTCTGTAATTCCACCACATGGGTTCTGGAGATGGCGCTCAGCCCATCAGAATTGGTGACAAGGGTTTTTTATCACTTCCACTTGACACTTCATATAAGGGATTTCATCTTTCTTCCTCTGTGTATCACCACCCCTTCACCCTAGAGCACAAGCAAGTTAGCATTCTTCCTGCCATTTGTGAACCAGACCGTCCTTCCCACTGAGCACCTAGATACAGTCCATTGCTTGCACATACAGCAGTCCAGCACACTCTAGAATCCGTTGCTTTAAGGGTCAACGTCAACAATTAGACAGACACTCCTTCCTTCCTGGGGTTCTTTCCTCCTGATGGTATGAACTAGCTCCATGCACCCCTGAGAGTTTGCTGCTCAGGGTAGGCCTCAGGACATCTGGGGAGAAATGATCCTCTCCTTTAAGCTCTGGAGGCAACTCTTATCACAGACACTGTAGATAAGCCATTACCAATTACCCTACCTTTGGAGGAAAAGACTGGAAATTGGAAGAAGTGATTCAGATGGTTGAGGTCAGGGAACAGTAAGTGGAGCTGCTGGGATTAGAGCCCCAGCGGGTATTTATTTCTTCTTTTGAAGTAATTAACAGAACTAAGACCCTGTTAGGTGTACATTGCAAATGGAATCCATAGGTGACCAGCCCTTCTTTTGTCTCCAGGAAAAAGGAGGATAGACTCCAGCTCACTCTCTTTACCCATGACATAGAAGAAGGAAATGTTTAACTGTCCGAGGAGCCCCTTGTCTTATGTCACAAAGAACCAGGAACCACTGGTTTACACTGATTATTGTTTAAAACGTGATGACACCATGAAAGAATTGGAAAACCCACTAGGACCAATCTGATTGTCTCAGACATAGATGTACAGTTGTGGAATCTGCTTCTGTAGTACCTCATTAATTAAAAAAATTTTTAAATTTATTTTTATTTTTCCACTTTTTGTTGGATATATTTTATATACATTTCAGATGTTATGCCCTTTCCCAGTCTCTCCTACATAAACCTGGTCCCATCCCTCCTCCCCCTGCTTCTATGGGGGTGCCCCTACCCCCAACACCTCCCGCCTCCCCACCCTGACATTAACCCTACACTGGGGCATTAAGCCTTGTCAAAACCAAGGGCTTTTCTTCCCATTGATGCCCAACAAGACCATCTTCTGCTACATATGCTGGAGCCATGGGTCCATCCATTTGTATTCTTTGGAGTGGTATAGCTGGGCCCTCAGGTAGTACTATGTCCAGTTTTCTGAGAAACCTCCCAGAGTGGTTGGTTGTACCAGCTTGCAATCCCACCAACAATGGAGGTGTGTTCCTCTTTCTCTCCATCCTCAACAGTATCTGCTGTCACCTGAGCTTTTGAACTTAGCCATTTTGACTGGTGTGAGGTGGAATCTCAGGGATGTTTTGATTTGCATTTTCCTGATGATTAAGGATGTTGATCATTTCTTTAGGTGCTTCTCAACCATTTGATATTCCTCAGTTGTGAATTCCTTGTTTAGCTCTGTACCCCATTTTTAATAGGATTGTTTGATTCTCTAGAGTCTAACTTCTTGAGTTCTTTGTATATATTGAATACTAGCCCTCTATCAGATGGAGAATTGTCAAAGATCATTTTCCATCCCTTTTGTTGTTGTTTCATTCAAATGACAGGGTCCTTTGCCTTACAGAAGCTTTGCAATTTTATGAGGTCCCATTTGTCAATTCTTGATCTTAGAGCGTAAGCCATTGGTGTTCTGTTCCAGAAAACTTGCCCTGTGCCCATGTGCTCAACGCTCTTCCCTACTTTCTCTTCTATTAGTTTGAGTGCGTATGGTTTTATGTGGAGGTCCTTGATCCACTTGGACTTCAGCTTTGTACAAGGAGATAAGGATGGATCTATTTGCATTATTCTACATGCTGACCACCAGCTGGACAAGCACCATTTGTTGAAAATGCTGTCTTTTTTCTACTGGATGGTTTTAGCTCCTTTGTTAAAGATCAAATGACCATAGGTGTGTTGGTTCATTTCTGGATCTTCAATTCCATTTTATTGTTTTACCTGCCTGTCTCTGTACCAATACCTTGCAGTTTTTTTAAAATCACTATTGCTCTGTAATATAGCTTAAGGTCAAGAATGGTGATTCCCCCTGATGTTATTTTATTTTCGAGAATAGTTTTTAATATTTTGGGTTTTTTTTTTTTTTTTTGCTATTCCAGATGAATTTGCAAATTTCTCTTTCTAACTCTATGAAGAATTGAGTTGAAATTTTGATGGGGATTGCATTAAACCTGTAGATTGCTTTTGGCAAAATGGCCATTTTTACTATATTAATCCTGACAGTGCATAAGCATGGGAGATCTTTCTATCTTCTGAGATCTTGTTCAATTTTCTTCTTCAGAGACTTGAAGTTCTTGTCATACAGATCTTCCACTTGCTTAGTTAGAATCACACCAATGTATTTTATATTATTTGTGACTATTGTGAAGGTGTCATTTCCCCAATTTCTTTCCCAGCCTACTCTATACTTTGAGTAGAGGAAGGATACTGAGTTTGTTTGAGTTAATTTTATATCCAGCCACTTTGCTGGAGTTATTTATCAGCTGTAGGAGTAATATTTTGAATTCTTCCTTTTCAATTTGTATTCCTTTGACCTCCTTTTGTTGCCTAATTGTTCTGATTAGGACTTCGATTAGTATATTGAATAGGTAGGATGAGAGTGGGCAGCCTTGTCTAGTCCCTGATTTTAGTGGGATTGATTCAAGTTTCTCTCCATTTAGTTTGATGTTGGTTACTTGTTTGCTATATTTTACTTCTACTATGTTTAGGTATAAGCCTTGAATTCCTGATCTTTCTAAGACTTTTAGTTGAAAGAAAACTACTTTCTTGCTTTTTTTTGGGTGTAGTTTCACTCCTTGTGTTGGAGTTTTCCATCTGTTATCCTTTGTATGGCTGGATTTGTGGAAAGATGTTCTATAAATTTGTTTTTGTCATGGAATATCTTGGTTTCTTTATCTATGGTAATTGACAGTTTTGCTGGATATATAATCCTGGATTGGCATTTTTGTTCTCTTAGGATCAGTATGGCATCTGCCTAAGATGTTCTAGCTTTCATAGTCTCTGTTGAGAAGTCTGGTGTGATTCTGATAGGTCTGCATTTATAGGTTACTTGATCTCTTTCCCTACTGCTTTTAATATTCTTTCTTTGTTTTGTGCATTTCTTTGGTGTTTTGACCATTATGCAATGGGAGAATTTTTTATGGTCCAATCTAGTTGGAGTTCTGCAGTCTTCTTTTATGTTTATGGTTCTTTCGTTAGGTTAGGAGTTTTCTTTTATAATGTTGTTGAAGCTATTTCCTGGCCCTTTAAGTTGGGAATATTCACTCTCTTCTATACCTATTATCCTCAGGTTTGACCTTCTCATTGTGTCCTGGATTATCTGTATGTTTTGGGTTATAAGCTTTTTGCATTTTGCATTTTTTTTGACTGTTGTGTAAATGTTTTCTATTGTATCTTCTGCCCCTGAGATTCTCTCTTCTTCTCTTGTATTCTATTGGTGATGTTTGTGTCTATAACTCCTGATCTCTTTCCTAAGTTTTCTATCGCCAGGGTTGTCTCTTTTTACGATTTCTTTATTGTTTCTAATTTAATTTTTAGATCCTGTGTGATTTTGTTCAATTCTTTTACCTGTTCAGTTGTATTTTCCTGTAATTCCCTAAGAGATTTTTGTGTTTCCTCAAGGGCTTCTACCTGTTTAGCTGTGTTGTCTTGTATTTCTTTAAAGGAGTTATTTAAGACCTTCTTAAAGTCCTCTAACATCGTCATGAGTTGTGATTTTTAAATCAGAATCTTGCTTTTCTGGTGTGTTGGGAGTATTCAGGACTTGCTAGGGTGAGGGAATTGGGTTCTGATGATGCCAAGTGGACTTGGTTTCTGTTGCTTAGGTTCTTGGACTTCCCTCTTACCATCTGCTTATCTTTGGAGTTAGCTGGTTTTTCTTATTCTGACAGTGGCTTGATTGTCCTGTAAGCCTGTATGTCAGCACTACTGGGGAATCAGCTCTTTCCCTGCAGGGTCTGGGGCACAGGGTCAGAACAAGGCGCAGGTAGAAACCAGAAGGATCCTGTCCCAAACTGCTTCTCAATTCCTGTATCCTGAAGGCTCTGGGCGCGTCCCTCAGAGCAACAGTTGTTTTCTCACCTGTGCTCTCAGACATGTCAGTACTCCTATGAGACCGGCTCTCTCCTAGCGGGGTCTGGGTACAGAGTGCTCTGGCACTGGGTCAGGTAGGGACGAAGGCAGGAACTTCACTAATTTCTTTTTTTTTTTTTTTTTCTTGTTTCAAGTTTATTTGTAAAAACAGCATAGGACACTGGTCATCTTCAATAGTGTGTAGGTGGGTGTGTCATGGCAGTCTGTCCGTCTGTCTTCACTTTGGCAGGGGCCTTTTCTACGGAGCCTTCACAGGGGCCTGGGCACCTTTGGGAGCCTGAGCTGGAGCCGAAGCCTGGGCCTTAGCTGGAGCTTTGGCCTCTGCCTTGGTTTGAACCCTGGGCTTTGGTTGGCAGAGCCTACGACCCTTGGCATGTAGCTTCGAATCCTCTTCCCAAGCTTGGGCTGAGTTTGCGGCTGGGGCCCTTTGGCATCTTGGGCTTGATGACCTGAGGCTTCACAAGGGCCTTGATGGCCTCTGCGCGTGCGCTCACTGCCTTTGCATTGTTGGCCTGCATCTTCTTCAGGCCTTTCTTGTGCTTCTTGGCAAAACGCATGTTCTTCAGGAACTTGGGATCAACCCCCTTAAGAGATTCGTATCTTTGTGACCGGGGTTTCTTGATGCCATTCCTGTGCCATTTGCGGGACTGGTTGTGGGTGGTGTGGTTCTTGGACTTGGCCATGTCTGCACGGTAACCCGCGGCTCCCGCAGTGCCTGGGACCCCATTAATTTCTTAATGTTCACCACAGGCAAGAGGTTGAATGGCTCTCAGGATGTGTACAGGTATAAGTTCCTTTCAAGTTAGCTCTTTCTAAGTCACTTTGTATCCAAGTTAAATAGTTCATATTGCAAAGTTTCACTGTGTTACAAAGTCTTGCTTTGGTTTCTTGCAGAACTCATCACCCGCTGGCAATTAGCCCTGTTTTGCCACGTGAAATAGCATTATTCAGCATGCTTCTGGAGCTGATCCTTTGGATAGGATGATGTAATTCATATTTCCCCCTGCCATCTGCCTTTGTACTAAGATAAAGCCAAGTGAAGAGGCTCTTCCCCACTGTTACTTTCTTAACCACAAGATGTTTAATTAAAAACAAAATGACAATGTGTGACACTATTCCTGTCTTGAAGAAAGGCCATCCTGGCTCTTTGGGATTCAGATGGACAACATAAAAGAAAATACATCATTACTTATAGTAACAGGGGAAGGGGGTTACTGTGGAGCTTTAACAGAGCTTCCTTTTGGAAAGTAGCTAAAAGGAATGTTGTCTGTCTCCTTTCTCTTAGAGTACCAGAATGAACATTCATAATTTTGCTGATGGATGCTGCATTGTTGAGAGCTAGAGGCTGTGGTCTTCCATCTTCAGGTAACATGGTAACAGGGCTCTGCTTACCTTGTTTCTCCATCAGTGCAGGAGAAGTCTCTGAACTGCTAGAAATATGTGAGTCATTCATTTAAAAATTAACTTAATAGAAGAGAAAGTGGGAAATAGTCTTAGTACATGAGACAATTTCCTGAACAGAACACCAGTGACTCAGACTCGAAAATCAATTGATAAGTAAGGCCTCATGAAATGGAAAGGCTTCTGTAATGCAAACGATACTGTTACTAGGACAAAACGGCAGCCTATAGATTGGGAAAAGACCTTCACTAACCCTACATCTTACAGAGGACTAACATCAAAAATAAATAAGAACTCAAGAAGTTAGACAACCACAATCCAAAAACTTCAATTTTAAAAACAAGGTACAGAGCTAAACAGATTTTCTTTTCTTTTTTCTTTTCAATTTTATTGGATATTCTCTGTATTTACATTTAAAATGTTATACCCTTACTTCTCACTCCTCTCCCTCCTCCCACCTCAACTTGCTTCCATGAAGGTGTTTCTTCTCCCAATCACCCTCTTCACCTCAGTGCCTTGGCTGTTGATGGTGTTGTTCTTCCCATGAAGTTGCAAACCTTTCAGCTCCTTCAGACCTTTCTCTAGCTCTTTTATTGGGGTCCCCATGTTCAGTCTGATGCTTAGCTGCAAGCATCCTCACCTGTATCTATATGACTCTGGCAGAGCCTCAAAGGAGACATCCATATCTGGTTCCTTCTAGTAAACACTTCTTGGCATCAGCAATAATGCTTGGGTTTGGTGACTGCATATGGGGTGGTTCTCCAGGTAAGGCAACCTAAACAGAATTCTTAACAGGGAAATCTTGAATGGCTGAAAAGCACTTAAGGAAACATTTAGCATCCTTAGTCATCAGAGAAATGCAAATCAAAATGTCCATGAGATTCTACTTCACACCAATCAGAATGGCTAAGATAAAAAACTCAAGCAGCAGCCTATGCTGGTGAGGATGTGGAGAAAGGGAACCATCCCTCCATTGCTGGTGGGAATTGGTCCAACCACTCTGGAAATCAATCTGACAGTTTCTCAGAAAATCGGAAATAGTTCTACCTGAAGACCCAGTTATACTGTTCCTGGGCATATACACAGAAGATGTTCCACCATAACACAAGGACACTTGCTCAACTATGCTCATAGCAGCTTTATTTGTAATATCCAGAAACTAGGAACAACCCATATGTTTCTCAACCAAATAATGGATGCAGAAAACATGGTTCATTTACACAATTGACTATAATTTATCTATTAAAAATGATTAAAAATCCGCATTATAAATTTTGCAAATGGATGGGACTGGAAAATATCATCCTGAGAGAGGTAACTTAGACCCCAAAGTATATACATGCCTGATTGGTATGTACTCACTGATAAGTGGGTATTAACCATAATGTATGGGATACCCATGACCCCACAGACCCAAACAAGTTAAACATGAAAGAAGGCCCAAGCAAATATGCTTGACTCTCACTCATAAGTGGGGATAAAATAGTCATAAGAGGCAAAGGGAAGGAGGGAACTGGATGGGCAAGGAGACAGGGAGGGGGCAGGAATAGGGGTGCAGGATCAGGTGCAGGGCAGATCAGGAGAGAGGGCCTTGGGGTCAGGAGAATGAATGGAAATCTGTAGCTGCAGGGGGTTGGGGCAAGGTTTAGTACTAAGAAGCACTAAAGACCTGGGATGGGTGAGGCTCTAGGAACCAATGCAGGCAATCTTAGCTAAGATGTCAAGCAGTGGGGACATGGAAACTGAAGAGGCCACCTCCTATAGCTGGACAGGACCCTCCAGTGGAGGACACTAATCCACCCACAAAACTTTTGACCCCCAATTTTTTTTTTTTCTGTGTAAAAAGAAATGCCAGGACAAAGATGCAGCAGAGACTGGAAGAATGGAAAACCAATAACCCGCCCAATTTGAGACCCATCCCATGGACATGCACCAACCCCTAACACTATTAATGATACTATGTTATGCTTGCAAACAGGAGCTTAGTATAACTGTCCTCTGAGAGGCTGTACCAGCAGCTGACAGATGCAGATACTCACAGCCAAGCACTGGATAGAGGTCAGGGACTCTATTGGAAGAGTTAGGGGAAGGACTGAAGACCCTGAAGGGGATGGGAATCCCAAGGGAAGACCAACAGAGTCAACTAACCTGGACCCTTGGGAGTTCTCAGAAACTGAGCTACCAACAAAAAATATACACAGGCTGGGCAGAGGCTCCCAGCACATATGCAGCAGATGGGCAGCTCACTTTTTTTGTGGGTCCCCCAATAACTGGAGCAGGGACTGTCTCTAAAGCTGTAACCTGACTGTGAAATCTGTTCCCCAATAGTGTTGCTTTGTCTGGCCTCAGTGGGAGAGGATGCCCGTAACACTACAGTGCCAAGTTAGGGGAATTCACAGAGGAGAAGGGGAGAAGGAAGGAGGTAGGGGGTGATGGGGGGGGCAGCATTTGGGTCATAAATAAATAAATAAATAACCAAAGAGTTACTAAATTACTGAAGGGTAGGCTTGAGTAGACCTTCTTCATCACTCCCCACTTCCCACCATGACCAGTTAATGCCATGCAAATGTCAATGCCTGACTTGACCTAGGCATCCCCAGATGTTGTTACATGAAAATCTTCACAGTGGGCAGAACTTCAGGCAGTTTGTTTGGTGTTACATATGGTGTTACAGTTTGTCTGGAAGAAGAAATGGCCACAGGTAAGATGGTTCACTGATTCATGGGCTGTAGCCAATGGATTGGCTGGATGGTCAGGGACTTGGAAAGATCAGGATTGGAAAACTAGTGAGAAAGACATCTGGGGAAGAAGTATATGGATAGATCTCTCCAAATGGGCAAAGGATGTGAAGATATTTGTGTCCCATGTAAATGCTCACCAAAAGGTGACTTCAGTTGAGGAGGAGTTCAGTAATTGAGTAAGATCACTCATTCAGTGGACAACCAGCCTCTTTCCCCAGCCATCCCTGCCATTGCTCAATGGGCACATGAACAAAGTGGTCATGGTGGCCGAGATGGAGGTTATGCTTGGGATCAACAACATGGACTTCCACTCACCAAGGCTGACATGGCTACAGCTGCTGCTGAATGTCAGATCTGACAACAGCAGAGACCAACACTGAGCCCCAGATATGGTACCATTCCTCAAGGTGACCAACCAGAAACCTGGTGGTATGCCAACTACATTGGACCACGTCCTCTGTGGGAAGGACAATGTTTTGTTCTTACTGAAGTAGATACTTATTTTGGTAATGGACTTGCCTTTCCTGCACGTAATGCTTCTGCCAAAACCACCATCCGTGGACTTACAGAATGCCTTATTCATCGTCATGGTATTCCACACCATATTGCTTCTGACCAAGAAACTCATTTCACAGCCAGGGAAGTGCAACATTGGGCCCATAATCATGGCATCCACTGGTCTTACCATGTTCCTCATCATTCTGAAGCAGCTGGTCTGATAGAAAGATGGAATGGCCTTTTGGAGACACAGGTACAGTGCCAATTATGTGGCAGCAGCATGGAGGGCTGGGGCAGAGTTCTTCAGAAGGCAGCATATGCTATGAATCAGCGTCCAATATATGGTACAGTTTCTCTCAGAGCCAGGCCCCATGAGTCCAGGAATAAAGGGGTGGAAAAGGGAATAGTTCCACTCATTATCATTCCTAGTGGCCCTCTAGGAAAATTTTTGTTTCCTTCTCCCATAACTCTAAGTTTGGCTGGTCTAGAAGTTTTGTTTCCAGAGTGGGAAATACTCCTACTAGGAGTCACAAACATTCCATTGAACTGGAAACTCAGGCTCTTCCCTGGTCATTTTGGGCTTCTAAGGCCCTTGAACCAACAGACTAAGAAAGGAATAATAGTGTTAGGAGGGGGATAGATCCAGATACCATGGAAAAATTGGATTGTCTCTCCACAATGGAGGTAAGAAGGATTATGTCTGGAGTGCAGAAGATCCCTTAGGGTGTCTATTAGTACTACTACATCCTGAGATTAAAGTCAATGGGAAACTACAACAACCTGATCCAAGCAGGATGACAAAGAATACAGAACCATCAGGAATGAATGTATGGGTCACTCCTCCAGGAAAAGAGCCAAGACCTGCTGAGGTGCTTGCAGAGGGTGGAGGAAATAAAGAATGGGTAGTAGAGGAAGGTAGTTATAAATACCACCTAAGGCCAGGTAAACAGTTGCAGAAATGAGAATTATAAAGTAATATGAATGCTTCTGTTTTATTTTAAGAACACATTTGTAACATCAATTGGTATTTAAGTTGAGATACTAAAAGATTGTTCCCAAGGGACATTGCCCCATTGTAATTTACAAATGTGTTTGTGATTGTATGAGGAATGTTAGGTGTATTCATGACCTTGTTATTACTTCATGTGGACATGAGATATTATTTGTGTCAAGTTGACAAGGGTAGATTGTAATAGCTATTCCTGGTTGTCAACTTGACTATATCTGGAATGAACCACAATCCAGAATAGAATGGCTTACCTGTGATCCTGATTTTGAGGCTGGGAGATACATGTTTCTGACCTGAATCTTGGCATGGAGATCTTGAGGCATAGCAGCTATGAATCTTAGGACACTAAGGCAAGGAGATCTTAAAGTTCAAGGTCATCTGGGACAAAGCAAGTCCCAGATCCAGGTGTGGTGTTACACACCTTTAATCTGGGACACAGCTTCTGCTGTGGACCTACACAAGGGCATTGGAAGAAGGACAGCTCTCTTCCTTCATCTGCTTACCTTGTGGGACTGAGCAACTTCTGAAAACATTCTGTGGGGAAGACCCAGAACTTATCTCCTCAAATGGATCACTTATAAAAGACTGGTAGTCACCTGGTTCCAATAACTCACGTCTTTATGATTATTCTAGGTGAGGCTTCCATTCAAATGGGTCCATACCAGAATTCTACCAGATCTTAACCAGTTGAAAAGTCCCCTTTGTGTATTACAATATTTGCCCCATAGCTAATATGCAATGAATGTAGACAGAATGAATAGAACCTGGATTCAGCAGCAGCAGTGGGTGACACAAATAATCACTAACTATCAAACACTAGAAGGTCCCCAGGTCCTGTGCTCACAAAACCTGTGCTAAAGAGAATAAAGGTGAGAGCGGAGAGGCAGGATGCTAGCAAGTCATTCTTCAGACAACTCTGGTCATGCAGGCGTGTTCTTTAAGGAAAAGTCGGACTACTTCAGTTTTGAGGCATAGTGAGGTCACAAGAAGACAAGTGTGGCTTTTTTATTCTTATTATCCATTGTCTTAGTCAGGGTTTCTATTTCTGCATAAACATCATGACCAAGAAGCAAGCTGACACTCCCACATTGCTGTTCATCACCAAAGGAAGTCAGGACTGGAACTCAAGCAGATCAGGAGTCAGGAGCTGGTGCAGAGGTCAGGGAGGGATGTTACTTACTAGCTGGCTTCCCCTGGATTGCTCAGCCTGCTTTCATATAAAACCAATGTCTACCAGCCCAGGGATGGCACCGCCCACAATGGGCTGGGCCCTCCCCCCCTTGATCACTAGCTGAGAAAATGCCTTACAGCTGGATGTCATGGAGGCATTTCCTCAACTTAGGCTCCTTTGTGATAACTCCAGCTTGTGTCAAGTTGACCCAAAACCAGCCAGTACACCCACATATCTTAACTCACCCAGAGAACCCTGTTCATTCAGTCTGACACTAAAAGAGAGTTTTTAGACCCAGACATCTTTGCAAATGGTGCACAGTACCTCAGAGGCAAGAGGGGGTGACCCTGGTGCACCTTGCCACCCACAGCTGATTGTTTGAAGTCAATAGTTTTTTTGATTTTAGAGAGAAATGAGAAAAATTGCTAGAAAATTTGGGACACTCCAGGGGCTCTTTATCCTGTACAGACAAGAAAAGATATAAACCATATATCCAAGTCATGCATGGTCTGCCCCTGTGTGCCTTCTGGTATTTGTTGCTTTGCAGTTTAGTACCTGAAAACAGGGTCTGGACTGTAATAAAAATGATTTTATGCCAGGGATGAGAGGCACAGGCCCCATTTTCACAGGCTTACTACTGTTTAATGCAGGAGATTCTGGCCCGTGCGGTACCAATGTTAAGTAGCTTAAATGAGGTCTGTGTAAATAAAGTTAGGTTCAGATTTATTCAATTAGCTCCACTCCCTGGAGTTTTAGGATCTGTTTTACCTGTTCTTTCTCTGTGTCTCCCAAGCAGATGAGGAGAAATAGATGAAATCATTCTCTCATGTTGTTCTCCCATGTGGAAAGTGATTTACTTTCAAAGGTCATTTTGTAGGCTCCTGCCTTAATTCTGCATTATCCTAACTAAGCTCCTGGCTCCTCTAAATCCCTCTGTTCAGTAAGGGCTCAGTAAACATTTGTTGAGTAAATGGAACAATAACCAAGCCCGCACTTTGTACCCTGGTGATAGCTAGCTGCCAAGTGCTAGTCTCCAGATTCACGTCTGTGTTTTCTGTTTCCACTTCCATTTATCTCCACTGTCTGGTAGGGATTTCTCTCCAAACTCCGACCAGGACATTTCCTTTAGAAGTCTCCCCATGGGCTAGAGAAATGGTTCAGTGGTTAGAGCACTGACTGCTCTTCCAGAGGTCCTGAGTTCATATTCCCAGCAACCACATGGTGGCTCACAACCATCTGTAATGAGATCTGATGCCCTCTTCTGGTGTGTGTGAAGACAGCTACAGTGTACTTATATATAATAGCTAAATAAATCTTTTTAAAAAAGTCTCTCCATTCATTCCAGAATATTCTCTTCTGCTTGTTTTCTCACTGCATCCTTCCTTTCCTTCCTCCTTCCTTTCTCTAACTCCATTTTTTCCTCTTATAAATATTTCTCAGGAGGCTGTAGTAGGGCTGACATATCAGAGTGTTTAACAATCTAGCATGGGCTAGAGCAGTGTTCAAATGAGCTTTCTGAATAAATAGAAATATTGGCCTATGCAATGAAATGCTGGCAGTCTTTGGTTGAATTTGGTTTTAGAGTCTGGATCCTAAATGAGTAATTAATTATATGTATATACAAACCTAGAATATATTATGGTATTACCCCCACCCACTTCTCCTCTTTCTGGGGTTCTTTCTAATATGAGATATTCATTTAGAATGACACTGGTCAGTATTGACTGGAATTTGTCCATATGGAGTGGAGAGAGGGCATATGTTATATGCAGGCCCTGAGTCAAGACCTTTTTTATGTGGTCAAAGCACAAAGATGCCCATACTGGGTGGGTGGGGATGCCTAAGGGCATAAGGCAATCTGTGTACATGCGCATTTCTTAACATCAAAAAGGAAGATGGACAAGTAAAAGTATTAAGAACCACAGTTGTAATAAAGCAGAGATGTAGGGAAGCAATTAGAAAGAATACTCTTGTCCAACAACATGAAGAAACATAGACTGCTAGAGAGAACATTGTCTGTCTTCCCCAAAGCTCAGTGGTGGATAGATTTCTGGGTACTCTGGAGAGGAGTGGGGTCTGATTCTCTAATGGAAGCATCTCAGTGAGAGCAGTTGAACTTAACGCCATGTGTGAGTCATTGCTGCTTCTAAAGACTTTTCTTATTTTTGCTGTCCTAAACATTAAAGTTTCTTGTTTTAAATAGCATTGGATATGTTTGGTTCTGAGTTGATTGCCCACTGTAAATTCATTTAAATGATCTTTGAATTGGTACCCACTTCCCCCCAACAAACATACAATATTTTTATGTTACAATATAATTATTTTAATCTTTACTTGTTCAGTCATCTGGTTTTGGGTGCTTCATTACAGCAAAACAGCAACCACAGGAAGCTAACAGCAGAACAATACAATTGAGTGACCTAAATCCCAGATCCCCAACTCAAGACTGTCATCACAACCCCGTGGTGACCTTTCCCTGTTCCCTTGGACCTTGATTTCCCTAAGTGAAAATAAACACCTAGTAAGCTTTAAATAAAGATTGTGTAGGTGCAATTTTGTGGTGGATGTTCTGACAAAGCAGATGAGCTCTTCCATGACCAGGCACTTAGCTCTGATATCACAATATTTTAAAAAGAATCAACCAGTCACCTGCATAAGGAAGTACTGTGTAAATGAATGGGTTCTCCAAAATCCAAACCAAACCAAACAAACACCCCCCCCAATAAAAAAGAGGAAAAAAAGACCCAAAACAATAGCTACAATAATAACCAATTCTAATTTATTGGTAGTATTTAATCAATGAAGAAAAGCTGTGAGGTTGTGATGGTTACCACTGACAATTCAAAGTGACATGATGTAGAAACACATAGGAGACACACCACTTGGCCAGGCTATGAGGGATTACCTGCGTTGAGTTAGCCTCTGGGGATGCCTATGAAAGGTTATCTGGGTTAGGTCAACAGAGGTGAGAAGATTGACCTTGTGACCTGTGGTGGTACCACTCTGTGGGTGAGGGTCCTGGAATGATTCAATAAAAGGGAGCTGAACATCAGAATGCCCCGCCCTCCACCTCAGCACCACCCTACCCCCTGCCCCAACCTCCGCCATGATGGACTCTTTACCCAGGAACTGTGAGTCAAGATAAACACCTTTTCACTTAAGCTGTGTTTGTCAGGGCACAACATCAGGAAAAGAGACGGACACACAGATACTATCTGTAGTTATGCATCATAGTGAATACTCAGAGCTCTGAAGAATGTGGCCCAGGATCTGTTGCCAGAAAGAACTTGAGATGGAATCCAAACTTAGGTTCTGGATCCCAGGACCTTAATTTAGGGAATGCTGCCCTGTAATGGTAACCCCACAATGGATCTTACTTGGGAAGTGTTAGTGACTATTTTGTCTGATTTCTTCCTCAAGAGGGATTTTCAAATGCCTTGACATTTGGCTATCGTGCTAACACTGACCTATTGATTAATCTATTAGTTATTTATTAATTATCAGTTAATCTCTGTATACTTAACTTTCTTATACTCATTTTGACACTGAGAATTAGTGTTTACCCTTATGAAAATTTAGTGTGTGTGTATGTGTGTGTTTTCTTTTCCGAAGCAGGGCAGGACTGAAGATGGGGTGAGACAGGCAACTCTCTGTGAATACAGACTTCAGCCATGCCAGGAATGGCTTCTTGTCCACAAGATCTCTCTACTTGCTTCCTTCTGATTAACATGCCCTTTCACACAGACAACCATGTTTGGCTCTAGCCATGTTCTTTGTCAGAATGCAAACTCTCTGGGGATAGTTAAGTGATTCTGTAGTAAAGACTTGACTGGCAGCAGCTGTTGGGATTCTGTATACCTCACCTCACCCTCCCAGTTACCTGGCAACAGCCAGTTATACCCCACCCTCAGTTACCTGGAAATAGCCAGGTATGCCCTACCGAAGTGCCCTGACATTATAAAAGGGGCTGCTTGCCCCCCCTTGTTGTCTCTTGTTTTTGCTATTGCACCCTTATCCCTCCTCTTCCCCTTCCCTCCCCCCACATGCTCATGGCTGACCTCTACTCCTCTACTTCTCTACTCCTCTATTCTTCTCGTCTCTGTCTTTGCCTCTACTACCCTCTTAACTACCCCATGACTTGAATAAACTCTATTTCGTACTATACCTTTGTGTGGCTGGTCCCTCAGGGGGAAGGGATTCCCAACATGAATCCTTCAGAGGCATTCCCCCCCCAACCCCACCTCCAGGCCTTGCCACACCTCTATGGGCCATACCACCCCCCTCTCTTCATTCTTTTCCTAACGTTGGTGCTGAAACTGGGATGCCATCTTTTAACAACAGCAGCTTCTCTTCCCTCCCCCATCTGTTTTCCTGTAATAAACTGATTTGCAAATAGACTTTAGTTGAGTACTGACTGGACGATGGAGTCTTGGAACAGCTATGATTGTGGGAGCAGATGAATATGAAAGAGACGAACTGAAAGGGATATGTTGACTGTGCTTGGGAGTAAATGAGACTCTGCATTGCTTAAGCATAAGGTCCACTCGTTATTAAGGAAAGGTAGTAAGGAAGGGTTGTATGGATCTTTCCAAGGATCTTTCCCAGGAGGCATCTTTGGCAACAGCAGACTCGGCTATAGTGAGTCTGAGCTCATGCTCACGTTAAAAGGGGACAGTAGGAATGCTGGTAAGGAAGAGTCCTTCAGTTGAATTTGACTAGCTTAGTGAAGGGGATGGCTAACCACTTGTCTGTACAAACAGAAGCTCAGAAATCATTCTGGTCAACATCTACTTTGTCAGCTTTTCTGAAATCTGCATAGTTGTCCTAAATATCACAACCTGGGACATTTCTTTGAACTCCAGTCTTCATTACAGCCAAAACATAGCTTCTCATCCTCAGCCAGTCTCTTCTTGTTGTGTCTTAAACCCTGGGACAAATGGCTGAGTTACCTATTTAACTCAACAGACCTAGCTGCCAGGTTCTCCCAGCATCCTTCAGTCCCTATGTTACAGGGTATGACTGGCTTTCCCAACCCTCTATGCTGAACGCTCCAGCCCAGCAGCTGGGCTGACTTGCCTTCAGTGGCTCTTCCCTATATAATCCAGTTATCTTGGTTACCTGCTCTCTCTTGATCTACCCTTTACCTTCCTGACTTGGCTGGTCTAGCTCTTCCCTCTCCCCTCCCCTGTCTCCTCAAAAGGCTCAGAGTCATGTCCAGTCTGGACCTTCCGAGGTGTCTCTGCCTCTGTCTATATTCTTCCTTTGATCTACAATAAACTTTCCCTTCTACCATACCCAAGAACAGTCACGATCTTTTCTTTTTCTTTTTTTCTTTCATTTTTTTTTAACAAAAAAATATCCAGTCCTCCTGTCCACTCATCTGAAGCAGATTTCCACCTGCCTCTACCTGAGTCCATCGCCCCACCCACTCAACGCCATTCAGATCGGAAGCATACTAAGCCGTGCATGATCAGACTCAAATTAATGTCACCACACCATCTGTCTCTGAATGCGCTCTCCTCTGTCTCTGCCACATCTGTGCTCCTCATCTTAGCTCACACCACTAGGGGATTAGCACATGGTCCCTCCCATTACCCGTGTCTTGCATTCACACCATTAGTACATGCTACTTCAGTGCTCTCCTGATGGTGGTAGCACTTAGCCCCTGACCTTGATTCAACCAAGTGGCTTGTTTCGGTCAATAAAATTAAATGAGATTCAGAGTCCAGATGAAAGAAGCTCTGTGTGTCTCCTCTGTGTCCTTAAACCTCTCCCACCATTGTAAGAAGAATGTGCCCTTTGGTCAAGGATAAAGGACAAAGGACACAGGAGCCGAACTGCCCAACTGAGTCCTGTCCTGCAGACTATGTACGCCCCAGTAGACCCACAGGCCGACAAGAAACAATCACTGGCTAGTATTTTGGCGTTTGGGGTGTGATTTGTTATGCTGTAATAGCAAACAGATACACCTGACACAATTATTTGCATTTTCCTCTACTGTTTCTACATGTGGGCTGATGTCATGTTGTCTGGGACAAATAGGTGTCAAAGTCCCCTTCACTCCTCTGGAATTTTCCAAATGAAATGGGGGCTTTCTTGCCAATCTTATTAATCAAGTAGTAAAATTAGGCACAGAGGTGTCCTTTCCTGTCACAGAAACTATTTATCTCCAGCTTGGAAGGCAAAGCAATGGGGGCCTTGCTGCAAGCTCAGAGCTAGCTGCACATTTACACAGCAATTGTAGGTGAGGCCACAGCTGTCTTAGGAGGCAGGGTTCTTTCTTTTCTTCCCTCCTTCCCTCCTTCCCTTCTTCCCTCCTTCCCTCCTTCCCTCCTTCCCTCCTTCCCTCCTTCCCTCCTTCCCTCCTTCCCTCCTTCCCTCCTTCCCTCCTTCCCTCCTTCCCTCCTTCCTTCCTCCTTCCTTCCTCCCTCCCTCCCTCCCTCCCTCCCTCTTTTTTCTTTCTTTCTTTCTTTCTTTCTTTCTTTCTCTCTCTCTCTCTCTCTCTCTCTCTCTCTCTCTCTCTCTCTCTCTCTCTCTCTCTCTCTTTTCTTTCTTAGATCATGCTCATTTAAATGGGACTTTCTGTTTTTTTATCCCCAGTCCTTTGAATTTCCTTTTGAAAGGCTGGTGAATATTTTTGGCCGTTCTATCTCCTCCACCAGACAAAACCATTACTAAATAGTCACTAATTAAGTCTCAGGGCCAACTCACTGACAAGTCAAAACAAAAGCCCTGAGCTCTTGGGGCTGTTACACCCTGTCCCCTACAAGCACGGACACTGGCACCTTCACTTGTCTTGCACTATTAAAGGGCTCTGCAAAAGCAAAGACTTTTGCAGCCACAAATGTAGAGCGATTGTTTTGGTTTGGTCTGGCTTTTGAAAGTGTAAGCAACAGGCTTGTCCATGAGAATAAGAACGGAGACAGAAGCCTAAAGAGCTAACAGCCGGCACTGCTCTGCAGTAAGAAGATGCATACACATCCGGACTGATGTGCTCTTCTCCCTGGAAGACAGTGTAAAAATAATTGGTTTAGTCTTGCTCCGACTTGTCCAGAATTCCAAAGCAGACACAGTGAGGAGAATAATTTCACTCTTGAAGCTAAAATGCTCTGGATTAGTTTGAGGGTAATGGTAGGTTGGGGAATAAGAACTTTGAATATTGAGTTCTTTCTTTAAATCAGCCAAGTGGTATCTATTTGCAAGAGATCATTCATTGCTCTACAGTGACTTAAAGACCATCGGTGGCCTTACTTAAACCAACTTCAAGAACACTGGAGAGAGTGAGCTAGAGTAGAACTATTTTCCTTCTATCTGGAATGCTACCATTTTACCGGAGTGGTCAGCACTACTGAAAGCTGCGTGTATTCTGACAGCTTCTCTCCTGGTAGGGCCTCCTCATTTTGGATGTTGGGGTACCTCTGAAGACTTTTCAGTTACAAACCACTGAGAACCTTTAGGTGTCGTGTGGTAAGGTTGGGCAGTATGGTTCTTTCTTCCATGTGAAGGACGCCTTACTGCTGGGCTGCTGGGCTGCTGGGATGCTGGGCAAGGGCATCCTCTTCACTGGGCTTTGCTTGTGGTCAGATTATGTTGGGTGCACTGATGGCTCCTTCGGGGTTTGAAGGCAATCTTGTTTGGGGTCGCAAGGCTGACATAAGTGAGAAGAATCCTTTGGACTTCCAGGTAGACTCTTGGGATGGCAACTTGAGCCTGCAGGGTACCTCAAGCTCCCTCTGATGGGCATTTTCAAGGAGTCATCTTGCTGAAGTAAAGCGTGTGAGACCTCCCACCCACTGCCTCTTAATATTCTCATAGTAGGAAGGATGAAAATGTGACCAGGAGCTTGCCAGTCAAACTGGAGAAGTTTCCCCTGGCTCTCAAAATGTTTCTTCAATGGTTCTTAAAGGTTGTGCCTGTCTCTGCATAGGGCGGCTCTATCCTTCCACAAGGTTAGGAGGACCTATTTCCAGAAGCTTCCAAAAGACAGTGTCCAAGTTGCTATTCTCTAGATCACAGGTTATTTCCATAGTGTCTGTGTCCAAATGCCACCCATCCTGTGGCTTTCCCTTTGTCTTTTCCCAAATGAGAATTATAAGCAGGTTGTTGCATTTTCAGAGAGAAGCAGCTGGTCCAATCTGAGGTAACAGGGAGACTGAAGTGAGAAAAGGTATCTGAAATGTCAAAGGCAAGCTTATAATTCAGAGGAAGCAGGGACAGCTCAACTTTCATCTGTGCCCTTGATATTTTGAAGGTAATTTACACATGTGGCTTTGGTCTAGTGAGTAGCATGTTAAGTCCATCTAAATAGCAGACTGACATCAAGACGTACTGTCTATTTACCAAACAAAAACTAACCTCCTTGTGATGATCCTGTTTGAAGAGAATCAAACGTGGACTAGGTTCTCCCTATATCCTGCTTGCTTGCATGTGTTCATGCATATGTGCATGCATTTAGTGTATTCTGGGGTTTCCTGATGGGGAAAACCAAGTCCCTCCCCTCCATGCCTAAATAATGAGGTGTGCTTACAAAGATGTGAACCATGCGTGGTGATGCTCGTGTACAAACTCAGGGGTATTTCAGACTCACCACCAGTCTGGGCTGCGTAAGAAAGACCCTAAAATAAATCTTTTAAGGAAAATAAAATGGTTGTGAAAAGAAAACTCCAGACCTTGTTCAGTGCCCTGTTTCTCTCGATGACTAGTGTTCTTTAGGATACACATGTAGAGTTCCCTTCCCATAAATCCTTTCTCCTGCTGCAGTAAGGCTGATTGCTATTTGGCTAAATTGCATATGGGAATATGGAAGTGACCTGTGGCATTGGGGTGGTACCTGTCCGTTCAATGATCACATCAAATTCAGTTCTTGATGACTCACAGAGATGAGACACTGGAATGGGTACTGACAGTGTCTCCCCTTGCCTTGGGAAACTGAAGGCTGGGTGTAGATTCTGCATGGGTCATTTGCAGATGAGCATTAGCAGTTAATCACTCATTCTGAGATGCTCAGTAATTTCAGTGCAACTGTCTGGAACCTTCTGGGAACCCATGTGTTTGGGCAGGACAGATTTTACAGTGATTAATCATTCACAACTTAGTACAATATAATTTTAATTTCATCAGTAGCATTCTTGAGCATCTCCACGGAGTATTATTTACTTCCTTGACTTAGTGATTGTGAATACTGGAAGTCAAATGTTTTTCATGACTTGACCTTGTACCCCTTATGGTTCAGCACTGTCTGAAATGCTATGGCTATGCCTACGTTAATTGTGGTTCTGTGCTCCCATTGTGTTATAACACATGGCTGCTTCCACACTAAAGGGCCCCACACCAACACCCCTCCTTTCTATCTCAGTGTTCTTGTGTGCCCATTCATCTCAGGCACTTGCTTTCTTTTGTTTCATCTGATCATGGCCAAGTCCAGTAACTCTGTGTAGCAAGAAGTAATAGGCTCTTAGTTTTATTCTTATCTGCCAAGAGGAGGAATCCAGTATTATGACATTGCCATGACAATGTTATGATATTGATTCTGGGGACCTTGTATTCTCTCCATTTACTCTGACTCTTAGTTGGCTAATGGTCAAACGAAGCTAACAGGTACAGAAGTATTATTTAAAGAGAGCTGCTGACCTATCAACCAAAGTCAGTTCAATTCATAGGTACAAAGAACTCTGAAAGTTCCTATAAGGTCCCTTCCATAGAGACTTCATCTGTGGAGCTGATAGAGTCAAACTGGACAGGAAGTCTGTACATGCCATCTCTTCTGAGTTCTCTACAAGATTGGTCCACTATGGGCTCATTATTCAGAAGGGTCACTAGCTTTTCATTCCCAGGTTTAAGAATCATGCAAATATCCTGGTGGTGTAAAAACCAAGAATCTCAGCCCTTGGGAGTTAAAGGCAGATGTATAAGGGGTTCAGGGTCATCTTCCACTATATATCAAATTTGAGGTCAGCCTGGGCTATGGATACTGTCTCTAAAACACAACAAAATCCAACAAATGCACTCACCCTGTTGGGGAAGAATACCACTGTTCTAGGAATTAAATTACCCAGACTAATGATTCCCTACTTCTATTAGACCAGGAAAGACCAAGATGGGACCACAGAGAGTTAATAAGATCCCAACAACAGACATGCAAGAGGGAATCCAGAAAGCACTGAAGGTCTTCGTACCTTTGGGATGGTCTACCTCTGAACATGACATTGTCTGGGTTGAATCCTCACCAGCCTCAGGGTGGACATGACCGTACATCCAGCTGCCTGGCTAGAACTTTGGCAGCTAGATCTCCACCGGTAAAATAGACCCTCCCACTGAACCTTAGCAACCTGGTTAGGGCTGAGGAAGGAACTGGCTCTACCCCTCCTTAGCAGACTTTTGAAATGTGCAAAGCATTAAAAAATGAAATTGTTCATAAAAACAATTTATGAAATTCAAATCAATTCTGACTCAGGCCAGTTTATTCTCTACTTAGACACCTAGTGGTATTCTCATTCTAGTCTCTGAGATCACCAGGACTCTGTGTGTGTGTGTGTGTGTGTGTGTGTGTGTGTGTGTGTGTAAGCAGAGGCTACAGAAGAATGGAGGTCTTGTTCCTCTGGAATTGTTCATCTTGATTTTTTGAGACAGTGTCTCTCATTTGGCTTAGAACTTGTCAAATGTGTCAGGCTGGCCTGTGAGCTCAAGGATACCCATCCACACTGTTAGGAAAAGATGAAGAGAGTGGGGGACGTATGGCCCATGGAGGTGCCGTGAGGCCTGGGGGCAAGGGAGATGTCTCTGGGGGACCCATGTTGGGAATCCTTCCCCCTGAGGGACCAGCCACATGATGGTATAGTACAGAATAGAGTTTATTCAGGGCCTGGGAGGAGGGTTAAGAGGGTAGTAGGGGCAGAGAGAGAAGAGAGAAAAGGAGTAGAGAAGTGGAGGCCATAAATATGTGGAGAAACAGGAGGGAAGGGAATGGGGACAGGAGGGGCAAATGGGGAAGAGCAAGGGCGTAACAAAGCAAGAGGGTAAGAGGCAGAGAGAGAGAGAGAGAGAGAGAGAGAGAGAGAGAGAGAGAGAGAGAGAGAGAGAGAGAGAGAGGAGGGGGCAAGAAGCCTCTTTTATAGTGTCAGGTAACTGGGGTGAAACATACCTGGCTGTTGCCAGGTAACTATGGGGTGGAGTTTACAGAATCCCAACACACACCCTGCTCTGCTTTTAGTTTCCCAGCAGAGTTCTGGGGATTGAACTCTCAGTTGCTTGTTATGCAAGTGCTCTGTTGGCGGAGTTATCTCTATAGCCTGATATCACTAGATAGATGGCAAATTCAGCAGAGACTAATGAATCACCATAGCACAGCACAGCTCACAGCTCCTGGACTCTGTGGAATCCTCCTGCCTCAGTTTCTATGTAACCGGGACTAGACATGTCACCACTGTGTGCAGCTCAAACCTTCTAACCAATAACTTACCAAAGTGCTTACTGGATCAATGAGAAGCAGTTATGGCTTGGTGGTTCTCAAACTAAAGTTCCACTGAACATCACTGTCACCACTGAGCAAGGTGTGGAGTATTAGGGACTATAGCTTTTACTAACAGAGCTGTTAGTGGTCTGAGCTCACACCTAGGTCATCTAGAGCAGAATGGCTTCACGGCAGGAAGAAAGGAAAACGAATAAAGTTTTGCAGCTTTGGGTGTGCAAAAGGAAGGTCATACTTCATTTGTTAGTGCTCTCACGCTCACACACAGGATTGTAAAGCTGCCTCTCCTGGGGATAATAGTAATGGGATGCTCATTCTCAATGAAAAAAATATGCCCAAACTCTAGTTATAACTTAAAATTAAAAGGCTAGAACAAAGCCACAAATAATGATAAAGGGGAAAATTGCCTTCTGTACATGATTTGTCCAGGAGTCTGGACCAAGGAAATCTGTAGGGCAGGGGAGAAAAAGGCACCCAGGAGGAAACACAATTACAGGACCAGCTTCTTCATGAACAGCTTGAGAAACCACAGTGATCATGAACGGAGTCCTTTGTCTCCCCATGTGACATACTGACCCACAGTGTGAAGAGCTTGAGGAACTACACTGCCTATGAAGGGAGTCCTTCATCTCCCCATGTGACCCACCGACCCACCAGATTCTCTTCATCCTGCAGAGGGAGAAGCTTGCTCCCGCATATTGTCCTGCTCTCTGTTTTGTTATCTTGAATAAGGAATTCCAAGGCCATACGCTTGAACTGATGACTGATCTATACATTTCCCTAGATTGTTTGGAGAGGTTAACCCAACATTAAAAACTAGGACAACATGTTAAGAATCAGGTTGTAGGGTCTTCTTTCTCCTAAGAATATTAATCAGGCTGGATGCACTACATTCACATGTCCCTACTTCACATGCATCAAAGAACTTATTGAGGACAGGCTGCTGGGTTCTGATATGATGTGAAGTACCCAGTTCATCACAATGACTACCACTCCTCAGGGGATCCCCAACACAGGATAAAGTTGTCACACTTAGTACACTTGTAGAGTTTTATTTGTTTTAATAATGCTATACATAATTAATCTTATACTGAAAACAGGCTCACTGTTCCTGTCAATAAAATAGTCATCACTGACAGATAAATGCTTTGACATATTCCTAGGGTGATTGCTATCCAACTGAGAAAATAATGGGCTGTTCTAGTCCCAAAAGTGTTAGACAATAAAGTCAGCCTGTAGGATTTCATGAATGCCAAGAACAGGCAGAAAAGATGAACAGAACAACATATTGTTTCTGACGAAATCTACAGTTGTTGTATACAATTATCTTTAAACTCTATGACTATTTCTTCGCTTGATTCTATTTCTTATTTTCTTTGCTGCCTAGAGTACTTCTTAGATTGTCATTTAAAGAATATAATGATCAGACATTGGCTGCTCCGTGCCTTCCAAAGCCTGCTCAGAACGATGAGTGTGCACGACTGGTCATGGAACATTAGGCAGTTAAGTAGCCATTTATAGTTTATTGGTCTTGTTTCTTCCAGTGGGTGTTAATGTAGTCAGCTGCTCCACATTTTGATCAACCTTTTGTGCATGGTTAAATTCTCAGGGTCAACCAAATTAACCAAGGAAAGACTCCATGAGTTCATTTTTTTTATTGTTTGAAAAAAATCAATAGTATACATTTTTATCTTCTACTTTTTATTAAAAAAGATCATTTTTAAAAAGATAAGGTATATTTTCACTTTAATATCTGAAAAAGATTTTTATCTGCCGTCTTTAAGAATAATGGGATAAGGAGATTAACAAAGGTCAATCATGTCTTGAAAGGCTCATTATGCTGAGTGTGGAGGGTGTTTTGGAGACAGCATCATTATTTCTCAGGGTCCTTGCATTTAACAATCCAACTGTAACGAGCAGGCATTCTGCCACTGAGCTACACTCCCCGTCCTAGAGAGTACTATTTATGAAAATGATAAAATAATTTATATTCCATTGTGCAAACTCTTCTTATGCTTAATATATCACACGATTTAACTTGATACAATTAAAAGTATTTACAATTGATAGCTGGATTCTATCCCAACTACAAGATAACAATTATCTAATCATGACTCTATTGATATCATAAGCTAAACTAGAGTGATTTTCATCCATCTCTCTCTTGCTAGCTATATTCTTTCTCTTTTGGTTTAGGCAGGCCCAATTTCCCTTCCTCTGCCTTCATCACAGAACCAGGCCTCTGGCTGCAGTTGACACACCTCCCAATTGAGTGTGCATGTGTATGTGCATGGGGGGCAATCAAAGCTTTCACTGCTATCCGGAGAAGCAGGCGCCCTTTCTGTTTGATCCCAGCTGTGCAGATGATATGCAGCAGAGCTTACACACGTGTGACCACAGAGGAGCACCAGTGTAGTCCAGGTGAGAGAAGCAGAACACATGGATGCTGAAGCCCGTTTAACCCTCCATCTCTCCCAGGGGTGTAACAAATTTCTTATCGTGTGTGTGTGTGTGTGTGTGTGTGTGTGTGTGTGTGTGTACATGTGTGTCTATGGATGTAACTGTGCATGGATTCATGATGTAGAGGCCAGAAATAGCTATTAGCTGTCTTCTTCTATCCCTCTCTAAATTATATTTTCCAGACAGGGTCCTTCACTGAACCCAACACTTACTGATTGGCTCAGCTGACTGGCCAATGAGATCCAAGGATTCACTTGTCTGTTCTTTCTTGCCTAGTGATTCAGTGTGAGGGTCATAGATGTGTGTGAGGAAGTTTTTATGTAGCTACTGGGGATTTGAACTCAGGTCCTCATGTTTTCATTGCAGATGCTTTACCCACTGAGCCATCTTTCTTAACCCCAATCTCTCTTTTACAACCAGTGTCAAATATGTTCCTATACCAGTAGCCAAGAGTCCTCATTAACACTGAGATTAGATATAGTAAAGAGAAATTGAAATGTTTAGTTTGTAGAAGAGCTAACGAAAGGTGGATGAGAACCATTTTGCCACATTTAAACAGTTATTTTAGGGCATTCTAGTGGTATCCTTGTCCTGAATAGCTTAGCCCAGAATTAGGCTTTAATTTAGAGGCAGGTAGATTTTCCAGAAGCTTTCCACATTGTAGGCTTTAGAAGGTCATGTCCTGCCACAGTAAGGTACCTTATGAGTAGGGCTCAGCCACGAGTCCACAAGTAGCTTAAGCATAAATTCAGAAGGGAAGGGATTCACAGCAGAAAATGAAGTTCCTCCAGCTTGGGACACAAGTACTCTAATAAGCCGGGTGTATTGATGTCTGTAAGAGAAGAGAGAAAGCTCTCTAAGAGGAAGATTGGGCTGAAGAAGCTGGAGAGTTTCTGACTACTGAAGAAGTGTGTGTGTGTGTGTGTGTGTGTGTGTGTGTGTGTATTTTATGAGACTGGGTGTATTTTGAGTGAAAATAGATGCATAGGCCCATAGGGAGTAGCACTATTAGAAGGTGTGGCTTTATTGGAGGAAGTGTGTCACTAGACGTGGGCTTTTGAGGTTTTAGATGCTAAAGCCAAGGCCAGTGTCTCTCTCTTCCTCTGGCTGCGGATCCTGATACAAAACCCTTCTTCTCCAGCACTGTATCTATCTACACGCTACTGTGCTTCATGGCTTGACAATAATGAGCTAAGCCTCTGAATGGTAAGACAGCCCCATTTGAATGCTTTCCTTGTAAGAGTTGCTGTGATCATGGAGACCCTTCATAGCAATAGAAACCCTATGACACTGAGTCTCCGTATGTAGTCTACTCTAACCCAGAGCCTGTCATTCTCCTGCCTCAGCATTAAAATTTAACGTAAATTATGAATTACAGATAATTTCAGGAAAGAAGCACTTGGCATTTTGTGATTGGCGCTAACTCTGCTCCAGCTTCATTCTCTCTTCTCCGAGGATCCCACAGCAATGGTGCATGTGTCTTTACCTCTGCTCCATGTTTCCAGCTCCACACTCTTGAACTTCAGGGCTTTGCCTTGAAAATTATTTTTGGCCTGTCTTTGAGTTTCCCAATTCTGTCTTTGAGTAGTGTACTGTCAATCTTATCTGGTGGGCCTCAAGGTTAAATATCTTATTATTTCTATTGTACTTCTAGAATTTATAAATTTTTATGTAAATTCTAACTCTATGTTAAAACTTTTCTCTCTTATTATTATTATTTGTTATTTTGTGATGTCAGGTACATTGTATGTTCTTGTCCTTTCCTGTTTAGGCAGCCTGGTTGGAGGGCTTATGACCTGTCTTGTATGTGTTTGTATGTAAGATTCCCTGGCTAAATTCAGTCTGCCTCTTTTGTCAGATATCTGAAAAATCATGTTGATTACAAACAGTCCCCCTGGTGACATTTTGAATATGTGGCAGGGAAACTCATTGTCTTTTCAGACCACCCTTGTCTTCCACAGTCTCAGAACTCAACAATACGTTTTTGGAAAAATGAGTCAGGATTTGGGGCTATGCTGCATATTCATATCAGCCTGACATGAGCCACAGTCACTTAGGAAGTGGGAAGCTCCATTGAGAAAATCCTCCCACCAGGTTGGCCTGTGGTACATTTTCTTGGTTGGTGATTAATATGGGAGGGTCCAGCTCACTGTGGGTAGCATTAAACCCTGTAATGGTAATCCTGGGAGCTATAAGAAAAGCAGGCTGATCAAGCACAGGAAGCAAGCCAGTAAGAAGTCTTTCCTTCTAGTGTTGCTTTTGGTCATCATATTCGATGACAGCAAGAGAAGCCCTAACTAAGACAGGGTGTCCTCTAGCTTTCATTTGTCACCTCAGCCTACTTTGTCACAGCACTCCTATCTCCTGTCCCCAGCAGTGTCTCTCTATCTGTTACACTAGTCCCCAGCTTATATTAGATATAGCCCGTGTCTTCAGAAAACAAAATAGCAGTTTAGGTTCCCATAAGAAAGACTTTCTGCTTTGTTTCCTTTCGTTTGTTTGTTTCTGGCATTGCCGTTGGACTGCCAGATTACCGTTATCTGATAGTGTCCCTACCGTGGTACATGTAATTTGTTGTAGTTTTGCTCCCACGAGTACGAATTGTATTGAAATACTGTGAATCCATGCTGAGCTAACATGTTTTCAACTTGGTAGGTGATTTGAGCAAATGGAGATGCCGGTAAGTTTCTATGTTTTTAACTGTCCCTTAGAACCCTGTAAAAGTAGACTGTGAAAACAATGGGGGGAAGAGGGGCTCCAGAGGGATCAGGAGTTAAGAAAGTACACTGCTCTTGTACAGAATGGAATTTGGTTTCTAGCACCCACAGAAGTCAGCTTACCAAGGCTTCTAACTCCAGTTCTAGGGGATCTGTTGTCCTGTGCTGGTGACCATGGGAGCCTGTACCATGCTCACACACCCGGAGGTGCACATGCAAACATATACAAACAAAACTGACAAATAAGCCCAAACCAAAAATAAGCCTTAAAACATCATAGAAGCACTTTATTTAGCATATACTATACTTTAGGCAAAGTCCCTCAGAAAGCCCAAGATGGTAACATTATTATTATTTTTCTATAGAGATATGGAAGTTTCAAAATTTCAAGTACATGGTTTAAATAATCAATGACAAGGTTGTAGCTTAGTATGTTTATCCGACTTCCATTGCTCTCAGTTACTGTACTGCAAGCATTTGTCCAAAGAAGAGAAGAGATCGATCAGGATGTGTAAGGTTGTCCCTGCCCCGTGCTGAGATTTATATGAACATTAACGATGATGCAGCATCACACAGCTCCTCACTCAAAGACACACATGAGGACCATGTGCACACTTTCACAGTTGTTAGGACAGACCCTTCATGATATCACTTCTTCCAAGCTATTAGACCTGTGTTCAAATCCAGTGTGTAAACAGCAGGCTGTTTTCCTTACTTTCTTACTAACAGATTTTTTTAAAAAAATTTCTGCTGTTGTTTTATTTTGTTTTGACATGGGGTTTCTCTATGCTGCCCTGGCTGTCCTGGAACTCTCTCTGTAGACCACGCTATTCTCGAACTCAGAGATCTACCTGCCTCTGCCTCCTGAGTGCTGGTACTAAAGGGATCTGCCACCACACCTGGCTTTGTTTTTGAGTTTTACAGGAAAATTTAAGAAGAAATTTTAGAATGCATTGTTTTAAGTGGTTTCTTCCTGGTGTGTGTTTGGCACAGTGATTAGATGAACGGAAATGTTTCTTCTTTCTCTTTCTACATATTTTCCCTAGGTTCTGCAATGTGGTTTGACTTCACTGCTTCTCAGCCACACATATCTAATTAGAAGGCCCATGATGGGGCTATGAGTTACTGATTATTTATCTGTGTATTTTCCCCCTTCTTTTATTTTAGCTCCAGGAAGGTTTTAACTTCCAGGATACTTTCTTCTTCCCTGTGGCCTCTGCTTGCATCAGAATTAGTCCCATGAGTTCCCTACACAACAGAGACAAAGACAAAAGAAACTCACAGGGAAGGCAGAGATGACAGTCGCTGCTGATCCTGGTACAAGCTTCTCAGGGAGAATACATCTCTTAGATGCTGTCAGAAAATTTCAAAACAAACAAGCAAACAAACAAAAAGAAAACCCAAACCCAAAACCAACCAACCAAACAAACAAACAAAAAAAACCAAACAAACAAACAAAAAACTACAAGACAGATAAGGAGCCACCATTCCAAATACCTTCACTTTTCAGTTACAGACCACAGTCCAGAAGAATTAAATGATTTGATTATTTATCTTTTAGTGAGACTGGAACAACCTGGTATAAAAATGCAGAAATCTTATCTTTTATTTCAATGTTGTTCTCGAAGCCCTTCCTAAAGTCCGTCCTGGAGGCTGTTCTTGTCACCACTCCAAGAGAGGCTAAAGAAGAGAAAAACTGTCCCTTCACTGACAAATACTTCAAAAATCGTCATTCCCATGTTCCTGAAGCCAAGATGAGACCCCTAGGACCTTATAACCAACATGTGTGATGTTGGAGCCCTGAGTGACCATGTTTGTACCAGATACAAATATTTAAAAAGAATTTGACACCACATGGAAGTGTAAATGAATCATTTATTCTAGCTGGCCCATATATAAGACACAAAATCCTGGTATTTTATTTACAAGCTCTAAGCTCAGATTAGGCAGGTTGTGAGCTATTCTAACTGATATCCTATATATAGGTCACTTGTTACTTTTTGTGTGAGTCGAAAGGTTATTTCTTTTCCATCAGTCTGTTCTAGGGGAGCATTTCCCTCGGCACCTGCTCATAGTCCTTCATGTCTAATGGAGACATCCTGTTCTCTCTAGCTTCTTCTGATTTCTTCCTCCTCCTCTTTCTCCTCTTGTGGTCTCTACCTGCGACCTCCAGCCTGAAACTCCCCCTCTCTAGATTCTCCCCAGTTGGCTGTAGCCACTTTTATTTAACCAAAAGCTTTAAGTTGGGGAGCAAAGTTTACACAACAAAGACTGGTGTACATGGGAATTTGCATGTCTGGGACCACCAGATCTTGGGGTATAAAATCCAGCATTTGAATACACAGCATCAGACCAACCATCAACATGGAAGTTTGAGCAAAAGGGACCTCACTAATCAGGCCTTGGGACTGCTGCTATAGTCTCCAGTCTTGAGTGAGTCACTGGTACCTGCTGAGAGACACAGCAAATAAGGTACAATTCCAGATAAACTGGGGTGAATGACTTACAAAGACACTATGGTATAGTAACAAGAACAGGAATTCTAATTAAAATCTAACAAGAAGAAGAAGTTCAGAGGAAGGTAATATCACCTCTCTGGAGGTGGTCAGATAGCATTCTGTAAATATTTCACAGCTGGAAAAGCCCAAGTTTACAAGTTTCCATTTGTGTGAACATTTCCATGATGGCTCATCTTGACCATCTGATGTAATGTTACAGAAAGCTTCTGTGGGCAGAGAGGCATGTCACTGGCTTTCTGTTGCTTATGCAAGCTGACTGTAGGACTTGCCTGAGAGTCAACAGAGAATGTTCTATAGGCAACATGAGAATTGCTTATGGAATGGAGACATACACATGCATGCATGCACGCACATGAACATTCATACACCCCAGAAATTTACCAGGCAGTCTAAATGTAGTAGAACATTCTAGAAGAAAAAATCTCAATGGCAGAAAAATAGCTCTTAAATAATGTGAAAGACGTGTTCCTATATTTTAAGCTTACCTTCAAGACTACTAAATTTACATAATGTTAATCAAGCACATAAGTAATATCATTTCATAAAGAGGTTTTATATAGTTAAGGTTCTTTTTTTAATCAACACTCAATGTAAATGTATGTGGCAGTTAATAAAATGTTGATTACCTCCTGCAGGCACTTATTGAGTATATAAAATTATCTTCTGGATGAGGAAAAATTGATAGACTATTTTCAGCTTTAGTTGTTGATTGACTGATAAATTTAATTTTTGTGAAGATGTTAGGATAGTGTAAAATAGAAATGTTGTTTTTTTAATTTAAAAAAATTTAAAAATTCTTTAATTTTTTAAATTATTATGAACAAGAGAAAGTATTTATGTAGCACATTCTTTGAAAATTATCATAATACCCAAATCTGGGAAAAACCTGAGAGTTCACGAATATGAGATGATTAAATTAACTCTCTCTATACACAAATTTGAATATATACAATGCACTAAATAGTCATGTAGCAATATGGAAGATATTTGCTATATGACATTTAATGGGAAATAATAGGTCATAAGTTTGCTTATACTTTGAATAGTTGGAAAGGAGCAAATTATTTGCTTGTTGCCCCTATGGTTTCATTTGAGTAGATATTAATAAGTTTATGTTATTGAGATCTTAAGCTTAGAAGAAATTACTTGAAAGTGTGAAGTGACAAAGACCAACCTGAAGATGTGATTATTTGGGATGATGGAGGTGGTGGTCTGAAGAGCATTTTAAATGAACATTTAAAATCAGACCAGGTCAGGAAAGCATGTTGGGCCCAGATGCAGAAAGATTTGATAAACCTCAGCTTTGTCTTATTGAAAATGAGAAGTTAATTTTGCACAGGGAGTTATTCTATGGTCTTAGTATGGAGAAGAATACAGAAGACCATTCATCAACACAGGAGTAGCTCCCTACCATGAAGAGATGATACAACAAATGAAGCCTAAAGGGTACCAGCTCCTGATTTTGCCTGTGCATTTCCTTGAAGAAGATCTTTGTAATGTGACCAAGAATATCAAAGGAGAAGAAAGAGGTTCCCTCTGGCTTGTTTCAGGAAATGTCAATGAATCAGATAGCACAACTGTTAAAAAACACTGGACTTTAGAAAGGACTACTGAATTAAATCAGCCTATATATGTGATAACTTAAGAATGGAAGGAAAGAAATGTTTTGCTTTGGGGAGAGGTCTTGTCTTTGTTTAAATAGGAGAAGAAAAACTATGGATTCCAATCAAAATCAGACTGAATGGGAGACACTTCCAGAAGATCTAGAATACAGACATGAAGGGAGAAACTAAGAAGAACAAAACAAATAAAGCGTATGATGGTCCCTCTACATGGGAACAGTTCTGAGACTGACTGAGAATCGAATGTTTCCAGCCAGGACTTGAGCAACGCATAGCCAATGAATCTTGTTAGCTACTGCGTCCTCAAGACTTATCATACCTTCCTTTCTAATGACATGGATGGAAATTTATATTATAGTTTGGGTACAGAGTCCAAACAGTCTTATAAAGATAGATGCCTTTTACATGCTTGAATGTAGAACAAAGAATCATCCTTAGGTAAATTGTACACACTGCACATTTCTTACACGTGACAGTGCAAAATGCATATTACCTTGGAAAGTTTATTTACTATCAGAGCAACAGAACCAGACACTAAAGAAGATAAGACAAATAGCCAAGGTGATTCGACATCACAGACTGCATCAAATGCTGTTTCCTCAAAAATCTGCCTCTAGAACAGCTTCTATACAGCTAGCTCGGTCACCCAGCATCAAAAACGTTTCCAACCAAGACTTCTCTGTACCTTCCCATCACACAGAGACTGGACAGCAAATTTTACAGCCAGCTTGGCCAATATCCCAATTTTCTTAGGGTCCCAAAAAGGAAACATTGCTCCCAGACAACAGGAAGCTATTTTAAGAGAATGAGGTCCTATTCCCAAAAACATGAGGTGGATAGTTTTGGATGTTGGGTGGGTGATGAACGTTTGTCATCATTTTTAGGTGGGTTGGTTATAAGTTGCTGATGATCTTGCGCAGGCAGGAAACACAGTATAAGAGGTTAGATTCAGGGACAGGACAGACAGACAGACAGACAGACAGAGAGGGGTGAGGACTTTGCCTGGAATGGGCTTTTGAAAACCTCAGAGCACACCCCCCCAGTGACACACTTTTTCAAATAAGACCTCTTAATCTTTCTAATCTTCAAACAGTTCCATTCCTTAGTGACTAAGAATTCAAATATACGAACTACGGGTACCGTTTCTATTCAAGCCCCTATAGCATCTTTGGCTGAGACTGAGGTGAGAAGCTGAACACGCTTAGTTTCTTCCATCTGGATCCACAGAGGAGCTATGTGCTCTGCACTGTACTGAACATTCCTACCAGCCTCAGAATTTAGGGGAACAGTTCCTTATGGGCAGAAATGTTCAGAAATCTCAATGTGGTCATATTCTCTTATCCAGCTATGATCAATACAACGTCTTGTTAGACATCTCATTATTGCTTTCATATAGACAGAAGAGGAATTGTCTCCCCTCTCTAAAACCCCAACAGTTGTCATTGCTTCTGTTCAGGCAATGGTGCATTCTGGTCCAGACATCTGTGAAGATACTGCTGCCGAAGATGTCGATGTATGTGCATTGCACAAGGCTGAATGCTTCTGTTTTTTTTTTTTTTGTTTGTTTGTTTTTTGTTTTTGAGGCTTCTGGCCAAATTTCCAGATTGACTTTTTCAGTGAGACAGTGTCACCTCTGGTTTAAGCTGTATTCAAAGGAGTTGCTCTCTACTGAAGTAGTGTGAAATATCATTCCACTGCTGAGAGGAATGTCGGTAGAAGGTTGTGCTGGGAAAGTGTTCAGAAGGTACTTTATTGTCTTGTTATTTTCTAAGACAGAATCTTCCTACATAGTGCAGGCTTTTCTTAAATCCATCTTCCTCTTGCCTCTCTGACTCTCACGTGTTGGAATTCCAGGTGTATGCCGCTGCACTTGGCTTCAAGAAGGACTTTAGGTGGCTGGGGTTATGGGTCCCTTGGTGGAGTGTTACCTCTGTGAACCTGAAGCCCTGGGTTTGGTTCCCAACACGGTACAAAGCCAGGCATGGTGCTATACAATTATAATCCCTGCATTTGGAATTCGAAGTCAGGAGGATTAGAAAACTTCATTCATCTCACAGTAGTCCCTGGCTCTATTGTGAGTTCAAGGCCAGCATGGGCCACATGAAGGCCTGTCTCACAACACCCCCCCCCCACACACACACACACAGAGAGAGAGAGAGAGAGAGAGAGAGAGAGAGAGAGAGAGAGAGAGAGAGAGAGAGAGAGAGAGAGAGAGAGAGAGAGATGTTAGTACCTGGTAATTGAATGTTTCAGCTTCTATCTTGTCAAGTAAGAGTCTTTGATACATTGGTTCATCTCATCCATTATCTCTGAACAAGCCATCATTTCTCTCCTGTTTCAGGGAGAGACATTTTCTAAAATTAGCTATCCAATATGGTCATGACTATGATTGTAATATCTACCCCGAAGGCATGTCTGACAGACATGGAGGATGTCTCACTGACCACCCCTTCCCATCCTTCCAAAGTTAAAACAGGAAGAAAAATAAACACAGCAAAATTTGTGCTACACGGGAATGGAGACTATACGCCCCATGTGCTGCAGGGAGCACTGTCTGTTGCTGGTTGTAGGAGAACTCAGGGACAGGCCTGCTCTGAAGGAGCCCGTATAGGGATATACTCCACACTCACACACTCCTGGGCAGCCACTGTCTTAGCTTCTATCTTAGCAGCGTTCCCAAAAAATGGCATCCCAGAGGTTGGAATTCAGGGTTCAAATAGAGGAGAGGGTGGTGGGAGAACATTCTGAAGGCGTCCCTTGTCCCATGAAGTTTGAGAAAACCGGCATCTGCTTGATTTCATTGAGGTTCTCAGTGCATGTCTGGTAGTTATACAGTCTTTGAGGAGTCCCACGGAAAAGAAAGTTGTTCACTTTGTGTAGTCTCAGTTCCCTAAACACTTGAGCACATACTTCCCATTCACTGCTTTGCTACTAGAAAGATCTACGCAGAGGCCACCTAAGACCTTACTGCCTACCTGCTGTCAGTGCCTCTCCGGTTAGAGTAAAATCCCCATCTAAAAGGCCTCCTGTCTACTGTCAAGCGTCTGAGCTGCTGCACCGATCTCTGATTTCTGCTCTTCCTTTGATGTCCTTCAATGAGCCAGGGTCTTTTTCACGTCAGAGCTTGACACCACTCGTCCTTCAGTGAGACACCATGTCTGATCTCCGTTGTCCCCAGCCCTCTTGCCTGCTAACCTCAGGCTTGCTTTTTGAGGTTTTACATTCTGCGGGCTTCACTAACCAGGGTCAGCTGTTATCCAAAAATAGTAAATGGAAAATTCCAGAAATGAGTAATTCGTAAGTTTTAAGTTACAGTCCTTTCCTGGCAGTGTGATAAAAATCTCACTAGTTGTAATGACTATTTCTGGTTGTCAACTTGACTATATCTGGAGTGAACCACAATCCAGAATTGGGAGGCTCACCCATGATCCTGAACTTGAGGCATGGTTGCTATGAATCTTTTTTTTTATTATTTTTATTGGATATTCTCTGCATTTACATTTGAGATGTTATTCCCACCCCCAATCCCCTCCCCTCTCCCATTGCCTCCATGAAGGTGTTCCTCTCCCAACCACCCTCACCCACCTCATCACATTGGCATTCCCCTACACAGCGAAAATGAACCTTCATTGGACCAAAGGCCTCTGCTTCCATTGATGCCAGAGAATGTTATCCTCTGCTGTATATGCACTTGGTACCATGGGTCTCTCTGTGAGAACTCATTGGTTGGTGTTTTAGTCCCTGGGAGCTGTGGTAGATTTGGTTTGTTGATAATTTTGTTCTTCCCATGGGGTTGCAAACACTGTCAGCTCCTTCGGTCCTTTCTCTAGCTCCTTCATTGGGGCCCTCGTGTTCAGTCTGATGGTTGTGGCTATGAATCTTAAGACACTAAGGCAAGGAGATCTTGAGCTCAAGGTAATCTGGACCAAATCAAGTTCCAGATCCAGGTGTGGTGGTACATACCTTTAGTCTAGGACATAGCTTCTGCTGTGTACCTACATAGGACATTGGAAGAAGGAAGGCTCTCTTCCTTCACCTGCTTGCTTTGTGGGACTGAGCATCTGCTAGATCCTTGGACTTCATTCACAACTGCTGCTGACCATTGTTGGGAAGTTGGACTACAGACTGCAAGTCACCAACAAATTCCCTTACTATTATAGAGACTGCCCATAAGTTCTGTGGCTCTAGAGAACCCTGACTAATACACTAGCATATGTATACAGTAATATATAATGTTGAATGAATCCACTTTATAGATCTTACCCAGTCCGGGATATATCCAGGCACCTGGTAGATGTCTCAGTCACTAGGTCAATCGTTGTGGTATTGAAGTATGTGAACATACATAAAGGCTTGGTACTATCTGTGTTTTGAGCATCTAGTTGGGGGATGTCCTATCTATCTCCTGTAGATAAGTAGGCTATCCTATCATTTGAGTTCCTTCTGTTTTATTCATTGTTATCAAAGCAATTTCCCCCAACAGTTTAAATATTTACCTTCCTTCTTCTCCCTCAGTCTCTGCAATCTTGTGGGAGGAAATGTGGTGCAATAAATTTAACCTTAAACATTTGCCCACTTTCCATTCCTCCACAGCAAATTGTAGGGTCTCACCAAAGAACAAACTTACAGTGTAGTGAAGGGTCCCTTGTTGTTGTCCTCATGACTTTGTGGTTGAGGTTTCCTGACTAGATTTCCTCAGGATCTTGGGTTCTGGCCAGTGCTTACAGCAACACTGTCCTTGTGAGAGTCCTGGGACATTTTCAGGGTTTTGCTTTTGCAGAAGAGTCAGGATCTCGCCTACAGTGATAATTCAGTGGGGTAAGAGATTGCTAGCCCAACTTCTCCAAGCCAGAGATCAGAGTGACATTTCTCAACCTGTGGGTCCCAACCCTTTTGGCAAACCTCCATCTCTAAAAATATTTACATTATGATTCATAACAACAAAAATTACAGTTATGAAGTAACAACAAAAGTAATTTTATGGTCAGGGTCACTACAGCACGAGGAACTGTACTGAAGGGTTATGTCATTAGAAAGATAAGGAATCACTAGACTCAGCTTCTGAATCAAGGTAGAGTCCTATTTCAAAGAGCCCTCAGAAGGAAGTCTCTTCAAGTTCAAAGTCAAAGCTAATTTTGTAACAGAAATATATTTCTAGGACTTATTATAGCCTAGATTTTAAAATTTTATTACCTTTATTTCCTTCTTTGTATATTTGCATTTTATTAGTCAGAGCACTGTATCTTTTTTAAAAAAAAATTTGATATTCTCTGTATTTACATTTCAGATGTTATTCCTTTCCCACAATCCCATCCTTCCTCCACCTCCCATTGCCTCCATGAAGGTGCTCTCTCTCCCAACAACCCTCTCCCACCTCAGCACATTGGGATTCCCCTACAGAGGGAAAATGAGCCTTCAGTGGACCAAAGGCCTCTCCTTCCATTGATGCCAGAGAACACTATCCTCTGCTGCAATGCACCTGGGACCATGGATCTCTCTGTGAGAGCTCATTGGTTGGTGTCTTAGTCCCTAGGAACTGTGGTGGGTTTGGTAAGTTGATAATTTTGTTCTTCTTATGTGGTTGCAGACCTTTCAGTTCATTCAGTTCTTTAGCTCCTTCATTGGGGTCCCTGTGTTCAGTCTGATGGTTAGCTGCAAGCATCCTCCTCTGTATCAGTATGGCTCTGGCAGAGCTTCTGAGAAGGCATCCATATCAGATTCCTGCCAGTAAACACTATTTGGCATCAGCAATAGTGGATGGGTTTAGTGGATCCTCAGGTGAGGCAGTTTCTGGATGATCTTCAGTCCAATCCCTGCTACTCTATTTGTCCCATTATTTCCTTTCATGAGTGTTTTGTTCTCCCTTCTATTCTTAGACTGAGGCACGCACCTTCTGCCTTTCCTTCTCTTTGAGCATAATTTCTGTGAATTTTTTCTAGGGTATTCCGAGCCTTTGGGCTAGTATTCACTTACTAGTTAGTACATATTATGAGTGTTTCTTTGTGACTGGGTTTCCTCACTCAGGATGATAACTTAAAGTTCCATTCATTTGCCTAAGAATTTCATGAACATATTGTTTTTAATAGCTGAGTAGTACTCCATTGTGTAAATGTTCCACAATTTCTGGATCCATTCCTCTGTTGAAGGACATTTGGGTTCTTTCCAGCTTCTGGCTATTATAAATAAGGCTGCTATGAACATGTGTACTTGTTAAATGTTGGAGCTTCTTTTGGCTATATGCCCAGGAGTGGTATAGCTGGGTCCAATTTTCTGAGGAACTACCAGACTCATTTCCAGAGTGGTTGTACCAGCTTACAACCCCATCAACAGTGGAGGAGTGTTCCTTTTTCTCCACATCCTCACCAGCATCTGCTGTCACCTGAGTTTTTTATCTTAGCCATCTGATTGGTGTGAGGTGGAATCTCAGGGTTATTTTGAGTAGCATTTTTCTGATGACTAAAAATAGTGAACATTTCGTTAGGTGCTTCTCAGCCATTCATTATTCCTCAGTTGAGAATTCTTTGTTTAGCTCTGTCCCCTATTTTTTTAAATAAGGTTATTAGGTTCTCTGGAGTCTAACTTCTTGAGTTCTTTGTATATATTGGGTATTAGCCCTCTATCAGATGTAGGATTGGCAAAGATCTTTTTCCATTCTGTTGGTTGCCATTTTATTCTTTTGACAGTGTCCTTTGCCTTACAAAAGCTTTTCAATGTCATGGGGTCCCGTTTGTTGATTGTTGATTTTAGAGCATAAGCCATTAGTGTTCTGTTCAGGAAAATTTCCCCAGGGCTCATGTGTTCAAGGCCCTTTCGTATTATCTCTTCTTTTAGATTCAGTATATCAGGTTTTATATGGTATCAAGTTTTATTCTACACAATGACCACCAGTTGAACCAGCACCATTTGTTGAAGAGGCTGTCCTTTTTCCAATGAATGTTTTAGCTCCTTTTCAAAGATCAAGTGACAATAGGTATGTGAATTCATTTCTGGATCTTCAATTCTATTCCATCGATCTACCTGACTTTCTCTGTACTAATACCATGCAGTTTTAATCACAATCAATCTGTAATACAGCTTGAGGTCAGGGGTGGTGATTTCTCCAGAAGTTTTTTTCTTGTTGACAATAATTTTTGCTATCCTGGGGTTTTTATTATTCCAAATAAATTTTCAAATTGCTCTTTCTAACTCTATGAAGGATTGAGTTGAAAATTTGATGGAGATTGCATTGAATTTGTAGATTGCTTTAGGCACAATGGCCACTTTTACTATGTTGATCCTTCCAATTCATGAGCATGGGAGATCTTTCTACATTCTGAGGTCTTCTTCAATTTCCTTCTTCAGAAGTTCTTGTCATACTGATCCCTCACTTGCTTGGTAGGGTTACATCAAGGTATTTTATATTATTTGTGACTATTTTGAAAAGTGTTGATTCTCTAATTTCTTTCTCAGCCTGTTCATTCTTTGAATAGAGAAAGGCTACAGATTTGTTTGAGCTAATTTTATACCCAGCTACCTTGGTGAAATTCTTTATCAGCTGTAGAAGTTCTCTGGTGGAATTTTGGGGTCACTTAAGTAAACTATCATATCTTCTGAAAATAATGATATTTTGACTTCTTCCTTTCCAATTTGTAGCCCTTTGGCCTCTTTTTGCTGTGTGATTGATCTGGTTACTACTTCTAGTACTAAACTGAATAGGTAGAAAGAGAGTGGGCAGCCTTGTCTAGTCCCTAATTTTAGTAGGATACTTCAAGTTTCTTACCATTTAGTTTGATGTTGGCTACTGAGTTGCTGTATATTGCTTTTAGTATGTTTAAGTATGAGCCTTGAATTCCTGATATTTCCAAGACTTTTAACATGAAGGGTTATTGAATTTTCTCAAATGCTTTCTCAGCATCTAAAGAGATGATCATTTTTTTTCCCTTGAGTTCATTTATATAGTGGGTCACATTGATCGGTTTCTGTATATTGAACCATCCTTGCATCCCTGGAATTAAGTCTACTTAATTGTAGTAAATGATAGTTTTGGTGTTTTCTTGGATTCAGTTTGCAAGAATTTTATTGAGTATTTTTGTATCAATGTTTATGAGGGGAATTGATCTGATGATCTCTTTCTGCATAGGGTCTTTGTGTGGTTTAGAAATGAGTGTAATTGTGGCTTCAAAGAATAAGTTGGGTAGTGTTCCTCTGTTTCTATTTTGTGGAACAGTTTGGAGAGTATTGGTATTCTGTATTTTATGAAGATCTGATAGAATTCTGCACTAAACTCATCAGGTCCTGTGCTTTTTTTGGTTGGGAGGCTTTTGATGACTGCTTCTATTACTTTAAGAGTTATGGGGCTGTTTAGATGGTTTATCTGATCCTTATTTAACTTTGGTATCTGGTATTTGTCTAGAAAATTGTCAATTTCCTCTAGATTTTTCAGTTTTGTTGAATATAGACTTTTGTTGTAGAATCTAATGACTTCTTGAATTTCTTCTGTTTCTTTTGTTATGTCTCCACTTTCATTTCTGATTTTGTTAATTTGGATACTCTCTCTGTGCCCTCTGGTTAGTCTGACTAAGGGTTTATCAATCTTGTTGACTTTCTCAAAGAACCAGCTCCTGGTTTTGTTGACTCTTTATATAGTTCTTTTTGTTTCTATTTGGTTGATTTCAGCTCTGAGTTTGATGATTTCCTGCCATCTACTTCTTTTGTGCATATCTGCTTCTTTTTGTTCTAGGGCTTTTAGTTGTGCTGTCAAGCTGCTAGTGTATGCTCCCTCCAGTTTATTTTTGGAGGTGCTCAGAGCTATGAGTTTTTCTCTTAGCACTCCTTTCATTGTGTCTCATAAGTTTGAGTATGTTGTACCTTCATTTTCATTAAATTCTAAAAAGTTTTGGATTTCTTTCTTTATTTCTCCCTTGACCAAGCAATCGTTGAGTAGAGCATGGTTCAGCTTTTATGTGTATGTGGGCTTTTTGTTGATTTTGTTGTTATTGAAGAACAGCCTTAGTCTATGGTGATCTGATAGGATGCATGGGATTATTTTGATGTTCTTATATCTGTTGAGTCCTGTTTTGTGACCGAATTTTTGGTCAATTTTGGAGAGGGTACTGTGAGGTGCTGAGAAGAAGGTTTATTCTTTTGTTTTAGGATGAAATATTCTATCAATATAGTCTGTTAAGTATGTTTGGGTCCTGATTTCTGTTTGTTTCACAGAGTCTCTGTTCAGAATCTGCTTACATGATTGGCCCATTTATGAGAGTGGAGTGTTGAAGTCTCCCACTATTATTGTGTGTGAAACAATATATGCTTTGAGCTTTAGTAGGGTTGTCTCTCTTTGTGTTTTCTTTATTGTTTCCATTTCTGTTTTTAGATCCTGGATGGTTTTGTTCCATTCCTTCATTTGTTTGCTTGTGTTTTCTTGTGTTTCTCTAAGGGCTTGAACTTGTTTATCTGTGTTCTGTATTTCTTCAAGTGAGTTATTTATGTGCTTCTCAAGGCCCTCTATCATCAACATGAGGCACAATTTTAAGTCCAAATCTTGTTTTTCTGGTGTGTTGGGATACATACTACTTGCTGTGATGGGAGTGCTGGGCTTTGATGTTGCCTGGTTGTTTTGGTTTCTGTTGCTTAAATTCTTGTTCTTGCCTCTTGCCATCTTCTTCTCTTTGATGTTAGTTGATCATGTTGTCTCTGAATGGAGCTTGTCTCTCTTGTGTGTCTGTGGGTTTCAAAGGGAGATTGTTCCTTGATGTTCAGCCATCTATGAGTAGGCTGTGAGTCCTGATGGTGATGGGCCAGCTCTAGTTCTGGGTGCGGATGGAGGCCTGAAGGGTACAGACCCAAGCAGTATGGTGATACTTGTGCCTTGAGAGTTTACGAAGACATCTCCCCAAATAGTCAGTGGAGAGAGAGTGTGGGCTCACCAGTGGACTCAGAAGGGAGAGCTCTCTCACATCTCCTTTAGGTGCTCAGCTCTCTGGAGGCAGGCTACAAGTCCTGATGGCTGTGTGCCTGTGTGCCTCTGTGTGTGGCTCTGGGCACAGATGGAAGCTGGACCCATGAGTACTGTATTTCTAACAACTGCACAGACCATATTGACAAATCAGAAGACAGAGCCTTCAAAGGCTTTAGTGGGCTCTAAGCCCACTTCCATGTCCAAAGTCTGTCAGCCCCTTTGCAAGTAATTTGTTTCACAGAAATGCAAATGAGTTTGCGAATGTCTGGTTGCCCCAATTATTTTCCTTCTTAGTTAAGACTGAGACAAAGCCCTGCTTCTTATTTGACAAGGACACTCACAACTCTGTGTTCTATCTGTGGTCAACAGAAATAAAAAGGCAAGGGCTCAGCTCCTTCTATTATTAGCATTCAGATTCATTCCTGGGAATACACAGATGCTAACTGGAGCAGAGCTGGGTTGGTGTGCCAGGTTGGGGGGACAGAAGCATGTGGCATCATCGTGGCCCTTCCTACCATGGCTCTCATCCATCTGCATGTGCTGTCAACCGTGTTCTGGCTGGGAGGTAATTTCATTCTCGCTGCACTTTCTAAAAGGCATCAATTCTTTTGACAGTTAATAATGTCAGGATGGGCTGACATCCAAGGTCCAGGCTCACCAATATCCTAAAATATAGCACCGCACAGGGGGACTCATTAATAATAATGAAAATAATAATAGAAAAGGATTAAAATATTCACAAATCTTTAGCCTGGTTTCTTTTAGACGCTTACCATGTTTCATAATTTAAGACCCATTAGTTTATGTTAATTTCAATATAAATTTGAAGCTTATTTCCTTTGCAGGACACTTGGAAGTCAAACCTAAGGATCAAACTCTAATCACTGTGCGACTGTCGGTAAGTGCATTTACTACCATACAAACTACTTCCCTCAGCAATACAAGGCAATAGGTCATTTTTTTCATATACATTGCACAAAGTATTAAAGATAAGTGCATGTAGGCAGGTGTGAAAACCACTTACAACATGTCTGCATGACTGTCATCCTCCCTTGTCTTATCCTGAGAATGTTTTTAATCTAAAACATTCACTGCAATTTCAAACATACAAATCAAGTGGAATATTTTTCTTTTTTTCTCTCTCTCTTTAATTGTAGGTTGAGGAATGGGAGCACATACAATGTGTCTCTCTTCCTAGTCTGGGAGAAGAGAGGATGGACTTGTGGGAGGGGCCTCTGTTGATTGATGATTGACTGGAAAGACAGAGGCCTTTGGAGCATACCCCTCTCTACAGCACTCTCTTCACAATCCCTCCTGTTATGACATTTAACATATCTTAATCCTCATGCCAACACAGTTTTGGTTTTGGTTAAGAAATTTTGAGAATGGATAAGTGTGGCGGTGGGTTTTTAGTAAGTGGTCCAGCCTTCTGCTCTTCCCAACTCTTCCTTACCTTCCTTACGATGCTCTCATCCCTGCCCTGGGTCATACATATAAGGACAATGGCTTGCAAATGGACAGATACAAAGAGGTTGTGACTCTCTCATAACTCAGGAGGTCTGTACACCAAACCCCTTGCAACCCAAAAGCTTCTAACAGCTAAGTATTCGCATGGGTCAGGTCCATGTGAGGAGGGGGATGAGTAAGAACAAGTAACAGGAAGTGGAAGGAGTAGGATTGACGATATGGCTCCAGGAAGAAGAGGTGGAGAGAAAGTTGCTCAGGCCTTACATCCTGAGGGGAGTCACTTCTGTGGCTAGGGTCTGGGGACAGCGAGAGAGGGCGGTGTTGATCTTTGAGAAGGCAAGCCAAATGGAAAGTTTTATTTTTAGTATTCTTATACTTGATATTTTGGCCAGATTTAATTGAACGATGCGAAGTTGTATAAATGTTCAGAATTTCATGACTGGTTACAGAAGCCAAAAGCAAATAGCCTTCAAACCAATGAGTACAAATGCTCTGCTGGTAATATGGATGTCTGGTTAAAAAAAATGAGATTTTTAAGATGTCTGTATTGCCCCAGTGATGTTAGCTTCCCACTAGAATTAAGACAACTTATCCCTTGCTGGGGCATATTTATGTTGAATTCATTTTCCACATCCCTATTTTATGATCTTTAGTGGAAAGACAATGAATAAATGTTTTCATAATTATAAAGGCTTCAACTTTAAAAGTTATCGAGAGACCCTCATTAATCAAACCATAAATATAATAAATGAGAATTTAGAGGAAACAAGAAGAACTAGATGCTGTTGTGTAAATAGTAAGCTTCTAGTTAGAAAGATATGTCCTTACTGTTAGTCTGTACTGTAACATATATTTATGTGCTAGGTCACTCAACAAAAGAGCATGAACTATTTTCTTGATTTCCATATAATTATCTAAATTACACTCTATTAATTTTCAGGACTTTATGGAATATAGTTTAGCTATTTTGGCTCCATTCTTGTGTGTAATATAAATAAGAATGCAAGATATGAAAATCCATCCATAAAACAACAACAACAAAAAAAACCCATTATGTATTTCCCACATCTGAAGAACAAACCAGCATTCAAGCTGACACCAGATCCCTGCAGACTGAGAGAGAAGGAGAGACCAGGGGCCACTAAGGGTAACATTGGGAGGGATCTCTATTGTCTGGATTAGTAACTACTGTTGTGACAAAGTATCTGGCAACAGACAGGTAAAAAGCAAAGGGTTTATCTTGACTCACGTTTTTGATGGTGCAGTCCATCCTGGTGTGGAAAGTGTCATAGGATGGTTGGAAGAACTTGTCATATTGTATCTGTGATCAGGAAGCAGAAGGAGTGCTGGGGCCCAGGTGGGCTCCAATGACCCCTTCTGTTTTCATTTGGTCCCAGATCCCATCTTATGTAATGATGCCAACATTCCTCAGGGTGAATCTCCTCAGTTAAACTGTTCTGGAAATACCATCATCGTTTACACCAGAAATGTGTTTCCATGGTGATTCTGAACTGAGTGAGGTTGATGATGAAGGTTACCCACCACATTATCAGGGTTGTGCGTGCTTGCTGCCAAGCCCCCTGCTGGTGCATTTACACCTTGCCCTCAAGACAGCTTCCCCAAAGCTGTCATTTTATTCCCACCTGTCCTTGCCTTAAGGTTGGTAAACCCAAGGCCGAAATGACTCCAAAGTTACTGCCCCACAAGCCAGTAAGAAGTTAATCAAAGTCTGAGTACAAACTCCCTTAACCACAAACTTATTTTTTTTTCTAAGTTCAGTTGGTCACGGCTGCAAACCTGAGCATTTCCCTAGTGATCTGTCATCAGAATTACTTAAATGAAAATGAAAGAAATAAAATTCAAAAGTCATCTGATATTATTTCTCTCATGACTTGCGAGACCATGTTACATTGAGGAGTATATCTGAAATTCTGAGGCTAACCATCATAGATGAGAAGTCACTTCCATCTTTTTCCAACTTGTTTTGACATCTTTTTAATATTATAAATTATAACAATAAAGTCAACAGACAAAACAAAACAAAACAAAACCAACCCTGCCCTATTTTTCTATTGAGTTTCCATGTCAGAGGTAAAAAGAGTTAGGTAATAACGAATTAACCCCCACAGGCTTTGCCTTCATCTGCAGATGATGTTCAAGGGATATGGACTCTTAATGAACTGGGGCTGCAGGAGCCACAAGGTGGGTACTGGGAACTAAATCCAGTTCTCTGCAAGAGCAGCCAGTGTTCTTACTGCTCAGCCACCACTCCAGCCCCCACCCCCTCAGATTTTGCCTCTCTTATTTTATCTTCTTCTCTTTTTAAAGATTAATTAATTAATTAATTGGTTTTATGCATGTGAGTACTGTCACTGTCTTCAGACACACAAGAAGAGGGCATCGGATCTCATTACAGATGGTTGTGAGACAGCATGTAGTTGCTGGGAATTGAACCCAGGACCTCTGGAAGAGCAGTCAGTGCTCTTAACAGTTCTCCAGCCCTATCTTCTTAATTCTCTGTTGCTCTATCTTCTCCCGTTTTTTTTTTTTTTAACTTGATTAGTGGGCTACTTTCATTTTCTATTTTAAAATGCAATCAAAATTAATTTATTTTAAACTGTTTTCGATAGCCCAGACGGGCTTTGATTTTTCTATGTAGCCAAGGATGACCTTGTCCTTCTGATCCTTTACCTCTCAAGCACTGACATTTCCTGACTTCAAAAATGGTACTTTGATGATTGGTTTGGTTTCAATCAACATCCAAAGAGAGCCACCTGTTGTGTTTGGCTGATGGATCTTTTGGATTTTCTCTGGTCTACTTGTGATGTCAATTAGGTTCAGCTGCTAACCTAAAGTAAACCCCTCCGTTGCTCATATCAACAGTCTGTCATGTGGTTTAAGAACCCATAATGGGCTGGCTTCAGGGGCTCTTAGGTTCTGGGGGTACAAGTCTGGCAGGTATGTAGGGGTATTAGGGCAACTGGAGCCATCTAAGACATCTTTTCCTGATGGGCTCGGATCCTCCAGGAAGCCACCAGGAATTTATTTCTTCGTGGCTCTGGCTTGTCTTAATCAGCAAGTGGGATGTTCTGAAATGCTTCTGATGCCCATACTTCTACTGAACACCCTGCTCTGACATCTCCCACTGGCCAAAGAAATCACAAGGAAAACCAAGAGTAAGGGATCTGAACCCCACCTTTTGATGGGAGAAATTTCAGAGCCTTGTCATAAAGGATACAGCTGTGCTGTTAGGAGCTGTGCTGTGCCAGCTTAGGAGACCCAAGGCTCAGGAGAGCTTCTGATTCCAAGCTTGCTAAGGCCGCATCGAGAGCCCGCTATCAGCTAGGCTGGGAGTCATTCCCACCGTGGCAACTGGTGAATGCTACACTCGAGTCAATTGTTAATCATTTACATCATAATACTGGCTGGCCAGTGAGTACCACTGCTTGGGAGGAGCTGAAGATTTCTTTCATGATGGAAAATAACTACTGAAGAGGAGGGGAGAGCTTGTCTTGTCTGCCCTCCCATCACTTGGTGTCCCCAGACTGCTTATCACTTAAGCTGGCTGGAAGAAGAGAGAAAGGAGAGAAAGAGGAAGCACTCTCTGGCCTCTGACTTTCATCAGACACGACCTGTTCTTCATCATGAGTCTAAGTGTTTCGTCATCGCTTGTGGCTTTAGCAAGATGCTAGAAACAGAAGAAACTGTGTGCTCTGAAATGTTCCCACTTGCCCTTGTCTCCTGACTCCTTATTTGCCCTCCTCCCCTGTGCCAGTGCCAGAGAGACCTGTTCCCCCGTTGTGCTTGGTGATAGATAAAGCTACATTGCTTCTCTGATATTTTTGGTTGTGAGACTGGCCTTTAAGGGATGAGCCATCTCTCCAGGCCCACACTGTTTCTCAATGGAGAGTAGGAGATGCAACAGAATGACTTGGTTCTGAAGAACGTTTCTGAAGAGGGCACTCTGTGGAGGAGAGTAAAGACAGCATGCAGAAGCCAGCTGGAAAGCTCTTACTGGGGCAGTTTATGTAACACAGCACTTGAATCTCTTTGGAGCTTGTCGAAAATGCAAAATCTCAGGCCCTACCAACACCTTAATTCCCATCTACATTTAAACAAGAATTTGGGTAGTTTTTTCTTCATGTTAGAGTTTGGGAGTGAGCTATGTGGTAGTTTGTTTGTGGAATGATCGTGTGTTTTCTTATAGAGTGTGGACACAAATCTATGTTTGTTCTACCTGTGTAAAGTGTGCATGCATGTGGAAAGTAAAGGTGTGAGGCTTACATGGAGTGTCTTCCTCTTTCTCCACCTAAATATGGAGACAGGGCCTCTTACTTAAACTCAGAGATGATCAATCCTGTTAGCCCCCCTTGCTTTAGGGGTTTCTTCGCTGCCTCCCAAGTACTGAGACTTTAGGTGGTTTGCCACACTGGCCCAGCACTTGTGTGGGTGCCAGGGAACCAAACTTCCACCCTCACTCTGCATGGCAAACGCTTCATCAGCTCAACCATCTTCTCAGTCCCACGTAACACTCTTGTTCATACGCCATCTTAATTCCTAGTCTGCCTTTCAGCGTGAATGTTTCCTTTTAAGGTGCACACTTAGTGAACAGTCAGCTTTCTCGGGATCTTCATTTTCATAACATCTAAAATAGTGATATTCCTACCTTGGGAGCAGGAGATGGTGAGAGCTAGCACCTCCTCTACAATGCCAGAAGCAAACAGATATAAAATGTGGAACAAACCAGCTTTAGCAACATGAGCATGCTCTTGGGTATTATGGTGCTTTGAATGGGAATCTCCCCCAATAGGGTTATATATTAGAGTGTTTAGTTACTAAGGAGTGGTCTTGTTTGAACTTTAGAAAGATTAGAAGCTGTGGCCTTCTTGGAATAAGTGTGGCCTTATTGGAGGAAGTGTGTCACTGGGGTTTGAGGTTTCAAAGCCTAAGTCAGGTCCAGTCTCTTTCTCTCTGCCTGTGGATTAGGATGTAGCTCTCAGGAACTGGCTCCAGCACCATGCCTGCCACCATGCTTGCTACCACGAGGATAATGGACTATGTCTCTAAAGCGTAAGCACACCGCCAGTGAAATGCTGTCATTCATAAGAGTTGCCATAGTCACGGTGTCTCTTCATAGTTATAGAACAGTAACGAAGACAGGAATACCAAATATCAAGATTTGGGAAAATAGTTGGGTCAGATCTCAGCAGGTACAAGTGCTTGTCCCCAAGCCCCAAGACCAATGACCTGAATTTGATCCCCAGAATCCAGATGGTGGAAGGAGAAAACTGACTCCCACAGGCTTTTCTGTGATCCATCTGCGAGTCCTGTGGCATACACCCCCTTTTCCCAGTATACAATAAATAAATATATTAACAAAATTTTAAGGAAAAAGAGGTAAACCAATTTTACTTTGTTGTGGTTGTTTTGTTGTTTTTTGTTTTGTTTTTTGTTTTGTTTTTTGTTTTGTTTTTGGTTTTTTTTTTTTTTTTTTTTTTTGAGACAGGGTCTCCACATAGCCCTGGAACTCACTATTTAAACCAAACTAGTCTCAAACTCACAGAGATTCTCTTGCCTCTGCCAGGGATGAAAGGCTTGCACCACCATGCCCAGCTTGTTAAAGCAGCTGCCTCTTTGGGTTGCTTTTAGAAGTAGGTGTCCTTTTCCAACATTATTTTGATATAGTATAAAGATATTTTGCAATATTGCATTTTATTCTTTTCTAGAAAGCTATTTGGGATCCTTTCTGAGGATAATCTGCAGCATAAACAAGCAAAGACTCTTTCTGAGGGAGAACATATCCTCCTGGTAGTGGCTACAATGGGAAAAAGAATGTTTTACTGAGAGAAAAATAGGCAAGGCTCAGGAGCTTGGAGGAAAAAGTTTGATCTTCATAACTGCTGAGACCTCATATTGGCAACTTTATATATGAGGAAAGAGTCAGAAAGTCTGAATGCTTCTAGGTACAAGAGCAGAGATAACATAGTTCTATTAGGCTTGTGGCTTAGGGTGCTAGTCACAAGAGAAGGACAACTCCCCAAAGAGGAACTTTCATTAGAGAGATGTCTGTTAGTGATTTACTGGAGACGAGACCAGGTGTTGTGAGACCTTTCAAGCCTGGAGGTGGAATTAAACAGGGACGGACTGAAGTTAGATTCCACCAATGTTTATCTGGAGGAAACAGTGAGCTTATATAATAGTCTGACTTCCAGAGCAATGGCTGAGGGCTTAAGAGGGGAACATAGGTGACCTTAAAGCACCCACAGTGGAAGATCTGCACCCAGTATGGATGAGGACTCCCCAGTAGATGCATCATCTTTCCCCACCTGTACAGCATAACCCTTTCACAACCCCTGAAGCCAATGCAATTAGCCTAGAAATGCATGCAGCTGGTTGTGTGGGGAATCTGCATGCTAACTATAGACACCATGGCTCTCCCTGCCCCCTTCTTGTACCAGAGAACATCAGCAGTCAACAAGCCCAGCTGGTATCATCTTTGGCAAGCAGGCTTCCCATAATTCCTGAAGATGGTGGTAGTAGACTTGGAGGACAGTCTTATCCAACACAGGGGTAAACTCTAAAAGGAGGAAACTGTGGCTGGAGTACCAAACCACGACCTTCTATTTTGCCTTTAAAGCATTCCAAGATTTGTAGGAGGTACACTGTGTTGCGGCTCACAGACTTTCCTGACTTCTGACGTGTAGGGACACTGAGGCAATTAATATGAATCTAGTCTTGACCTTTGATACTTAGCCCATTTGCCTGGTGGTATCTTGGAAGAGCAGCTGGCTATGTTGTCCATAAAATTTATGAGGACCAACATTGGGTTAATCTTTTCAGTGCTGTGGGATGCTTGTCACGCAATAGGCCATTGATACATGTTAGTTGGCTAAGTGAAATATACACTGTCATAAGCTGGCCAAACTTCCTGATGCTTCTGGCGAGGGAAATGGGGTTAGAAGATGTGAAGAGTAGTTAATGTATTGTCCACAATTCTCTTCTCCAGGAAGAGAGCTCAGTCCCTTGAAGATAAATGATTTACTATTTTTATCACCTCAAGCTTTACATGATCCTTTTGCTGGTTCTCTCCAGCTTACTCAGGGAAGGTTTTATTTATTTATTTATTTATTTATTTATTTATTTATTTATTTATTTATTGGTCTTCACTTTTTTAGGCTTAAGAACTATTAGATTTCCTATCTCTGGATATCCCATAATGTGGGCTACTTAAGAAAAAAAAAGAAGAGCCCGTGTGTGTGTGTGTGTGTGTATGTGTGTGTGTGTGTGTGTGTGTGTGTGGCACTCATGTGTCTGTATGACTGTAGGTGTATGTATATATGTATGCATGTTTTGAATTGTAGATATATAAACTGGATCTTTTTTCCAAACCCACAAGTTGAATTGATGATTTCCCAGAAGTGGCATCTGTTGGATAAATCTTGATTCAGTTCAAACCAATTGTGCAATTTTTATTTTGCCCCAAAGGGATAGCTGAAGCTGTAATAGCTCAGTGTGATTGTTCCCAGTAATGGTCTTTGAATAGCTTGTCTGCAAGTTCTGTGTGTTGGTGTCAGACTCTCTACTTAGGTCAGGCAAGGACAACTAAGGACCATCTAAAGGCTTCCATCTGGGCCTTAAGCAGTGCCTGCTCCCAGGTGTTTGGGCAATTATCACCGAAATACACCCCAGGAGAGGGGCACAGGAAGGAGAGACTAGAGAACAAGCCATCAGCTCATGGAACTACGACGGAGGCTGCAAGCTCAGTTTGGCTGCTAGGACATTCTTAAAGGCTTTCTGTTGTCCAAGTTCACTTTGTTTTTCTCTGGTAGAGTTAGAAAAAGGTGTTTGTTGGCTGGCCTGCCAGCTGTGCTCTGTGGGAAAGCAGCCTGCTAGGGTGGAGTGAAATGGTTAGTCATTTCTCCACCTTTATGAGTTGTTCCTCTGCACTGAAGTTACCTTTCCTACTGGTCGATACAAAGATCACGTTATGTGTGGTGCCAAGGGCTGGACCCAAGAAACTGCTGGCGAGAGTTGGAGTGGCTGGTGATGACTGGTTGATTTTTATGTAGACAAATTGGCAGAAGGGTTTTTTTTTAAGTTGGCATAAGGACTTACGTTCTTTCTTCTTTTTTTCTCCCCCGACAATAATGAATGAGCTTGTTCGCAATTATACAACAAGTCCCCATTCATTAGTAACCAGAACAGGGTCCCAGCTCTGGGACTTTGAAAGTGCAGCTCCTAATTTGGTCCAAGGTCGAGCAATTTCGGCAGTGAGCTGTGGTGCTGCCAACTCAGGGGTCCGGGGAATGCTTTGATGTTTGCGCGTGCAGGGAGCTGAGTCTCCCTCTCTTGTATGTATGAGGCTTGTTACCTGGCTCGGGGAAATGGAGTAGCTATAGACACGCGTTTCAACTTTATCTTGTGTCACAAGGGAAGAGAATTAAATCCTGTAGCTGCTGGACTTTAGATGATTCAACGTTGTTTCCTCTTAGGAGTTGCTCCAAAGGACACTTCATCACTGAAACAAACCACTGCATTCTTCCGGCTGTGTTCTTCCTTGGAAATAAAGTATGGCAATTCTGATTTTTGAATGCTTTTTTTTTCTCAAAAGCAAAAGTTAATTTATTTTATTTTACACGCTTACTTATTCTTATTACTTTTGCTTTTGTGAGAGAGGGTGTCATTATGGAGCTTAAGTAAGCCTTGAACTTGTAATCCTCCTGCTTTGTCCCCTCAAGGACTAGAATTATAGATGCTGCCATGCTTGGCTCCAAAGAAAATTGACCCCTGCCTTGAAATTGGATATGATTGTTGTTTGTGTAATTGTATTGGTGTGTTGTAAGGAGCAATGTGGTATAGTGGGGGGGCAGTGTGATAGGTGTGGTGGGTACAGTGTGATGGGTGTGGTGGGTACAGTGTGATGGGTGCAGTGGGGACAGTGTGATGGGTGTGGTGGGGACAGTGTGATGGGTGCAGTGGGGACAGTGTGATGGGTGCGGTGGGGACAGTGTGATGGGTGCAGTGGGGACAGTGTGATGGGTGCAGTGGGGACAGTGTGATGGGTACAGTGAGGACAGTGTGATGGGTGTGGTGAGGACAGTGTGATGGGTTTGGTGGGGACAGTGTGATGGTTACAGTGAGGGCAGTGTGATGGGTTTGGTGGGGACAGTGTGATGGGTACAGTGAGGACAGTGTGATGGGTGTGGTGGTGGTGGTGAAGACAGTGTGAAGGGTGTGGTGAGGACAGTGTGATGGGTGTGGTGGTGGTGGTGAGGAGGAGGCTGTGACACAGTAGCACTTATTTATTTCTAGCTCTCAGTTAAATCATATTTATGTTCACAGCTCCTCTGTCATGCACTTTGGTCCAAATGGCAAAGGTCTACAAGAGCCCACGGGATACCACACAGAGTCAAGCTGAGCCATTGAGCAGCCCTGTCCTACTCCATAAAATTTGACAACTGTATACCACACAGTGCTTGAATCTCCTTGCCTGCAAAGAAAGTAAAATGAGGATTTCCTTCAGAGCTTCATTTTAATGGTTAAATGCTTTAAGAACTATAGCACATGAATTTATTTATGGAATATAATTTCATTACAGTTAATGCATTCAATGGAAGGCTATATTCCATAAAATAATATAAAACTAAATTGCATATACTATACACATACAGATATGAGTTTGACATGAATGTGAGTCTTTTATTAAATGATATTTTTCATAAATATCTGTAATTTGATTTTCAAAGTTGCAGCCATGAACTTTGTTCCATTTAGAAGTCCTCTTGGTTTTCCGAAACCATCTTAACAGAAGGGAGAGACCTCAGCATGTCACCATTTTGTTTGTTTTAATATGTCTTCACAAATGGTGAAAATACTCAAGCACAGACAGGAAATATCCATGATGTAGCCAACATAATCGACATGGAATTATACACTTAAGTAATTTTCTGATCAAAAAATAAACTTGGTTGTCAATGCAGCTCTGCAAGTCTATCTAATGAGACTAGTCTCTGTTTTCCTGATAGGGCTTGAAGCCATCCATTTTGCCATTCTCTGCATCTGCCTCCTTCTCTTCTGTCTCATCAAAGATCCAGGAGAGGCCCCAAAAGCACCTCATTTTCATCCACCAAAGCTACTTTGGTTCATACAATGACCAGTTTGAAACCACATCTGAACATTCTCCCGGTACGACATTGATCCATAACTCCATCTCTTTCTCCCTGAAAGCTCCCAGGGATGCTTTGGCCACTATCACTACCTGGAGGCAGAAATGGTGGTGGGAAGAAGCTCTTGAGCTCAGGGGCATACACTGTGTTCTGTGCTCCTGGTGAAGTTTTGGTTTCTACAGCTTGGATTGGGACTTTGCCAGTCCACAACCAGGACTTTCACAGAGTGCTGGTAGCATCTCTCTGCTCTCATAAGGTGGCGCCGCCCCAACTGCCATTCTACGGAGGCTTCTGAGGGGAAGGAAAAAAAGAAACTTTAAGTTCTCTTCCTTTTAAAACCTTTCCCATCAAGACATTCGATGGCAGCAGGCTTGGCAGTTGGTGGATGTTCACTGGACATTTTGGAGGCTTTTCCATCTCCTTATCCTGGTAGATGCGAACCATGGGTTACCAAGTTTATTTGTTCATCTTGACAACCCCACAGCCTGCCCTATCATCCAGTTACACTGTCATTTAATTCTTGCACACATTTCATGATTGTCAGAGTATTTATCTGGATCTATAAGAAAACCTAGATTAAGATCTGGTCCTTCATCCAACAGTCCTATTAAAGCCACTTTGGATCTCTAGTGCCCATTCTACTGTGTTCTCCTTCTGGCTGACCCTAGCCATGATTCCATGACCAAATTCCTCTCCTCCCCTGCCCCAGTTATCAGGGCCACTCATGCTCTGATTCTTTTTCAGTCTGGAAAATCCTCCAGATTCCTACCCATAAAGACGTACATTGCTGGAGTAGTCTTGTCAGAATTAACTCTGCTGTGCTCAGCTGCTGCTCTGTTTGCTATACTGAGTTGAAGCCAGGTTCTAGGGCCCAATCTGAGAAGGGTAAATTAGTGAGAGGCTGCCATCCATAGCTGCTTTGTTGACCACGGCTACTCTGCTGTCCACAGCTGATGGGTTGCTCATGAATGTTCTGTTGAGAGTATCTGCTCTGATCATAATTTGTTGGCCGTGAAGAGAAGTAGGTGGTATGAGGATAGGATGGAGGTGCTGTGAGTGACTGTGTAGGTTGATGTCAAGGTGATATATGATTAGACAGTAGAGTGGGGCGGGGACAGAGAAAAGGTAAGGCGGAAGAGAAGGAGTAGCGGGAGATTCAAGATGGAGACAGCAGAGGAGGAGGTTCAGATCAAGGTGAACTAGATCAGTTTTATCTTGTCTAGGTGGGTGGTTTATATCTATCAATTGGCAGTGAATTTATTGTTTAGATGTATTGTGGATTGAAGATTTAACATATAAATCTGTTTGATAAGTTATTGCTTGTTGAGTCATAATTTTACCTGGCTGTAGAGGACTGTATGTGACTGGGTGTCTGGCTTCACACTGAAGTGGCTTCTGTGGTAGCAATAGAACCCTTTTTATTTTACCACAACATGGCTGCATGGGGTAACTCCTAGGTACCTAAGGATAACTGTAGTTACTCTGCTCATATCTCAGGGTGTGTTGTGCTATCTCTCCCTGTGCATATCTCTTCCTATGCTTAAATGTAGTTGACTAATCTCAGTGGCCTTATTATCATCCTGTAGTCTTGCATGTATGGTGGCTGTTGTCTGTTGTCCATAGTCTAGGTAAGCAGTCTGGGTGGTATATAAGACTAAACTGCTTAGGAGCCTGGGTTGAGGTGATTGGAGCAGTGGTGATGTCATAAACACTGGCATCAAACTTGGACAGTCTGGCTGTCTGCCTATAGACTATTGAGTAGTATCAGCAGTGGGAGACTGTCCATAAGAAGTCGCATATGTAGTCTGCCTGTAGGTGGCAGTGGTTCCAGCCTGACTACAGTTGACATCAATACCTTGTCCATAGGTTGCAATATTTTGTTGCCCATCTGTCTGGGCAGTCTGGGTGTATCCTTGGATAGGATGAGTGTTGTAAGCACTATACACATACTGGGCAACATCTTGGCTGTAGGTTTTGTAGCCTGTAGACTCCATTTTCTCTCCTAAATGTCTTAAAAATTGGTCACTTAAGGAAATTGTGTGAGATAATGTTGTGGTAAATATTAAAAAATGAATTTGCTGCTACTGGTCCTGTGCAGTCTCACTCCGCTGGAGCCGCTCCAGTGGAGCCATTTGCCCAGTGTCTTTCTCTACCATGTGGTCTGCAAACCGCCCTCTCCCTGCTATCTCCCTATCAGTAGGGAACTGGGCTCACATTCTCTATAGCCCGGTAAAATCATGACTCAATAATCAATTTATCAATCAGATTTATATGTTAAGTTCTCAATCCACAATCCGTCCACACAATAAGCTCACAACCAGTCAACAAAGATATAAACCGCCCACTTAGATAAGATAAATTGACCTATAGAAATCAATCCCTTAGTAAGTATACTTAATTGCCCATGGCTACTCAGAGCCATGCAGATGGAGATGGGTCATCTTCGTCTTCCATGTTGATGCTTCCACTTCTTCCTCCCTCTCACCTTACAAAAACTTTGTCCCCATGTCACTCTCTACTGTCCAATCATGTATCACCTTGTCATCAAACTACAATAAAGAGATGATTTTTCTCTAGTATATATTATATAAAGATAAATATAAAGAATATATGTATACTTTATAAATATGTAAAATATAAATAACATATATTTATATAATATGTACTATATTACTACATAATTATATATAATATAATTCATCATATTATCATTATATTATATATAACATAAATATTATAATTATATAATATGTTATATTTTATAATAGCTAATATTTATAAAGATATATAAAGAATATAATATATTTAAAGACAATATATTTAAATATAATAATATATTTAATAATAAAGATAATATATAATAATGTAAGGATAAAATATAATAATATATTTAATAATAAAGATAATGTCTTTATTATTAAATAATATGTTATATTTAAGTATATATGAATATACATAAAGATATGTATTTATACATATACATAAAGATTTATATTATATATGAAGACATGTAAAATAATATATATCTTATGTATAACATATCTTTATTATACATGTATTTGCATATATATGATTATAGATTATAGTTGCTAAACCTAACTAAAACTCCAATGCTCTATATGCTCTCAGGGACCCTATATTTTTTATATTTTAATGGAAGCAGGAATGAGGAAAGTTACTGAGGAGAGGGATATTAAGGAGAGGCAGGGTAAGGGGGGCGGGCGTGGGACATGCCGGTGGTTCCTCTGGTTACTGGGCTGCCTATAGCCTGGGAAAGTGCAGCAAGCTGATGTCAGTCCAGGAACTTAGTTATGAGACTGTGACTTAAGCACTGAGGTACAAGTCACAGTGGACGGGGCTTACAGTCCCCCAAAGAAGGCTTATGAAACATTTTGGGGATCCCTCCCTGAATAGCTGGAGATGTTAAAGCTTAGAGCTAAGATCACTGTGGTTTTCAGTGCGTGTTACTCTGGTTAAGACCACTCAGGTGCCGTGGTAAATCCAGACTTTCAGAGTCTGAGGTAATTGATTCCATTAAGATTTTACCTTCATGGAGTCTAAATCTGTTCGACAGTTTTAAGATTTTGCTTGATTTGAAAGTGGTAGACTTTTGGGTCTCTCTCAGAAGATAAAGACATGTAAAATAAAATAGAAACACGGGAGTATTAACTGTTTGTTTTCTGTTTGTTTGCTTTCCAAGACAGGGTTTCTCTGTGTAGCCCTGGCTGTTTTGGAACTCTCTATGTAGACCAGGCTGGCCTCAAACTTGGAGATCTATTTGGCTCTGCCTCCTGAGCACTGGGATTAAAGGTGTGTATCACCATAACCTTGACTATAAAATATACTTCAACATTAGAAACACCGAGATGTGAATTATTGATAACTTCATTTTTAGCCTTGATAAGATAAACTTACTATAAAATCACAGAAACTCAACTTTGAGTTGTGTAGGTAAATAGACCACTTTAATGTTAAGGTGAGCTTAAAGGTTTTGTTACGGACGAGGTGAGCACTGGGCAACTGTCCTGTCCTATAGTGTATTCATGACTAACAGTAATTGCAGAAGACTGATGACCATTAAAGACATTGCATCCGAAGCTTTGAGTATGTCAACTCAAGTCTGCGAGCTCCAGTTTCTTCTGTAACCAGGAGACCTGGGGGTTTGTTTCTTAAACCCATTTTACAAGCAAGGGAAACCTCATCTCAGGATTTTGTTGTTACCTATTTTTATTTTCTCCAAGCAGGGTCTCCTGAGTCCAGGCTGAAGTCTAACTGACTATCTAGCAGAGAATACCCTTGAACTTTGACCTCTTGTTTCCATGCCCCAGAGGCTGGAATTACAAGCCTGCATTACCACAGGGCTTTCCAGCTCAGAGCGTTTAACTATCCCAAGGCCACAAAGCTACAAGATAATGGAGACACGATTTGGAACCTGCGGTTTGACTGTTCCATAGCTCACACATCAAGGGCGGGGAAAGGTGAAATGGTTAAGTCTCAAACTAACGTAAGGACAAGGCCAAAATGGGGAGAGTTCTCCTAAGACTGGGACTTGGCACAAGTCTGTGCAGCTCCTTTCTTAGCTCCGTAAAAACAACCACACACAGCAGGCAGAGAACAATTTGCGTGCACTGTCTTTTGATGCTAGGAGCAGCCTAGAGGAACGTCCAAGGTGTCTGATACACAGACAAGAGGCTGGAAAAAGAATTAGTTTGCCAAGTTTCAACTGGTGTCTGTTTAGCTTCAAGTTGAGTTCATGAATGTAGGTGATCTTTTGACCAATGTGACTTTCTGTTTTCCCGGACAAATCAAGGTATCTTTTCAAAACCCAGGTTTCTCTTTCTGTCCCTGCCTCCAAGTCCCCTAGGGTGCTGTGTAGCTTCAGCTTCCTTATCCAAGTTCACACTGCAGGATCCACACGGTGGCAGTGTAACCTCACACAGTTCAAACATGAGGTGGGGGGGGGGGGCACTTGTTTCCATTGCACTAGGCAGGCCAGACTCGAGTCTGTCAAACAGACATGGACGTGCAGACTGGCCTCAATTAGACTGGCCTTAGCATTCTATACTTTCTGGGTACAGACACACAGAAAGCATTCCCCACCAGCTATTCCCAGGAGTGAAGATTCCAGAGACCTCAGGCCCAGTGGCGGGGTGGTGATCCTAATACTGTAACATCTGAGAGAGCACACCCTCAAGACCTCCCCAAACCCAGGAAATTCGAGGTCATTCCTTTCTAAATATTCTGTATCTGACTCTAACAAGCCTCTTTAGATTTTCTATGGGGGGAGGGGAGGAGCTGTCTGAACGAACAAAAAGGAGGGGAAGAAAGACAAATTAGGGGGAAAGAAAGAGGGTTCAGCCCTGACTTCAGAACACAGAAGCTCTAGGAGCTTTCTGGATACATGACATTACCTGCGGTGCCCAAAATCCCCAGCCACACTTTCTTATGCATGGGAAGGCTTAGCCGGCGCCAGTCTTGCAGGCTGGGAGTCACTTTGAGTTATAAATTCACGATGTATCTTTAGGTGCTTGGCGATGAAAGCTATTTCTCCAGCAATTTGCTTTCTTTACTTCCAACCAAGGAAGAAAGACCAAGATCCTTCCATGTCTCAGGAGGGAGGAAGACGACTGCCACAATAGAAACCAGCATCTGATCTTTAGAAAAGATACAACCAATGGAGGGATGTAAAACACATGCATACGGCCCAGGGAACAAAAAGATTTTCATTCATACGTTTCTAAGTCGTTTTGACGTAGAGGGCAACAGAGAGAACCATGCTTTTCAAGGTAAGTGGCAAGATTCGCACTCATGACTGCTTGTGTTAGGAAGAGTCTTCCTGGCCAGTTATGATTTAGAGATTTGAGGAGTCACTCTTCCCAGATGCCTCAGCTGTCTGCACATAGGCCAGCACAAGGAGCCTGTATTTGAAACCCAGCCAGCTGGTCTCTGGCTTTATGACTTCAGTCCTACTGCTGTCTCCAACTCACCCATGGGCCACAGGCATCCCAGGATAACTTAATACGGCCCAGCACAAAATTATGCACCTACTTAACACATGAGAATTTTTAATAATTATGTAGTTCTCAAGGATGAACTTTGTAGATAGAAGGTCATGTTGCAATGTCAAGAGTTTGGACCCTTTCAGAAGGCCTGTTCCACAAGTCTCTCATCCGAAAAATGGGAAGGATTACAGTAGCTCCTGTTTTACAGGTTGTTGGAAGATTGTGCAGAAGACTCGAGTATAGTAGGCCCTTAATAAACACTGACTATTCTTAATAAATGTGCCCTTTTATACTGCTCAAAGAACAATGAAGAGACAGAAGAGAGAGCTGATCTGGTTTAGAGCTCCCACCAAAATATGGCTCAGGTTTTTTTAGGATTCTAGCTCTATGCTTGCTTGGATCTCTCACTTACATAGCATACCTGGTGACCAACAGGCCACCTACAGACAGTATGAGTGAGGCATTAGCAGGGCACTGAGGTCAGAGAGTCTCTCATTTTGATGGATTCCTGAAAAGATGTTTCAACAAATGGTGACATTTGTTGACAACAATTTTGACACCCTGGTTTCCTGTTTTTTCCTGTTTAGAGTAATGTTTATGGTTAAAATGAAGTAACCCACTGCTGTCTTCCCAGCCTTCCCCCACAGAGCTCAGAATGATTACAGAAATCCCAGTGCTGTCTAGACAATGCCTTTCAGACTGGGTCACCTTGGGACTTGTTAGAAAGGCAGGTCTCAGAGCCCCACCTCGACACCTGCTGAGTCTGGGATGCTGAGGGAGTAGCTCCTAATGGTTTGTGCATAACACAGCTTGGGATGGTGCTTCTCAAACCTGACACTTCTTCCTCTAATCTCAAAATGGAGCCTCATGGGACCATGGGAAAACTCCGAGCATGTTTCTAGGAGTCCCACTAGGCAGATTGGAATACTTTTTTAGTTTTAATTTTTACGGTCTTATCTGTATTAATAATGGTATCTCCTATTTTGCCTGTAGAGACGCCAATGGGATTTGGAATCTTTCAAGACTTTGCCTGTGTTTGTGCAAATGTTTGACTTGTGATTGTTTGCTTGTTACAAACTACAGGGAGAAGCATTAACCGAGATCCCCTCAGAAAACATAAACAACAACAAAATAACAAACAAAACCAGCAACTCATCAAAAAACAACCCCCAAGTAGCAGATAGCCTTTCATTTCCTAAAGATTATTGCCTTCTGGTCTGTGTGTGTGTGTGTGTGTGTGTGTGTGTGTGTGTGTGTATGCCATGGGATGCTTAAGTCAGCACTTAAAATGCATGTTGTCTCACAAATTTATATTTTTGTGTGATGTAAATACTTAAAGTACATTCTTGGCAATTGTCAAGCGTATAATATTTTGTTATTAACTGTAACCACCATGATGATCAATCGCTCTCTTGAAATGACTCCTCTTGTCAAAGTAGACTGGGTCTTCTTATCACCGTCTCCCAGGTCCTACCACGCCTGTCCACTGGAAAATACTGATTTCTTTTGGATTCGGTGAATGACACATCTTTACTCTCACGTATGTACGTTGTCTCTGCTCCTGGCTTGTTTAACTTACCACAACATTCTCCAGGTCCTCCGAGTCATTTACAATGAGATTCCATTCTTCGTTAAGGTTAAATATGATCCCATTGTGTACGTTCTTGTATTTCTTTGTCTATTCCTCAATTCACCGGCACTCAGATTAGTTTCATCTCCTGGCCAGCATGAATGATGCCATGAAGAAATGAAGAGATGGATGTGCTTTGAAATGCCGGTCTCATCTCCTTTGCATCTGCAGCCTGTTGTGGGATGCCTGGGTCATATGGTGGTTCTGTATTTAATTTCTTGAGGAGTCGCCATACTGTTTTCCAGAATGTCTGTAGTAATTTACACCCTCATTTACAGTATACAGGGCTCTCTTTTCTTTTCATCCCTACCAATGCTACCTTCTGTCATTTCAATAATAGCCTTCTAACAAACACAGAAACTGCCACTGGCTGCTGGTACCCAGGACTCTTCATCTTCCTATGGCCATTTGCTCATCTTTTGGAGAGCTGTCAATTGAATTCTGATTCTAGATCATGTTCTTGCTTTTCTTACTATTGCATTATCTGACTTCCTTATCTAATTTGGGTGTTAACACTTTACATCCTGGGATGGAGACTCTACATTTTCCTAGCTCATTGAATTCTGAGATGGTGTGGAAGCAGTCTAGATAGCACCAAGAAGGAGACAAGTGCAATGTTCCCAAAGGGACACAATGACAGAGCTATGTGACAGACAGGTGTCATGTTTTTTACTTAACTAGTAAAAAAACCAAACCTGGCCAGAACTACCTGGTGCAAGGGATCTTTTTATCTTATAGGACTGGCTGTTCACATCCTGTATCTGATGCCACGACACATCTGAAAACCCTACACAACAAGGAGGAAAAAGACATCACCTCCAGGTAAACATGGGACTCATTCCAGAATTTCCTCGCCTTTACTCTGCTAATTAGTCTGACCATAGATGGACTTCCAATGGGTGTGACCTACTCTTCGGATACCTCTACTCAGTCTCTGAGTGTGTACTTGTACTTTGTGATGAAATCTCTCTAGAGATCTCACATTGGGTGTCTCCATATTCCTTCCTGATGATGATAAGAATGTGGGAACACTACTTAAAGGCCTCTTCTCCCTCCCCAACACTCTTGAAAGCTTCCTGGTCCTTACTACTGGCAGCATCTTTAAATGTATGATAGGCATATTCTCCTATTCTATAGGTTCTCTGTTCTATATGTTGGTTTTATTTTACTGTTTGTTTTCTTGGCTGTTCAGGGCCCTTTAATTGTTCCATGTATATTTGTATATAATTCCTTTTGTTCCCTTGTGGTTTGGGGTAATATTCCCAAATTACTATGCAAACCAGCTCCCTGGAGCCTTTCCCCATTATGCTCTTATAGTATTTGTACAGTTGTGTCTCTTGGGTATAAACTTTTCATTCATTTTAGGTTGGTTTTTTAGATATTCTATGAGAACAGAGTCTAAATTAGGATACCCCTCTTCCTTGCCTGCAGGGATCACAAGAAAGATCAAACAGGACTCAATAAAAACTTGGTTTCAAGACATAAGACTATGTGGGGCTGAGTCCTCACCCCAGTTCCTGTGGGTGGTTTATTTTAACGATATCATACCTCATTTCAGGAAAAAAAAGTAAACTGCTATACAGGTCTAGAAATGTTTTCACAAAGCTCTACAGTAGTAAAGGCAGGCTTTGTCCAGAGGTTCCAAGAATTTATACTCTAGTTCAACAGGTCTGAACCTTCCTAATGCCTGGCTCTTTAATCCTGTTCCTCATGTTGTAGTGACCCTCAACCAGAAAATTATTCTGGTGCCATTCATAACTGTAATTTTGCTAGTGCTATATATCAAAATGTAAATATGTTTTTTGCAGGATATCTGATCTATGACCCCCCCCAAGGGGTCATGACTCGTAGGTTGAGAACCACTGCTGAAAGTGGTTATTTTAGTTTAACTCAAGTTAGTTCTCTCATTCTTATCCTACAAGGCATCAAGGTTCAGCTTCAGCTTAAGTCATCTCCCTAACTATCCATTATGAATGTACTTTGAAAAGAATAGAAAGGTGCATGCAAATTATATTGCCAGTAGTCGAATGGTGCAAAATGTTAAAGTTCTTTTAGAATCAGACGCCAACATTTTGGGGCTTTCCATCCCAAAGCATCGACCAGGAGGAGAGGATAAAGTTTCCTTTCCTCCTCTAAGCTCCCTTGTTCTTTTGTTTTCTGTGCTATTTGGTCCATTTTCCCCCTGAGCCTGCACTAGCCTTGTCTTCAAAAGCTGAGCATTCCAATGTGGGGCAGACTCTCTTGGCAAGCAGTGTATCATCTACCCTCTAATTGGGTTTGCTGGTCTCAAGCCTCAGCCAAATGCAGGCTAGGGCTTTAATGAACAGCCATCCAGCCCTCACTGTTATCTGTGGTGTCAGGAAGACTATTCCATATTCTTGAGGAGTTATTTGTGCATAAAATAAAGTTATCACCACAGTACTATTTGGAAACTAAAGTTTTGAGCTTGGGTTTCACTGGTTAATTTGGGGGCCCTTTAGGAATAACTTTATTGAAATATAATTAGCACAACATATCATTTACATACTGTACAACACCCACTTAGAGTGTATAATTCAATAATTTTTAATCATTCCTAGAACAAACCCTGTACTTTGAAGTATGGCCACCTCTGCTCCAAGCTCCCACCTCTGGGCAATCACCCATGTGACTTCCAACTCTGTAGAATTGAATGTCTTGAACATTTCAAATGTGTGACTAAGTCACTGGGCAGGAAGTGTGCTGCAGGACTTGAAGAAGGGACAGAGCTCTCTATGGCTCGCCTTTCCATGTTTTACCTACCATATTACCCATGCAACCACTGGGAGAGTTCAAGTTCATACATAGGTCTTTACCAAATGAGAATTTTTTTTCTACTTTCCTTCATTAAAAACTTCTTAAACCTCTGCAGTCATTTCAGTTTTACAGCTAGGTTGAAAGAACAGGACAAAGACCCCTGTGTGCTTCCCCACATGGGTTCCAATTGTGAGAATTCATTCTTCCCCTCCATTTCTCTCTCCCTACATCACCCTCAGTCCTCACTCCTCTGCCATATCTCCCTCTGTCTCTCTCCCTCTGCCTGTATTTCTTCCCACTATTTGAAAATGACTTGCAGATGTGTCTTTATGTGTGGCAGTGTGTATTCCTTAAAACATGTTTGTTGTTCATAACCACAGAAAAGTGCTTGAAAGCTGGCTATGGGATGGAATCCTAACCTACAGACCACATTCAAAGCTGCTCATTTGTCCTTTTGACAGTGTCCTTTGCCATGCAGAAGCTTTGCAGTTTCATCAGGTCCCATTTGTCAATTCTTGATCTTAAAGCATAAGCCATTGTTGTTCTGTTTGGGAAAATTTCTCCTGTGCCTATAGGTTCTAAGCTCTTCCCCACTTTCTGTTCTACTAGTTTCAGTGTACCTGGTTTTATGTGGAGGTCTTTGATCCACTTGGATTTGAGCTTTGTACAAGCAGATAAGAATGGATTGATTTGCATTTTTTTGCATGCTGACTGCTAGTTGAACTAGCACCATTTGTTGAAAGAGGCTGTCCTTTTTCCATTGAAAGTTTTTAAGTTCCTTTGTCAAAGATCAAATGACTACAGGTGTGTAGGTTCATTTCTGGGTCTTCCATTCTATTCCATTGATCTACCTTCCTGTCACTGTACCAATACCATGCAGGGTTTTTTTTTTTATCACGATTGATTTGTAATACAGCTTGAGGTCCGGGATGGTGATTCCCTTGGAAGTTTCTTTATTGTTGAGAATAGTTTTTGTTATCCTGGGCTTTGTTAACACAAATGAATTTGCAAATTGCTCTAATTCTATAAAAAAATTGAGTTGGAATTTTGATGGGGATTGCATTGGATCTGTAGCGTGCCAGAAGCAAGATGGACATTTTTTACTATGTTAATTCTTCCAATCCATGAGCATGGGAGATCTTTTCATCTTTTGAGGTCTTCTTCAATTTCCTTTTTCAGAGACTTGAAGTTCTTGTCATACAGATCCTTCACTTGCTTGGTTAGGGTCACACTAAGGTATTTTACAGTCTTTGTGACTATTGTGAAGGGTGTCGATTCTCTAATTTCTTTTTCAGCCTGTTTGTCCTTTGAGTAGAGGAAGGCTACGGATTTGTTTGAGCTAATTTTATATCCAGCCACTTTGCTGAAGTTATCAGAAGTAAAAGTTCTCTGGTGGACTTTTTGGGGTCACTTAAGTATACTATCATATCATCTGCAAACAATGAAGGGGCTGGAGAAAGGACTGAAGGAACTGAAAGGGTATGCAACCCCATGTGAAGAACAAAAGTATCAATGAACCAAACCCACCACAGCTCCCAGGTTCTGTGAGTTCTGTGAACCAACCAATGAGTTCAAATGGAAAGAGCCATGGCCTGAGGTATATACGCATCAGACAATAACATTTTTTTTTTTTGACATCAATGGGAGGAGAGGCCTGTGGTTCAGCGAAGACTCATTTTCCCAGTGTAGAGGAATGCCAAGGTGTTGAGGTGAGAGAGAATGGTTGGGAGAGGAATCACCTTTATGAAGGCAATGGGAAGGGGAGGGAGGAGGGAATTGTGTGAAAGGGATATCATCTGAAATGTAAATGCAGAGAATTTCCAATAACAAAAAATTTGGGGGAAAAGCTGTCTATTTCCTCTGTAATGATGGGAGTCACTTGTTTTTAGTCTGGTTTACTCTGTGGTCTCTCAGGAGCTCTTTGCTTTTCTGACTGTGCATTACCTGATGGAACAGCCCTCAGCTTGGCATTCTCTAAGGTTTCCTTGCAACTGGATGATTACGTTTTGGGACTGTTTTTTTCAGAGTCTATCTGCACATGGCGTTTGACCCATTTCTAAAGCTAGATTTCATCCTGCATCTATGCCATTTCCCCTCTTTCTGCAAGGGAATCTCTTGTGATGAGCTAGAAGGTAAACATTTTATTTTTCATTAAAACTCACTGGATTTAGGGTCCTTTGATGATGGGGAGTAATCAATCATCATTGGGAAGATTGCTACATGATGATATTCTAATTTCTCCTTGTTCTCTCCAGGTTGACTGTTCTGCTCTTTTGTTGGATAGAGCTTTTCCATCTTGACTATGCCTCAGCATTCTAGTATACCATTAGGATTGCTCAAATGATTCCAGATTTGGCTGGTGGCATCTTTGTCAGCCCGCTCCTGTGTTATTTTGGCATGTGCCTCCTCCCAGTGTTAAACACTTCCTTACTTCCAGGTGCAAAAAAGCTGTTGAAGCTCATTCTGCATTCATGATTCTCCAGCTCTGGGGACCAGACATTTCTCCAAGGATCTTGGATTCCTTTTGGTGAAGAAAGAGAATAGAAAGCAATGTGTGAGTTCCAGGGATGCTTGTTGCTCCAGGGACTCATTATTTCTAGACCCTTCTAGAATAGACAGTTAGGAGATTCACACATTCAGTCTGCTTGTCATTTTCCCTTCTTTTCTATCTGCCTATAAAGGAAAGCATGAGCTCTCTAATCATAGTACATGCCCTTAGGTTCATATAGGCCTTTCCCCTTCATAGGCTTGGATGGTTAGAAACCTGGCTCCTCCTATTTGTATATGGTTAGATATGAAAATTAATGTAATTAATTATGCTTATTTTGTTACTCTTCCTTTCTTCTTTCCCAGAAGCTATAGTCTGTGAGCACTGACACTGGGAAATGTACATCCCACTCCGTCCCCTCCTGCTCACTCTTTAATGTTGTAGGTAGTACCTTTCTGAAAATAAGGCTAGCCCAGGCTGCATCTCACCCCTCAGCATTCTAATATTCCGTTAGGATTGCTCAAATGCTCTGTCTTCAGGCTTTGCCTCAGCCGAGGCTGGGAGTCTGAGAACCCTGAGACTTGATGTTGCCTTTTCAACTTAGTGGTAATTTGACACGTGTATCCTGCTCTCTGTTTCTGCTTAAAGTGTGGGTTTCAGTGGGCTTCATTTGTTCTTGTTTCTTGCGATGAGATTCAAAATCTCAAAATCCAGGTGAAGGCATTTGTGCTTTTATTCCAGGGGAGATGGCAAAGGGGGCAGAGTGGAGGTGGGGTGGGAAGCAAGAGCATAACAGACAGGGAGTTGCAGACACATGCGCAGTGTGACCATGGGATGTCTTACATGGGAAACCTACTCCCAAGTTAACAGAATTGATCTAGGCATGAAAGCAGCATATAATCAGCTTTTAAAGTATCACTTCCCAACTCCTGCTTTGGAAGTGAAGATTTCAAAACATAAGATTGGTGCACACAGCCAAATCATAGCTTCATGGGAAAATACTGACTTTTTCTTTCCTTTCTTGTCATTTTGTTTTGAGGTAGCCCAGACTGGCATTACACTGATGTGCCATACTTGGCAATGCCTGGCTAAGTATTGTGTTCTAGAAGCAAAAGGATGCAAAGCCAGATCAGCAGCAGGGAATATGTGTGTATGTATGTATATATATATATATATATACATACATACACACATACATATAACATGTATAGTACATATATAATTCTAGACTTCTAAACCAAAACCACATGTTTGGTACAAACCATATTGTTGGTACAGTTTAGGCACAGTAAATTACTCAGAAAGTACCATGCAAGCCAACATGCCAGCCAAGAGCCAAAGGGCAGACACCACAAGCTTGTTATGCTAATGTTTTTCTGCACAATAGTTATGTTTTTTTAAAAAATGTTCCTACTTGAGCCAAGTAATATTACTATGACAAATTCCAAGAAATATGAATAGGTTTCCCTTCTTGGACAATTTTCCCCTGAAGTCAACAATTGTTTTGTTAGGTTGTTATTAGTGTCCAGTTGCTTAATTTTTCATGGTAACTCTTACTAATTATGTTCTAACCCCTGTAAAAGAATTGCTAAGAGAGTGATGGGTGCTTTTGTTGAGAGGCAATCCTGGACCCTATTACAGGAAGTCTTGTGCACCATGTGCTGTGAACAGAGTGCTAAATCCATACATTGTGGCTCTAACCATCAATATGTTGTCATGAGGAAGGGGGGCTCACTGGGGAGGGGGTAATTGAGCCACTTTTAAGAAGAAAAAAGAAGCATAAGGAACCCCATTCTTAACAAGTACTTGTTACGTTGGACAGCCCTGCCATAATTGGAAAGTTTAATGCTTTGTTTAGAGCAACAATGGACCTTTAAACTGAGGACTTACAATCCTTTGCTGGGAGAAATTAGACTTTATGTTATTACATATATAAAATATGAATATATAGGTCATATGTAAGCAAGAAGATGTAAGCAGATCTCATATAGCCCACACTGGTCTCAAACATGTTAATTAGACAAAGGTGACCTTGAACACCTAATCCTCCTGTGTCCCAAGAGCTGGGATTATAGGAATGTACCACCATACCCAGGAAATGCAGAGCTGAGACAGAATCCAAAGCATGTTAGGCAAGCTCTCTACCAACAGATTCATACTCCCTGATCCCTTTATGTGATCCAAATATCCATTGAGACATAAGATGAACTCTTGGCTGTGAGCCGCTGCAAAAAAAAAAAAAAAAAGTTACATATTTCCAAATCCACATAAATGGTACAGAGTAAACATTCTCAGTCTGAAAAGCACACACTCACAGGAAGGAGAACTGGAGACAAAAGTAAGACCGAACAGTAGGGGAAATGTCCCGCGCAACCGTCTCGCCTGCAAGAACGACGCGGCACACAAAATAGAATCCTTCTGCGGTAAACTTTATTAATCTGGAAAAACCGGTACTTGCTTCATGTAACGAAAAGGACGGGGAAAACCAAGAGATCCAAGGAGACGAACAAGACGAACAAGCTCCACGAGACGGCCGAAAACTACGAGGGGAAGAGAGGAAGAAAAGGGGGAGAGAGAGGAGCTATCCAGCCCGTCCCCTATAAAAGGATCAGTCCTTGCCTTGGACGCGGAGCCCCCTGATTGGTTGAGACTCAGCAGGCCCTATGACGCCACGGGAAGAGGCGGAACTCATGAAGCGGAAGTTACCCAGCCTGTGCGCACATGGCTTGTTTACTGCTAACTCCAGCCAGATATCAGCGCCATCTTGTAATGGCGAATGCGTGGGAATGTGTGGGCGGCGCCCCACAGCCGGATATCCGCGCCATCTTGTAATGACGGAAGCGTGGGAATGTGTGGGCGGCGCCCCACATCTCCCCCTATCTTTTATACTTTAAGCAAAGTAGGACACCCATATTAGGAGGGCGGAGATAGAGGTCAAATCCTCATTAAGGTGTATAAAGACCATGTACAGGAGTAACCGCTAGGCCTTTTGTAGCCCGCAGTACACCTGACCTGTCCTCTGCCGTTTTTCTGAGGGAGGGACACTGGGGCAGGAAACCCTCATACAAATGGCTTATCTCCCGGAGAATACCCCGCGACCAGGGGTTTCTCAGTGCGATGCTAAGCTCGGCATCCCTCAAGGGCTGCTCAAACCAGACACTCTAATCCTGTGCAATGAACCGAAGTTCTAGGAGTGCAAGAGCTGTCTGGCCGGCGACCTACTGCTTACGCAAAGACAAACAGATATCGGCTGATGCTGCATGTTCTAGAGCGACAGGCGCTTGGGCAGTAACCACCTTGTCTCTTTTTTGTTTGGGCCTCGAGCTTACAAACCAGCCAGAGAAGCAACGCAAGTCCGCAGCAAAGGATTGCTCCCAAGAGTCCCACCCCCACCCAAGTTAGTATTGGGGGTGAAAAGGTTAGGGGAGACTGTAGCATCAGGTTCCGCTGGAATTGGTTTCAGGACTGCCGACAGAATCGCCCATCTCGTCTCTTCTCTGGCTCTCTGGTTCCACCGCATCAGGAGCAGGGCTGTCATCAGGAGTCTCTGCCGTTTTTCGCGTGAGCCTCTCGGGAACCCAGAAAGGATTATTTTCATCCTGAGGAAAAACACAAACAGCTCCCCTGGATCTTATCAACACAAGATCCGGTCCTTTCCATTCATTAGTTATGACATCTTTCCATTTTACCATCTCTTTTGGTTTATCCATGGGTAGGCAATGCCTTTCAGCTGCCGTATGGCCATGGTCATCAAGATTTAAAAAGTTTAAGGTGAACAGTGCCATGGATATTGCTGTCCTAGGCACGGGGGGCAAGGCCTGCATAACCCCCCCTTTCTGTTTTATTAGATATGATTTAAGAGTGCGGTGAGCACGTTCCACAATACCTTGTCCTTGTGGATTATACGGCAAACCTGTAAGATGAGTCACAGCCATCTGGCTACAAAATTGTTGAAATTTTTGTGAGGTAAAAGCCGGCCCGTTGTCTGTCTTTAAGAACTTTGGCTTACCCCAGGCACTCCAAGCCTCCAAGCAATGTTGGATGGCATGTGAGGCCTTTTCTCCAGATAAGGGAGTGGCTACAATTATTCCTGAACAGGTATCAATGGATACATGTACATATTGCAGCTTACCAAAGGCGGGGACATGGGTAACGTCCATTTGCCATATTTGAAGAGGCTGGATGCCCCGAGGATTAACCCCCGAGTGGGGCGCAGGCAGAAACTGACTGCAATTTTGGCAATTGACAACAATATCGCGAGCCTGTTTTCTGGAAATGGAAAAGCGGCGCCGCAAAGTTTCGGAAGTTACATGAAAGTTTTTGTGAAAACTTTTAGCAGCCTCTAGCGGCGAAGACATGGCTATAGCAATTATTTTTGTAGCCCTGTCTGCCAAATCATTGCCTTTAGCCATAGGTCCTGGCAATCCAGAATGAGCTCTAATGTGAGTAATAAAAAAGGGCGATCTTCTGGCTAGAAGGCAATTTTGAATTTGCGCGAAAATTGAGGCAACTCTGCTAGACGGTTTAATAATGCCAGCCGCCTCAAGCAAATTGACAGCATTAACAACATAAGACGAATCAGACACTATATTTATAGGCTCTGAAAAACGTTGTAAAACCTCAAGAACCACTAAACATTCTACCACCTGTGGGGAAGTTTCTGCATATTGCCTCGAGTAGACCTGACCGTTAACCACAAAAGCCCCCAGCCCAGTTTTGGAACCGTCAGTATAAATAACTAACCCTTCTTTTAGGGGACTACAGGACGTTACTTTGGGGAAAACTACAGGTTGAGTCAAAGCAAACTGTAAAATTGGGTGTTTTGGGTAATGATTATCTATTTTTCCTGAAAAGGAAGTGACTAAGATAGCCCAATCATTTGAAGTGGCAGCAAGAGTGGAAACCTGCATGGCATTATAGGGAACAATTAACAGCTGTGGCTCACTGCCAAAATGCGTGATGGCAGATTTTAGCCCCCTCAGCGCTAATTGCGCCACAGCATCTGGATACCAGTCAATTATTTTAGCTGGCGAGGCATTAGGATGCACCCATAATAAAGGCCCTTGCTGCCAAAGCACTGCAGTAGGGAGCCGGTTTGTTTTAAAAACACATAATGAGAAAGGTTTATCATAATCCATGCGAACCAATTGCGCATCCTGTATAGCTTCTTCTACCAACTGTAACGCTCTTTCTGCTCGCGGGGTCAAACTTCTAGGTGAGGAAATATGCGGATCCCCTTCTAAAACATCGAACAAGGGTTTAAGTTCAGCAGAAGGAATCTTAAGAAAAGGTCTAAGCCAATTAATGTCTCCCAGTAATTTTTGAAAATCATTAAGAGTGTGGAGGTGATCCCTTCTTATCTCAAGCTTTTGAGGGACAATCCTATCAGGGAATACCACAGACCCTAGGAATTGACTAGTATCAGAAATCTGAACTTTTTCCGTGGCGATACGTAAGCCCATATTTTCTAACGCTTGCTGCAATAGGGGAAAAGCCTCTGTTAAGATTGACAAATCTTTGTCACATACTAGGATGTCATCTGTATAAAGAACCCAGGTTAATGATGGAAAATGTCTTTTAACAGGAATAAGGGCTTGGTAAACATATAACTGACATATAGTCGGACTGTTAGCCATGCCCTGAGGCAGGACTTTCCATTGAAACCTCCTGTCGGGTTCTGCATGATTAATAGAAGGAAGGGTAAAGGCGAACCTGGGCCTATCTTGAGAATGTAAAGGTATGGAAAAGAAACAATCTCTAATATCTATTATCATTAAAGGCCAATGTTTTGGGAGCGCCGTGAGAACCGGTAGACCGCGTTGTACAGGGCCAAGCAAATGCATTTGTTTATTAATGGCTCTCAAGTCATGCAACAATCGCCACTTTCCCGATTTCTTTTTAATCACAAAAATGGGGGTATTCCAAGGGGAGGTTGAGGATTCTATATGACCCAATTGTAGTTGTTCTTTAACTAATTGGGTAACAGCTTCTAACTTTTCGGAGGTAAGCGGCCATTGAGGAACCCATACTGGCTCCTCCGTTTTCCAAGGTATGGGCCGTGCTGCCTCAATGGCGCTTAGGAAAAACCCAGACCCTGCCTTTCTTTGTTAGGGTTAGGCGAGGCAGGCTCTAGGGGTCCTTGTTCGTAGCGTCCTAAGCCTTTTCCCTCTTTATATCCCATCTTACCCATAATATCATAAGCCTGTGCCGAATATTTATTGGACAGAACTAGCCCCATCTGTTGCATTATATCTCTCCCCCATAAGTTAACCGGAAGAGGAAGTACATAGGGGACAAACTGCCCACATTGGCCTTCAGGGGTTTTCCAGGTGAGCGAGGCTGCACTAATGGTGGGGCAGGACTTATAACCCAATCCTTGTAAGGAGTGTGATGACTCTACAACCGGCCAATTTTTGGGCCACCAATGAGTGGATATAATACTCTTATCAGCCCCTGTGTCAAGGATACCCTGAAATCTCTTCTCATTAACCCACAAGTTAAGCCTAGGCCTGGTATTCAAAGATACCGCTAAATAAGCTAAGTCGGTCCCAGAGGAGCCCATCTGTTTTTCTGCCTTTTCCGTAGTCTTTCTATTAGAGCTATCAGGGAGGAGCAATAACTGTGCAATCCTGTCACCCTGAGTTACAGAGAATATGCCGGTTGGGCTGGAGCACAGTACCTGTATTTCGGAGGAGTGGTCACTGTCTACTATGCCTGGGTGGATGATTAATCCCTGCGCTGTAAGGGACCCCCGTCCGAGGATCAGTCCTAGGGTCCCCGAAGGCAAGGTGACCGCTCCTACAGGGATGGGCTGAACGCCCATCTGAGGCATTAATACCAGTGAGGAGGAGGCACGCAGGTCCATTCTTGTTGGCCTGTCTGTGTGCTCACCTTGCTCTCCCCTAGGGGTTTGGAAAATTTGCTCCCATATCTTTGCGGGCCCTGGGAACGGGGGCCCAGTGACCCGTTTTTTGGCATCTCATTGGTCTGGGCAGTCTGACTCTCTAACGGGGGAAGGAGCCGGCCTCTGAGGTCCCTAACAGAGCGGCAATGTTCAGCTTTATGGTACCCCTTGCCACATCTTGTGCAAAGGGTCGGAAGGTCCCTAGAGACCATCCGACAATCCTTTTTTAAGTGTCCGGATCTTCCACATCTAAAACAGACCCGTCTATCAGGGGCTCGTGGCGGGCCCCTCTGGGACTGCAAAATGGCTGCCGCGAGACCTGCATTAGTAAGTGGCCCTCCCAGTTCCCTACAGACTCGAAGCCAGTCTTGAAGACCTTTGCCCTTTCTAGGGGCGATAGCGGCTCGGCATTCTTGGGTGGCCTGCTCAAAAATAAGCTGTTCAATAAGAGGGGCGGCCTGCTCGGGATCCCCGAAGATCCGACCTGCCGCCTCGGTCATGCGGGCTACAAAATCTGAAAAAGGCTCCTGGGGTCCCTGAATGATTTTTGTAAGCTGATTATCGGCCCCTCCCTTTTTTGAAAGTGCCTTCCAGGCCTTAATGGCTGTGCTTGACACTTGGGCATAGGCACCCCAATGATAAGCTGTCTGATCTGCCGCATAGCGACCTTGGCCCGTCAACAGATCAAATGTCCATTCTTGTTGTTCAGGAGTCAACGCTGTAGCATTGGCTCTTGCTTGGGTTTGGGCAGCCTCATACCAAAGAGCTTTCCACTCCATATACTGTCCCATGCTCGGTAGAGCAGCCTTGGCGATTGTCTGCCAATCGGAGGGAGTTAGGGCAGAGGTAGCCAATCTATCAAGCTGAGCGATGGTAAAATTGGCGGTTATCCCATATTTTCTGACTGACTCTGCCAATTCTTTTATCTGACTATATTCTACGGGGGCATGAACGCGGCCACCCTCAGCTGTCTCAAACACAGGGAAAGCGAGACACATCTGTCTTCTCACCCTTTCCGGGAGGAACGAGAAGGATTTTACAGGCGTGCGTGCCGCGTATGGAGGAGGGGCCACCGGTAAAGGGGGCGCTGTGGGGACAACTGGGGACAAGCGCGTGGGCCTATACTGCTCCTCAGGATAATATCCTTTTTCCTCATAACTAGCTGCTCCTTCATCTACCCCTGCCTCCTCTTCTGGGTCTAAGCCTTCTCGCTCATAATCATCATCTGAAGTCTCGGGGCTATCAATGTCTAGAGCCTCGAAGTCTTCTACAGGGTACAAACTGACTCCCCTTCTCCTAACATCAGAGGGCATAAGGGAATAATAATCTGAAGGTTCGTGGGTAGCTACTCTCCCGCTATACCGCGTTTCTGGAGGTCCTTTTTCCTTAGGGGGATAATACCTTTTCCTGCGCGCGCCCATTCTCTCACTCTGTTCGGCTTCTGATAGCCTATCCTGCGCTTCACTCAATGCCTCTTGCCCCGCAGCGACGGCGGGCCTACAACTCTCATCTCTTAAACAATTTTGTACCATCGTCCAAATAGCCATGGTTCCGGGCCCGAGGTTTCCGGCATTCTGTGCACAGTTTAATTCTCTACCCAATCTGTTCCATGAGGCTGGCGAGAGAGACCCCGAAACCGCAAACCAAGGGGCCGTTCGCTCAACCTCTCTTACAAAACGCTGCAAGATGCGGGTGGGCAATTCTAAATCTCTCTGCTTAAGAATTGACTGCAGGGCTGTAATGGTCGAGTGTGAAGAGCCCATCACAGCGATGTAATGCCCGCGGCTTATTCGCGTGGCGGCCCAAGGCGAAACTGAAAGGCAAGTCTCAGCGCGTTCTCGCTTTTTTTATCTACAAAGACTTATGGAACGCAGGGGTGCCTCTGCTTATCTACGTCCGACTTAAGCACAAAATTAACACCAGCCCCGTTGGACACAGAGGAAATTAAGAGGAAGAGAATAAAAACTGCACTGACGAAGACCGGAGCCTCTACGGACCCTTCACACGGCCGTGGAGGATTTAAACCAAATTAAAGAAAGATCCAGGATCAGACATACCTTGCCGAACTAATCTCCCCGCAGTTCTGAATTCTGTGGTGCAGACGATGGAGTGGTCGAATTTCCCGGGTTTGAGGCACCAGATGTCCCGCGCAACCGTCTCGCCTGCAAGAACGACGCGGCACACAAAATAGAATCCTTCTGCGGTAAACTTTATTAATCTGGAAAAACCGGTACTTGCTTCATGTAACGAAAAGGACGGGGAAAACCAAGAGATCCAAGGAGACGAACAAGACGAACAAGCTCCACGAGACGGCCGAAAACTACGAGGGGAAGAGAGGAAGAAAAGGGGGAGAGAGAGGAGCTATCCAGCCCGTCCCCTATAAAAGGATCAGTCCTTGCCTTGGACGCGGAGCCCCCTGATTGGTTGAGACTCAGCAGGCCCTATGACGCCACGGGAAGAGGCGGAACTCATGAAGCGGAAGTTACCCAGCCTGTGCGCACATGGCTTGTTTACTGCTAACTCCAGCCAGATATCAGCGCCATCTTGTAATGGCGAATGCGTGGGAATGTGTGGGCGGCGCCCCACAGCCGGATATCCGCGCCATCTTGTAATGACGGAAGCGTGGGAATGTGTGGGCGGCGCCCCACAGGGAAACATTAAATCCTTTACCATTCTATTCATATCGAGGACACATGGTGTTGTGATGTGAGCCACAATTTGCTTAGGCAGCCCCTCTGTCTACAGCTATAACATTTAGCAATAGCCTCTCTGCAGCTGGATTTCTCTCCTTGCCATGGCTTTCTCTGTTCATGTTCCATGTTCCTGCTGTGTCTAATATTCCACTTCCGTGTCAACTTCACAGTTTCCCACACTCCCCTCTCAGGGGAAGCCTGCAGAGATCCTGGCCGACTCCACATTCATTGACTAGTCTCCTAAGTGTTTCTTTGACACCTGAGTAGACATCTCCAGAATACACAACTCCTGAATTCTCCATTCTAAAAAACATCACCACATGGGTCTGCCACTATCCAGAGCACTAGCCCATCCCCACTTGGACCCTGGCTGAAAGGGAGCCCATCACTTCCTAAGAGATTGAACACAGTGAAATAAACCACAAGGAAACAACTTCCTGTGAAGACTTGTGCCAGCAGGGTACCCAGTGGAGCGCTTTTCTTAAGGGAGTCATTTAAATGACTTTATCCTTTTATACCCTTGGGGCTCTCATGGGTAGGGTCTTGTTTATTACTGACATGCCAAAGAATGAGGCTTATTTATTTATTTATCTATGTATTTATTTATTTAGTGAATGATGCTAATCTGTCCAGAAACCACATTGTCCTTTAGATCCAACTTGATTCTGACTTTTTTTTTTTCTTTTGGTGAAAGGCACAATGTTTTAGAAACATTTCCGCTCTATGTTGGTTCCCATTATCACCTAAGTGTGACTAAAGGCAGCTGACAATGACCGTGCAAACACCCTAACACTTGTCTGCCTTGAAATTTCTGCCTGGAATTTTTATAGTATCTAGTTTGCTACCTTTACCTCAGCCTTGGGAGAATGGGCAGCATGTAGACAGGTTCTATGCTACAATGCATCATGCGGTACGTCCTCTGGTCTAGTTCTCAACAGTCTTTGTTTTTGCCAGAACCCTTAGGGCCATCATCTTTGCTGACCACAGGCTGACAGCACTTTCACCTTCTGAGTTCAGCCAGAATTGCCTATTAAGCTAAGATTACAACATTCTAGGAATTTTCTAGATCACATTGCCCAAATTTACTCAAGTTTCTTTTTATTTTTTTGAGACAGGGTTTCTCTATATAGCCGTGGCCTGCATGGAACTAGTACTGTAGACCAGGCTGGCCTTGAACTCACAGAGATCTTCCTGTCTTTTCCTCATGAGAGCTAGGACTAAAGGTCTGTGCTATCATTGCCTGCCTCAAGCTCATATTTAAACGAATGCCAAGATGTTTGGAACACATTGCTGGAAATAACCACAGTAACAACCCCAGTTCTCTGCTCCCAGCTTCCCATGTTAGCATCTACTTTGTTGTGATGAAAGGCTGGTGAGCATCAACTTGAGAGAAGAGGTAGGATTATTTTGTCTATCAGTTCCAGAGAGTTCCATTCATAGTTTGCTGGATCCACTGCTTTGAACCTGACACCTCATAGTGATGAAGTTAATGGTAGTGGCTGTCTGTGCATGGTAGCCAGAAGGCAGAAAGAATTACAGGAAAAGGCTAGGATCCAGAACAAAGTAGGCTATTCAAAGGTACATCGCAGCAAACTTCCCATCGTCTATCACCTCTCAATCAGCTACCTAAATTCTGAATCCATTGATAAGTAGGCTATTGATCAGGTCAGAGCTTTTAATATCTAATCATCTCTGGAAGTGCCCTCAAGAGATACCACAAAGTGAGCTTATGACACCTCCGGCGGAGGGGTGCTCTCCTATTCTCATCAGTTGATAAACAATATTAACCATGAAACCACAACAAATTAATGAGCAAGGATGCTAGAAATACCTTCCCTTCACAAAGGAAATGTTACGGAATTTACTCCTAACTCTCCAGGCTGGCAAACAGCAGAGCTGGTATTCGAACCCAGGTTCACAGAGCCGCATCAGTCTCCATGTGATTTCCCTCATCTACACCTTATTAGGAGAGTGGTGACTGCTTAAACTATGGGTAGCAAAACCATAGCTTTGACAATAGTTAACAAAATGGTAAAATAGTTGTGCCAAACCAGAGGTTGTTAGGAAGGCTTATAAAAAACATAGGAGAACTCAGATAAGAGTGGACCCCCAAAGTCATATGGCAGGAATTTGGATAGACTGCGGCCCTAAAAGCAGGGAGGATTAGATGGGGTTATGAATGAGAGAAATGGAGAGTCAACCAAGTGTGTTAGCTGAGGTGTACAGTGAAAAGACTGAGTATATACCAAATGTAATAGTTCGTCATGGAGAAGACTGAGGAGACACAATTCATAAATTCTAGGGAACATTTGGTTTTATGGTCCTAATCCCTGAGTCACTCCGTGAATGCTGCAATGTTTTGAATAGAAGAACAATAGCCCACATCAGGGTGGCTGGGTTCTGTTCATGGTTGCCTATTTGAGGGCATTTCTAGAACTCTTTCAGGAGTTGAGGAGGTTGCTTAGACTTTGGAGACAAGAGCATTTTAGAGGACGTTCCCTCTTTCTGTGCATCTTTCCCAAACCCCACCAGATTTCCTTCTCATGTACTATCAAGAAAATATTATTTCAATAGAAGCTATTTTGGGAGGAGGGCAGAGGGAAATAGCAAAGTTCAGTGGTTATGTGAACAGTTTCTTTTGGAAAACCCCCCCAAAAAACCATTTTGTATGTGTTTGTATGTGTATTTGCCTGTATGTCACAGGATGTCTGTATGTCAGGCATCAAAGAACAAATGCTACACGTTCTTTCATTCCATTGTGTGAGCCCTAAGGATTGAACTGGGTTTGGCCATGAGCTGCCTTACTTACTGAGTTCTCCTGCTGACCCAGAAACATATAAAAATATTTTCTGCCCTTCTTCTTTTCTCCATTAAAGATAGAAATGAAACCATTTAATTCTACCTGGAAATGATGTCTTCTTAAAACTACAATGTTTAAGTGGAAGGGTCACATACATCTTATAGTGTTACACCTAGATCTTAAGTGTTAATTCCAAGTGGTTAGTCAGTGGTGAAAGTTGGTTTGTTTTCTTGTCCTTGTAAGCATTCAAGGTTAGCCACACATGTGCATGGATAATCTAGGCAATGGACTTCTGCTTATTAGAATAATTTATAAAGCCTGTCTTATGTATTCTCCTCTACTGTCAATTACATGCCTCAGGAATGGAGCTCAAGGACAATTTTACAGAGAGATGTCTATCTGCTGATTTCCCTGATAGTATCCAGCCCATTCAATGACCTCTGAGCAGCAACAGGGTACTTTATGAAGGTAACCCAAGATGCCCATTGGATAGACAAATGTCTCTCTCCAGTTCCAGCACATTTCTGTCAACCAAAAATAACTCTATACCCTTTCATCATCCATTTTCTCAACAGTTGACTCGGGAATTTGATGGTAAGCTTAGAAGAACTATTGAATAGGACATTTACATTTTGATGGCAACCTCTATGTGCAAGCATTGGAGTAATGGCTAGTTCAGATTTTCCCTTAGCATAGAGTTTGGAGCATACACTGTTTCACTTTTGATCTTAGTATCCCCCACACCCATCTTTATTGTCCAGATGACTTTGAACAAGCCACGGAGTATCTCCATCAATGTTCCTATGACATGGACCTTCTCATGGCTTACCTCTCTGCCTCAACCCTTCTTTTTTCTCAGAATTCCAGACACATCAGCCTTTCTTCAAGTTTTGAAGGAAGCTACTTCCTCTGGGGTCTTGCTCTCTGCTCAGACAGGCCCTCGTTACAGGTTTCTGTTACCTTGCTATTGGCCCTTCCATGTAGGACATGACGATTGCTTTGTCTTTCTTAAAACAGATGCAAGGTATGTGCTGCTTCTTTTGGAAGTCCCACGTATACCCTGGCATATGTGTAAACACTTATTAAAGTTTTGTTGATGGAATAAAAAGAAACAGCCCCCAAACCACAGTAAACAACATGAATATAGTGAATAAAAGCCACAGAGAAAAGAAAGCATGTTGTATAGTTATAAAAATTAAGATATTACAACAACTATATCAGGTGCTAAAGAGGGTCGCCAGTAAATGAAGCAATTATTTGCTTTACCTATGGATTATATAGGCATTTGGTTCATTAGAGTACATGCATAATTTACAAGCTAATACAAAAGTGTTGAAAATGGTACTTGAGGATATATGAATACATAAAGGGAGGTCAGCTGAAAAGCTGGAGTAAATATTTAGACCAGAGGGTACTTTAAGGTTAATGAAAACAAGCTGCAAATGTGATTCAGTGTTTGCCAGGGGCCTGAGCAAAAATGACAATTTGATCAGCTCCATGATGGTCATTGCCTAAGAGAAAATCATTTGAGTCCCCTGGAGACCGGGAGTGGGAGAACACAATTTTTTTTATAGCCTCCCTCCCCCCCCCCCCAGTGAAAGAAATTTCTTTGAAGGGATTGCACTTATTTTCTCCATGCCTCCCTGAGCAACTTGGCAGCCTGCCCAACCCCACAGCATTAGAAGGTCACAGATTTGGTTTCCAGATTCGTCTCCCTGTCTGAAAGTCTTGTCTCCTTGCAATTAAAAGAAGAGTTAGAACCATGGTGTTTCTGAGAGTTGGGGTGGTGATGGGAAGCCCTGCAGCTGACAGGTAGTAACTCAATGGTTCTCTCCACCCCAGTACCCTCTGGTCCAGAGTGAGCCACTTGGTCTCGCAGCTTTTCACTGCAGAGGGAGACCAGTGCCTGCTTCAAAGGGTGTTTGAGAAGCAGTTAGTGGAGCTCTGCCCAGCAGATCCAGTGTTCCACAAGTGATCCCCTCTGATGCCGTCCTTCCTTTTCCCAGAACTGACTTGAGAATCTCTAAAAATTATGAACATTTGAAAAATTCTTGTGTATGTGTAGGCATGTGAATATTCCAGAGGCCCAAGAAGAGCAGTGAGTGACCCAACCTGCAAGTTTAAGAAAACAGAGAGAAGAACTGAATTCTCTTACTAGTAATTTCTCCCCTTCGATTTTAAGTTTTAGATGCCTCTAAATTTATTTTGGCCTTATCAATATACCAAGGATGGCTTCATGACCTCTAATTTTTTATTCTATAGAGAGAGGTATATAAAAGTTAAAAGCGTATATGCGCGTAATTTTCAAGTGAGTAGGGCTTTTCCACACTCAGGAAAGTTAAAGAGGGACATGGAATTTTAGAATTTATTGTCAAGAGTCAAGAATGAGCTATGCTGTATTTCTCACCCTCGTTTTTACACTGAGATTTTGGTACCACCACTTAACTGACCTTAGCTACTATCAGAAATTTCTCCATATAGATTCTTCAAAGGTGTATTTTCATTCTTCTGCCAAATTTCTGAGTTAAGAAAAATAGTGACTCAGATTTTAAGTTCCGTAGTCCCTGAGAAATTTCTCTCTGCCTCTCCAAGTCATTCAGAGCAGATTCATCTGTCTGAGAAGGTCGCACGACCTTCACATGAGAAAAGCATAGCATCTTCACAAGCCATTTCAAGTATAGTGTCTTTGAAACAAAGTCACAGGCATACTTAACGTGTTTATAAAAAGATAAATAGAGGGGGATATGTTCTATGGAGGTAGGGTAAAGTATAGGGAAAGAGGTGCCTTGGGGGACCCATGCTGTGGCATCTCTTTCCCCGGAGGGACCAGCCACATGATGGTATAGTATAGAATAGACTTTATTCAGGGCATGGGGAGGGGAGTAAGGAAGGTAGGAGAGGCAGAGAAAGACAGAGAGAGTAGAGAAGTAGAGGCCAGCCATGAGCATGTGGAGAGAGAAGGGGGAAGGGAATGGGGAGAGATTCGGGAAGAGAAGGCAAGAGCAAGAGAGCAAGAGAGAGAGAGGAGGGGGCAAGCAGCCCCTTTTATAGTGTAGGTAACTGTGGGGTGGAGCTTAGACAGAATGCTAACAATACTGCAATGTCTTCATTGTCCTGGGTTCTCCAACACCAGTCACCAGAGTGCTAAGATTATTTGGATAGTAATTCCTCTATTTCCTTTTCTTTCTGAAAGAAAATATTCTGGTAGTACAAGGAATTTAAAATTAGAAGTTCTGTATGTGACTCATTATGGTTTGGGGGACAAAGAGGCTAAAACAATGGACGTTTAAAAATAAAATTGCTTTGTTTGCTCAGGCGGTTTCAGAAATATAGCTTCTCTGGGCAATAAAGAGGGGGGTTATAATTATAGGACTGTAGTGTACTAGCCCGTTGGGATAACCCACACACATTGTACCAACTGGCTATGAAAATGTGTCCCTGCGTTCTCAACTGTTAATTTCTGTGTCAGGGGTGCCAGGCTAGCAGGATATGGAAATGCTTGTCCTTCCTCATCTACTTCAAAATATAAGGCAAGCAAGCTGTCATGGTGAAGGTTCTGTAGCCCTCAACACTAACTAGATGAGTAAGAAGTGTGGTGTTTGCATAATAAAGAGCTGGCAGCTGGAACTAGGCCAGAGGGATGGAGAGAAAAGGAAAGAAAGAGACAGAGGGAGACAGAGCAGTGAGGACCATTAGTGCCATGGAAAAAAAATCTCTTATGTTAGTCGGGCTAGCTGAGAGACTGCCCCAGCAACAGCCAACACCCTTCTACTATACAGATGTTTCCATGTCTTTATTATTAAAAATCCCCAAGCCCCTCAATACTAGCAAAAGTATATGTAGCCCCGGGTACCTTAACTGTTAAAAGGTAAACAGATTTATAGAGAGAAATTGTGGGTGTTTGCTTCCATTTCAAACATTTAGATTTATTAATCCATGGCTATTAGAAAGATTCCAACAGCAATATTCATCCAGAGGTGACATTAGCTCAACTGGTAGGACATTCTGTTGTGAACGTCTGTTTTATATTGTCTCCAACGCATTTTTGTCTTTAAAGATTTGAAACTTGGGATAGTAGTAACCCCAAGGGCAACCCCTCAAGGCTGTTGTTTGTGCTCTGTGAAATACTATTGCACAACCCTCTTCTGGGACTAGTGAGGGAACATTTACAGCAGTGTGAGACCAGCGTATCACGTCTTACATTATCTACATAGCATCTGCACTGAGCAATAACTTGAAGGTGAATCGGCCATTTTCTTTTCCTGGAGTGTGTGGTGAGTGAGAGGTGCCCTCAGTGGATGTATAAGTAGTGCATTAAGTGTCTGAGTGTGTGTGCATTGTTGACAGGGGCACAGCAAGTCAGAAACTTTAATACTTCAGACCTATGAGAGTGTCAAAGCCTGCTTATGGCAAGGCTCAGAGAACTAGCAGAACCATCCTCTGGTGTGAGTACAAATGTTTGCCAATGACTACTTGGTTCAGAAACTATTAACTATGGCTTCCTCCTCTGGGATGACTGCAACCTGAGAAGGGTTCTCTACAGAGACCTCCTACAAGATTAGCTAAACATGCCTCCTTATCATCTCTATTTCATATGCCCACCTTCTTATCCAGATGTCTATAATCACCACCCCTCCTCCATTCAAATCTATAAAATAAACATGGTGACATTACAAGTTGCTGTTGGTGTCCCCCATAGGAGCAAGGGTAGCCCACTTGATCCCGGTGCTTCTGTACCTGTCCTTTCTTCATTTGGTCCTCACCTTAGTTAGGTCAATTCCCGATGCCACGAGGAGCGTGACAGGAGGATTTACTTAGGGAAGACTCAAAGCACTTCTGCCACATCATTGCTTTACCTCCTGGAGTTGATATTTTTACGCAATTTTTAAGGGAAGCAACCAAGGTTCAGAAAGTTGACAACATACAATAGGTCTGTGATGATGGGACACACAGCTTTATCCAGATGGTTGTGGTGGATTATTCCTTCTCAGTGGCCATTTGTCAACAGAATGTGACAAACATGAAGGTCCTAGAAGGGCTGCTCATCACACCATGAACAAAGATGGGCACTGTGACCTTTGCTGGTGTTCAGGTGTTCAATCTTCTTGGCTCTGCTCTTGAGATCCTTCACCAGAGGGTGTAGAGTTAATGGTGGTCAAGGACTCTAGTCATATCTAGGCTGTATTCATGTCCTGGGGTTGACCTGCTTGTGTGATTCTCATCTGTAGGCATGTGAGCAGAGCAAGGGGCTTCGGGTGCTTATTTTTATATTGCTGCGACTAGTCCTGTGCCAGTAAAAAAAAAAAAAAAAAAAAAAAGGTCAGCACTGGATGAGTAGTAGTCTGGTAGACTGTGATCCATCTATGCCTACATTACAATTTAGAGTATTATTATCAGGACATTAATGATGGCAAGAAAAAAAACCCAAGGGGGATGAAGACTACTAAAAACAAGAGTGAGGAACACAGTTAACACAAGGGCATTATTTGCTTGCAAACAAGTTGCACTCATAGATTTGACTTTCCTAATTGTCTTGTTCCAGGATGGATGTAGCCCGTTAGATGTGCTATCACAAATGGATGTTTTCAATTTGGTTGAGCTACTCAGCTAAGAAAGCCCAGTTTTGGCAGAAACCTCCACTTTAATCTTTATAGAGATGGGCTTTTTCTTTTATTTGGAAATCATTTGAGTTTTTATTGCATTTCTGTACTTATTTGATAAAATTCGTGGAATGGAAAATGAAAGCACAAGAGTGCTGATTTTAATGATAAGTGATTTGGGCTCATAAACTTAATTCAATTTAGAAAAAGATGGAAATAATCAAGATGCCAAAAACTGAGGACATTTTAGCCTTAATCGGACAGACCAACTTTAAGCCGGTCAACTGTGATTTCATTGTTGAAGCAAAGAACACAATTTCAGAACATGTGTATAATTTTAGAGAAAGGATATTTCCTAAATGGAATATAAACTTTATCATTCTCATGGTATGTTCGGTGTGGAAATCTGCTTAGGGATATGTAGTAATATACAATCTTTGAAATTTGATTTTTTTTGTGTAGTACTTTATGTAGAGCATTGTAGGACCTCATGTTTTCTTAATTCCCCAATAATTCTTCAATGTAGGGCAGAGTCTTCACCATCACAGAGAATCTACTTGCTTAGAAAGTGGCAAAGCTATGTGTATTAGCTGGCTAGGACTGTTAGACCAAAGAACTGCAGTTGAGATGCTTAAGCAACAGAACTAATTTTCCCACAAGTACAGAGGCTGCAAGTCCAAGATCAAGTTGTTGGCACATTTTCCAAGGCATTTCCCCTTGGGCTGCAGATGGTGGCCTTTTCCCTGTACCCGTGGCCTCAGTCCTGTGGGCCTATAATATATCCATGGCATGATGTCTTTATCTAAAAACACTGGTTCTATAGAGTTAAACAATATAAGACAATGGCGTTTTGTCTTAATTACATTTGGTTTTGTTTTCCTTTCTTTGTATTCATGTGTGGAGGAGACAGACACATTCTGGTAAACACATGGAGGTCAGAGGACAATGTAGTAAATTTTCCTTTCACTGTGTGCATCCAGGGAATTGACTTAGGTCATCAGGCTTGTCTAGAAGAACCCTTATCCACTGAGACACCTCTCTGGATTCTGTGCAACTACCTTTAAAAGCCCCTCTTCCCAAGGCAGTCATTGCCTTGGGTTCAAAGGTTAAGATTTTAAATTATAGGCTACCAGGAACAGTGGAGATCCATGGACACAGGCCTGGTGAGACAGTGCTTGAAGTAGCCGGGGAGCAGAGGGGGAGCAGAGAGGTCTGTGCCAAGTGCTCAGAAAGTGCATCCCCCCCAGATTGGTCCAGGGGAGCGAAAACCCTGCCTTAGGATGTCAGTTTCCACCCTGCAGCCCATGCATGCAGAATAGGCGCTCAGGACATCTGCCACCAGGAACAGCTGAGACCCAGGGACACAGGCCAGGTACAAGGGAGAGATGAGAACCAATCACTGACAACAAGACCATATATAATCACAGACAAAAAGATGGCAAGAGGAAAGCAAAAGAATGTACCCCAGGGAAACCAAGACAATCTGACAACACAAGAACCCAGCTCTCCCATCACAGCAAACAGTGGAATGCCAAACACTCCAGAGAAAGAAGACTGAGACCTGAAATCATACCTCAAGATGGTGAAAGAGATCCTTAAACAAGAACAGGAGGAAAAGCATTAAGAAAATAGAAGCTTTTAAAGAGAAAAGAAGAAAAACACTCAAAGAACTCAAAGAACTAGAGGAAAACAGAACCAAAGAGATGAAGGAATGAAAGAAAGAATTTAAAATGGAAATGGAAACAATAAAAAAAACACTAAAATAGACAACCCTAGAGGTAAAAAAACCTAAAAAAAAATCATCTCCAAGAGACTACAAGAGATGGAAGAGAGAATCTCGGGGGCCAAAGACAATATTGAAAATGTAGACAAAACAGTCAGAGAAGATGCAAAAACCAAAAAGCTCCTAAGCCAAACTGCCCAGGAGATCCAGGACACAATGAGAAGACCAAACCTAAGGATAATAGAAATAGAAGAGGGAGAAGAATATCAACTAAGAGGCACAGTAAATATCTTCAACAAAATTGTAGAAGATAACTTCCCTACCCTTAAGAATGAGATGACCATAAGCATAAAAGAAACCTTCAGAACTCCAAATAGGTTGGACCAGAAAAGAAATTCCTCCCGACACATAATAGTCAAAACGCCAATTGCCCAAAGCAAAGAAAGAATACTAAAAGCAGTAAGGGAAAAAGGTCAGGTAACATAAAAAGGCAGAGCAATCAGAATCACACCTGACTTCTCAACAGAGACTATGAAAGTTAGAAGAGCCTGGACAGACATCATGCACACCCTAAGAGCACAAGTGTCAGCCCAAGCTGCTATACCCAGCAAAACTCTCAATCAACCATAGTTAGGAGACTAAGGTTGGAATAGGTGCTTAGAGCATCAGAAAGAGACTCAGTCCAGGGAGATGAGATGCTTCTTTCTTTGAAGCAATGCTTTGCTTTTTCTACCATGGATAGAATATAATAGAACAAAGCAAAACCAGGAATCTTGCAGCACTAAGCAATAGGACTCTAGTCTGAGGTTAGGAAACTAGGCCAGGCTCATATCACTCACTGCCCTGGGAAATTGTGTAGTGACTGCTTTGAGGCAAAATGGTGAAGTTGTCTAGAGAGCTATAATCACCCTAATCTGGACATCCCTAGACCAAAGGGGTCTGGTTACACATCCTCAAAGGCTCTGAACTACTTTCTGCATCTGCAGGCTGAAAGGGTTATGAAATCAGTTGCACAGAGAGACGGAATTAATTCGACTTGATTGAGCTAAGATCATCTTATTCTTAAAAAGCAATTAAAATCATTCTGACCTTTGAAAAGTAAATCGCCAAATTTTCCTGTTACATTTGAATCAGAGGGAAGGCAAATAGTGTGTTTAATAAGTATGAATGAGTCATATCATTAAAGAACCTTTGGGAGATTTTAATATATTATTTTCTTTCAAAGGAAATCATATAGCCACAGAAATCCAGATTTTTACATTTCCTTTCATGTTGAAGAAGATTGGCATTTCATGTATGAAATATATCCTAAAGCATATATTCATCCATCTTAACCCAGATTTTGTTAATAGCATTTTTCTACGTGTTCAAGTGACCATTTGTCTTATCACTTTAGTTGTCTGTATTGCAAAACAGAACAATAAGGAGAGGGATTTCTGAGCAGCAAATGTGTTTGCTGGATTGGTTGGGAGCTCACCTGTTAGGACTTCTGAGTTTGCCATCTGTGTCAGTAGATTATGAGGTTAAGAAACCTGGCAATGGCCATGTAAGTTAGAAGAAAGCATGCCAAAAACAGGTACAAAGAAAGCAAAAGAGGAATATAGAAAGATGAAAGGAGACAGAAAAGGGATAAAGAAAACACTGAATTTCTATCAGCTTTGACAAGTTCTAGCTGCATCACTGGGTAACCAGTTAGGTTAGTCAGGGGTTCAGAGTCAGAAAGAAGAATCAAACCGCATGACTAGCTTCTACTCAAGAGTTTCCTTAGTATGACAAGCCCGTGACATTTCTGGAGAACTCTCTCTCTCTCTCTCTCTCTCTCTCTCTCTCTCTCTCTCTCTCTCTCTCTCTCTCTCTCTCTCACACACACACACACACACACACACACTTTCTTCATTTGGTTACTCACTTTAAATGAGTGCCAAGTACTAGCTGTTTACTTGTTATCCTGTGATTATTTATTGAGTTCTTCTACAATCAGGTACCAGTCTTGACTAGGGATGCAGGTGGAAGCGGGCAGATGCAGACCCTGCCCTTTGTACCACATGCATTCTAGTTGGAGCAAACAACAACATGGAGTTGACTGCCATGGAGAAAAATAAATCAGGGCATAATGAGGAAGATTTGTAGCTCTAAAAACTTCTCTAGGGAAGGGCTTGACAGCTAATGCAGAAGAATAGAAGATAAAGGTGGGCCCTGAGATACCAACTTTGTTACCTAACTGTGTTGACAGAACCAGAGTATTTCATTATAGTTGCCCTTCTCTAAGAAGGAAGTTTGAGGTTTTGGCACATAAATTGTAATCATTTTACTGTAAAACTTTATGGACATAACTCACTCAAAATATGCCCCAGACAGCTCTGACATGCACTGTTCCGTATGTGTCACAGAATACCAAAAATGTAGAACCTTTCCTATGTAGATACTGGTACCAGTGCCCTGGACACAGAACCTGGCAAAAGTGTAGGCATTCTAATATATTTAAAGGAATCTAGGTTAAGTCATGATGTTACATTTAGTTGAGGCTGGCTTATAGTTTCAGAGGTTCAGTCCATTATCATCATGGTGGGAAGCATGGCAGTGTACACAAAGACCTGGTGTTGGAAAAGAGGCTGACAGTCCTATATAGATATTGGCAGGCATTGGGAAGAGAGATTGCTGTACAGGGGCTGGTTTGAGGATTTGAGACCTCAAAGCCCTCCCCTTTCTTCACCAAAGTCACACCTACTCTAACAAGGTTACACCACCTAGTTGGCACAGATCATGATACTGTTGCCCCCGGTGACCAAGTATTCACACAGATGAGTCTATGGGAGCCATTCCTATTTAAACTAACACACCAAGGCACACCTTATGCAAGTTCCCTGGGCATATCCTCAGGGATGGTATGTCACTGATACAGAAGCTAGAATAGTCTTCTGGAAATTTCTTATGTGGTTAGAGACCTGCAATCACAGCTGGAATAAGAGTAAGGCCATAGAAAGAGCTTTGGGAACTCTTCCATGCAGAAGCACCCAGAACAAATGGCATATACGGATACATCCACTTTCCCACTGTGCTAGTTACTTTTTTGCCAAGTTGACAGAAAACGAGAAAAGGGAACCTCAACTGAGCAATTGCCACCATCAAATGCCCTTTAAGTTTAGGTAGGGCATTTTATCGAGTAGTGATTGATGTGGGAGGTTCCAGCCCACTCTGAGCAGTATCACTCCTGGGCTGGGGATCCATTACGGGTTATAGAAAAAGCAATCTCAGTAAGCCATCAAGAGCAAGCCAGAAAGCAGCATCCCTTTGTGGCCTCTGAGTTCTTGTCTCTAGCTTCCTGTCGAATTTCTGCCCTGACTTTTCGTGGCGATTGACTGACTCAGAAATGTAAATAGAAGAATCCTACCCCCCACCCCCACCCTCATTTGGTCATTATTGTAACACAGCAATAGAAAGTGAGCTAGGACACCAACAGCTCTGACTTTTGTTAGTTTGAAGTTGTATATTATAATTAAATTCAGTAGATATTTAATGCATACCGCTTTTCAATTCCAACCAGAGGGCTGTACTTGGAAATGTTGTCAGCCAACAATTTGAAATAATTCTTCAAATAATATTTTATCTTAGCTGACTGTTTTGTGCGTGTGCTTAAGCACGTGGATGTATGCAATATGTGCATGTACTCCCCTCGCAGGTACAGTAATACACAAGAATAAAACCAAAACAGGATCTGTTGCATGTTTCCGTGAGCTGGGACTTGGGACAATGATTGGCAGACTAAATTACAGTGGTATTAAAATTCATGAACTAGAGAGTTACCGGTGTATAATATTCAAAAATGCAGTGGGTGCTAAGTGTCTCTGACATATTCTCTAATGCTTTAAGCGTCTTGGGGGGAAAATGTTAGAAGTCTGTCAGGAACATATTGGATTTTCCTAAAGCATATGGTGATGAAGTAGGATATCATTTTATGAGAAAATGCTGCCGCCATGGCTTTCTGGCCCAACATATCATACTCACTTCATATTTCTCTTTCGTAGCTGTCTTCCTTTTCTGCACAACCCTCTTGTTTCATTAGAATGAATTTCTGTTTTTGAAGGGAGTTCGAGTTTCACTCCTTCTCTTTCTTTTGGCCAAATCTTTGCTTTCAGGCCTTTTATCAGGGCCTTTTGTTTTCTGCAGTGAGGTGTTCCTAGGGAGTCTCAAGATTGGGGGTGTGTGCTTTGATCAAGGTTTTGCTTTCGACCCTGCATGGTTTATGTGTGTCCATTTCTTCCTGACTCTGAAGGGGTCGCTTTCTTTTCAGATGTGACTAGGCTGAAGAAACAGTGGTGGTTATTCTTCAGCTTCCATTGGCAGGGGGGCTGGCGGGGGGGGGGGGTAGAAAATCCATTTTCATTTCAAGAAGATGATAACGAGAAAAACACTATATGCTGCTGGGTCCTCTCACTACACTCTGTTTGGTCCCCTTGAGCTCCCTTTTTTAACGCTGGCCATATTCCCAGAGCTGGCTGAACCTACATCACCCAGTTGTAGGCTGTTGTGGGTTGGTATCCTCCAGGGATGTCTGGCTGGTAAGCTCAATTTACAAATTCTTGGAACTGTCCTATTAAACTGTTTCCTAAGGCTACTAAGGAGTAACACCCCATTACCCAAGGGCTTTTATTGTCTTCAACTTTTAGAAGTCTTGTGGGTGTTTCTGGTTAGCTGTGAATTTAAAATGCTCTGCTCTGTTCGCTCAGTGATTAAACCTGCGAGCTTGAAGAAACTGTTCCCTGTTCCTCAGCACAGCTCTCTGTCTGTAACATCTGTGAGGTGACACGCAATTTCCTCTTCTCCCCCCACCCCCGTGAGGATGATAAAATTCTCTCCCCAAAGACACTTTCGATTCAGTTGTTTAAGCTTCATACTGAAAATGTTCTCAGAAAATATGGCTGAGACCGGACCCAAACTTCAATGTTTTCCCAGGGTAGTAGGGAGAGTTTTAACATGGTCTTGGCTTAATGTAGGGACCGGAAGTCACAGACTTTCAGGCAATTAGGAACTAGCCAGAATCATGGTTTACATAGAAACCCTGAAAAATACTGTTGGAAAATATTATAAACAGTATTTTCATAGTTAGCATTATGAGGTCAGGCTTTAGAGGAGACATTTGGAAAGAGAAGAAAATGGTTGGTCTTCACTTAAATCCACTAAAGACTCTGGCGGCAGATGCTATTGGCCTTTTCCCCAATTTTTACGAGGTTTCTGTACAGGACAAACATGCCCAAATCTTTCTCTCATCACAGAGAAGTTGGCAGAAACTAAGATGCCTTCCTGATGCATTTCATTATAGGTGTTTTTTTTAATTTTTTATTTTTATCTAAAGCCATGGTTCTCAACCTGTGGGTCTCAACCCCAAAACAGGGGTCACATATCAGATATCTTGCCTATCAGATATTTATATTACAATTTATAACAGTAGCAAAATTACAGTCATGAATTAGTAGCAACATAATTTTAGGGTTGGGGGTCACCGCAACATGAGCACTGTATTAGAGGGTCACAGAATTAAGAAGGTTGAGAACTGCTGGTCTAAAGTGTTACTGCCAAGGATCAAAATGGGTCATTATATCCAATGGCACCTGGATTGTATGTTGGACTTCGTTCTAGAAATACATACGTGAAATAATATGACTTTACCCAAGACTGTGACAATGACTTTGACACTCTTTATTCCCCACTTTTCCATTCCTTTTCTTTCTCAGTTTCTATGATTGTTTTATATTCAATCTGTTGTCCATAATATTGATACATAACATTGTATCCTTTACTTTGCAGTTTCTGTATCTGGAACCTGAATCTCTGTAAAAGTGCTTAGATTAACCCGTACTTGACATTGAAATATCGAATGTGCAATGCAGTTGGTACAAACATTATTTTCGTGTGAAGCACAATAGTACACACGTATGCTCCCAGCACTCAGGAGGCAGAGATAGGGGCAGCATGAGTTGGAGCCTCCCCATCCCCCCCCCCCCACTTTCTGGCTACATAGTGATACTCTGTGTCAAAAGATATTTTTCATTATAAAGTTAAGCAGTTGAAGTCTGGCCAGAGTTCACTTTGTCTTCTTGTGTCCACTTTGTTATCCACTTCTTTGTATCCACCTTATATATTGTTCCAAAATAAAATGCAGCAGATGAGGTACCTTTGGCAGGCAAAGCCAAGGTGTACGGCTTGAGAAATTACAGGGTATAATAATTGATTATGAGTAAAAAGAGGGAGGGGAGAGGAGTGAGGACCTGGGGGAGGAGAGACAAGTGGACATGTAGACATGTAGACAGACTGGGAACAGTCATGAGGAGAGAGAGGGAGAAAGAGAGGGAAAGAGAGATAGAAGGATAGAGAGACAGAGGGACAGAAGGACAGAGGGAGAGGGAGAGAGGGAGAGCTGGGCCTGGGATGACAGGTGGGTCCTTTTATCCTTCTCCTACACCTGGCACACCTGGCACACTTGGCACACCTCGCACACCTGGCACACCTGGCACACCTGGCACACCTGGCACACCTGGCACACCTGGCACACCTGGCAGAGGCAGTAGGTCATGACTTAAGCATATACTAGGTCTCTGAGAGCAGGCCAGTGGAATTGCCTGTGCACTAACACTGACACTATGCCTAGAAACCTCCCTTCCTTTGGTAGAGCTTGTTCCTATCTCTGGATTTTTCTTTTTCTTAATTCTCCCTCACTGGAACTTTTCTTATTGGTTAGAGCCCAACTCAAAAATAAGTTCTTCCAAGTAAGCCACCTTTCAACAATCTTCCCAGTCCTTTTTATGAAACTTTTAAAAGACAAGTGACATCCAAAGTCCCCCTTCCCCACCCCACTCCATCCTTAGGGACTCCAGGACTGGGAAGGTAGGGTTAGGGTTGGGTGTCTCCCTACTGGGTCCACACTGGTGCTTGCTATGTGTAGATGCCTATCACCTTTAAAAGGCATGTTTTGTGTAAGAGAATAAGGAACTTGGAACTTTTTATTTTGCCATTCTTGGTCAGATACTGCAGTGTTGACTGACCTTTAACCTTTTACCATGGGCACCTTTTGGTTTTCACATAGAAGGGTGTAAATTAGATTATTTTCTTTTCTGGAAACAAAATAAGAAAGAAAAGAGAGAAACAGATAGGTGATAGATAGATAGATAGATAGATAGATAGATAGATAGATAGATAGATAGATAGACAGACAGGTAGTTAGATAAAGAGACAGACAGACAGACAGGTAGATAGATAGATAGACAGACAGATACACAGACAGATAGATAGGTAAATGTCAATACAAGTTTTTTTCTTCTTTTCTTCAGAAAGTTAATTACTACTCCTTTCTCCTTAGTGTCAGTCTGAATTGGATCCAGAAAAGTGCACACAGCCTTTCTTCTGGATTCTTACGTCATTGCATTCTATAGTGGCTCATGCATAGAGTGGAGTATCGGTTCCTCAGCATCCCCTTTTCTCCTCTTGACTCAGATTTCGTCTTGCTTCCACAGAAGGGAAGAGAGAGAAAAGTGAACCATGAGAACAGACACTGGGATGATGAAGACAAGTGAGAACTGTTACATCTCAGGGCTGGGGAGATGGCTCAGTGGTTGAAAGCACCTGCTACCCTTTCAGAGAGCCAGGGTTTGATTCCCAGCAGTCTCATGGGGACTCACAACCATTTGCACCTTCAGTTCCAGGACACCCCCTGCCTCCTCCTTCTCATCTCTTCAGGCAGCAGGCACACATGTGCGAAGACATATGTGCAAGTAAAATGCTCATATAAAGGAAGGAATAATAAGAAAGTTAAGAACATTTTTTGTTTTAAAAATTTCTTTATTGGATATTTTTTATTTACATTTCAAATGTTATCTCCTTTCCTCATTTCTCATACCCCCTCCCCCTGCTTCTGTGAGGGTGTTCATCCACCCACCCTTTTCCACCTCCCCATGCTGACATTCTGCTACACTGGGGCATTGAGCCTTGGTAGTTCTGAGAGCTTCTCCTTCCATTGATGCCCAACAAGGCCATCCTCTGCTACATATGCAGTTGGAACCATGGGTTTGTCCATGTGTACTCTTTGGATGGTGGTTTAGTCCCTGGAAGCTAAATATTGTTGGTATTGTTGTTCTTATGTTTTTATAGAGTCTTTTCAATTCTTTCTCTAACTCCTCCATTAGGGACCCAATTCTCAGTTCAATGGTTGGCTCTGTGTTTGTCATTCTCTGGAGACAGCTATATCAGGTTCCTGTCAGCATGCACTTCTTGGCATCAGCAATATTGTCTGGGTTTGGTGGCTGTATATGGGCTGGATCCCCAGGTGGGGCAGTCTCTAAATGACCTTTGCTTCAGTCTCTGCTCCAAACATTATCTCCTTATTTCTTCATGTGAATATTTTTGTTCCCCTTCTAAGAAAAACTGAAGCATTCACACCTTGGTCTTCCTTCTTCTTGAGTTTTGTGTGGCCTGTGAATGGTTTCATGGGAATTGTGAGCTTTTGGACTAATATCCACTTATCAGTGAGTGCATACCATGTTTTGTTGTGACTGGGTTACCTCACTCAGGATAATATTCTCTAGTTCCATCTATTAGACTTAATTAAAAAATTTTTATTTAAATTGGATATTCTCACCATTTACATTTCAGATGTTATCCTTTTTCCCCAATCATATCACCCCTCCCCCTCCCACTACCTCCATGAAGGTACCCTCTCCCAACCACCCTCTCCCACCTCAGCACCTTGGAAAACCTTCAATGGATCAAAGGCCTCTCTTCCCACTGATGTCAGACAATGCTATCCTCTGCTGCATATGCACCTGGGGCTATGGGTCTCTCCATGAGAACTCATTGGTTGGTGTTTTAGTCCATGGGAGCTGTGGTGGGTTTGGTTAGTTGATAATTTTGTTCTTCCCATGAGGTTACAGACCCTTTCCGCTCCTTCGGTCCTTTCTCTAGCTCCTTCATTGTGGTCCCTGTGTTCAGTCCAATGGTTACCTGCAAGCGTCCTCCTCTGTATCAGTATGGCTCTGGCAGAGCCTCTGAGAAGGCATAAATATCAGGTTCTTGTCAGTAAGCACTACTTGGCATCAGCAATAGTGCTTGGGTTTAGTGGCTGCTTATGAATGGATCCCCAGGTGAGGCAGTCTCTGCATAAATTTTTTCTCCAATCCCTGCTCCTCTGTTTGTCCCTTTATTTCCTCCCATGAACATTATGTTCTTCCTTCTAAGAAGGACAGCTACGTTCTGGCCTTTCTTCTCTTTGAGCTTCATAAGTTCTGTGGATGGTTTCTTGGGTATTCTGAGTTTTTTGGCCTAAGATCTGTTTATCAGTGAGTACATACTATGAGTATTTTTTTGTGACTGGGTTACTTCACTCAGGATGATAGCTTCAAGTTCCATTCATTTGCCTAGGAATTTCATGAAGTCATTGTTTCTAATAGCTGCGTAGTACTCCATTGTGTAAATGTACCACAATTTCTGTATCTATTCCTCTGTTGAAAGACATCTGGCTTCTTTCTAGTTTCTGGCTATTATAAATAAGGCTGCTATGAACATGGTGGAGCATGTGTCCTTGTTAGATGTTGTAGCTTCTTTGGGTTATATCTCCAGGAGTGGTATAGCTAGGTCCTCAGGTAGGACTATGTTCAATTTTCTGAGAAACCACCAGACCTATTTTCAGTTTATACCAACTTACAACCCCACCAACAGGGGAGGAGTATTCCTCTTCTCCACAACCTCACCAGCATCTGCTGTTACCTGAGTTTTTATCTTAGCCATTCTGACTGGGATGAAGTAGAATATCAGGGTTGTTTTGATTTGTATTTCCCTGATTACTAGGGATGTTGAACATTTCTTTAGGTGCTTCTCAGTCATTCGATATTGAGTTGAGAAATCTTTGTTTAGCTCTGTACCCCATTTTTAAATAGGATTATTTTTGAATCTCTAGAGTCAAACTTCTTGAGTTCTTTGTATATATTGGATACTAGCTCTCTATCAGATGTAGGATTGGTAAAGATCTTTTCTCAATCTGTTGGTTGCCAGTTTGTCCTTTTGACAATGCCCTTAGCCTTATAAAAGCTTTGCAATTTCATGAGGTCCCATTTATCAATTCTTGTTCTTAGAGCATAAACCACTGGTGTTCTGTTCAGGAAGTTTTCCCCTGTGCCTATGTGTTCTAAGCTCTTCCCCACTTTCTGTTCTATTAGTTTTAGTGTACCTGGTCTCATGTGGAAATCTTTGATCTACTTGGACTTGAACTTTGTACAAGGAGATAAGAAAGGATTAATCTGCATTCTTCAGCATGCTGACTGCCAGTTGAACCAGCACCATTTGTTATAGATGCTGTCCTTTTTCCATTGAATGTTTAGCTCCTTATTCAAAGATCAAGTAACCATAGGTTTGTGGGTTCATTTTTGGGTCTTCAATTCTATTCCATTGATATACCTGTTTGTCTCTGTACCAATACCAAGTGGTTTTTATCACAATTGACCTGTAATACAGTTTGAGGTCAAGGATGGTGATTCCCCTGAAAGTCTTTTTTATTATTGAGAATAGTTTTTGCTATCCTGGGGTTTTTATTATTCCAAATGAATTTGCAAATTGCTCTTTCTAATTCTATGAAGAATTGAGTTGAAATTTTGATGGGGGATTGCATTTAATCTGTAGATTGCTTTAGGCACCATGGTCATTTTTATTATGTTGATCCTTCCAAACCATGAGCATGGGAGATCTTTCTACCTTCTGAGGTCTTCTTCAATTTCCTTCTTCAGAGATTTGATGTTCTTGTCATATAGATACTTCACTTGCTTGGTTAGGGTCACACCAAGATATTTAATATTTTTTGTGACTATTGTGAAGGATATGGATTCTTTAAATTATTTCTCAGCCTGTTTATCATTTGAGTAAAGGAAGGCTACTGATTTGTTCAAGTTAATTTTATATCCAGCCACTTTGCTGAAGTTGTTTATCAGCTGTAAAAATCTCTGGTGGAATTTTTGGGGTCACTTAATTATATTATATCATCTGTAAATAATGATATTTTGACTTCTTCCTTTCCAGTTTTTATCCCTTTGATCTCTTTTTGCTGTCTGGTTACTCTGTCTAGGATTCCAGAACTAAATTAAATACGTAGAGAGAAAGTAGGCAGTTTTTTCTAGTTCCTGATTTTAGTGGGATTGCAAGTTTCTTACAATTTAGTTTGATGTTGGCTACTGGTTTGTTGTATAATGCTTTTACTATGTTTATGTATGAGCCTTCAATTCCTGATCTTTCTAAAATTTTCAACATGAAGAAGTGTTGAATTTTGTCAAATACTTTCTCAGCATATAAAGAGATAATCATGTTTTTTTTTTCTTTGAGTTTGTTTATATGGTGAATTATGTTGATGGATTTCTGTATATTGAACCATCCTTAGGTTCCAGGGATGAAGCCTACTTGATCATGGTGAATGATCATTTTGATATGTACTTGAATTTGGTTTGCAAGAATTTTCTTGAGTATTTTTGCATCAATGTTCATGAGGGTATTTGGTCTAAAGTTTTCTTTCTTTGTAGGGTCTTTGTGTAGATTAGGAATGAGCATAATTGTGACTTTGAAGAATGAGTTGGGTAGTGTTTCATCTGATGACTCTATTTTGTGGTATAATTTGGAGAGTAATGGTATTAGGTCTTCTACGAAGGTCTGATAAAATTCTGCACTAAACCCATCTGGGCCTGGGCTTTTTTTTTTCCTTGGGAGGCTTTTGGTGACTGTTTCTATTTTTTAGGGGTTATTGAACTGTTTAGATGGTTTATCTAATTCTGATTTAATTTTGGTACCTAGTATCTGCCTAGAAAATTATCCATTTCATTGAGATTTTCCAGTTTTTTGTTTTTTGTTTTTTTGGTATAGGCTTTTGTAGTGGGATCTCATGATTTCTTGATTTTCCTTGGTTTCATTTGTTGTTATGTCTCCCCTTTCATTTCTGATTTTCTTAATTTAGATACTCTCCCTGTGCCCTGTGGTTAGTCTGGCTAAGGGTTTATCTATCTTGTTGATTTTCTCAAAGAACCAGCTCCTTTTTTTTCCTTTTTGTATAGTTCTTTTTGTTTCTATTTGGTTGATTTCAGCTCTTAGTTTGGTTATTTCCTGCTGTCTACTCTTGTTGGGTGTATCTGCCCCTTTTTTTCTAGAGCCTTCAGATGTGCTGTCAAGCTGTTAGTGTATGCTCTCTCCAGTTTCTTTTTGGAGGCACTCAGAGCGATGCATTTTCCTCTTAGCACTGCTTCCATTACATTCCATAAGTTTGGGTAGTTCCACTTTCATTTTCATTAAATTCTAAAAAATCCTTAATTCCTTTCTTTATTTCTTTTTTGGCCATGTTATCATTTAGTAACATTCCATACATATGTGAGCTTTTTGTTGCTTTGTTGTTAATAAAGACTAGCCTTAGTCCATGTTGATCTAATAGGATGCATGGGATTATTTCAATCTTCTTGTATCTGAATTGTGACTGATTATATTGTCAGTTTTGGAGAAGGTACCATGAGGTGTTGAACAAAGGTATATTCTTTTGTTTTAGGATGAAATGTTATATAAATGTCGGTTAAATCCATTTGGTTCATAACTTATGTTAATTTCTCTGTGTCTTTATTTAGTTTCTGTTTATATGAACAAGTGTTGAAGTCTCCCGCTATTATTCTGTGAGGTACAATGTGTGTTTTGAACTTTAGAAAGGTTTTATTTATGAGTGCAGGTGCCCTTCCATTTGGAGCATAGGTATTCAGAATTGAAATTTCATCTTGGTGGATTTTTCCTTTGTCGAGTAGAAAGTGTCCTTCTCTATCTTGTTTTTTATAACTCTTGTTATAAAGTTGATTTTATTCGATATTAGAATGGCTACTCCAGCTTTTTCCTAGGGAACATTTGCTTGGAAAATTGTTTTCTAACCTTTTACTCTGCTTTAGTGTCTGTCTTTATCACTAAGGTGTGTTTTCTGTATGCACCAAAATGCTGGGTCCTGTTAGTCTATGTCTTTTTATTGGGTTTTGAGTCCATTGATGTTGAGAGATATTAGGGACCAATGATTGTTGTTTTCTGTTTTTTTTTTTTGTTTGTTTGTTTTGTTTTTTTGTTTTGTTAGAGATAGAATTATGCTTGTGTGGCTGTTTTCTTTTGGGGTTGTTGAAAGAAAATTACTTTCTTGCTTTTTCTAGGGTGTATTTTTTCTCCTTGTGCTGGAGTTTTTCTATTATTCTTTGTAGGGCTGGATTTGTAGAAAGATATTCTGTAAATTTGGTTTTGTCATGAAATATCTTGGTTTCTCCAACTATGTTAATTGACAATTTTGTTGCATATAGTAACCTGTGCTGGCATTTGTGTTCTCTTAGGGTCTATATGACATCTTCCCAGGATATTTTAGCTTTTGTTATTACTGTTGAGAAGACTGTTGCGATTTTGATAGGTCTGCCTTTATATGTTACTTGACCCTTTTCCATTACTACTTTTAATATTCTTTCTTTGTTTTGTTCATTAGGTGTTTTGATTATTATGGAATGGAAGGAATTTCTTTTTTTGATCCCATCTATTTGAAGTTCTGTGGACTTCTTGTATGTTTATGGGCATCTCTTTCTTTATCTTAGAGAAGTTTTCTCCTATAACTTTTGGAGATATTCACTGACCCTTTCATTTGGGAATCTTCACTTTCTTCTATACCTAATATTCTTATGTTTGATTTTCTCATGTGTCCTGGAATTTCCTGGATGTTTTGGCTTTTGAGCTTTTCTGCATTTTTCATTTTCTTTGGCTGTTGTTTCATTGTTTTCTATGGTATCTTCTGCCCCTGAGATTCCCTCTTCCATCTCTTGCATTGGTGATGCTTGAATCTATGACTCTTGATCTCTTTCCTAGGTTTTTTATCTCCAGGGCTGTCTCCCTTTTTTATTTCTTTATTGTTTCTATTTCCATTTTTTAATCCTGGATGGTTTTGTTTAATTCCTTCACCTGTTTGTTTGTATTTTTTTGTAATTCTCTAAGAGATATTTATATTTTTATGTTTTTTCCTTTGAGGGCTTCTACCTGTTTACCTGTGTTGTCCTGTATTTCTTTAAGGGAGTGATTTATTTTTTTCTTAAAGTCCTCTAACATTACCAGGAGTTGTGATTTTAAATCAGAATCTTGCTTTTATGGTGTGTTGGGGTATCCAGGGCTTGCCGCGGTGTAGGAACTGGGTTCTGATAATGATTAGTTCTTAAGTTTTTGCATTGGCCTCTCGCTATCTGCTTATCTCTGGTGTTAGGAGGTCTTGCTGTCTCTGACAGTGGTTTGACCCTACCGTAAGCCTGTGTGTCAGCACTATTGGGAGACCAGCTCTTTCCCAGCAGGATCTGGGTACAGACACCTGTGGTACAGGGCCAGGTCAAGGCTCAGACTGAAACATGGAAGGATTCTGTTAAGAACAGGACTTTTCTTCCCCAAAATCTGAACTATGCTAACCTGCTTTAAATTATGTTTGATTATTACAGTAGAATTATTTTTTAGAAACAAGTTCTTCTTCATTTTAAAAAATGCAATATATACTGGTTTTATGTTATTAGTAGCAAAAGCAATGTTATTGGGTTTTTCTTCTTTTTTTTTTTTAACAAATGAAGATGATTCCTGAACTATTGGTAGATAAGGTCACAAATTCACATGTTCTCATTTCCTGAGTGATCTGAGAAAGTGAGGTGGGTTAATGGTAATTTTCCTGAAGTGTGGGAATCCAGAGCTTATCTCACTTAAAAGTAGGCTGTACTCTTCCCCCTCAGGGCGTCTAAGTGAAAATTTATGCTTCAGGCAATGTGCAGAATCCTCCAATTAAAAGTTGATATTCACTTCAACATTTGGTATCTGGCCATCATACACCCCTGGCAAGAGCTGAATCTGACCTTAGATATTACATGTCACTGACCTTTTCTTAATTTTTAGCTTTCACTCACAAATCAAAAATTACAATGAAACTCTAAGAACATGGGGTCATCCTATGAGACACAATTCTCCCACTGAATTTCCTTCTCAGTGGACACAATGTGGGTGGTGGTCACAGCAAGCCACTTCATAGTTATCTGGACTGAGACCGTTTGAGGTAGGTCAGAGGCAGTGGCTATAGATACAGGGTTTCTCCTACAGCTGTGGATTGAAGGCACGATGCTTAGTAGGTGAATCTAGTCTTTGAGAAGCAGCTGAATCCCGAAGGCTTTGACATGATTGGTGGATTCATTCACTAGGGGACTCGCAGTTTGATCGTGTTATTGGAAACTAGTCGAAGTAGTAGGTGAGTCCTTGTTGGAGGAAGTAGAAGAACATTCCTTTGTTGGGTACTCTATGTTTCTGACCATATTCCATTTGTCCACTTGCTTCCAGGCCTTAGGAGAGTGACTCTATTCTCCCACACTTTTCTGCTATGTTTCTATCTTCTCACAGACCCTGGAGCAAAGGATCCAGGTGACCACAGACTTAACTCCCTGAGGCTTTCTTCACTTCTATCGCTTTTCTTAGGTGATGGTCATTATTTTATAAAATTGACACAGGAGGAAGGGGCACAAACATGTCAGAATGTGTCAAACACTCCTAATCATTCACCTACTTCTTTGACTCAGGTTTTTTGAAAACAAATGGAACAGCTACACTGTTCAACCTAACTTCACAGGGAACCTTTAGAATAATGCTCAAGAACAACTTAGCCACAGGCTCATCATGCATAACTGCTGATCAGCACAGTCATTGAGAAAACTGTAGAGTTGTGGATATAGTGGAGTTAAGTAAAAGCCCTGGTTAGAGCATTCTCTAAATATTCTAGGCTTGAAGGGTGGACTTCAAAAATAACAGCATTAGCATCTCCTAGGGTCTTTTTAAAACCACAGGATCTCAGCCACACCCTAGACAGATTGAACCCAAATGTATATTTTAAAAGACTTTGCATACAACTTATGGGAACAGTACAGTTAAACAAGTACTGTCTTGGAAAACTGTATCTGCCCTTGACCCCTACTATATCTTGCATAGGAAACACTTGAAGGATATTTTCTGACTGCTACTACTAGACTTTATTAAGGGCAAAAATTACACTAGGGAAAAAGATCCTACTGTGCTTAGAGATTTTATTTCTTGGTCATAGTAAACAGTTTATATTGAATAGAAATAAAATGTTATAATAAATTGTAATAAGGATAATCACGGTAGCCTACAATGATTAAGGATCTTTTGTGTGCCTGAGATGAGGTCATTCTACAAATCCTATTTTATTTAGTCCTTAAAATAACATAGAAGAAAGATGTTATCAAAAGAACTTGATACTATATTAATGCCATACATGGAAAAGGTGAGGGAGCAAAAATTAAGTAACTTGTGCCAGACACAAGGAGGGCAGGGTAGAGACCCAGTTTTAATGCACTGCAGCTCCCTGTTGCTTCTAGACGCAGACTAGAAGTGTGAATAAAGAACATAAGAGAGAAACTGGAAGAAGGTTGTCGAATTCCTGATGGCTTAGAAGCCTCACCTGTCATTATCTTCAGCATCTCTTTATCCCGGAGATAAAGCGCATTCTTTGACAATGACGAGTACCTTCTGCTCAAGGCTCACCCTGAACCAGAAGTCTCAGCTGCTTTGTCTTGTTAGTTTATTGATTCATTTTCCTGGAGATGAAAGATCAAGAAGAAACTTTATTTTTATTTTTATTTTTTTGCATCTGACAGCATTTTTGCCTCTTCTTCTAAAGCAAAGGGAATTAAAATCTCAGCTGGAAAGAGAGAAGGTGATTGAGAGGCGAGACAGGAACAAAGAGAAGAAAATACCACTCCGATTGTCAGATCCTTCTGGTGATAGGCAAGGAGTTGAGTGGATCCTGAGGCACAGGAAGACCTAGTAAACAATTCAATGAGGCCACTAGACAGCACTATTATGGGGGTGATAGACAATATATAATTATTTTTAATGCATGTGTATAGTTAAGATTTGAAATGCATCATAGTGCTGTCTGACACTATAGAAGCAGAGGGAATTAACCATTCTCCTTGGCTATGAAGATAGACTCTGGGCTAAGTAACCCTCCAGGGGATACGAGCTGAAGATGAAGTGCTCAAAGAAACTTAAGTCAATGCACGAGACAATGGGTGTGTCTCTTAATAAGTAAGCTTTCAGATATTTTAAATTGCTCTTCAGAGGAGATGAATTATATTATTTATGAGTCATATAGGAAGAAATGTCTCAGGCTCAATTACTATTCTGTCTCAAGACCTAGGTGCCAAATGTTACAAAGATTTGTTTTGACCAATACCTAACAATTAGCTTCAAGAGATTCGAATCAAATATCTTGCAAGTAGAGCGGTATTAGCAGACAAATATAGTAAGCATGTAGAACAGGGGCTCTCAACCTGGGGGTAATGACTCCTTTGGGGGTTGAACAAGCCTTTCACAGGGTCATCTAAGACCATCAGAATACACAGATTTACATTATGATTTATAATAATAGCAAAGTTATGAAACAGCAATAAAAATAATTTTATGGTTGGGAGTCACCACTACGTGAGGAACTGTATTAAAGGGTCACAGCATCAAGAAGGTTGAGAGCCATTGAAATAGGTGCTTAGTTTATGGTCACATAGAGCGCTGTGCATATAATCTGGAAATAGGGTTGCAGTGGGTCTGGGGAAGAGGGGAGTGGGGGATAAGGAAGGGGGGGAAGACTACAGCCAGGATGTATTGTGTATAAGAAGAATAAATAAACAGATGAGTAAAATAAATAAGTAATAAATAACTCTTCCACTAACATTCTTGATGACCATAAGTAGCAGAAGCTGAGACTCTGTTAGCGTCAGGTTAATTGCAAAGCGTCAGAACACTATATATATATATATATATATATATATACATTGTAGAAAGCAGATAAACATGTTTCATGGGTCATTTGTTAGATTTGAGAATTAATTAATGTCTTGTAATAATTTATTTAGAAGTATGCACGGAATCATACATTTAAACTTCTATAACTGTTCAGTTGACAGTCCTTCCTCTGGTTGAGTAAAAACTCACACCTTCTTATTTGAACACATAGATAGCATGGATAGCCACCTCAAATGTCAAAATAGCAGTCATCAAATTCTGTCTCGGGTATGGAACACAAAAATACATAATTTAAATCATTGAAGTCATAGAAATATATATAACATATAAAGTCTGGTTTTATTTTAGTATGTACAATTTATAACACTGGTGCATATTCAAACTCTCAGAGTGTTATTGTACATGAAATGGTAAAGACAATTGAATACCTTCTTTCTCTATAAATGAAGTTATAAAACGTCTTTATAATCAATTCTCCACTCAGTACATGAACCGAGAAAAACACCCTGAAGTGTCCAGCCTTGAGTAGAGACCCTTGGAGGAAGAACCCACCTGTCTTCAAATCTAGACAACTTCTCTGGAAGCTCCTGTCTCCAGCCAGAGTCAGGCACAGCAGTGGGAGGGAGCCTTGGTGGTTAGCGGTTCAGCTCTGCACACTCTCTTGAGGTAAGTGCAATTATATGACCCAGGGAAAATTCTGTGAACTTTCTGTGCTCCATTTTCATGATCTGTAAAGGAAAGATAATAAATCACATAACCATGATAAGAAAATAGGGTGAATTAAATGAGGTATGTGACTTGACACAATGTTTCATCAAATAAACGCTCTAAAACACTTAGCTATTTTTACTGTTAATGGCAGAAAAATAGAACTCGCTGTCTTCATTTTGTCATTAAATCAATTTAATTATTAACATTTAACTTTGTTCCTAAAATAATCTCTTCTTTATTATAAGAGCAAAACACAGTGGCTATCATTATCCATTATTAGTACACACAGCAAGAGGCAGAAAATGCTCACGCTAACTCAGAGACATTGCTAGTCCTCATGAGACAAAGCCCTCCATGTAGAGAGATGTTTCCCCTGTAAATCTGTATCTGTGATGTGTCATCTCATTCACACTGCCGTGTGTTCCTCTATTTGAGTTTTGACTTAGCCGCTCAGCAGTCTACACATCTTCATACAAGTCCCATTAATTTATGTGTCTGCAAACGGAGATTAACAACTACCAAGTGGTTCGAGGATTGAATTCGGATTCACATAAAGAATAGACGCCCTTTATTATAGATGACTTCATCCTGCACAGCTTGGGTCCCGGAACCTTGGCTCACTTAGGGAAAGGATGAAGAAAGGACAGACATACTGACATGCACTTGGTGAAGCTGGGATCAGGTGTGGTTCTCTATGATTCTTTAACATCCCTCAACCTGAAACCTCAGCCTGTTTATTAGGTTCAGCATAGTGGGTGGGGTCAGGCCAGCTGTTCTCTAGGTGAGAGTCTCAGGCCGGAACCATCGCAGAGGAGGAAGTGGCAGTTCCCAGTCTTCAGACGTACTGGTCTGTCCTTTGTAAACCATCTGTGCTCTGGCTTGAGAGAGCAGCTTTATCATCAGCTTTGAGCCTGGCCCATATGGTCAACGGTTTTGCCAATTTTCCAGGGGCCAATTGGTTTCAGAGGTCACGTCAATGTCAAAAGTCTGCTCACTTGGGGCTTCCTCCACTCTCTACGATAGACACTACCATGTAGGAATCATCTTGCAAGGATGTCATGTTAAGAACCCCTGTATGTGTGTGGGGTGTGTGTGGGGGTGTGTGTGGGTGTGTGTGGGTATGTGGGGTGTGTGGGGGTGTTTTTGTGGTGTGGTGTGTGTGTGGTGTGTGATGTGTGTGTGCTGTGGTGTGGTGTGTGTGTGGTGTGTGATGTGTGTGTGCTGTGGTATGGTGTGTGTGTGGTGTGTGATGTGTGTGGTGTGTGTGCTGTGGTGTGTGTGTTGTGATGTGTGGTATGTGTGGGGTATGGGTGTGTGGGTGGGTGTGTGAAGAGTGTGTGGGTATGTGTGGGCTGTGTGGTGTGATGTGTGTGTGTATGTGTGTGTGTGTGTGTAGAGTGGGTATGTTTGGGGTGCGAGTTGTGTGTGTGTGTATGTAGGTGTGGTGTGAGGGTGTGGGGGTGGGTGTGGAGGTGTGGTGTGTGTGTGTGTGTGTGTGTGTGTGGTCTGTGTGGGTATGTGGGATGTGTGTGTGTGTTATAGTCAGGTATAGCCTGGGAGTGTGTTTGGAGGTCAGAGATTGACTGTGGATGTCCTCCTCCAATACTCTTCCTCATTTGTTGAGACAAAATCTCTCAGAAAACTCAGGGCTCACCATTATAGCTTGACTGGACTGACCACCAGGACCCTGGGCTCTTCTTATTTTCACCCTGAAGTGTTGGGATTATAGGCACTTGACGGACCTTACAGATGGCAGGGTATCAGGATGGAATGCGGATCGATTCCCATTCCTAATCTTTCTTTGCTACTCTGACTTCTGCTTTCAATTCTTCCCTTGACCAGTTGTGATATTTCTGGAGTGCACATGGTTTACTAAACTGTGCTGAGACAAAGCTTAGCAGAAGACCATTTTCCTGGGAGGAATCTGATCACACCGGGAGCAAGGACTGTACCTCAAAGTTGCTCATACTCCCCGTCCATCTACATACTGTGCTTTGAGCTTTAAAACGGGATGAAACGAAAACATTCTAGAAGATTCCATAAAGTAACATCCATAACTCAGGGAAAGTTAACTTGGTGCCCTAAGTGAATTCATCATTCTTTTTTACTTAGAAGAGGCAATTGATAATTTTTTAATGTGTTATAGCCTGAGGTATATTAGAAAAAATTCTTGTCTTTTCTTTTATGCTTTTATGGGATTAAGCAGTTTTCATCTCCTTTGGCATGAGCTGTCTTGTTAGTGTCAGACCGAAGTGTGTTAGAGCAGAGGATGAGAGAAACTCTCTAAACCCAGAAAGCTCTCCAGTGATCGCTCTACAGCAATCTGAGATGTGTAATTAAAGTCTCAATGATATACACACATGCAATAAAACATGTTTGGAGGAGACTTCCTTTCCTCTTTCTCTCTTTTGGAAGAATAGTTCATTTCACTGAAATTGACAGAGGGAAGAAAATGTACCCGGGCCTGAAACTTTGTTTGGAAACAATTAAGTTTCCCCTTTTCCTCAAATATAAATTGTGCAATTAATGGGGAACTTGGCTAGAGCAAGGATCGTTGACAAAATGTAGCAAGAGATTTTGAACTATTTTTAGCCCTTATGCTGTTTGAGTTTAAGGGCATTTACCATGAGCATTGACGTACACAGAGGCTATTCTCCTTAGCCATGGAGACAAAACAGCTGGGAGACATCCATGTCTTAGAACGCAAACAAATAGCACATGCGCACACAAAAATCAAATCCCTCACACTGAAAAACAGAGGAAAAAATAACCTCACCGACCTAAGAGAGGAGGTGGTTGTAATACTTTGACTTTGAAAAACTCTTGGTCTAATGAAAGAAAAATTCTTATTTTAAAATACCCAATCACTCCTTTTCTTCTTTGTTTCAGGTGTATCTGTGTGGCTGACCGTGTCCTGTGCAATTTCTATCTGGTAGAGGACATTAGAGGCATGGGTTCCAATAAATAAGGGTGATTTTTAATTGAATGGATTTTTCTAAGATTCTCAAAAATGCTTGAAAACAACGTCCCCTCTTGGGTCGATTGCTTCCATCACAACCCCTGTCTCAGCATTCTGTCTGCCTGGGTAGGAAGAGGCTGTTCTCAAGTGGGGTCCTTGTGAAGCAGTGCACAGCACGTGCCTCCCAGGAGTGGGTGTGTGGTAATGGGACCTGAGGCTCCTAAAGCCTTTAATGCTAACGGTCCAGAGTCTGTGATCAGGCTGTTTCCCATTGGCAAATGCTTCAGTCAGATCAAAGACCCGTCTCCACATCACCCCTGCTATTGGAGCTTAAGCTTCCATCTTCTTTTGGACTCCCTTGAAAAACCTCAATTTCCCAGTGGAGCTGCTTCCTCCCCCCCCCCCCCCCGCTCTGATTCTCAAATCCTCAGCGCAAGGGAGGCTGCGTAGCAGTCCAACTTACAACTCCTCCGAGAAATCAGAATGTGAATGTGTAAGTTCATTCCAAACTGTCTCCCTATAGCTTCAAATCTAAGTGAAGGAAAAACAGCCGCCATCCCTTCCTCGGCTCAATCCATTCTCTCTATTTCTTTGTTTCCAAAGTTTATGCTTACAAATCTTCCAGACCTTTCCCTTCTTTGTTCTAGAGAATGTCTAGATGTTTCCAGATTTTAAAATATAGATAATGTTTCTTGACTACTTAGTAAGCTTTCAAATCTATATGTATAGCCTATTTACTTAAATCCCTGTTTTTGCTGTGTTTCCAACCAAGTCACATATGCCAGTGACTCCTCTAAAATTTTTCTTTCCCTGGTCTTGTATTCTTCCCCTGGTACCTGGGACAGTTTTATAGTTCGTAACTATTTTCTGATGAGGCCCTGAAGAAGAATAGCAATGATGCGAGTATTCATGAACATATAGCAATGCTTTAGGCTAAAAAAAATCCTGTGCAAGGTAAATGAATTGCTTTCTCACACAGAGTCTCTCCCTTTCTCCCTTTTCCTAAACTGGCTGTCACTTACTGTGAAGAGATGGCTTAGTGGTTAAGAGCACTGACTGCTCTTCCAGAGGTCCTGAGTTCAATTCCTAGCAACCACATGGTGACTCACAACCATCTGTAATGGGATCTGATGCCTTCTTCTGGTGTGTCTAAAGACAGTTACAGTGTGCTCATATACATAAAACAAATAAATTTTTCAAAAAAGAAGAAGAAGAAGAAGAAGAAGAAGAAGAAGAAGAAGAAGAAGAAGAAGAAGAAGAAGAAGAAGAAGAAGAGGCAATGTGGCCTCATAGATTTGGCAACCTGAGTTTAAGATCACAATTCTCTGTCAGATTTTTTGCCTATGATTCTGGGCAACTTTGAAGGAGCCCATGAGGACTTTGGAAAGATAGTGTGGTGGTTCCTGGATTTGTGTTTGTTTTTTAGCTCTCTGTCTGGGGTACTGGTTGCTGCTGCAGAGGACCAGGATTCAATTCACAGCTCATACATGGCAACACAAAACCAATCAGATCTCTCTGTTTCTAGGGGATCCAGTGTTTTCTTCTAACCTCTGAGGGTGTCAGGCATGCATGTGGTATTCAAATACACATGCAAGCAAAACACGCATATGCATAAAATAAATCTAAAAGAGTAAACATAACTCTATTTAACATTGATTTATTAAGAGGTAGACTGCGCTACAAACAGTGGTTTCCTGAGCAGTGAAGTTGGAGAGAAATCAGGAAGAATCTCATTTTCACAGAGTCTCCAGTCTTGTGATGAATACAGAGCATCATCAGGTGAACACCATGTATCTGTGGATGGAAACCCTGGTGTTAAATTGGAGAACAAGTCATGGTAGAGACTAAAGAGGGAGCACCACATGAATGATCAGGGAAGATGGATCTGATACAGACACATTCAGTAATGAAGTCAGGGATGAGCTGTGCTCAGGGAGAGAAAGCCAGCATCTCTAGGACATGTGGATGTGAAATGAAGGTAGTTGCCTCTACATCAGTTTGGGATCTCGAAGGGATTTGTTTACATTTTGTGATGCTTAGCCCCATGTGTTTTAACAGTCGGGCAACAGTTGATGGTGCTGTTTTGAGGGTCCGAAGAATCATTAGAAGTCACAGTCTCCCTCTTTACTAGGGACTGTTCTTGCAGATTATAATTGAGCCTGGTTCCTATGCTGTCTACTTCTCTGTTTCCTGCCGAGGTAAGACACCAGCTCCTGTTCCCAGGAGCATTGCTGTGTCTCTCCAGTGGTGAGACTGAGAACTTAATACAACCCTCTTCCCTTACTTGTCTGTCAGGTATTCTGTCCCAACAGAAAGCAAAGTGAGAGTCTTTTGTAGTTGGAACTGAGGACATTATGGAGGGCTGTGCAGAATGTGACACTGGAGGTTGGGTAGATTCAGGGTTGAGAATGTGCTGCTATGATCATCAATGGTTTTAAATAATTGGAAACTTTAGGGAAGGGTCTGTAGAGATACAATTTTAACTCTTCAAATTAATTAGAACTGGTCATGCAAAGTTAATGCTTTTACTTATGAAAATGTGTGTGTGTGTGTGTGTGTGTGCGCGCGCACACGCGCGCGTGCGTGCGCATGCACGCACGTGCGTGTTTTAATCCAGAAATAGATGCCCAACTCTCTTGAGATACAGATTCCAAAAAAGGCTAAACTCAGCAGCTGGGGCACATTTTCATCTTGACTTATTCAGCTGTGTGCAAAGTTTTGGCAGGGACTTCTGAATAGTTGAAACGAGTACTTCTGAATAAGTGTGTGTTTTACTGCTGTGAACAGACATCATGACCAAGGCAACTCTTATAAGGACAACATTTAATTGGGGCTGGCTTACAGGTGCAGAGGTTCAGTTCTTTATTAGCACGCAGACATGGTACAGGAGGAGGTGAGAGTTCTACATCTTCATCTGAAGGCCACCAGGAGAAGAGTGACTCCCCTGTGGTTAGGAGGATGTTTTCATTGCCCCCCCCCCCAAGTGATACACTTACTCCAACAAGGCTACACCTACTCCTAATTGTGTCACAGCATGTTCAAACCATCATAACAAGCTAAACCCATGAATATCAAGGCTACACTGAGGGTGGGGATGAGTTTTGTGTTAGCTGACAACTCTGATGAACTTTCTGTAGGCTCTTGGAGAACTGTTCAGAGACTGCTTCTAGATTTGGTTGAAAGGCCATTGTTAGTGCCAGAGAAATCCCTTCTAAGTCAGTAAGTGTTTGCTGACACCCCTTCTTTCAGGCATTAAAAGCAAATTGGGCAAATGCTTTAGCCTGTTTGGCACTGAGCATAACATTTCAAACTTTGCAAAGTAGACAAGCACTAAGCTTTGAAGGAACTACACTTGTGGTGCAAACCTGGAACAGAGTCCAAGAGCTGAGATACAGTTTCTTAACTGTGGTACTTAAACCAAACCTGACTGATAAAGCCTCCTGAGTTACCAATGTGGACTTGTTCTTGGATCCATTAGGTTTATAGGAACAACCGCATTAAGACTGGACATATTCTACAGGTCTGGCTGAGACAATCATTATGATGCTAGATCACAGGGATGTATTTGGTAGCATGGTAGACCGCCCTCAACATCTCTCTTATTTTATGTGCAAAGACCATTTGATTCTGTTTATTCATTTCAGTAAATTAGACTCAAATATCTCCAGCCATTTCTCAGGTTCCCTGGGATCTTTTGCTCCTAACCCTTCTGATGATTTGGGTGACTAAGAACAAAAGCCACAGACAATGCTGGGTTTTCTGGAGAGTAGTAGTGCTTTTGTTGAACATAGAGGACAGAGGTGCCACCAAGCTGAGTGCATGTCCTAAGATGAGAAGGCTTCTGTATGATATTAGCGTGATGAGCCGAGGACTCTGTCAAGACCCATGAGAAATCACAAAGGCAATTACTATCATGATGAAGTGGAAGGGTCAATGATGGGAGAAAATAGGTATAAGAAGTAAGATTGGTTTTCTGCTGAAATTCACTCTTCTTTCCTAGCACAGAGAGACTATTGCTGATTTCTTATAATTTAGACAATGTTGCCCAAGAGCTTCAAAATGTACTGCTGGAAAAAAAGAAAAAAAAAATGGGTCAGGTAATGGTGAGTTATTTTGAATTCACTCTACAACAGTTTCTGGCTGTTTGTGTAATAACTTGAAAAAGCAAAAAGTTTATGCCTCTTTGTTAATTTTTTGTGCATTCAGAATTAGGAGGGACATGTGTGGGTAAGTGTGTGTTTGTGGTGTGTGTGTGTGAGGGGGAAGGGGAAAGGAGAGGGAGAGAGAGAGACTGAGAGGGGACAGAAGCAGAGACAGATAGAATGATGGTTTGTATATGCTCTGCTCAGGGAGTGGCACTATTAGAAGGTGTGGCCTTATTTGAGTAGGTCGCTGTGGGCATGGGCTATAAGACCCTTATCCTAGCTGCCTGGAAGCCAGTATTTTATTAGCAGCCCTCAGATAAAGATGTAGAACTTTTAGCTCCTCCTGCACCATGCCTGCCTGGATGCTGCCAATGTTTCTGCCTTGATGATAATGGACTGAACCTCTGAAACTGTAAGGTAGGCCCAATTAAATGTTTCCTTAGAAGAGTTGCCTTGGTCATGGTATCTATTTACAGCAGTAAAATTCTAACTAAGACAAAAGTTTGTACTATCGACTAGGAAATTACTGTGATAGGCCTGACTATGCTTTTGTTTGGAAGAATGTGGATTCGGTGTCTTTGAATTTAGACAGTCACAAAATGGTTTTACGTTTAAAAATTTAGGGCTTAATGTGACAACCTAGTAGAAATAGAAATATAGTCAAGAAGAGGAGACTACTGGGACAATTGATGTTGGTTAGCTGGAGCTAAGAAATTAGTGGTGATTAAGAAGAGACCAGCATCATTGAGGTGAAATTTTGGAAGTGTTTTCTGAGAGCACAAAGAAACTGTGTTCCAGAAATAGCCAATGTTATACTTTCTGCAGCAGCTGTACTTGGTAATGTGTAAGAGTTACCTAGGTGGTACTTGTTTTGAAGGCATGAAGGTATCATGAAGACCAGCTGAGTCTTGGCACTGTGAGAAGCCATGGAAGGCCACTGGTAAAAGTGAAGCCTCAGTTGCAGTTGATGGCCCAGAACTGAAGGATTCATGCAAAGAATTTGATGCTTGGCACCACAAAGAATTTGATGCTTGGCACCACCTTTTTTTTTTTTTTTTTTTTTTTTTTTTTTTTTTTTTTTTTTTTTTTTTTGTGAGAGGCTATTGGTGAAACCTAGTTTCAACAGAAGACTCCAGCTTATTGGAGAAGACAGTACCATGGGATGATATGGCAGCAAGCAGTGGAGTGGATTAACCTGAACTTAGAGTGCTACAGAGAGCAGAGCTGGAGAAGTGAAGCAAGCCCCTTGGAAGAGCCCAGAAGATAATGTGTGGATCCAAGACATTGAAACAAGAAGCTGTAACATTGAAGTTGCCATGGTAACCCAAAGATGTTAAAGATGCCAGAACCTTGGGGTGCCTGCTGATAAAAGCTACTAACAGGGAGTGGAACCATCCCAGGAGAAAAGTTTGTTATGGCCAACAAAGGTTAAAAGGGAGTGGATATCTGAAGGCCACCTAGACATAAGACATGGCAATGTTTAGAGTTTGCCCAGCTGGTTTCCTGTTTTGATTTGGGAATTACAGTTAAGTGATTAGATGAATCTTGGGAGAGACTGAATTTCCAGACTTTTAACATTATTGAGACTGCTATGGGGACTTTTTGAAGTTGGAATAAATATATTTTGCATTATGCTATGTTTGCGTATGGCCCCCACAGACTCATGTGTTTGAACAAGCCTATAGGGGCCAGAAAGTGGAATGTGATGGTTTATACTTGCTCTCGCGCTCTGCTCAGGGAATGGCATGATTGAAAGGTGTGGTCCTGTTGGGGTAGGGATGTCACTGTGGGTTTGGGTTTTAAGACCCTCATTCTAGCTGCCTGGAAGTCAGTATTCTGCTAGCAGCTTGAGATGAATATGTAGAACTCTTAGCTCCTTCTGCACCATGTCTGCCTGGATGCTGCCATGTTTCTGCCTTGATGGATAATGGCCTGAAACTCTGAACCTGTAAGACAGCTCCAATGAAATGTTGTTCATATAAGAGTTGTCATGGTCATGGTGTCTGCTCACAGCAGTAAAACCCTCCCTAAGTAAGACAGACAGACAGACACAGAGAAGGCATCCATGTGGGTGCCTATGAGCAGAACATGTATGGAAACAGAGGATACACTTTATGTGTCAGTCTTCGCCTTCCACATTTGAGACAGGCCCTCATTGTTCTTGGCTGCTTGGTTCACCAGACTGGCCAGTCAGGCAGTTTCCAGTAATCTTTTTGTCTCTACAACCCATCTTTCCACAGGAACACTTGCATTGTACATGTGTGCTATTTTCCCTGCTCTATGTAGGCTCTAAGAATTTGAACTCATGCTTGTTTGGAGAAATGCTTTACCCTGAGGCATTTCCCCAATATCAGATAGGAGATATTTGAGGTCATCTAAGCTATATTTTCCATCATTATTCTTTAGGATAGCACACCTCCTTTGAGATAAGTGTGTTGTTAAATTTTAATCTAAGCCACTTTAAAACAGAGATGGTTGTGTAGGATATGGAAGGCCAGGAAGGAGGTTGGTCAACTTTTCTTTTGCTTCTCACCTTCTAATTGTGTTTTTCATGAGATACCAGTGTTTTAAGACTCAGTTTAATAACTACTGATCAGATCCAGACTTTCCTATTTATTCATTGATTTGTTTTAGGATTTTTCTATGCAGCTCAAGCTGGCCTTGACCTTGTTATGTAGCCCAGGCTACAGCCTCTTGGGGCTGGGTTTAGAGGTGTTACCACACCAGTACAACTTCTCATTTTATTAGCAGGAGATGAACATCTATGACCTGCACCCTGCAGTTAGTGACCTTCCCGGACCAGCTTACTATATTGTGACTTTTCCTCTAATTTACCCAACCAAAGGAATGCTTATCCTGCCTCTTTGCTTTTTGGCCTCTTACCATTTCCATCTCCCATGCCATCAGGGCTCCATTTATTAGACAGCCTCACCACTGCAATTCTTGGTAGCAGTTTAAAGATGCCACATCTGACACCACACACCAAGGACAGCATAGAGTGAACATTGGTTATATCTTCCTTGCCAGTCCCAAAGTGGTTGCTTCTCAAAATGTACCCCATGAACAAGGGCTCTTGGCTGCCATCAATATGTGGAAAAGATGTCTTATAATTTTTATTGTCTTCTCTGGCCATGGGACAAGAGAGAGCCATGCCACCTTCTTAACAGACTACCAGTTGTTTTAAACTCTGCTTCTATTTATTAGAACAGTTATCAAGCCAAGCCTTTGATAAGTGATGAATCCTCTTACCCTATTTTGTGATATTTTGGAGTACATGTGGCTAAGTACAACTCACGGACATATGGGATGTATGGGACGTATGTCACCTGAGCTAAAGAAGGGTTAACTGTATATAAATGAGCTGCATATAGTTTTAGAAAATTTCTTGCCCAGTTTTTTCTTATAGATGAGGAAGTTGATGCCCAGAGTGGTAATGGGCTGGGTCTACAGTGAGTAAACTCTTTGAGGACTGAGTTCTTTCTACTCAAGGTCCATTGCTCCTCCCACTTTTTTTTTGGGATGGATTGGTTTGAAGGAATATGAGTGTCCTATAGTGAAGACACTTGTGTACATGTGTACAAGTGCTTGTGTGAGTGTGTTTGTGTGTGTGCCTGTGTATGTAACAGTAACAGACAGAGACAGACAGAGAAAGAGGAGGAGCCATAGTTCTAATAATGTGGACAAATAAACAACAGAGGACCTTAAGGACTCCATTAAGAGTTGAGATCTTGACCTTATTTGCAGGCTAGACTTTGTTTGTCATTTTTGATACAGGCTTCAAACTTGCTAGATAGCCAAGGATACTATTGAATCCCTAACCTTCCTGCCTCCAAGTTGCAAGCGCTGGGATTGCAGGCCTGCATTACTGTACACCCAGTTTATAGGAGAGATTTGAAAATTTAAAGGAAGGCATCACTTGTCGGCTGCTGTCTTAGTGTTACTATTCCTGTGACAGAAAACTGTGACCACATTGCCTTTCTTTGTGACTAGGAAAGAAGGCTTCACAGTTAAGAGAATGAAGGTGACTGACTATACTTGTTATGGAAGTGCATTATGACTACAGGCTTTAGCTATACTCCTATCAATGGCTACATTATTTACTTTTTTGTTGGGGTAAGATACAGCTTGGTTCATATTATGGCTAGAATATAAAATATGCCTCTTCTGCCCCCAGGGTCATGTGTCCAGACTTGGTTCCCAACTGGTGACCTTGTTTGACCTTGTTTTGGGGTTTTGTAAAGCCTTCAGGAAGAGGAGTTTATTTGGAAGAGGTAGACCTTGAGGACGCAGGGCTGGAGTTTGCAATTGGTTCTGTGTTGGTTCCCTGGTCCACAGAGATAGGGAAAAGCATTCACATTCTTGTTAGAGTGTCAAGCTTCTCTGACCTTTACCATGCCTTCTGTGATGGACAGAATCCTCAAACCTTACATGACTCCCTCCTTCCTTAATTGCTCTTGTCTGGTGTTTGGTTATAAACGTGAAGTAATTAATTAATTAAGTAATATTGCTCAGTAGCTCAAAACTGTCCTGACTAGGATTAGATGGCCTCTGAGCTAGGTCACTCATCACTGATGAATGACCATTGATTTTTTTTTCAGCTGTAGACAGTCATTGGGCACACGTGAGATGTAAGAAATGCAATGAAACTGTCCAAGTCCACCTCTCTTGGACATGTGCTAGGACTATATAGAAAAAGGAGGAAGAAGACAAGCCTTTGCTGTTACTGGTTTCATCCTTAATCATTGAATTACTGCATTTTGATCTTCAAAGTCAGTATATTAGAAATTGAGAGACTAATCTCTGCAGCTGAACTCCCTGAGTGTGACTTCCAGCCCCACTTCCTGTGGTCTGTGAGACCTACACTGAGTCATAAATGCTCGCTGAAGCCCAGTCCTCATCTGCTTTGTGGGCTAATATGAAAGCAGTTTCGAATTCTTTTGAAGATTAAATGGATGTTTATGCACAGCTGCTGCAATGGCCTGGTATACAGCAAGTATTTAATAAATGGCAGCTGCCACCAGCCTGATATGAATGAAAATGTCTTCCAAACCCCAGCAAAACACCAGATGTCATCTATATAAGTACATCCCAGCAACCATCTCTCTTCCCATGTCTGGGAACAATAGTAGGTTTCCAATCATTGACATCGCTTCTGGGTCAGCTTTGCTTATCAGTGAAGGCCAGGGTTAGTGGAAAGTCTACAGTTTGCATTTTGGGGTGTTACTAACATGGAGGTATCCTGTCCTGGGTTTATTGGGGCTGGAGGAAAAAATAGGTCGAGGATGCAAAAATGAACACAGTATGCACCTCAGCTCTTAAAGGGCTTAGGGGTGGCAGGTGTGGTAGAACCCGGGTACAAAGACCTGTAAACTGTTCCTTGCCTTCAAAGCAGTCACCCCCTTGAGGGGGGAATCAGTAAACAATGGCAAAATACTGAGATCCACACAGTGTTAAGTGGGCACAGAAGAGGAAGTGACTCAGGCAAACTTGTGGAGATGTCAGAAAGCCTCACACAGGAAATGATACGGAAACTGGGCCAAGAAGGGTGAGTCACTGTTTATCAGGTTGAAGAAAGGCTGAGTTTCTAATGGAACTGTGTGTGCAAAGGTTTGAGGCATGGCACACAGAGCCAGCACCGTCTGGCAGTGCAACTATTCTGAAGGTGCACACACTGATGCCCAGACTCTTTATCCCAGCTGGCGGAGCTTTCTTCGGAGCTGCCCTATCTCCTGTTCCAAACTTGCCTCTTTCCCCACAGCTCAGCTCCCTTAGCTCCATTTTGTTCCTGGATCAGACAAACATGATTCTACGAAGAAACAGTTGTCCTTATTGCTTATTTCTGGAATACTCTGAACATTCTTCAATACTTTTATTCTTCCTTTCTCTCTGTAAGTTTTACCTCCTCAACAAAGCCATTTCTCCCAAAGCAGGTACTCTGCTATTCCTACTGTGGCACATGTCACAAGAAATGCCTCCTAGCCTGTAGCTATTTTAACTGTTCCTATGTTCATTGCCTGACTAGTTCTCTGGCAGCTCATTTAAGACATGATCAAAAACCATCTTGTTCCTTTTATATCCCTAATAATCATGCTAGTTCCTGACATTGCACTCAATAGAAACTAGTGAAGAAAAAGTGAGTATATATCAATGAGCAGATTAAAAGTTAGAAAAGAAATTGGCTTTGATGTCTTCTATTGTTCTTCCCAGGACCAGTTTTCCATCTTTCTCCATATAATTCTGTATCATGGGAGGCTTACCTGTGTGAACCGTACTGATACTTCCATTATGTTGTAGTTAGCCAATAGACACAGGCAAGAGAGAAGGGGACATTGTCTGCAGTAGCCTTCAGAGGTCTGCGTTCATCTTTGAAGGTCTCTGCAAGGACTGAGTCCATAATCCCCTAAAATTTTTTTCAACACTTTAGGGAAACAGGTCTGATATTCTATCTGTTTATATTTTTATACCACGTGCTCACTCTTTTGTCTGTGTAGCCTGGTGCTAATCTATTTACTCCCAGGACCAAGAAAAATGGAAGAGTGAGGACCATGACCACATCAAGCACTCTCCATGTACAAGAGCTTAGACTGACTGGATGATATTCATTATCCAGACGTCTTAATGTCAGATCTTACTGTAGGGACTGTGAACTGAAGGTTTGCTTTGTCCTTAGCTCCTGTGCTAAGCATCAAGACAGTGTTTCTATGAAGTATCTCTGAGGGGTTATTGGGTCATGAAAATGGAACCAGGTGAAACATGTCAAGATGCAGGAATAGGCATGCACTTTATGAGCAGAACTGGAACCACAAGAAGCAAGCCCACAGATGAACATGTTGAGACATAGGGCATGGAGACAGTTTCTGCAGTCAAAGGAACTGCCAAGCAGAGTGAACGGCCAGGCTGCAGGATGGGAGCAAACCTTCACCCGCTGTATGTCAGAGACAAGGGGGCTCCAATGGAGAAGACAGAAAAGGCTGCAAAGATCTCATGACAAAGGAGCAAAGCTGCCAATTAATAAGTGTTAATTAAAGGAACAGGTAGCTCTCAAAGGAAGAAATATAAAGGGCAAATAAATGCTTTAAAAAGTGTTCAACATGATCTTTGTAGGATTTCTAGTGCTGTGACAAAACATCATGACTAAAAGCCATTTGGAGAAGAAAGGGCTATTTTGGTCTCTCAGGTCACAGGCCATTACTGAGGGAAGTCAAGGCAGGAACTCAAAACAGGAACCTGGGGGCAGAAGCTGAAGCAGAGGCCATGGGGGAACACTGCTTGCTCTTCATGATTGTGTTCAACTTGTTTTCTCATTGCTTCCTGCCTAGGGGTGCTACCGCCCACAGTGGGCAGGGCCCTCTCACATGACTCATCAATCAAAATATGCCTTACAGACTTGCCCATGGTAGTATTTTCTCAATTAAGCTTTCCTCTTCCCAGATGACCCTTGTAGGGATCAAGTCGACAAAACACTAGCCAGCACAAACATCATTAGCTATCAGAAAAATTACAACATAAAACCATTCTGAGATCCCACCTCACCCCAGTCAGAATAGCTGCCATCAGGGAAACAAAGAATAATGCTGGAATGAATCGGGGTAGAGGAGAGCCCTTATTAATGACTGCTAAAGATGTAAACCAATACAGCCACTGTAGAAACTGCATAGCGCTTTCTCAAAAACTTAAAATAGGGTTACCATATGACTTAGCTTTGAGGGAAATAACCAAAGGACTCATATACCGCCACAGAGATGCATATATATTCATGTTTATTGATGTTTTATTCACAATAGCAAGAAACTAAAACCAGTCTAGATGACCTTCAACAGATAAAAGGTCGAGGGTCAATGAAGACATAACATAGACACTTTAGATTTACATTACACCTTAAAGAAAAATAAAATGATAAAATTGGCAGGAAAATGATAGACATAAAAATTAGTATTTTAATCTTGTGGGGTAATCCTGGCTCAAAAAGACACATGTTACATGCTCTTTCTCAGGTGCAGATCCTTAGCTCTGACTGTATGTGTCTATGTGTGTGTATATGTGTATGTATATGTGATGGTTTGTATATGCTTTGCCCAGGGATTAAAACAATCAGAAGGCTTGGCCCTGTTGGAGAAGGTATGGCCTTGTTGGAGTAGGTGTGGCCTTGTTGGAGTAGGTGTGTCACTGTGGGTGTGGGCTTTAAGACCCTCATTCTGGCTGCCTGGAAGTCAGTATTCTGCTAGCAACTTGAGATGAAGATGTAGAACTCTCAGCTCCTCCTGCACCATGCCTGACTGGATGATAATGGACTGAACCTCTGAACCTATAAGCCAGCCCCAATTAAAAGTCCTTATAAGAGTTGCCTTGGTCATGGTGTCTGTTCACAGCAGTAAAACCCTAAGATATTATACATGTGGGAATATCAGTCACAGAATTGGAGAAGGAACCAGAAAGGTAAAGTGGTGTTCAGGAAGGGCTTAGGGTAAGAGAACATGTGTAACCTGAGGATAAGAAGTTACTGAAGGTGAAGGGGTGCAAGACAGAACAGGGGGTGCAAGGAAGATCAGGGTGAAAAACCAACCAATATAAATTAAGTGTGAAAAGGCTCCAACAAACCCTAATAATTTGTATGTTAATTGAATTAAAGTTGAACAAAATTGGATCCCTCGTAAATGAGGTGTGGGTCCTTATAAAGAGCATCACACAGAGCTAGTTAGACCACAGCAAGAGCACAGCTATCTGTGCACTGGGAGGCAGCTCCTCACCAGACTCTCTCAGCATCTTGACCTTGAACTGCTCACTGGCTAACACCATGAGGAGTTTGTATTTGCTGTAAAATCACCCAGTCGGTGCTACTGATACTAGTAGCCTAAACTAAGACCTTCAGCATAACCCCAAAGGGAGGCACACCGCTGGGGTCACCATGACCTATGTTCTCCCACGTTTTGATGTGTAGCCCACATGTTTGAGCAAGTTGTAATGATCTATTGGCTTATGTCTGTCTATGGATTATACATGTGAGTGTCTATATTAGTAACTTTTTACAGCATAAAATTAAAAGTGAATACTTAAAAGGACAAAATAAATGTGAATTAAGCTATGTTTAAAATATGCTTAATTTCAATTTTTCTCCCACTGAAAAATGTCAGCACTCAACTTCCTTGGTGTTTAAGAATCTTTCTAAAGTGGACAGTTAATATTTTTATACATACTTAGGGTGAAATTTGGTGTTCAGAAAGGTACATGTGAATCCATATTTCAAATTCTATTTTTGAATAGGAGTAGACTGACCTCCTGTTGGATCTGGTTTTCTTATAATTGCTTTTGAAATTTACTCTAACAAAGGACTTCTACAAGGGGCCTGAGGTGGGCATCCGCATGGCTTGCTTTGCTGTCTTTCCTTTGAGCCGTGAGGGCTAGGGCTGACCACTCCCAGATAGGCTAAGAGTATATGTCACACTAAGTATTATACAAGCTTCAGGGCTCTCTCTCTCTCTCTCTCTCTCTCTCTCTCTCTCTCTCTCTCTCTCTCTCTGTCTCTCTCTCTCTCTCTCTCTCTCTCTTTCTCTCTCTCTCTCTCTGTCTCTCTGTCCCTCTCTCTCTCTCTTTCTCTCTCTCTCTCTCTCTCTCTCTCTCTCTCTCTCTCTCTCTCACACACACACACACACACACACACACACACACGTATATGCTTACCTAGGTTTGATTGCTTTCTATTGTCCCTATAGTGACATTGGAATGGACACGCTATTGGTCTGGATGGTTGGCATAATTTACAGAGGAGCAGTAAGGAGCCCGGGATCTTTTTAGCTGTGAGTTATACCAGGTTCCACTCACTTTCTATTATCTTCCTAATTTCTTTGCATACTACTTTTCTTGTTCTTTTACATATCTCTGGTAAAAACAAAACAAAACACAAACCTCCATAAGAAATGACAATGACCAAATACTGAACGTATATTTGTCCATATTATTAAACTCACGTGAAGGACTAAGGATTCTAGCAAACACTCTAATCTGAATAGGAAGGAATGGGGTCTTTGGATGCGTGACTTAAATACCTTTCAGAGCCATTTAGCTAGTATCATTTTACATTCTTTTTCATCAGTTAGTTGATTTGGGACCCAAGTTGCAAGATACTGGGCTTGATGTCAAATACTGGTAAGATTTTTAGGAAGGAAATAACAGGAGATGACTCAAAGCACACTTAAAGGAGAAGCTAGCTTGTGACCGCAGGAGATGGAAAAACATGTTTTCCTATGCTTACGAATCTTGGTGAGAATGTCTAAGTTACTGCTTGTATAGAGAGGCTGAGTATAATTCCCAAGATCCTCAGAGTATCATCATGTCCATAGTCTCCCTGGGTGTCTTGATTCTGACCAGTTCCTGCCTTCTTTGACAGAGCTCAGTGCTCTAGAGGGTCAAACCTGCAGAAAAGCCTAGGATAGAGGTAGGATACTCTGGCTCAGGAGACTGAAAGCTATTGGCTAAAGAATATATATGGTGGAGAGAGAGGCAGAAGCTTTAACCAATATTAGAACCTAGCACTCAGCTCTCCTCCACGCTGGGAGTGGACTTCCGGAGAACACTGGTGCAGATGCCTGCCACTCCATCTTTTGATTTAAAAGACATAACAACAGCAACAAAAACACATTTTCAGAGATAGTAGTCTAGGGTGGAAGGGAAAACACAGAGAACTGTATTTTCTGTAAGTTCACTTAAATGTCACGGAAAATACGAAAATTTAAAAACAAGAAAATATAACACTTCAAACATATTCCCTATTGGGACTGACTGTAGAGTTCAAACTGTGGGGTGCTAGGCTTTTGTAATAACTCAGGCAGTCTGGGAAGGTATTGCAACTCTTTCGTAAGTGTCCAGAGTGGAATGTCTACCGGGCCAGGGCCTTGAAGATCTTCACACACCAAGGTACACACTTTGTCCCCTTGGAAATGGGGACAAAGAGCCACTGCTATGCTCTGCAAGCAGGCCTTGGAGGTCACTCACCAACAAGCAATCCTGCAATTGCTCAGGTGGCAGAGTAAAGGAGAAGGTGTAAAGAAAACATTCAGATGCTCAATGCTGTCAGGAGGCCCACAACATTCTCCTACATTGAGCCACACAAAAGCCCAGACTTAACTCCCATTGTCCCCCTCATCGGTTTCCTTTGTGTCCATTTTGATAAGGTTGTGTGTGTGTGTGTGTGTGTGTGTGTGTGTGTGTGTGTGGTACAGGCACCACACTACATGTAAGGGAGTCAAACGATAAAGCAGAGGGTGCAGTCGGTCTGTCCTTGTTTATTACAGTTGAAGAGAGGGTCTCTGTTTGCCATGGATACTGCTAGGGTACGTGGGTTGCATGCTTTTGGGAGGGGTGATTCTCTTTTCTGACTCCTTTACTGCTGTGGGAATATTGGGATTATAGAACATGGTCAGCTTTATCCAAGTTCTAATGGTTTGGATTTTTGTGCCTTATTCATTGATCTACGTGGTCAGCCCCACTGTAATATTTTTAATGTGGCTTCCCAACTCAGCGATAGAAGGTACCACACATGTCCTAACCCCTTGTCCCACAGTAGATGACCAGTTCATCTGGGAAAGACTGCTGTAATTGAGTTATCTATTCCCCTCACTCACTTCTCTCCTTTGTCATTCCTCCATTTGGCTTAGCCTCTCTCTGCCTGGGAACTGCATCCCATCCTGTCTTCTTCTGCTCCATTTACAACGAGACTCTTCCCTCTGTGTAGAGGATGTTCTGTTCCCTTTATGGAAAGTACTCACTTTTACTTGAATTCCTGGCTTTATTTCTCAAAATACCGTCTCAGTGTGTCTAACACCCTTCCCCCTTGGCTTTGTTCGGAGCACACTTTCTATCCCTGTCCAGTCGCTACGGTGACTCACTGATTTCCTCCCATTCTTTCAGCATCACAAACGAATGGCTGGAGGACAGAGAGTTGTTTGCTTTGGAGAAGATAAAGCTTAGTTTTGCCAGCCATTGGAGTCAGAATCCTGGAAGGGTCCATGTGGGAAATAATTGTCTTTAAAGTTAGAGTGGGGAAATAGAACTGACAAGTCAAAGCTGCAATGAAGCAAATCTCAGTGCAACATTTGGACATGTTTTATTACCTCGAGACTTCTGCAGAGATGTTGAGGCAGTCAGACTTAGACTGGGTGTTGAACGTGGCTGTAGGTGGCTATAGATTGGTGTAGGTTGCTGTAGACTACACCAAAGTGTTCGTTATTGATCTCTTAGGCCAATGGGTGTTTCTAAATCCTGAAATTTTGTTATCCTAGAGTCATTTCCAAATTTACTCTGATTAGACATGATTGTTATATATCAATATAATATATTATAATATATAGTATCATTAATATACCAATATATAAGTAACATATTACTATGATATATATTATTGCTGAGCTTACACTTTATATTTACTTTACTTTATATACAGTTATAATCATGGTGGTTCTGAGAACATTTTGAGCAATATAAAATATACAAATGGCTCAGCATTTTTCTATCTTCCTCTTTCTTTGAGTCTTACAGAAATTTTTGGGTAAATTCTGGCTTGCGATTAGGATAGAACTTCCAACAATTTCTGAAATGCTCCTAAGCACACGTTTGACATTTTGTACCACCTATTTATGCACGATGACACCCTTAGCATTGGCAGTTATATAAATACAATATAAATCAAAATATTGATCAACTATGAAAAACTGAAAGTGCTCTGTATTCTGAGTATCAAATAGAAGATTTAATTTTTATGCAAAAGAAACAAACACATCTCATCAGAATGCAAATAGACTTTGTCTTTAGTAAATGACAAATTGTGCGTATACAAAGTTTTTTAAAAATAAATTTCAATATGATTTATTAGAAGTGTTTCATATGTATACTTATTTTATATGCCTGTATATCTGATGTTCTGTCAATGTTTCTCTGGGGAAAGGGAGTCACAAGTAGAGGACCTCTGCCTGGGGGCTGGAGAGATGTCTTAGCAGTTAAGAGCACTTGCTGCAGAGGACCCAGGTTTAATTCCCAGAACACACATCAGGTAAGTTACAATCCTCAGTTCAGTAATCATCTCAATAGTTTCCTGCTGGACACAGTATAAGGTCCATGGGACCGGTCATGTCACAGTTACAATTGGAAAACTGTCATGCGGGCAAAACTCAGTACAGAGTTTTAGTTGAAAATCATATAAATGACTTTAAGATACAAATTTAGAAACAGAGGGAAGGGTTTTACTAAATGCTTGACTAAAACTTGTTGAATGACATTCTATAGGAAGATATACTCCATATCAGAAATGTCACCCATAATGCCTAAAATAGCCTTGGGTCTTCTGTTACAGGAATTTACTATGTACAGAGGGTAAACTTCCTCATATAATGAAAGATTAAAATTGCACATTAATATCAATAAAACTCACAATGCAATTAAAATTCTTAAAATGTAATAAAGGCAGATACATGGTATTATGAGAAGGGGGTCAGAGAAGAGTAATGGAGAAATGGATAGTTTGTGAAATGTTTTGAAGGTACTGTCCTGAAGAGATTTGGGTTGGGCCAGATAATATAGGCCCTTACTCTGAGATACTTGGAAGACTGAGGCATAAGGGTGATAAACTTAGGACACTCACTACAGACTGAGTACAAAGCCAGCAATTTAGTGAGACCCTGTCTCCAAAGAGTCAATCTGGGCATGAAGGCACACTTCTCTAATCCCAGAACTCAGGGAGACAGAGACAGGCAGATCTGTAAAGTCAAGGCAAACCTGGTATGCCGAGGGACTTCCAGGCCAGGCCAGTCTGCATAGTGAAAGTCTGGCTCAAGAACAACAGGGTCAAAAGGAGTCTAGGGATGTGTCTTAGGGACGAGCCCTAAACACAATCTCTGGAACTAGACTGAGAGAGGGAGGGAAAAGGAAGGAAGGGGGAGAAGGTGAGGAAGAGAGAGACAGAGATGAAGGGAGGAGCCACCAGGAGAAGGAAGAGGAGAAGAAGAAGAAAGACAAACCTGGGGAATGGAATGCAGATAGGAGAGGCAGTCCATGCTTGTTAAAATAGCGTACTACATGAGTCAGGATTTTTCAGTTGATCGTTGGGGCCAAAGTAGACGGTGCAGGAAAGGTAAAGGGTGGTATGTGTGATGAGGAAGGCAGAGGTGATGAGCTCATGAAAGGTCTTATATACTATTCTAGGGCTATTCTTGGATTTTCCAACCAAGACAGAAATCCTGTTAGATTTCCAAAAGTACTTTCCAGAAAGGGGATTCTGAAGGACAAATTTGAATTTAGAGTCTTCCCTTGCACGCTCCTAACTGCACAGAACTACTACAGTGGATGGTGTCCAAAGAGGAGAATGTTCAGATAGTCTCTCTCCTCAAAGGACAGCTGTAAGGCTGGCATGTGAGGCATGTGGGAGCTGGTACTGAAAATGTGTCAGTCATGTGCTTGGGACACCACCATATGATTTCCCATACTTTGTCTAATTTCATAAATTTAATCGTGACAATCACCTTATGCCACAATAATGCCCTACAACAAATAGCACAAAGCACGGTATCTTAAAATGGTATTTATTTAGCTAGTCTGTCTGAGGGCTGGTGACACATGCTGGGTTCTGCTGGGTAGCTCTTCCAGCTAGGCTGGGCTCCTGATACTTGCCTGGGAGTGTCTGAAGATTGGAATAGCTTTGCCCCAGAGAAGTCGGAGGCCTTGATTGTATTCCCCTTGCTTCTCACCTTCTGGTGGGCTAGCCTTTGTTCACACGTTAAAACATGCCATTCACTCTGTGTGTGATCTATCTGGTAGTATCTGTTAGGCTGAAGAAAACCATATGACTGAGACTGCACTCAGAACATATGTGTATGAAAGGACTGAGGAACAGTCTACTCCTGGCCGATAGATGGCTGTGGTGGTAATTACGTAATCTCAATCAGGGGTTGCTACACTGTCTTTGATCATTCAGTTCCTAGATAAATGACTCAAAAATATTTTAATCATAAGCCTTAAAAGCACTAGAGCTGGGCAGATATCTATCCTCTAAGCTACTAGTATTTACTTTCCTATCAATAACCCCAAGTTATAACTTGCCATGTTTCATCTGAGTCACACTTATCACTCCAATCTCATGATCCTGTACCCCATGGCATCTTCTCTCTTTACCTTCTTCTTGTGGTCTCTGCCTCCGACCCCAAGCCCAGGAACCAGAACCCCACCTACCTTTCTTCTGCCCAGATATAGGCATCTTTATTCAACCAATACTTTTAAATTAAGGAGCAAGGTCACATACCCTCGCTTGGTATATGTGAGAATTCTCTCTTAGCTGGGGACAGTATTAGCATTACAATACATAGCAAAAGACAAAACCTCAACAGATGGCAACTGAGATTTGAACCTAAAGCTCTGACAGGCCTTTGCTGTAAATCATGCTGCCTTGTGTATTGTCAGAATTGGGCCTAAAACATGCCACCATTGGTTTCAAACAAGATGAATTTATTTAATATCCCAAGTCTTTGAAATTGTTTTGAATTGAATTAGGCCTCTGGTCTAAGATTGATTCAATTTATATACTTATCTATACTTTACTTTTTTTTTGCTTTTATTTTTTAAATAAAAGAACCTGATGAAGGCAATGGAGGAAAGATACTAAACCTAGTATTTTTTTTTTTTTTATTGTTTTTAACAGAAGGAAACTCATTCTGTCTCTACTGAACTCCAAGAAGCTCTACAAGAAGCTCTTTTTGTTATTTTCAAGAGATGGTGGATCAGAAGACTTGACTACAGTTCATTTGCATTCAAAAGAACTTTGTTAACATGGCAGCTGGACCAAGAAGATTGGGAGCTCAATTTCAAAGGACAGAAGAGTTTGTCCACATACTAATCCCTGTAGTTAAGGAGTGCTGGGATTGTCCCTGTGGTCCCTGGTAGCCTAGATTTAAGAATGCCTTCTCCCCTTTCATTTAAAAGAAAATGTTGAGACCAACTCTTTGTGTCCCAGCAGGAGAACCAAATAAACTTGACCTTCTTTTGTTCCAACAATAGTCTGAAGAAACTGCCCCAGAGCAGAGGGCCAAAAGTGTTAGCCATTAGTTGTCAATTCGGCTTCCGTGCCCGAGCTGTGGTCTCCTTGTGTTACTATGTTGCTGTGTGTGTCTTTTCTCCTCTGGTTTTTGGAATTTAAAGAAGGGGGGAAAATGACCATGAAAAATGTAAGTTGGATGCTATTCATCTACTTATTTGTAAATAAATGAAAACTGACAGGCAACCCCTTCAGAAAGTGTTTACTATGCGGACAACTGTTGATGACATAGGTTGAAAGACACAGTCTGGCGCCACCAGGACCAGCTGCTCCTCCAGTAGCTACATTGTACAGCCTCCTTCAGTTTTTGGCTTGGCAGTGCATTTTCAGCCTGCCTTCCTTAAGTCTCCGGGGTCCTTTCTCCCTAGCACTGTCTGCCAGAGAACAATAGACAGGCTTTTTCACAGCCTCGGAGAGCTTGGGCTTTGTGAGCTCTTGATCCCTGGTGCTATGGGGAGTAACATAATAGGCTTCACTCAGTGCCAGCTGATGCATCTGCTGTTGGCCCAGTAACTTCACTTGATGGAAATGACACTCAATATTTTGTTCTTCATGCTGCTTGGGCTGACATTTGCTAAACCGGACAAATGTTTTTGTTTTCAGTGGAGAAGGAAGCTCATTGCCTAGCCAGGGGTGGGGAAAACAGTTTAAGTTGTTGGAGTTATAGTAGATTGGGACTGGCTTGACTCTCGGGGTCTGAGTGATCTCCCCTCAGTTACTGCAAGTGGGGGGCATTTGGGGTTGCTGGAAAATAGATCCTTCTGTTCTTTGGGGGAAATTCTGCTCCAGCTACTTATCTACCGACCCTCCCGTCAATCAGTCCACCGGTAGGCATGGATTTATTATCTGTATGGATGCCAGAAATTGTCCTGGGATCTGGGAAGACAAATAGTCATTGCTTACATCTTTAGAAGTACACAGTTTGACAAAGGAAAAATACACATGCAAACACAGAACACAGCTAAGGTTGTGTTTAATGCCTCCTTAGGCAATGGCTGCCATGAAGGAGGGATTATACTGAGCTGAAGAGCCCGGGGGAAGTTTTCCTTGGGGAAGTGGAATTTAAACAGAATGTGAGAGACTTTCTGATACATTGGAGGTTGAGTGAACGCAGATGGATAAAACATGCTTATAAATAGAGCTGTCCTGGGATTTGTGGCGGATATTTTAGAAACCGAAACACTCTCTGCTTTCAAGATCCACATTTTAAACCCAGAAGTGTCCTTCGTGTGTCTGCAAGGTCCTCCAGAGATGTCAGTCAATTGAGGAACAAGGGGGAGGGCTCTTGTGGATCCGTCACCTTTATTTTCTATGCCTGCCTTTCCACATTTCCCTTGCTGATTTTTTTCTTGTGACCCACACGCCACTGTTCCTATGTACAAATGGGGAAACTAAAGCTTGGAGAGACTAGTTTTTCTGTCTGGTTCTCACTTGTTTAAAATGACTTGGCCTTTTGAAGCACTTACTTATGCTAGAAACTTGTTTTCCCCCCCTTTAAGATGGTAAAGAAAATAGAAAGGTTCAATAGTAATTTTGCTTCTTTTTTTTTAAAGCAACAAATACTCCTTTATTATTATTATTATTATTATTATTATTATTATTATTATTATTATTATTATTATTATATATGAGTACACTGTAGCTGTCTTCAGACATAGCAGAAGAGGCATCCAATCTCACTACAGATTATTGTGAACCCACCATGTGGGTGCTGGGAATTGAACTCAGGACCTCAGGAAGAGCAGTCAGTGTTCTTAACCATTGATCCATCTCTCCAGCCTGTAAATTTGTTTCTTAAGAAATGAAATGCTGCTTGCTAGATGAAGTCGTCAGCAGGGATTACAAAACTGATTTAGGTGATAAGAAAAAAAATTAACTATACAAAGAGAAGAAATAAAATAGTTCATGTGTCCTTCTGGAATGTATGTCACAGCATAAGTCACAATTTGCAGGATTAAAATGGTCTGTGTGTGCGTTGGTGTAATTTTTGCTACCCTGCCTAAGCTCAGGGATGGACTGCAGCACCTGCCCCCACCCAGCTTCCCTTGAATCCATGGGTAAAACACACACACACAGTTGTTCCCTTTCAACTTGCCTTTGGTCACAATTGCCTGGTGCTACTATCTCCTGCCTGGGAAATTGTGCCCTTAAAAATATTCTTATCTCTGCACCTCCTACCTGCCCTAAACTTTAGTTACATCTAAGCCCTGCCCAACAAACCTGTAGGAGCAGCCACTGTACTCCACCACCCCACCCTGCTTCTCCTGAGACCTCACATGGCTCCTTGGTTCTTCTCTCTCTAAAGTATAACAAACTCTCTTCCCTTGTGACTGTCTCTTTTCCCCCCAGGACCAGCAAGTACCATCTCTCCCTTTCTCCTAGCAATTGGCTCAATGTTTCTTTACTTACAGATCAAGAACCAGTTGGGGAACAGGACAGCATCAGAACCACCCCTACCTCTGTGTGTGTGTGTGTGTGTGTGTGTGTGTGTGTGTAATTATGTCTGATTATATGTACATGTGTGTGTAGTGCTAGTGCGGTGGTGTTAGAGTATATGCATTCTGCACATGGCCAGTCTCTACTACAGGGTCAATGTCTATATATTAGAATCTGCCACAAAATGATGAACAAGAAACACACCTTGACTATCCAGATGACAGAGGTTCTATACATCAAGTGTTGCTTTGGGGAAACCCAAATAGGACAGAGACCCAAATATAATGATGCTCTATATAAGTTATTCAGAAAATGGACACTTACAGACAATAGAATGCTCTGTTTCAGTGGTAGTTCTTGAGTTTTCCTTGTTCATTCCCTGGCCTTGTATGTCTGTGTTCTTTCGGGTCTTCCTTGTAGCATGAATGTCCTTTTACACTCTCGACTGACTCACCATGTTATCTTGCTTGAAGAGTGTAATGGAGATTCCTAACACCATTCACCAGGGCAGTGTCTCCAGGAAACAGCAGATGAGGCCTTAGTTGCACAAGCAGTTGGTATAACCTTGCCAGTGTGCCTTAGCTGTCCTTGCTGAATTTTTAGGAGAATAAATTCCCTGATAGTAGAGATTTTCTTCCTGTCTGACCCCTGACTGGGACTGTTGCTTAGATCTTTCTTCCCTATTTTCTGCATTCTGGGATCATATATGGACTGATGAGAGGGAGCATAGCATCTTGGGACCTAGAGCTAGAGAGAAGATGACCTCATTTCTTTCAAGCCACCTTCTCGAGAATTTGCCCCTTTGGGTCTTGCAGAAAACTAATATAAAAGCTCGTTTCTTGCCGGAACCACTGTAATACTGAGCTGGCTGCCTCTCTCACCAGAACTACTGCAGAGTATGACAAACTGCCTCTCTCACCAAAACCACTGGGATGGATGGCAGGCTGTTTTGCTAGAAGGAATGGTGAGATTTATAAAAACCATTATTGGTGACATAACACATATACAGGTACCAAACACATGTGTTGCTCAATGCTGTTGCCACTCAGAGCAAAGAACACAACATGGGAAACTCCTCCAGAAGCCCTTGGAGTGTCTTTTTCTCTAGAGATAGTCCTTGTCCAGATTGCTTGGGGATAATTTCTCTCTATGTATATATATATATACACACACACACATTCATGTGTGTTGGTACATGATTTATTTAAGCTTATTCTTGTGCATTTCATTCTATTTCACCTTCACAAAGGAAGACTGTACAACAAACCTGGAGAGCACGGAAGAGCCGTTTACTGATACACAAGTCTAAGCATCTCAGTGCTCCCCCCCCCCCCAGCTGCATGGATTCCTTGCAGCATGTGTGTTACTTCCTTATTGTGCAGATAAGAGATACATTTATTGTCAGGTGAGTGAGCTCAGGAACTTCCTGCTAGAGTGGCTGTCTAGAGATGTATGTGAGTGAGGTCTATTCTGATGCCTAGTAATGCTCTGTCAGCCCCACCCACCCCTGAGAAGTTTGCTTGAGTTCTACAGTGACCATTTGTTCATCATGTGTGTGTGTGTGTGTGTGTGTGTGTGTGTGTGTGTGTGTGTGTTTGTATGTATGTGTGTTTCTGAGCATGTACATGTAAGTTCATGTGTGTGTGTGTGTGTGTGTCTGTATGTGTTTTTCCATGCATGCATATGTAAGTTCATGTGTGTGTGTGTTTGTATGTATGTGTGTTTCTGAGCATGTACATGTAAGTTCATGTGTGTGTGTGTGTCTGTATGTGTTTTTCCATGCATGCATATGTAAGTTCATGTGTGTGTGTGTTTGTATGTATGTGTGTTTCTGAGCATGTACCTGTAAGTTTGTGTGTGTGTGTGTGTGTGTGTGTGTGTGTGTGTGTGAGCATGCATATGTAAGTTTGTGTATATATGTATTTGTATGTATATGTATGTGTGTATGAATCTCTATGATATGTAAGTGTGTGTGTGTGTGTGTGTGTCTGTCTGTCTGTCTGTCTGTCTATCTGTCTGTCTATGAATGGGTACAACACTTGGCATATAGTAGTCATGAAGTAAATGGCAGAGACTGAACAAATGACTTATTTTCCTTAGTTGCTGCTCTCAGAACTTGTCATCTGCTAGCATGGGTGACACACATGACAGGTATCAGAATGACTGATAGCCCTGTAAAGAGGCAGGGTGGGGCACTAGTTAAAAATTCTATGGGCACAGCTCCCTGAGCAATAGGACTCTTGCCACTGAAGGAGGGAGCCTGGGTCCATTCTCAAGAACTATAATAAAAAATGTTCCACCCCAACTCTACTTCCCAAGGCGGACACTGATCTCTCCTTCGTTCACCTGTGTGTAAAGCGAAGACAAACAGTTTCTCCCACAGAGGGATGAGGGTAAACAAGGGCAGCTTGCTTAGAACAGATCCCAGGGCGTGGTAAGCCACCAGTGCAGTGGTTGTTATTGCTGTTGCTGAAAGAGAAAAGATAAAAGGCTGGGTGACTGTTGACAGGAAACTGGGCTTCCAGGGACAGCATTCATCTGTGCAGTGCTCTGAGGCAACTGTGCCTTTGTGGTTGATTTCTTCTTCACCGTAGGCCATTCCCAGGTGCTGTTACCTCATCTGAGTCACCTGCCTTCCTTCAGGGCCCACACATCCATCCCTCCTCATCCTCACATCACCTTTTTCTTTTCTTTCTTTCTTTTTTTAAAATAAAAAACAACTTTATTTAAAAAACATATAAATGTACAGATTTTTAAAAGTATTTTTGCATAAAACTATATGAATATATTGTCAGTACTTGATTTTTTTTTAAAGGTTTGATAGTATGCATTGAAATCTTACTAGTTACAATGAGCATAAAGTACATATAAAACAAAACTTAACATAGAAATATTCAAAATTTTCTTGTTGTGTAAAGATTAAACATAATGATGTTTAAATACCAAGAATTGCCACAAGGCTATATTCTTAGCTCTCTTGAGTGAGGTAACCCAGTCACAAAAGACAAAAGAACACACACGGTATGCACTCATCGATAATTGGATACTAGTCCCAGAAAGCTCTGAATACCCAAGAAACAACTCACAGACCATATGAAGATCAATCAATCAATCAATCAATCAATCAATAAATAAATAAAATAAGTGTATAGCACCCTCTCAGAGTATGGTACACCTAGACATTAAATCATTAATAATTCACATCACCTTTTAGATGCAGGTTTTTCTCCATCAAGGCTTTGCCTAGTCCGTCTGACAAGGTTGAGACACCCAATGTTTATTCGAAACACTGCAGACTGAGGGCAGTAGGCATGGGTGCAGAGGCTGTTATTTCAGACAAGGGACAGGTACATAGGATGAATCAACGAATAGAACCGAAGGTGTGGCTTGGGTTCCTTGAAGTTCATCTCAGCAATGGACTAAGAGAAAGTCCCTTTTTTGACAACATGTGCGTGTCAGCCCTTGGCTTCAGTGGCTAACCCTCACTGAGAAGTTAAGATGGCTTACACTTCACTGATGACTGAGCAGAGGCTCCTAGGGGCCATCTGGGAGCAGGCAAGTCCTACTGATCACTAAGTCCTGCCTTCCCCATGGGTGGCCCAGATGAAGGCAGAGGGCTGGGTTCTGAATGGAACCTTCACTAGGCACTGGGGAGCTGAGTTCAGTGCCTAAGGCCCTGGCCTAGCAGCCAGATGCTCCCTCTGAGCTGAGTTTCACAGTGTGGCCTGGAACAACAATTCCTCATACAGTTTGGATGTTAACCCTTTTCTCACTAAATGGTTGGCAAATACCTTCTGTCTGTACCTCTGTCATAATGTTGCCCGTACCTAACCTATCATTAAATTAAGAACAAATTCTAGAATCGTGAGTGTTTTTATTTTAAAAAGCAAGAACAAAATCATTTCTTCAGAAACTGCTTCTTGCAGGCTCACATATTTTATTTTGCTTTAAAAAATTATTTTCTTAAATTATTTTTGTGCATGTGTATGTTTTTGTATGCTCTGTATAACCAGTGTCTACCAGTGCCTGAAGATGTTGGATAAGGGTATCATATCAGTTAAAGATGGCGTTGTAGGCTGCCCTTCCTGGGTTCTAGGAACTGAATTTGGGTCTTCTGGAAGAGCAATTACCGCTTTTAACTGATAATATACCTCTCCAGTCCCTCAAGTTTTTATTTGAGAAAAAAGACAATGATTTGAAATGTCATCAACAAAGACAGTACTTGTTAAGTCATGCATAAAAGGAGACTCCCAGCAAAGCTTTCAGAAACCTAGTAGATCGGGAGGCTGACTTGCTCTTGTTTGTCTTCTCTTAGGTCACTTGTGCAATACGTTTTTTTAAGAAACATGAGAAAAAAGCTTCCCTGGAATCCGATCGTACAGGCTCAAATTCTAATTATAAAGCATTCCTCTGCAAGAGTTCAAAAGGCTTAGCAGATGGCTTCTAATAAACTTACAAGTGGGCTGGAGGCTGCAGAAGATGTGGAGGGCAAGAGTCATTGCTGTGTTCCTGATTTCTCGAACAGTCACACATTACTCCCTCACTGCCAGGACTTCCCTGCTGTGGCTGGGAAAAAACTTTGTATTTCCTAATACCCAAGCTGCTTGACTACTTGCTGGCTGCATCACATTTCATTACGAATATTTTTCCTCCTCTCCATTTTGTTTACTTGAACAAATTTTCCATTAATTTCAGCTAATTTTCCCTCCTTATTCATCAACTAGCTGGATGGGTAAACGGCACGGGTAATCTACGTACAGAAGAAGCCGTGTTCAACCTGAAATATCAGAAAAGAATACAGAGGTTGGTTTTCACTGTGAAAAACTTTCTTTGTAGACCGAAAATTTATACACGGAGTATATTGCGTATTGGTTTTTAGGGTTTATTTTTAGGTCAATATTGTCTGAATCTATATTCATCAATGTTAAACATATAGGAGAAAATCTAGTGGTAGAGAAATTTGGGTGCCTAGCATATGTATCAGGACACTGACAAACAGTGACATATTTAATAGTAGCACAGTATAGCAGCTTTACTTCTGCTTGGTTTGAAGATTTTTGTCCTGCAGAAGTCCTGTGTTGGGAAGTGAGTGTCTGAGTAAACCATATTGGGTTCCTTAATGGAGCCTCAGTAATAGATTCATGCAGCTATCATGGGCCTAGGTTGTCACCGTGGAACGATGCCACCACCAAGGGAGTTTACCTCTTCTGTGCTTCAGCTCTCTCTCCCATACTTGCTTACCTCGTCATCACATGCAGCCGCTCTGATTTGGACTTCCCAGCCTCTAAAATTAACCATGTCTGGGGTTTCTGTGGGTACCAAGGCTAAAAGAGCATCAACCTTTGGAAGGCGAGAAGGTAGTTCAATTCAAAATAGCTAAGTAGCTGGTGTTGGTTCAAACTTCGGGACTCTAACCTCGAATAGTTTAATTAGGCATATTTGAACGCAGCCCAATTTGGTGAAAGTTCTCCTGGTGATAATAACTCAATTCCATGTGTACAGTGAAGTTTCAGATGTGACTACACTGAGATCATACAGTCCGTGTGAAACTGTTTATAAAGATGTATTCTATGGATTGGCTGAAAAACGAGACAAAGCCGAACAAAACAAAAAACAACAAAAACCAAACTCATGCTAAGGGTCTGGAGGAGGATCTACTGTGGTCTTGGCCACACAGATAGTGCAAAGATCCCAAGGCTAAACACCACATCTGCTCCCTGCCTTCTGGGCAGATAATGGTTTATGCATTTCTTTATTTGACAGGGAAAACTGTGTGTTTAACATTTTTGGTTCCCCTGGTGCTTATCTGTAAGCACAAGGACCACTTTACCTCCCACATTGCCTCCTTTTTTATTTTATTTTTTAAAAGAGGAATCTGTGGCTGTAATAGGTCCAAGGTTGGAAGCATTGCCTTCATGGTTCGTCTAACTCATAGAGGCAAACATAACAAAATTACAATAGCTAGCAGAGGACCAAGGAAAAAGGGAAAAGGGAAAACCGTCTTAACCACGATGACCACGCAAAGGTCATTGAGAGATTTTGTTTTTCTCTTTATGCATATTATTAATTTGGCCATTGATCAAGTGAGAGAAATCTGACAGACACATTAAAGCAACACATACCAGGAAATAGTTCAAAACCAAGGTCATGCTTGAGCAACAGTTGGAGTAGCTCTCTTGTAAAACTGTAGTTTTTAATTCATCTACCTTGTCATTGATTTCTGCTAATATTTTCACTGTAATATTAGCAGTTTTACTAATAATGCAGGTCATTTTTGAAACCTCTCTTTGTATCCTGTAACAACTCCTAAGACTGGTAATCAAAAAAAAAAAAAAATCTTAGAATGGCAAGACAAAAATCATACTATCCCTTCCTACTACAGGTGTGCCTCTATCCACCCCCTAACCCGCAAAAGCATTTGAATTGTGCACTGACAAGCTGAGTATTAATATGTAATATAGTCAGTAAACATAACAGCATAGTTTGGGGACCCAGTGGTGTTATGTCCTGTCGTCTTTCTAAGTCATTCGCTCATTCATCCTCTTGGGACATCTCCTCTCAATGGATTTGTTGTCTATCTTCAGATACTTCATGATGGTGTCCTGGTCGGATGCATAGGTGTGGGAGCTATCTGGGATTTTGTTCATTTTCTGGGAAGACAGAAGCATAACTTTGCCCTGATGTTAGAACATTGGGCCCTTTCAATGGATTGGTTTCTAAATCTTTGCATTTAAATATACTTTAGTCTGTGTCTTCTTTAGGGCAAAATACCTTTGGGCAGAAGAAGAAGCATTAGCTTTTAGAGGGAAAAAGGTTACACTAAAAGCTATGCTAAATATAGCATAATCAGTAGGGTTTTAAGTAGGTATATATGGTCCCTTTTTATTTTTAAAAATTGCCGTCTAAGTATTTGATAGTGCTGTTCTACAATAGCTTGACCCTGTGGAATGTAAGGGATTCCAATAATGTGATGACATAAATGGTAAAACTCCTTAAATCGTTTACGAGTATAAGCAGGACATTATCAGTTTTTAGTTGTAACTCGAGTCCCAGAAAGGAAATATATAAAGAGCTATTTGACAAAGTCAAGTTACACATATGACACAATGGTATTTTTCCAGGAGCCCCAAGGGCCCCAATGCCATGCCTGGGGCTCTGTGGCTATCTAGTTAAGGAGAGGCACTGTGTGTGCCTGAAGTGCACATGCCTGTACACCTGACATCAGAGAAGGCCCCAGACACAGACAGCCCTAGATCCAGATGTCAAGCTGATGTGAGAGCCATCTACTGCTACTTATGCACTAGATGCTTGGCATACTCTGTGTGCTGTGATAGTAATAAAAAGTGCTAACCTTTTATCCTGTGCTAGTGCCAGCTCCTCTGGGGCCACATGGCACTGCGGGGTATCTTTATCTTAGCAGTTCCATGCTGCCTCTACATACTCACAGATCCTGGCTTCTTTTGACCCAGGCACGGTCCACTCCACCTGCCCCAGCTGCTTCTGTTCCGGGTGGTCCATGACTGACCCAGCGTGTTGTTTTCACTCACTTTCCCTTGGCGTGTTGTTGCCAAGCCTTGCACACACACATCCCTACTCTGTGACACGCTTTGTGTGTCCCGCCACTGTGAACTCAATTAAGTTGCCACATCAAAGAACACACCAAAATACTCTGATCCAATTGGTATGATATAATTTGCCCACTTAGATAAGTCAAATGATCCTGTACAATTCTGTCTCTTACAAAATATTCATAACAACCTTATCCATATAGAGATGCGCGGAGAGAAACATCCATGTCTGCTTCCATGTTGCCTCCTCCTGAATCTCCCGCTTTCTCCTCCTCCTTCCTAGACTTTTCCCCACCTACCTTTCCTTCTCATCCAATGATAGGCTGGACCTGCCTTCTTGTATAACGACATCATTCTACATCTCTAAAATATGTCTTCAATAAAGGATAGGCTCTTGTGGTTAAAAACAAACAAACATCCAAACCTTTATTCTTTGTAAGTTACCCAGCCTATGGCATTCTGTTAAAGCAACATAAAATGACTAACAGCAACCACCAAATTTGCCAAGTTTACAAAGTTGTAAGGTTTGTTAGAAGAACCAACCATATCTTTATGTAGAGTCTGTGAGCATAGAAATGTTTCAGAAAGGTCATTTGACAATGTGAATAAAATTGCAAATGTGACAAGCCTCTGACTTGGTAATGTTCTGTTTAGGAATCAATCCCAGGAAAGTAATTATGAATGTGCTTCATCTTTTTTCCAGCTCAGAGTGTTTATCACAGCATTGTTTATAACAGCAAAGCTGCAAGCAGCCCATGGGTCAAAAACAATATACTAAGAAGGATAAAATAGAATCATATAATAGATTCTTACATTCCCATTAAATTGAGAGTATACCATACCATACCATACCATACCATACCATACCATACCATACCACACCACACCACACCACACCACACCACACCACACCACATACCATACCATACCATACCATACCATACCATACCATACCATACCATACCATACCACACCACACCACACCACACCACACCACACCACACCATACCATACCATACCACACCACACCACACCACACCACACACCATACCATACCATACCATACCATACCATACCATACCACACCACACCACACCACACCACACACCATACCATACCATACCACACCACACCACACCACACCACACACCATACCATACCATACCACACCACACCACACCACACCACACCACACACCATACCATACCACACCACACCACACCACACCACACCACACACCATACCATACCATACCATACCATACCATACCACACCACACCACACCACACCACACCACACACCATACCATACCATACCACACCACACCACACCACATACCATACCACACTACACCACACCACACCACACCTCACCACACCACACCACACCACACCACACCTCACCACACCACACCACACCAAACCATACCATACTATACCCTTCCAAACCATGTTGCACTAAACCAAACTAGCTGATGTAAAAGATCATGTCATTTTGATTTTTGGTGAGCAAATTGTTCACAAAAACATGTCCATATTAACTATTAAGATGTTTTATATCTATTCATATTTGTTTTATATATGCATTACATGTGTGTTAGAAATGTCCATAAGCATGTGCCACACAATGCTAATAGTTATTATTTTGGGAAAGTGAATTTTTTTTCTTCTTTTTTATTTATGCTATCATGTTTATACTTTTTGAAATGTGACATTAGGTTTTGTTTAAAGAAATTATGGCGTTGTGTGCAGGACCTACCTGGTACAGGCAGGTAAGCTTCATCACCCAGCAGCTCAGCATCATTTTGCTCCTAAGCAAGGCACCAGTTGGTGGGAAACAAAGAACAAAGGCAGAATCTGAGTTTACAGCAACATTTAAGAAGTCATCAAGCATTTAAATAAAGCTAAAGAGGAAAATAGCATGTCCCCATTCCAGCTCTTCCTTTTGTTTTGTTCCTTGCATCTAGTGTTAGGCATGGTTCAATTACAAGTGCTTCATATCTTAAAACATTGTATCATGCACATCAACCATTGTGAAACAGTTTTCTCAGAGACTGAAACACTCCATCCTATAGAGAAGCTTTTTAACATGGAGGTAAACAACTCAAAATAAATCAGGAAGTCCCTGAAACTGACCAGATTCTCTAGGACCCTCCCTGCGAGAGTCAGTAGAGCCAGTTGCAAAGAACACTCAGACAAACTGAGCTTCAAAGAAGCCTCAGACTCAATCATCTGCCTGGAACAAGCAGACCAGCTGAGCTGCCTGAAAAAGGTTTAGACCAACTGAGGTATCTGGAAAACATGTTCTCTAACCCGTTGTATTGCCTGCAGGGTATACAGTATGCTCCAGGTTCTCAGAGTTGTGAGGTGTCACCTATTCAAGGTCAGGTTTTGGTAATGCAGCTATAAGCTCTGTTGAGTAAATTTTGTTCCTGTAAATAACCCTTCACTGCTACTCCTGTAAGCAACTCCAATAAAACTCTTTGGCTCTCCAAACTGGACTTCAGTAGTGTCCGTACTTTGGTCTGTCCAGAGTTTCCTATCTGGGATGAGTGTGTTATATCTCCCCCAGGAAAAGTTCATCACACAACATCAACTTCTTGAGTTCTGTGGAGAAAAGGATAAGGAGAAAAGGATAGAAAGGTGTACGAAGTACATCTCCAAATTCTCTAGCCAGGGCTGGGACTGTTGCCTTCCGTCAGTGTTTCCTCACCAATTTTTGGCTGTTCTGGCTTGGTCCTTTTTGCTGTGAAAATGGAAAACTGAAGAGGTGGCGTGACCCTACAGATGGGACCAAGGCTAGAGAAACCTCAGGCTCTTGTGTGAGAATAGTATCTGAAGAACTTCCTTCTGGCTCTTTAGCTCATCTGCAGTGTCATCTTCCCCAGCTGTCGGGGTGCAATGACAGTATATGCTCAACCTGTGACACCCAATGGCTGCGTAGTGTGCACCCAACTCTGTGCTCTAAGCATGCTGTGTAACCCCTGCCATGGACACTGTGAGCATCCTGCCCAGGTTTCCTTTCTTGCTCTTTACCCTGGCAGCTGGGTCCATTGGCTGATGGTAACTCACCCACTTCCTTTGTGTGGGAAGAGAAACTTCCTCCCAATTAGACCTCAGCCAAGTTCTGTTTGACTCCAGGGTCCCAAACACTAACTTCTGCTTTTGAGGTAGGGTGGACTCGGTTTGATCTATGTTTCAGGTCTCCCCTGTTTGTTTGTTTGTTTGTTTGAGTTCCATCCTGCCTTTCCATCACACATGTCTTGAGACCACTCTTACGCTAAGTCAACTGCACAGGGTTTCATCTCTGCTTCTGTGGAGTGTTATGCACAACATATCTAATTTTACAGCTAAGAAATGAAGAGCTCAGAGCCATGAAATGGCTTGCATTCCACTGCAAATGCCAGTTGGATTTTACTCTATGTTCAACCATTGTGCCATGCTTTCTTCCAGTGCTAATTTTGGTCAACAAGTCACCTACCCCAAAAGGTATATAGAACCTTAATTTGTCAGGATAGACAAGCAGCTGGGTTCAAATCCAGCTATGAGAGTAGGAAGGGGTGAACTGGTAACCAAGGGGCCATGTGGTAAAATGGGCCTTCCTCATAGAGTGCTCTTTCTTGACTGGGCACCGCTCTTCCTCCTGTTCTTAATTGTAAATCAAGAACAATCTGGAAATGTGCATCTCATTATGGGTTGTCTCAGTGATTGTAGAACTAGTTGAACATTGAGGGAGCATGGCCAGGGTTGTTAAAAATTCTTGAGACAGGTGACAAAAAACTGTTCTGAACGATCGCTAATAGTGCCCCTATTGAGAAACACCAGAGTGCTCAGGGTCAAAAAACCAAGTGAGCCCAATGGAGTCAGTAAGAGAATGATGAAAAGAAGACACAGCCAAGGAGCAGGGAAGTCAGAAAGCTCCAGGGCTGGTGCCAGCCAGTCAGAGGGGGCCAGGATGACAAAGATGCTGCTCTTAGCAACCACTCTGCATGGCAGAGGGAGCTTGTGTCTGGCGGCTGTTAAAAGCTTAGAACAAATGGAAGAATCAGAGGGGATGTCACAGGAATCCAAAGCAAACGACACTAAGTAATAGTAGGCTTCATTCTGACTACTTTATTTCAAGAGCTACTTAGATGTACATCAAGCAAGTGAAACTTCAAGTCCTTGCTAAAAGGCAGGTGCGGTGACTCCTGTTGTTATAATTTGGACTGTCCACGACTTGCAATTTGTCCTGCGAAGGACATTCGTGATCTTGGACATCTTGCCAAGGAGAAAGTCACCTCTGGTGTCAGATAGCCTTCCCAGATTCCTTTGCAGTAGGCATAAATACACGCTCTTATTTCTAGATTCAATCAGAGGTTCGAGGTGGATGGAGAAAGGGGAGAGTTCTCTTGTAGCATCAAGGCTTGCTCCTGAGGGAATGGAAGAGGGGCTGAGCAGTGGTGATTCTTAGGGACCCAAGGATGAGGTGGTTCATGTCAAGGGCAGCATCTGTTCTTCCGTGGTGGTCAAACTGAAAGTGGGAGACCACACTGAAGGATGCTATTTGAATATAATTTATCATGTTTCTCATGGGCCTGGTTTCCAGACACACATATTTAAAGGGCAAATCCCTCAGCTTCCTGTAGATTTTGGCAATTACTCAACATCCCTGGGAAAAAAATTCCTCTCTTGCTTACATCAGCTACAGAGAGTCCCCTTTGTGGGCAGATGCAAGCAACTACCATGGACCACGTGCTGTAAAATGGCTAGATCAGAGTAAAGTCAGGAAGGCAGACACATTCCCTAGTCAGAGTCATGGCTCCTGCAGTGTGGGTCTGAACTCAGACCATAGATGCCGTGGATAAGAAACAACGGAAGACAATGTGCGTGATTTAGTTTCTTGGGGCATAGATAGATAGATAGACCAGCGAGGCTGATTAGCAGCTCATTGGGACCAAGCAGTTTGTTAAAAATAAGTCAAGGGAATTTGCTGCAGTTGTTTTTACGTATGTGCCAGGAATCCCTTGAGTTGCTGACACTGTGGGCTGGGATTGGACGGGGGACAAGGAGCTGCATCTGGTAACTGAATCCTGAGCTCAGCTTACCTTGTTAAAGAAGTCCCTATTTCTTCTTCATTTGTAAGTCTGAAAGTCTAACTTTCATATCCAAAACACTAGCTTAATGACGGTGGTTCTTTTAATTTTATATGATCTGAATAGAAGGTGTTCAGGGAAGTGGAGGAGGGTTAGGAGGCCTATGGTCTAATTCTCTTAAGTTATGTAGCCACCATCAGAGAGTTTGTCTTCCACATCTGGCTCCTCTCCACACAGGATTATCTCCTCCCTTCAAAACAACCCTCCAAGCAGAGATTATGAGCTCAGTATTATAGGGAGAGCCTAGGGTCTCAGTTTTAAGGCTACAGAACTGTGGTGTCGAAACACTTGACCCCGGTGATCTGGCCCTAGTTCCAGTTGATTTCCATGAAACACATTATCCTGCCTCCTTATAGGAGGGGGATCCTATCTCAAGGAATGGAGTAATCTGTCCATTATTGTCGTAGCCATAGCTTGCTGCTGGAGTAGTATGAGGCTAGAAAGATGTATCAAGCTTCCTCTGGGGGTTCACGAAAATCAGTTACATGATTGGAAAGGTATCAGTCAGGAGTAAATCTTTCCGACCTAAAATCAAATTCCATGATTAAAACATCGGGTTGTATAACCCTCCTAGGCCTGATCTCTCTCCTAGACAGATTACAGATAATGTGTACAGCTATCACTGAGGTCAGTGGGAGAGTGTTGTCCGAGGTCCAAGCACTAGGGTAGGCTCCATGGGGTCAGATCTGCCAAGTCACAATGGCAAACATGAAGGGGATGTTAACAAGTCACAGTGACTTGCCTGCTGTTGTGGGTCAGGATGTCAACAAATACTTATCGAACACCTATGACACATCACTACTGTGTAAGGATTAAGTTGTATCTTTAGTCTTCTGTACAGATCCTTGAGGCTTTAGTTTTTAACTAGGGAGGCAAACTCCGAGATATTTTTGCCAACACCGCAGACCCTGATGAGCTATGAGGGGCTCAACCTGGAACTCTCTCCCCTTAAAGCTTGAATCTCATGGCGTACATGGTATCCACTAAGCATGTCCAGCTACACCTAAGAAGAGTTAAAGCTGTTAGCTGCATCCGAGAATCAGTCACCAAGACTAACACTTACATTCTGAAATATGGGCACTGCCTTCACAATAATAGAGAAAGAGACTTTAGGTAAAGCGACAGATGCGTGTTTTGGTTTTGCCAGGCATTTAAATGAAAAGTGTAGCAACATATGAACATGACCACAAGACGAAACAGGACCATGGCATTGAAGTCAGCACCAGAAGAAGTTGTGTAGTGGGGAGAGGAAAGGTAAGTGAGAAGTTCTTGGGCAGCACATGAGGCTGTGTGTGCACAGGCGTCTAGGTAGGAACTCTAGTCTGTGCTTACACATTGCCTGCTCCCTGGAACACTAATCCACAAGTACTTACTTTTAGTTCACAGACTCTGTCATGAGGATTTGAATATTCAGAGTAAATATGACAAGAACTAAGCCTTGCCTGAATATTTACTATGGCAGGACATGGAAGATCTTCATTGTTTTAAAGAACTGATTGACTCTTTTGATTTTTTATAGTTATCAATGCTGACAAGGCCATGTTGCATAAACAGTCTGAAATAGAGAAATGTATGTAAGGCTGTTGTAAAACTTGTTGGAAATCCTGTCTGAATCCCAAGCTAAAATGACCGGAATGGTATTGTTTAGGAGCTCACTGGTAACTTGAATACCAATTCTTACAATCACATGTTCAAGCACAGTATGATCCAAATGTATACTCACGTGATACTTCCTGGCTGAGACAGGATGATTGGAAACATCTTTGTTTTCTATAATTCGGCTGCTGCATTTCTACAAGAGCAGAAAACTGCACACGGTGAAAACACCATAGTCTGTAGCATGCAGCATGTCTGAGCATGATGTTTCAGTGGAAGAGTTGAAATGAGTGACTGGGTGACGGCATGTCCAAGCAGACAGGGCACAGGTGTGTCCCGAGATAAGGTTACAGTGCAACACAGACGAGCCAGTCCTGAAGCACCTTGGAACCATTACACAATTGAGGTTGAGTTTATTTTTGTTCATTGCACATCTAGGAGTCTTCTGCTATTGTCACTCTTTGGACTGGTCACTTTCAACTAAGTGACCCTGTAGTGGGGTCATTACAGCTTGAGAAGCTGGCTCTGTAACATCTTTAAATATGAACACAGTATTCACCAGTGCAAATGCCTAGTGAAAATAGAACATTTTTACATTGCTAATCCCACTACTCGGGCGGTGTGGAAAGCTGAGTAGCCAACTGATTTTTAATGAGAGATATTAGAAATACTTGATATATAGTATGCATATATACAATAATATTGTAACTATATTATATATACTCATGTACATATATTTATATATATCGTAAGTAATTTGATAGATATTTCATTGACTGAGTACTTATAATTTATTGTATGAAATATATCTCCAGAGTCCCCCATTGCCCTGAAGGCTGTACTCACCCATTTTCTTTCTATAAGCCAATTTTGCTGTCTTCAAACAACCACTTCTTATGTTGAAGCAAAACAGAAAAAAAAAAAAAAAAAAAAATCAACACTGAGATTGTCCTAAGCATTTACCAACACATCAAGCAGCCTGGGACTTTCTGAGACCCTGTAAGAGCCCTGGTCTGTTACATAAGGAAACATTTTTGTTTGATACAGTCAATATCTTCTCCAAAGGCTGAGTGTGTATCATGTCACATATTCAAAGCACTGGACACCCCCAGGGGAAGCTTGTGATGAACGAATAACTTAGGAAGGCAAAGAGTGGGCACTCCGGAACCATTCCTTAATACAGGCTTCTGGCAAGGCCAAGTGTTACTTTAGGATTAAGGAAGTATAGAGGCATCTTTTAAGGGATGGGACGCTTCAACCTAACTCTAACCCTTTTTAGGACTGAAATCCACTGTTGGGTTTGTTCTTTTTTCCTCTTCTCTCTCTCCTATTTGTCTCATTTCTTCCCCCTCCCTCCTCTTTCCTCTCCCCCTCCTTTCCCCCTCCCCCTCCCACTCCTTTCCCTCAGCTCCTTCCCCTCCCCCTCTAGTTCCCCTCCCTTTTCCCCACCCCCCTTCTTTCCCTGTTGTCAGAGATCTTTTTAACAATTAATATCTCATCTTCGCCAGCAGAGGGCACTGTTTGCGCATTTAAGTAGATATCTCGGCTTTGTCTTTTCAATGCGAACAGTGTCTGAGTCACAGGCAGGCACTCTCTTCGGCTGGCAAGATGCTGGTGAGGAGGCCTGCCTGAGCGGTAGTGTTTCAGCATCGTTTCACAGAACATTTCCTTTGTTCTCGACGGCTTGGGGGGACGTTCATTGGAAATACACTTGTAGTTCCCGGTGGGAAATGTGCGTTTTGAAGTGAAGGCACTGGCGTTGAGTCACTCAGCATCTAAATATCACGAGTGCTTCAAACCGCTTCAGGTGCCAGATTCTGAATCAAGGTATCAGCCCCAGAGCAGCTCGGCTTGCCGCAGGAGCATCATAAATAATTTCTGTAGCAGCAAATGACATCATAAAGCAATCAGGCATCCCCTGCGCGCTGTAATCGATAAGCTTAGATGTCTTCAGATGGAAGGGCTTGTTGAAAGACACTTCTCTCAAGCCAGTGGCTGCCTCTCAAAATAAGTCGAATCATGCTCGGCTTCCACTTTATTGTGGAATGCTTTCTCAAGAGTTTCATATACGTTGTTTATAATGTTGGATTATATATCTTGTAGTGAAATTTAAGTACTTTCATATTTGTATAGCAATTATTATTTTTAAAAGTGTTTTTAATTAAAGTATAAATGAGAACCACGTACTTTAACAATGAAAGTCACGCTTAGGCAGACCCAGACTTTTCCATTCCTCCCTTCTCTGGCTTCAGTATCTCTCCCAGCTCAGGTGTAACTTTTAATTTTGGGACCTGTGTTTTAGTTACCCGCCCCCCCCCCCCACCATCTCTGAAACAGCTTGCCTTGCTATTCTTTATGCTGCTACTTTTAGATGCTAGCTGTGGTCTGTAACCGGAGTCGGTCCCCCAGGGTTGTGTGTTAAAGCTCCGTCACCAGTGTGCTGAGGCTGGAGATCAGCACCTTTAAGAGAAGGTGGGGTAATCAGAGCAAGGTAGTTATTTCACACGAAAGGGATCAAAGCCATATGCATGGGAACCCGCTTACTTCCTCTTAGGGTGGGTTGTTATAAAACATACACTCACCTTTCTCATGATCTGGCTTCCTGCCTATGCCATGTGTTTTCTCTTCCGTTGCACGGGCTCCTTCAGAACACCATCTGCCGTAAGGTAGCACACCGGGGCTTTCACCAAGAGCCAGACACTCTAGGTTTACCCGGTGTTGTCAGTCTCAAACACTGTAAGCTAAACAGATCTTTTCTTCTCATTCCACAACCCAAGGTGGTTTGGTATAGCAAAGGAAACGGGCTTGTCTAATAGCGTCAACTGTCCTTTTGGAATGGACCGGTAGGTAAGAATTTCACCTTAGGCACTCCGTCCTAATTATTATTATCTTTCTGTCATGGCTTTGTTGGTGACCTGCCCAGCTGCAGGAAGAGCACTTACTCCTTCCATGGTGATCAGTCTATTCTGAGTGGCCTAGCTGATCTCGGACACCTCTGTCGCACAGTTTTTGTAAATTCCCTCTACATTGTCAAGATTGCTAGCACTTCCCTTGGGTTCTCTGGGCATCATTATACCTTCGTTGTCTACAGCTTGTGAGCTCAACCGCATTTACCTTGAAAGTTAAGGTTGGTCCTCACAGTGACCAATCGTGTGTTAGTTATTGTACTCCTGTCTTATTACGGTTCGATGTGTGTGTGTATGTGTGTGTGTGTGCATGCGCATGCATGTGTGTGATCGCTGTGCATATATTTGCATGTGGGGGTTGTATATGCATGCACATGGCTGTGGAGACCTGGGGTCAGTGTGAGGAGGCTTCATTGATTACTCTTTACCTCATATGATCAGGCGGGGCTCTCCCTGGGACTCAGACTTCACTAACTGGAGTAGTCCCGTGCACTGGGATTGCAGGGTTAGGCGTGTGCTGTGCATCTGAACTCCAGTCCTCAGGCTTGTGCAGCCAGTTTTCTTTTCACCATTAGCCCATCTCCCCTCCTTCATTTTTATTTTCCTAAGTTCTTTTTCTTGTATCTGCTTCTTGTTTTTACTTTCATTTTCCCTCCAGTTAGAGATCCAAATGACATAATCCCCGTCCCCCTGAAGTTTCTCCTGAGGCTGCTTCAAGCCAAGTGTGAGTGTCCTGCCACTCTGTCTGCGCCGTCTCCTGTGCCTCCCCGTCTTCCTTATCTGTGACCCTCCTTTCTTTGTGTCTTTTCTGCTGATGTAGGATGTGCTCCCACAGTCTGCAGGAGAGTGGGGGAGATGTGTTTCTCTGGGTTCTCCCAGTGCATGGAATTAATACATGGAAGTATGTTTTATGCTCAAATAATAATATAAATCAGTATGGAAGATACAATTATAAAGTAACTTTTAGAACTCTGAAGGCATTCTCCCTTTCTCTTGAGTGATACGTTGGTGTAAAGTCCAATGCTGTTTAATTTTTGTTTTGTTTTGTTTTTTTTTTTTTTGTTTTTTTTGGGTTTTTTGTTTTGTTTTGTTTTTCCTAGAGGATCTGTCTTTCTTGTGGCTTATGTGACTTTCGAGCTCAGCCAATCTGACACCTTAAGCTTTTCACAAAATTCTGTTGTATCTTTGAGATGAACTTTGTCCTTCCTGTCCTTCCTTTCTTTCCTTCTCTCCACTTCTGCACTGATTCCCATAATCCCTAAGAAGTACGTGTTAGTTTTCCTAGAATGGTGTTTTAGTCTATTTTAATTTTATCTTTTAGGTGGTTTAAAAAAAATCATCCAATTTTCATTCCTTTTTCTGAAGCTTGGCTTGTTCTTCCCCTAACTCTTTCTGCTCTTGCCTACTGCAGACAATGAATGCCATTGTGAATCTTTCTGGCACCATTAGGATTCTTACAAAAATACGTTCTTCATTTTTTTAACTTAGTGTGAAAATCAGTTTGTAGTGCAAATGTTCCTCATCAGAACCTCTTAACTGGCATCTCCCCTGCCACATCTCCCCTACCACGTGTGAGGCTCTGTCCCTGTTGTGGGGCACGGCAGGTGTGTGCATTTGGTTGTCATTTCCACAGTGGAGAAACAAGTTTCCTGAAGCTCAGTTTTCTGTGGGTTTCTACTGATGCTAGGCTTGTGTTTTATGCACATTCTTTGCAGCCCAAACCTTTGGAATCAGGAGCGCTGCGCTCTTTCAGCAGTGAATTAGCCTCATCTCCCCATTTCTCTGCTCTTTACTCACTCTGATACACTGCCGTCTTTGAGTTCTGGTGATCAGGTACAGGTCTCCCATCTTCTACAAACATGTAGATCTGCTTTGTGACCTGACGACAACTCTTGATTACTATTTTTACCTTATGAACATATGCTTATATGTAAGGGATCCGCTACTGCTCTCTGCCTGATTCCATGAGACAAGATTCTCTCATGGAACCTAAGGCTCACTGGTTCGGATAGGCTGGCAACCCACCAAACCCCTAAGATCTTCCTGGTTCTTCGCCCCACACAGTGCTGGGGCTACACATGTGCTTTGCCACACTCATCTTGTGAGTGCTGGGGGACTGAACCTCTGGACCCTTAGGGTTGCTCAGTAGACTCTCTTATGCACTAAGCCATCCGCCAGGCCACTGGATTCTTTAATAACACTCTAGTGGAGCTTTGGGTTGGAAGAAGATATAAACACATTTGAAATCTACCATCCTTATCCAGAATCCCATACTATTTTGTCTGATCTGAAATTTCTATACATAGTATTTATTCATAGCTCACATCATTTTGAAATACATACACACACACATGCACACACACACACACACACACACCTAAGCCTTAGGGGTCACCTCAGAAGAGGAGACAGAAAGTGTTAGGGGAAGGATGAAGAGAGTAGGGGGCATATGGCACATGGAGGTGTGGCGAGGCCTGAGGGCAAGGGAGATGCCTCTGGGGGGGCTCCATGTTGGGAATCTCTTCCCTGAGGGACCAGCCACACAACGGTATAGTACAGAATAGAGTTTATTCAGGTCATGGGAGAGTTAAGAGGGTGGTAGAGGCGGGGGGTGGGTAGAGGAGTAGAGGCCGGCCATAAGCACGTGGGAGAGAGGGGGAAGGGAAAGGGAAGTGGGGGGTAGGAGTGGGAGAGCAAGGTTGCAAGAGCACAAGAGCAAGAGAGGCCAAGAGAGAGAGGAGGGGACAAGCAGCCCCTTTTATAGTGTCAGGCCACTGGGGCGGAGCATACCTGGCCACTGCTGGGTAATTGAGGGGTGGGGTATACCTGGCTGTTGCTAGGTATCTGAGGGGTGGGGTTTACAGAATCCCAACAGAAAGATTATGATTTGAAGGTAATAGGTATATGTAGTGAAACAGTATTTACTGAACATAACAGGGCTATTGCACACATGAACTCATAGTAACTCTGACCGAATACACAAGACCAGCACAAGACCAAAGTCCCAGCATGGGTGAGGGAGAGGATGCTGGGAAAAGAATGGTCAGTTTTATTTCTTCACAGGTGAGGCTTATAGAGACTGCCCATGCTGCAGTGGAGAGAAAGGGGATAGATCTGAGCAAATGTGTTATATGCATGTATGAACTTCTCAGACAATAAAAACAGATACCTTTTGGCATGCTTTCTTTTTTTCCTGTCCCAATATCAAGAAATCCTTTTATTCTGCCCAAGTGGCCTGCCCCAAACACTAAATGAACTCGATTAATATTGTAATATGTAATAGTATCTCAAACATCTGTTTAATCCATTTTCAGTTAAAAAAAACTTCAATTATTATGATTTTTGGTTCTTTACCACAATCCTGTGAAATAGATATTATCACTATCTCATTTGAAGCTGGAAATGCAGATCTCAGAAAGGATGAATGTGCTTAAGATCAAAGATGGTCTGACACGCTTACAGGCAACCTTTAGGTGTTTTTAAAATCCTGCACTATCTCTCTACTGCCCCACCAATAATACCAAATAAATACAACAGCAGCACAAACAAATGATTTAATCAGTCCGAATAAATTCCCACTGCCTCGGGTTCCATGGGAGAACGCTGTAGTTTAAATCCTGGGCATGTTTTTAATGATATTTCAGGCTAGTCCTGACTGTTTGGTAGGGTTGCAGCTTTTTTACCTTTAACTATACAGATGTGTGGATGACTTCTCCATTCAAAATCAATCCTGTTATGTAAAGAAAAGTTGTGGTTTCCAGAGTGCTGGGGCCAGGGCTAGGGTACAGCTATGTTATACGGATTGCTCTGCGTTCTTCTGTGTCTTTGCCACATTTTGGGTCAGATAATTTGGCTTATAGCATTCAAAACTGTATTAATTATGGGATTGTATGACAGGGTTATGCAGTATCTGTTTTCCAGTTGGGAAAGAAAGATAATTATACTTGAATATAGGTCACATTTAAGAAACTCTTTCAGGCCTATGGGAACCTTGTTTCCTTACAACTCAATGTTAATGACATTGTGGAGTGTGATATCTACTATGTGACCCAGTTCTTTTGGGTAGAGATGAGCTGGATTTTCTTTTCTTTTCCTTTACCCTCCCTCCCTCCTCTCCCTCCCTCCCTCCCTCCCTCCCTCCCTCCCTCCCTCCCTCCCTCTCTCTCTCTCTCTCTCTCTCTCTCTCTCTCTCTTTCTCGTGGGTGTACTTAGAAAAGAAACTTGCTTGATTTCCTGTAGGGTAATCTGGTCAGTTGTGGTAGGTGATGAACTGGATCTTGTTGGTTCTGTAAAGCTGATGAGTCCATGCTTTGCCAAGTGGGCTGGCTATGGGTGTGTTTCTGGGAAGATTTTTATCTTCTGTGTGGTTGTTCCATTTGTTGATTAACCTCGACTTGTTGAAGTTCAGACTCTCAGTATTTTGGATCTGCCCCACTCCTGGATTTTTTTCTTTTTGGTTTCCTTTTATCAAATAATAAACCTGAATACTAAGAGTGGAGTCCAGAGAGATATCCCAGCCAATTAAATGCTTGCTAAGCCTGTCATGGCAGCCCGTACTGCAAGGTGGACTCCTGGTACTCACTGGCCAGATCACCTCACCTGATTGGTAAGCTCCAGGCAAGTGACCCCTTGCTGAAGAAAGTCAGTGGTGCTTTAATAATAATGCCCAGGGTTGTCTCCTGGTCTAAATATATACTTGCAGGAGTGTGCAGGTGCACACATCTCACTTCCAACACACACATACACACACAGGAGAGAACAAATTCCCCTGAATCTAGCAGGATGTAATACATTTTTTTAAGCATCCCTGTATCTCGGCCATGCCTAATTAATCTTTTAAATTAAGGCATTATATTCACTATTCCCAAATCTCTGCCGTATCCCACCCAATCTATTCCTCAGCACCAGGAAAGTAGATAGATGTAAGAGAATAGCAGACGGCTCCCAATCGATTTCACAGCACACAATGAAAATGCTTTTCCAGTGGTTTCAGGTGAGTGCCCTGAACAGTGCATGATTACACATGAGGTGCAGCTAGTTCCACAGTCCTAATATGCACAGCAAAGTTTGGGCTTTTGACACCGTAATTTAGATGATTTAGTGGTCTAACCGATGCTGGGCTTAGGGAAAAAATTGCTTCCCTGAACAAGGAAGGAGGGAATCAGATTAGTGTAAATTTTCATTGACAGCTTTAACTGAGCCAGGATTTTTGTCTGAAACATTTCTACTTTCAGGTGTCTTCATCTTTGCCACGTATGTGTGTATATATAGCATCGGGCTTAGCCTTGCTAAAGCTTACAATTTGGAATGAAGAGGAGGATGCGGAGGTCAGCTTTAGAGACATGGCTTATTTCTAGATAAGTCAGGTCAATAGCACGGGCATGCAATTAGCACAGCAGCTTGACTGAGTCTCTTAAAGGAAGCTTCCTATTTTACTCTCACTGACAAATCCACGAAACTCTGATGCTGTTTGTGGAGCACAGTAAAAACTCACAGAGATCTGTATGGCCCAGATGCATCTCTTTGCCCAATCGTTCATACTGAGTTCTGCAAGAGTTCTGAATAGGGAGTCTATAAAATATAGCTATTCATAAGCCAGTGAAGGCTGTTATTTTCCACCTCAGAGTTCGAGGTGATGCATGAGCGGGTGGATTCAACAGGGTTATGAACTTCCTTATGAATCAGGAAGTCTGAGATCAGCATTGAGCAGTAGGTGAGCTGGGCCTCATTAATCCTGTTGTTTGTCTTTTGGGTGTAGTATGTTTAGCTTATGCTGTTGACCACAGTTTTAAATGGGTGTCTCTTGCTGAGTCTTTAAGGGAACGATGTAATCTTTAGGCCACAGGCACATGAAGAAATACTTCAATTATTCCTGATACTCCTGAGGCCGCAAAGCAAAAGGTGGATTTATTTATTTTTTAATCGAGATTTATAAGATACCGAAGAAAGAGTAAAGAATCACTGTCTTCTTTTATGCTGAGCATTGCTCGTTTCAATTCAGGAAGAAGTAGAGAGCAGCTTTAAAGACGTCACTAATTGCAAGATCATTCAGGTCAATAGGTATGCCCCAATAATTTGTGGGTAGCGTCGTCCCTTTAGTTCAAGATTTTATTTTTTTTTTTAGATTTTTAGATTTTTAAAAATTGTATTTAATCCTTTTTTTTTACAGTCCAGATTTTATTACCCATCCTGGTCCACCCTCTGACTGTTCCACATCTCATACCTCCTTGCCTCTACCCTCACTCCATCAGACCTTGCCACTCCCTGGGGCCTTCAGTCTCTTGAGGGTTAGGTGTATCTTCTAAGACTGAGTCAAGATCCAGCAGTCCTCTGCTTTATATGTGCTGAGGACCTCACATCAGCTGGTGTGTACTGCTTGGTTGGCAGCCCAGAGTCTGAGAGATCTCGGGAGTCCAGGTCAATTGAGACTGCTGGTCCTCCTCCAGGGTTACCCTCCTCCTCAGCTTCTTCCAACCTTTTCCTAATTCAACCAGAGTGGTCAGCAGCTTCTGTCAATTGGTCAGACTCTTTCAAATGCTTGTTGGGTCTTTTGAGGGCTGTCCATGATAGGCCCCCTTTATGCGAAGACTCCACAGCTTTAGTAATAGTGTCAGGGCTTGGGGCCTCCCCTTCAGCTGGATCACAATTTGGTCCTGTTGCTGGACCTCTTTTTCCTCAGGATCTTCTCCATTTTTGTTCCTGCAGTCCTTTCAGACAGTAATAATTATGGGTCAGAGTTTTTGATTGTGGGACAGCAACCCCATCCCTCACTTGATGCCCTGTCTTTCTGCTGGAGGTGCTTTAATGTATAATGTATTGCTTTTCCTCCTTCCATTCCTCACTAAATCATCTCCTACTAGCTACCCTTTGAACTCCTCCCATAACTCTCATTTTCACATTGATAACCTCTGTCTCTTTCATTATATTTATTATTTCAGGTAGTCATTTTTAAATATTGGAACAGCCAGACTTAGAGGAAGGATTAGGGTTGTTTCATTTAGTTGTATTGCCTTTAATTCTTTTTAATTCTTTAGGGCAATGGTTCTCAACCAGTGAGTCATGATCCCTTTGTGAGGGGTCACATATCAGATATTCTGCATATAAAATCTTACAATTCATAACCGTAGCACAAGTATAGTCATGAAGTAGCAACAAAATAATTTTATAGTTGGGGGTCAGCATAACATGAGGAACTGTATCAGAGGGTTACAAAAAGGTTGACAGACACTGTGGTAACTAAGACTTATTGTTTCAGTAAACACAAATATGTGAAAACCTTTTATCCTGCGCTAGTGCGGGCACCTGGGGGGTTGGGCACATGGCACTCCAGGAATCTCTAACTTGGCAGCTTCATGCCACCTCTAAGAACTCAGGCACAGTTCACCCCACCACCCCTGTGTATTGTTTTCACTCACTTTCCTCCACTGCCCTGTAGAAACATGACTCCACAATCATTAATTTGTCAAACAGATTTATATGTTAAATTCTCAATTCATAAACCCTCTACACAATAAGCTTATAACCAAATGGACAAAGGTATAAACTGCCCATCTATATGAGATAAATATACCAATAGAAACCCTTTGAAATATTCATAACAATCTTATTTATGAAGAGATGGGCTAAGAGAAACATTCACATCTGCTTCTGTGTTGCCTCCTGAATCTCTGCCTCTTCTCCCTCTTTTCTGCTCCTCCTGACTCTTTCCCTGCCTACCTCTCCACTGTCCAATCATATAGCACCTTAACATCAACCTACAACTTGTAAATAATATAAAGAAGTTGTTTCATAAATTGCCAAAAGTGAAAATGGGAGAAAAGACAGGCTTATTCACGTAAATAAATTTAAAGTCTTATTTAGGAAGGGGGCAGCAAGGTGGGAGGAGGGAAAGTAGACATGGGATTGGCATTTACTTGCCTTCTACTCCTGTCTCACTTGTAGATAGATGGTTTTGTTCATTATTTCATTTAATCCTCACTAAGGCCTAAAGATTTTTACTATCATCATTATTGTAAGTAAGAAAACTCAAGAGGGAAGTTATGAAAATCACCTTAGTTTATATGAAAAATCCATGGGGAAGATATTTTATTAACTCCAGTGTCTAACTAAGACAATGCTCTTCCTGGTACATTACAAGTAGGTACTGTTTTCATTCTCACTGAATGCTACTGGTCTGTGACTGTTAAGGTCACCTTAACTCTTCTAGGTCATGGCTGATTAAATCATCCTGTTTCATAGGCCTTTGTGGAGCCTGGGTAGCCACTCATGTGGAGATTCATTCACTCACTTAACACACATTTATTACATGTGAGGTGTGGAGCTAAGGACTGATACTGTATCAGATGCTGAGAAGGATGTGATTCTGAGATCTTTTGGGTTCAGGCTCCATCTTGGAGAACCTGACCTAAGGTTGAATTCAAGTTAACTAACAGACCGGTACCTAGCAGCAGTTTTTAGGTTACCCTTTTCCCCAACAAAACCTGTGTCTAGCACCAATGTCCAGGTTATTTCCCAAAAAATCTGCAGGTTCCCCCAGGTTATAAGCCTTCCCCTGAAACTTCACTTCCTAACAACCACCAATCAGGAGGAAAACAGAAGTTAAGTTTATGGTTTGGCTGCCAGCACCAGACAATTATGTTAAAGGCCATAATGACCTCCGAGTCAGATGTGTACTAGGCTAGATACTGTCCCTTCTTCTTGCCTCTATAAATGCTTGCCTGAAACTGGGCTGGGGGCTTTCTGCCCTGTCAGGGTTGATGGGGGATAGGGCTAGCTCGAGCTTGAATAGAGAGAGTCCTTAATGTAATTGCAGTGAATTCAGCTCCTTGGTATTTGGGGTGTGGGGGGTTCATGAATGTTTTCTGGCCTGGCACAACAATTCCTGTCTGTGCAAACTTATACTCTGGGAGTGAATGTGCTTTTCTGTGTTCACTTTTTCCACATAGAAAGAGGCAATCTGCTACATCCAATGAATGAGACCACATGGAACCCAATTTGAGGAGGCTATAAGAATAGGTCAACTGAGTATTGTGGTTATATATGTATGTATATTATTAGGAACTTGGCCTGGTCTTACAGTATGATGAAGTTTTAGATGAGGAGGCTATTAGCCCCCACCCCTTTAAAATCTGAAGTATTGCTCCTCAATTGACTGCTAGTCCTTTCCTTTCAGGGATTATTTTTTGCCAGATGTCACCGGTAAAATGATGAGCAGCGTAGAACACTTGAGTATGGTGATGCTAATCCTGTTTAAAGGCACAATGTTTTTCAGAAAGGAAACAGAATTTTCACCTTTCAAATGTCACATGGTTTTTGTTTACAGTGCCCTGAAAGACAGACACATACAAGGGAGTTTAAAGTGAAGTTCTCAGATGGTTGATGTAGTAGTAAGAGTTTTATTGCTATGAACAGACACCATGACTAAGGCAAGTCTTATAAAGGACAACATTTACTTGGGGCTGGCTTACAGGGTCAGAGGTTCAGTCCATTATCCTCAAGGCAGGAACATGGCAACATCCAGGCAGAGCTGAGAGTTCTAAGTCTTCATCTGAAGGCTGCTAGTGGAAGACTGGCTTCCTGGCAGCTAAGGTGAGGGTCTTAAGCCCACACCCACAGAGACACACCTACTCCAACAAGGCTATACCTCCTAATAGTGCCACTTCCTGATCCAAGCATATACAAACCATCACAGTTGACACATCATGAAACTATAAAATCATACTGTTTTTAAAAGTCCATAAACATCCATAAAAATATCTGGGAGAAAAATCGCCACACAAAGGAGGGACCTGGGACTATAGCTCACAGTCAAATGGACTTCTATTTATGCCATTTTGAGATTTTCCTTAGAAAATGTGTTCACATGTGATTCTTATAATTAAAAAACAAACTAACAAAAACAACACAGTAAGCATATTTAATGAAGGCTAGCTCACCAATCTGGTGATGTTCCAGGAGAGACAGTAGATAAATAAGAAATAAGACTAGGGATAGCATATCCTAGGGGTTGAGCACAAAAGCTCTCTTTCTAGAGGGCTTGGGCTTGAATTTCTACTCTCATGCTCACCAGCTGTGTATCACCTGGATACATGACCTGGCCTATTTGTGTCATAGCTGTTTCATCCATAAATAGATTAGGACATATAACCATAAATAGATTAGATTAATGATTGTCTTGATCATTAAATTACTTAGGATTTGGAAACAATTTATTATTCATACTGAGGCCTCTAAATATCACCTAGTATTTTAGGGACACAAATAAGATTGGAGTGGGAGCACTAGGGAGAAGAGATAGATATTTAAGACCAAAGTGGATATGTGCCTGATGTTGTCTTGGAGGTATTGAAAGGATAAAAAAATATATAGCCTAACCCCTCCAAGGACCTCAAGCTACCTCACTCTAAAGGAAGCTACCTCACTCTAAAAAAGCCTTAATACCACTCCAGAGAGGCCTTAAATACCTCAAGTTCCAGACCCAGTCTCTGCAGGTAAGTAGGTATAAAGTCACACTCCTTGGTGCTCCAGAGCCTGCTTTCTGTATGAAACTGGGTGAAAGGGCATAGGGCAGGCCCCTGGATACATGAGCCAGGCCTAGAAAGTTAAAAAGAGATAAGCTGACTAACTGCTTATCTGGCCTCTGCAAACTTCTGCACTATAGAAACACCCCCCTGCCCTAGTGACATACCTTGACCACCATTGCCACCCCCACCCAAGAGACCACGTAAATACAGACCTCTGAGACTATAGGGAAATGATCGGTTTGTGATTCACGGACTTTGCAATGATTGGTTGTAATTCATGAGCTTTTGCTATGAAATGATTGGTTTGTGATTTGCAGGCTTAGCAATGATTGGTTGCAATTCACAGGCTTTTGCTATGAAATGATTGGTTTGTGATTCGTGGGCTTTGCCATGATTGGCAGGCTTTGTTGCGAACCATATAAAATCTGTTCCAATTATGCCCTCATGGTCCGCAGCGCTCTACTCCAGTGTGGCGTACAGTTGTGGGCCCCAGCGCGCTTGGAATAAAAATCCTCTTGCAGTTTGCATCAAGACCATTTCTCATGAGTGATTTGGGGTGTTGCCTTTCCCAGAGGTGCGGAGAACCCACACTTTGAGTGTGGGAGGATCCCTGACCTGGGAGTCTATCTTTTCAGTATCTCTCAAGTCCCATAATCTTTTGACCATTACTTCAACTGTACAACCTGGGGTCATGTGCAGAGACTTGTAAAGACTCTACCAATCCTCTGGCAGGTGTTTAAGTTTGTAATCGGGAACTAAGGGTCACATCCTTAGCCTCTCCATTCAACTCTGTGATTAGTGGGTTGCTAACTAGCCATACCACCTACCCTTCATGCATACATTTTCTCTTGTAACTAAAATGATGACTATTCATATTTTGACAGATACAAAATGACCCTTTTCCTCTTTCCCTTCTTCACCCTGTTTTATTTTCAGCCATAGACAAGGCTGCTTCTCTGAAGAATGTTGTGGAAAATCAGACAAGTCAAAGGAAAGACTTTCTACCTCTCTGGCACTGCTTATATGAAAATGCAAAAGTTGAGGTGGGGTAGAGGTGGAAGGAACACCCTGGCACACTGCTCTAATCATTTTAATACACAATGAGAAAATACTCTTCAAAAAAACTCTACATGGTTGTATTTTGAATAAGCACAATTTAGTACATCTTTCTTGTTTATTTTGTCTTTGAGTTTCCCAGCCATGGTGGAAATTTGGTATTTTATTTGCTCCATTTTATAAGACACTGGTAGAATGAATTCTTAATTTTGATGCAACTCTCCTCTTTTAACACACTGTCTCATGTTTACATGGCTTTTCATTATGACCCTAAGTGAAGGTTTGAGGGCATTGTGGCCATTCTTCTACTCAGGCAACTCTTTGAGCCTTTCCTGGAGGTCTTTATTTGGCTTTTTTTTTTTTTGGTCTTGCTGTGGATCACAACCCTGGCCAATGTCTAGACTCTGCAGGAAGTGTAAGTGTATATACACACACACACACACACACATACACACACCCTAACTATGACCCCAGTGCCTTTTCTCTAGACCCTACTCCAATCATGGCATCTTCCTGATTCCTACCTTAAGCACACATTCTCGTTACTGCTGCTCTTGTTGAAGTTTTTGTTGTATACCCAGAATGTGGATCTCTGTGCTTTGGGCTTTTCCTCATATTAGATTTTTCTCATGCACGTATTGGGAATATCTTCATGCATCGTAATGAAATTGAAACACGATTCTCAACTGAGAATGCACTCTAATATGAAACTCTAAACCGTGCTCTTGAAAACACTGCTTTATTGCAGTGTAATTGCCATGTAAGGAAGTGCATCGACAAAGAGAGCCCAATCGTGAGCCCAATTTCGAGTCTTTGTCTAGAAGCCCCTTCTTAGGAATGTGCCTGTCTTTCCTCCTGTCTTCAACCTGAGCCTCTCGGGGGCATTGCCTTAACTCTCTTTAATTACTCACCTTGTAAAAGCCTGTTTTCAATCTTTCTCAGGCAGGCATTGCGTCCCATTACTCAGCTGAAACTGCCCTTTTAGGTTCAGCTGCTGAATCTTGTGGGTATTTATCTAGCCTTTTAAAACTGTAGATTCTTTTTGACATTTGCCCCCACTGGCCAATCTTTTATTTATTTACTTGAAAAATTGAAACTTTCTTGGTATCCACAGCAACCACTTTCAGACACCCTCTTACCATTGACATCCTGGCTTCTTGGTGCCCACATTCTGCTTGCTTACGCTTCCTTTTGTGCATCTTCCTCAGCAATCTCTGTCGCTATACAGTCTCTAGTGAGCACTGACCTGCACCCAGTGATTTAGCAGTATTAAATGCATGTGAATGAGTTCCAGTAAACTATTTCATCTTGAACCTTCTTGATACTCAAAATCCATAGGCACAAATTGTTTTATAGACATGGCTTCCCACATGTACCATAGGCATCTGAAATAGTTGTATCCGGAAGGTAACCTTCATTATGCTCTCTTCAGAAATGTCTCTTCTTTGAATCTCTGGCCTAGGACATGCACTTTTCCTGTAGAAAGCTTGCAGGGCTGGCTGGGGAGAAATGAAGTATTAATTCTCGGGGGCAGAAATCACCAACAAGCCTGGCAGCTCTTGCGAACCTTGTGTAACAAACACAGCAGTGAGCGGCTCAGGGGTGTGGTACGGTCACTGAAGAATAGACCGGGGGCGGCATAGAATTGTTACTGGCAAGACTGATAGATGAAAAAAGAAAAAGTTCAAATAGCCAAGCAGTTTAGCCTAGTGAAGGGACTAAGTACTAGCTTCTAACTAGCAGAGACCTCATCCTTTCCTATACTCAACCCTTGGGGATTTTCCATGTGCCAGGAACTCTTATAAGGAGAGGCCTCAGTGTATAGGCAGGAGGGGGAAGAGGGGTCCTGCTTTTACAAAGTTAATTTCCACACCACCACCAAATAAGATGATAACTATGGAAACATTAACAGAAGGGTGTGTTTAGAGAGGGATAAACTTGGAAAGGAAAGTGTAGAATAGACTAGAAAATGATAGGAGGCTAAGGGGTCTCCTTAGACAACATCAGGGGTACAGCATACCCACTGTTTGTTGGGTGGACAAATGAAGCTTGCTTTCTCCCACAGCTCTGGAGGAAAAAGCTCAACCAATCCCAACCACTTGACGGAATCCATTGGGTGAGTGTGAGTCTCTTCAGTGTAGTTGGGACAAATGTTTGTTTTCCTTTCTTCAGTATTTGAGATAAGATGCTTGGTAAACTCTTCTTCCTGACTTAAATGTTGTGCGTGCATGTGTGTGTTTAACACAAGGGAGATGTCTAAACCAAGAGGGACTTAACAATGTGAAACACTTGGCCCCCTCATTACCATCAGCAGCACCTTCAAACCCTTCAACTTTTCCAACATATAAGGAAAAAATTAAACCCACTTGCCTTATGTGTGACTTCCTGAGTGTTTATGGAGAAATTGGATTCAGGGTACTCGGTTCTGGAAACATTCACAGAAAGATTTTCTAGCAGGAGAAAATAAACAGTCAGAGGTAAACACATCAAGTGTGTTGTCCAGGAATGATAAATATTGTTAAGAAAGAGGGAATAGGGGGTTGGAAAGTAATAAAAGAGAAAGTAGATGTTTTTATTTGGAGGTTGCAGTTCCCCCATTTATTCATTATTTTTATCATATATTAACTGTTTCAGGTAATGCATTTCAATATGCCATTTTCAGAGCATTTAATCTATTTTGATAAATCTACTTCTATTATTCTTTCTTATCCCCCCCTTCCACACCCATGTTCCTTTCCCTTTCACTTCCATGAACCATTTTCTTCCTCTGAACTTCATATATGAGAGAAGGCACGTGACTCCTGTCTTTGTGAGACTGGGCTGTTTCCGTTAACTTGATACATTCCATCCATTTTTTCATGCAAATGACATGATTTTATTATTCTTCTTGGCTGAATAGAGCCCCATTGTGTATATATACACTGTGCTTTCTTTACCCATTAATCTGCTGATAGACAAGAAGGCTCATTCCTCAACCCTGGGTGTTCTGAAAGGTGTCATAACAAACACGGGTTTGGGTGTCTCTGCAGGGAGTGGACTGATCCCCTTGGACTTATCCCCGAGTGGTACAGCTGGATCATACAGCCATTCTATTTTTAATTTTCTGAGGAAAGAGGATACTCGGGTAGAGAGAGAAAGAGAGGCAACACTTTCAGCCGTGTGAAGGAGAGTTAGAGGAGACTCTATGATACAGAGGAAGGGTGGTGGGGAAAGTGGAACCTTGTATCTTCACAGAAGGAGGGGTTGGCCAGTGTGGCTGGAGCTTGGCACGAAGGGTGAGCAATGCAGCCATCTCATCAAAGGCAAGGGCTCCTACACCATGGAAAAAAGCTAAACTGTGTTCTCCATTCAGAGGGAAGCCAGGGAAAGCTTTGAATCATGGGAGTAATGTGAGCTGGTGCAATTAGCCTTTTAGCAGAAGCACTGACTGTTCTGTGGAAAATAAAAGCAAGGTTATGTTTTCATCTTGGATGGTTTCTGATGCATAGACATATTGGACAAATATTTCTCAGGAAAACAAAAGTCATCAACCTATTGTACATAAAAATGGACATCTCTGACCTTTAAATGAGTTGTTTTTTTTACTCCCCAAGAACAATCCAGAACTTGTAATGGATGTGGCTCTTTGTTTCCAAGACCTGGGAACAAAATGTTTCTTCAAGGCAGAGGTCAGCAAGTCTGTTGGCCAGAGGTAAGGCCTATTCAGCAAAATGATAATTTCCCATTCTAGGTTTTATTGTTTATATCATCTATACCTTTTTATAAGTGTCACAAACATGACATTTAGGCTAGAACACAAAGTCCCATTGCTCTATAGACTTCAGTGTCAGCAGAAAACTATTTTCTCCTGTGTTCTCATTGTTCTCAATAAACCAAAGCCTTAACATGTCCGCACTCAGTGCTTGTTCTGGAGATAAGGTTGATAAAGAGTTTATGTGTCATGTGTTTAGTTTTGTTGTAGAAGAGGGAGGCTACCTATAAGATGGATTTGTGCTGCCCTACAAAAGAAGGGATACGAAAATGAATCTGTACGTATCTTTGTTCTAGACAGAAGAAGAGTGTGTAGTAGAGGTTTCTTGGCTTAGACTGTTTAGCTTCTTCCTCTAACTTATCCCTTCGGCCCCCTGGGAATTACAATTTTTCGTAAGTAGTAAGGAAAAACAGCTAAGAATTGTTACTGTTAAAGAAATACAGAAGTCCTTGGGTCTTGATTTTTGCTGTTTTAGGTTTCTGCTTCAAGATGCTTGTTATTAGAGAATGCATAATGCCCACCAGGGGAATTTCTGCTTGAGTTTTTCCGATTGACCCAGCAGGTCATTTGACAGAAGCTTGTACAAGGCATTTTGGGAGGATCGTGGGCTTTGAAGTCAGCCTGGAAAGTTGAGTCCTGTCCCCAAGATTCTTGCTAGGTGGCATTCCACAAGTCACAAAAGTCTTTCCCCAGGAAATGAGGAGCCAGGGAAACTGCTGACTGTAAAGCACTTTGAAAATACTGGTCGTTGTCCTCAGTTTTGATGATCATTGTTTTTATTTCCTTGGCCAGTTTCTCCTTCTAAGGATAAATTTACTTAACAAACTTGTTTGAGTTCCTGGTAACATCTTTACTTTGGAAGAGCATGTTCTAATGACTCAACTCCGGGTAGCACACATCTAAAGTTTGGAAGAATGAAGGTCTTATTAGAAGGTTCTGGGACTGATAGTTCAGGAAACTTAACTACAGCTTATCTTGAGGAGTGGGCATCAGTCCAGAGCTAAGGACCGCAGCAGTGTGTGAGGATGAGTTCTGTTGGAAAAAAGCAGGGGAGAGTCTTCACAAGAAGAGGTAACTCAATGGCCTGCACAGAGACAAAATAGACTGAGAAAGAACCTGTCCCAGAAGGAGACCAGCCTGGTGAAGGACCAGGCACCAGACAGAAATCCATCAGGAAGCACACCCCTTCACTTATATCAGGTACACATGCATCCAGTGAACATAGCCCTAGCTGGCCAGCTTGTCATTTTTCCAGCATAGCTGTCAACCGAAGGCTGAGAAAAGGAAGGAAGGACAGGTCCCCACAGGCCTAGTGACAGGCACAGGAGAGAGTGATAATGACAGTGCTTTGTGGCCAGGCAGCAGCTAGTCCAGACCAAAAAGTCTGCCATGAGAAGGAGGGTCTTAGAAAGCTTTCTTACCATTATTCCCTACCTTACACCCCTACACACACACACACACACACACACACACACACACACACAGAAACACACACTCACTCCCCAAACACACACAATCTACACACAAACATACACACATATCCCTCAAATACACACAACCCATATACAAATATACACACACTTATACCAAACACACACAAGCACACAATCCATACATAGATATGTACATATATCCTCACTCCTCCTACACAAAACCCATACACAGATACATACACACATACTCACTGCCATTCTAAACACACACACTATACACACATACTATACACACATCCTTACTCCAAACAAAGACAAACCCATTCACATACACCCTCAACACAAAAATACACAACTCATATATACACATACATACACACATACTCACCCCAAAAACACACAACCCATATACAAATATACACACACTTATACCAAACACACACAATCCATACATAGATATACACCTATATCCTCACCCCACCCACATACAACCCATACACATATACATACACACATACTCACTGCCATTCCAAACATACACACTATACACACACGCATGCACATACACACACACAAACTCTTATTCCGAATACACACAAACCGATACGCACATACCCTCACCCTAAACACACACAACCCATAAATACCCATACATAAACACACACACACACATACTCACCCCAAGCATACACAACCCATATACAAATATACACACATGGATACCAAACACACACACATAAACCATATAAAGACACATACACACATATAGCCCATACACTCATACTCACCCCTTTACCCCAAACACACACAGCTCATACACACACACTTATCCCAAACACCCAAACACATACAACCCATAGACAAATGACCCCCTCCACAGGGGGGGCTACAGCTACTTCTCCAACAAAGGCTCTAGAGTTAGAAAGCTCCAGTTTCAACCCTGTCTCATCACAATATCCATGTGGTTTTGAACAAATTTCTCAAACCTTCTCTAACACAGGTGCTCTGTAAACTCATAAGTAAAGGGGAGGAAATGATGTCATGTACAGGAAGTGAGACAGACGTATGTTGCTGAGCCTGGCACGTAATGTAGACTGGCTGAGTAGGATGGATGAAGACAAAACCAAGAGTCCAGTGCTGGAGAGGGGGAGTGGCTCCACAGAAAGATGGTTTTTGTGGAGAAGGGGCAAGCCAAGCCAAATGCCAGATTCCCAAAGAGGCAGAGCTTATTAACAGGAAATCTCTTGCCTGAGACTCTGGGTTGGTTCTACAGTGTTGCACAAGGCTGTGTACCTGGAGAGAGTCAAAAGAAGGCACGCTGTGTCTAGAAATATGGTGGGTATAGCATCTCACAGCAAGCAGAGGTGAGAGAGAGCTGTCCTGGAATGGAAGTGGGTACAGTAGTGCCACACATCCACAGGCAAATTCGGAAGCCCGATAGAGACTGAGTTCTGAGGTAAAAATCCCAGAGAGCTGGAAGTTGGCTTAAACAATAACCAGGACCCAGCCTGAAATGTTCGGGAGAGTAACACATGAGTAACTGTGGATTTAGTAATAGATGAGCCAGGGTGAGCGAGAAAGTAAATGAGCAAGATTGAGCCCAGCTGCTTGGCTTTTGGACGAATTCCAGAAGAGAAGGGCAGAGTTACCCAAAGGGCGAAGAAAGCCTTCTTTCCAAACAGAAAGGTAAAGATTGAGAAGAACATCGAGTTGGAAACGAGAGAAGATGACACAATATTTAAATGGTGGCCTCTGTCTTAGCGCAGAACGAATCATGTATTCTGGCTAGTCTTGTGCCTGACACAACAAACTCAAGTCATCTGAAAGGAGGGAACACCACTTGAGAAAATGCCTAAATAAGATCCAGCTGTAAGGAATTTTCTTAATTAGTGATCAATGGGGGAAGGGCCCAGCCCATGGTAGGTGGTGCCATCCCTGGGATGGTGGTCTTGGGTTCCATAAGAAAGCAGGCTGAGCAAGCTGTGGAAAACAAGCCAGTGACCAAAACACTTCTCCATGGCCTCTCTTGCCTCCAGGTTCCTGCCCTGTTTGAGTTCCTGCCCTGCCCTGACCTTTGGGGGAATGAACAGTGATATGGATGGGTAAACAGAATAAAGCCTTTCCTTTCTCAACTAGCTCCTCGGTTCTGGTGTTTAGTTGCAGCAATAGGAATTCTATCTAAGTCAACAGTCATCTAGGAGGAGTCAGGGGAGGATGAAGCCAGGGCTTGAACTGTGGGGAATTTGTGACGGAGCTGACTAGAGATGAATCAGTCCACGGTTGTGGCTTGTGCTTCTCTGAAATGCACCTACCCAGGCTGGGGTTCAAATGAAAACAGAAAGTCACCTATAAAATTGGCCAAAAATAGTAAAACCAACCTCCACTCTCCACCTTAGCTAAAACCAATTGCCTGCGCTGCCATCTCCGATTCCTACCACAGCTTCTCTCTCTAACACGACTGGACAGTTTCGGTCTCATGTATTCCCAGTGCAGGCTCAGCTCAGTGAGACCACCCAGGCCTCATCTTCATTTCCCCAGTGCGAGCCTTGGTGGTAATCCTGACCAATTTAGCAACGTGTCTCCTCACGCAATACCTGATTCAACATCTGAATCTTCATGTTTGAGGCTAGATGGGTCAACATCACATGCCTTACTGTCTTGTCCCTCAGGGTCTTTCAAAGGACACACTCAGGTGTGTGATCACGTGATCGTCTGGACCTCCAGAAGCTGCAGGTTCAAAACCCGTCATCGTGAGCTTGAGAGGGGCTAACCTGGGGCTAATTATTACTTCTGCAGCAATAAGTATCCTGTAGACTGCTTCAGAAATTAGCTCAGTGCAGAAATTGAGGTCATGTGGCTTTCTGAAGTACAAGGACAGATGGTATACAGGCTCAATTTTGCCTTCAATTTCTCTTTGAAGTTAATAGGCATGGCAGGTACTTATCTAATCATGCCGTTTGGACCAGCATGTTCTGCACATTCAGGACTTTGTAATGAGATGCAATGTTTATGTTCCAGGCTCTTCCCCACAGACTGCAAAAATACCCTTTGCTCAATCCTGTCTAATCATTACAAGTGTCAACAGTCAAAGCTAATGACAGAAAGTAGGTTTATAGGGCAGTAACCCTGCCTGCTTGGCACAAAAGGCCTATTCCCAGAAGGGAAAAAAAGAGATCTAAACAATTATGTGAACCTTGGTGTAGCTAAGGGAGTGGTAGTGATTTGGAGAATTTCAAAATCATGGGTTTTTTTGTTTGTTTGCTTGTTTGTTTGTTTGTTTTGTAAAGAATGGAATTGAGTCTACATTTAGATGTGTGGGCAGCATTGGAAGGCTGGTGTTATGTAAAGGACTGGATAAGGTCTTATCCTCTTTTTTTTGAAAGATCAAGCTTAAAATTCTCCCAAATTTTCTTCTGTGTGTCCATCAATCAAAGCATGGAAGGAGTCCCTTTTAAAGTTCAATTTGATGTACTGAATATTTACCAAGTACTTTCTGGGTTCCTAGTGGCGACTTGGCTGTGGAGAGTCACAGACTGTGAGAACTGAAAGACAATTACTTGTCTATGTGCTTCTATATCTCTGTGCTATAGCCTGATTTTCAAACCTGGATGCTCCGTGCAGACCCTCTCAGAATGAACTGCCTCAGAATACCTTAAAAACTGGTTACATACACAGGTATGAGGGCCCCCAGCCCAGAAATTCTTGTTAGATGGATCTATAAAAGCATTTGGAGGTTTCGCACTGTTAACCTTAGCTACAGTTTTGTAGAAAGCAAGAACCCAGTGCTATGTTTCTGGCTCAGTAACCGGGAACCTCTCCTGGGATGTGAGACATGTTCTCAGGCCACTGATGTGCTGACAGCTTTGGGAAAAGAAAGTTTAGTTGTGGTCCTAAAGTAATCTCTGCCCCTATTCCTATTGGATTCCTTGTTTTTGAAGAAATAATAGCTTAATTTTTGAAAAGCCAAAGGTGTGTGTGCACCAGCATGTGCATGTGTGCTTGTGTACATACATGAGCACCTGTGCATATGCGTGTAAATGCAGTGCCCTCGGAGGCTGGAGGGGGGGGATCAAATCCCCTAGAACAAGAGTTACGAGCAGTTGTGAACCAACGGTCATTGCTTCTAGAAGCTGAACTCCGGTCCTGTGTAAGAGCAGTGTGTGCCCTTAGCTGCAGGGCCATCTCCCCTGTCTACAACAGCAGCTTTGTCAAAACACAAAAAGCAAAGGACAAACAAACAGAAAAACCCATTCATATCTACATTTGTTTCATCATTTTAGATAGTGGGCTTAAGCCAATTTCTTTGTATGGTTTTATTTGCCTGCTGCATTGTGTTCTGATAACACACACGTGTGTGTACCACCCCCCAGACTGCAAACTTGCTCACATTAGTGAATAGGATATCTGGAGTCTGTTTCTTTCGTGGCAATGCAGGATCGTTGGCTCGTCACCTCCCTAAGTGTGTGTTGTTCATATGGAGTCTACTGCCCACACTTGCTCTCTCTGTGATTCCATATGTTTACACAGTGGCAGAGTTTAGGGGTTTGTCCTATTGGCATACAGCAAAGACCAGAAGTCTTTTTTTTTTAAGTCTACCTTGTGTTTTCAAGAAAAACAAAACAAAACATAAAATAAAAGTGGAAGTGATCAAGTTCGAACACGATTCTCAATTCATTATTTTCTCTTTGCTCTTTGTTCTGTGCAAACACTTGGCTTGGTGTTGATGCAACACCTTCCTCTCAAAATCCAGAGACCTAATCCCTCAGCCTCCCAGTCACTCCAGAATGACCTTGGGGAGGGTATTGTTTACACTTGACTGAACCTGGGACTCTTCTTGCTTCCAGCTCTGGGAAGGGACTAGGAAAACCTGCTGAACCAGCTCAGCCATTTCAGACTATAAACAAGCAGTCCAATGGGAGTAGGGGCAGAGATTACTTTAGGACTGCAATTAAAGCCCTTTCCCAAGGCTGTCAGCACATCTGGCTGAGCAGTGGCCTGAGACCATCTCTCACATCCCAGGAGACATTGCCGGTTGCTATGGCAGGGATGTGGTACTAAGTGCTTGCATTACACAAACTGCCGGTGGGTTTTTATTCGATGGACCTTGCTTTATCAAAACCACGTTATTCACATATGTGCCCAATGCCTCCTCATGTATAGATACATGGTTTCCATAGTCTACGCATAGAAACAGTGGAAAGTCTAATGCTAAAGTCTCATTAGCGGTAACAAAATTACACACCCTTCAAAGGTTAATTTGTCTGGGGGCAAACACTTGGGAAATAAACAAGAAAGACTATTTAGATAACAAATGTGGGAGGTAGCTGTAATGGTGTCATTCTCCTTTTGTAGCACAAACCTACACTAATTTTTAAATAAAATTTCACTCTGATGACTTGGGAGACACAGAAGAAACAGTCACTGTGCATTCTGCCCCGTCATATTTGAGGAGAGAAGACTATGTATATTTTATTGAATGAATTAATGAAAATATTCATAAAAACAACAATAAAGGGGCTAGAGAACTGGCTCAGTCTCTTGCAGAATACCTGTGTTCAGTTCCCAGCACCCACACTGTGGCTCCTAATCACCTGTCACCCCAGCTCCAAAAGATTTGAGACTCTCATCTGACTTCAGCTGGTACCCAGGCACACATACAGTAAGCATATATATATATATATATATATATATATATATATATATATATATATATATATATATATATACATGCAGGCAAACAGTCACACACATAATGTAAAAGAAAGAAACCTAAAAACAATGGTGAAGGCCCCAGATGAATGAGATAAATATCAGCTTTAATTCAGAGGAGAGGCTTTTCAAGGTGGACGAAAAAGAGAAAGTTGGCTTGTGGGTTACAGATTTGGAGGACATGGTGAAGGCCAATCAGCTTCAAGGTTTACCCTCAGAGGCAATGAATGTAGTGAGCTATCTTGGGGGCATAGCTGCATCCAAGGCTAAGGAGTGGGGCAGAAGTGTTCCTGGGAAGCTGGGGAAAAAATGGCATGTTAGAACAGTGGTTCTCAACCTGTGGGTCAAGAGTCCCTTCAAAGGGTTGCATACCATATATACTTAATACCAAGTATACTCATTATGATTTGTAAAGGTAGCAAAATTACAGTTATGAAGTAGGAGTAAGAGTAATTTATGGTTGGGGTCATCGTAACACGAGGAACTGTATTGAAGTGTTGAGGAAGGTTGAGAACCACTGGGTTAGCATCTGTGGACTTGTGTAAAGAGCAAATCAAGTCCTGAGTGAATCTATATTGTTGACACGGGTACAGCCATGTCAAGGACCTTAATGCCTCAGCCCCATGGGAGTGGCAAAGACTTCCCCCAGTGAGGCTCAGCAAAGATTTCCTTGGGCTAGAGTGAAAATGCTCACTGTAGCTTTTCCCCCACAGATGCTTATGAACCAAAGGCTGCCCCTTTCAGAGATGGCTCCTGCAGAGATTAGTTAACCCTGCTCTTTGTCTGTATGTGTATGTAGTAACCGTGACTCTGTGTTTATCTGTGTGTGATAACCCTACAGCTCTATTCAACTGCACAAACTGAAAAAAAACAAGCTTCTCTGGGACAGATCCCAGACCACTGGCTCACAGCTTCTCCATGCATCTTTCTTTCGTTCCCTTCCCACTCCAGTCACAGAGGCTTGGGTTCAAACCCCAGCTTGACCATTTTCTATCTGTAACTTGGCTCCAGGTCTTTAAAATTTGGTGCCTTTCCTTACAAAAACAGGGTGGGGGGAAGATGCTGTCATGGATCCCATTGCTTACTTTGAGGAGTAACGGGATAGTTTGTGCTACAGTCTACAGTTTATACACAACAAACAGCCAGCACGTCAGAGGGATTCAACCATGACCACTTCTGAATGCTCAGCCATGACCACTTCTGAATGGTCAAAGGGAAATTGCTATTTTCCAGATACACCTATAGCATCTCTTCTAGGCATTTTTCGATGACCTATACATTTCTTCTGAGACCATTGCTTTCTTCCTTTTCCTCCCTGATCTAGGCTGCTCTATGAGCACAGGCTGGAATACTCTGAGCCCCCTTCTTTCAATGTTCAGACACCACAAGGCTGGGCTTTGGGACTTTTAGTGTTAAGGACAGCCCCCACATGCTCTCTGTGCCTCAGAGTGCTTTGCTTTGCCACCTATAATATGACCAGCGATGGCTCAAGGAGGGAATCAGCACCCACTACATACCCATGCTTTTCTTCCCCCTTTGAAAAATTCAAGTGTGACCCACATTAGGTACTTTACAGCAAGCATGCTAAGCCTTGAGCAACTTGGTTTTGGAGGAATGAACAATGAGTCAGAATGGGAACATTCAAAGAAGCCCACAAAACATTTCTTCAAGAAAAGATTTGTGGGTAAGGAAAATGATGCTTGGATAGCTAATATGCTTTGCATGTGATCATGTAGAATAGGTATCCTCATGAAAACTGGAGAGCTATTTGCACCTTGCACTAACCTTTCTTGTTTATTCATGGAAGTATTAATTGCTTTATTTCTTATTTCCTCTAAGTTAGGGCAAAGGGCAGCTCCTGATATTGGGTCCAGCAAGAACAAAACAAAGTAAGACTATGCATGGCCATTTGTTTTGTAAAGTGCTGTCCTTTATAGGGAAACCTTAGGTATTGTTCTTTCCCTGGGACAGCCATTGAGTCTTAGTTGCTAAAAGCATCTCTCAACAGTCTATATAGACAGATTATACTTTTGACTAGACTTCAGTGACTCTTTGAGGGACAAGAAATATCATTTAGAAGTGGGTTGATTTTTTTCGTTGTAATTGATCTTCAATCTTATGAAGCAGGAGCCCTCAAGGGGTCTATTTTCATAAAATGTCCACTGAAAGATTTGCTTCAGTCTGAGCCAACTGGTGGACCACTGATTTCCAGTGCTCAGATGATGAATACTCTGTGTTTCCCAGCCATGCCGGGAGGATCTCGCTCTGTGGTCTGTGACACAGAGTAGAAAAGTCATTCTTAAGGGCTCCTAGCACAGCTATCTTTGTGCTCCTCCACTGAGCTGATGTTTGGTGACTTGAGGACACAATGCATGTATCACAACTTCTGCCCTGATGTCTAAAGTGCTCCTGGGTCAGAGCCCCTGGGCTTTTTTTTTAATATTTTATTTCCTGTGCTGTTTGGAGGGTCTCAGATAAACCCTTAGGAAGTTTGTCAGCTGGTCTGGTTGACTAGCAGGATTTCAGTTTCCCATAATCAGATGGCCATTTAATCACCATCTTTGCCGTTGGGTTCCCAAGTTAATAGAGCTCTGAAAAATATAATCCTTTCTAATTAACTTTTATCACATGGTTTAATGCTATAAAGACTTTTACCAGGGGGCTCAGGTCATGGTAAAAATAGCCGTCTTTTCACTCATGTGAGGGGCTTCTCTGCTTGCTTTGAAACTGAAGTGTGCCCGGGTAGTTATAACTTTTCTTCAATCCTTACATCTGGGCTTCCTTATTGGCTTTGATTCTAAAAGAGTGGCTAGACAGTGCTCCTCAGATTGGACTGGGAGTCTGAAGACATTCTGGCCCCATGAAGTCTCAGTAGTTCCAGTGACCACAATGTGGTTGACATTGTCCCAGTAAATGACAGGGATTGAGAGATGGAGAAACCACACAGCAGTAAGAACTGTCAAGCTTCTACACTTACTGTGTGCCAAAAGAGGAGCCCAGTGGTTTATATGTGTTCTGTTATCTGATTTTCACTATAGTCCAAGAAATGCTTCTATATTCCTACCTTACCGATGTGACCATTGAGGCTCTAAAAGGCCGACTTATCTGCCTAAAGCCAGATACACAGCGACAGACATAATTTGGACTCGTGGGCTGTTGAATTCTGGAACCTACACTTTAACTGTTATACTAGTTTAGTTCTGTGCAGACACTGCCAGCATCAAGAACAAAGTGTATCTAGATATAAATAACACATAAATATAGGCAGGCCTGGTTCATGGGCATGTTCCTTTAGAGCTCTAAGGAACAAGTTAGCTTTGTGACTTTGACAGAAAACAGAAGGTAGGTTGTAAAGTTTCTTGGGTAATTCTAGGTATTTGGACACCTGTTCAGCTATTCTGGGATTCTGTGGTGGGGGTAAGGGGATATAGGGAGGGTGAGGTCATTATTGTACAAAACCACTTCCTGAAAGCTTGACTTCAGGAAAAGCAGGAACATTAAAAATACCCATTGTGTGGGAACCATGGTCAGAACATGACTCACATTTACCAATTGTGTCCATAGGTCACAAAGGATTTGAGGAACATAGGAGATATTCATACAAGACTGTGTCTGTGGGTGGTTCGTTATGAAATGTTCAGTAGCTTGAGAATCATGTTACCATTTCAAGACTGACATTTACAAGTCTTCCTGGAAACTGTGAGGCCAGACTTTTCCATTCATACATTGATATGCAATCAGTTGTCCACCTACTAAGTACAACGACCTGCATTTGTTCCCTTAGGATATTGAAAAAGAAGTACATTGCATCCTTGACATTTACAGTGTGTAGGAAGCACCTGCAGGAAAATGGTCTTTTTTTTTGTAAATTTGCCTATGTCTTTGCTTTCACAAAAGGGGTACCAACCCTTAAAGGAAGATGCTCCAGTTCATTTCTATCACAAAGAAAGATCTCTAAGTAAATCTGCCAACTCCAAGACCTTATTTCCAGCAATAATTGAGAGGGGCTTGGCCTGGGCTTGGTAGGTACTTTTTCTGTCATTGTAAGAATGAGACTGAGTAAAGGGAACAGAAATTATTAATTGAATGCTCCTGTGTGTGTGTGTGTGTGTGTGTGTGTGTGTGTGTGTGTATGTGTGTGTGTGTGTGTGTGTGTGTGTGTGTATGTGTGTGAGTGTGTTTTAAATTGGGCTGAGAATGTCTTTGTTTATTATTTGAAATTTATATATTTTATTTGAAATTACATATTCTAAATAAGATACATACACATGTACTACAAAAGGCAGTAATAATTATCTATCTCCTAGGAAGTTACCCCCAATACAAGCTCCAGAATAGTATAAATTCTTTGTGCTTCTCTATGCCTTCTTCCTCAGTACCAGCATCCTATTCTCCACTTCAGAGGAAGCCATTGTCTTTAAATTGTGCTTACAAGGTACAGAGTGGAGGTCTCATCTCCTTCAGTCTGTTCACGATGAGGCAAAGCTGAAAGAGACATACAGAGAACTAGCTTAGTACCCGGGGTTCATTTTATCATGAGAGACAGAACAAGATTGATGACCATGTTTACTTCCATACATGTTTTTAAATGAAAACATAGTGTCAGGCAAAGGATCATCTGAAGATCTTGGTATTGGAAGTGAGTTCAGGACCCATCCTCATGGAGGACTCTGTAAAAATGGGGTGAATATGAAGACTAGGGTGGTGGCTCATCCAGGAAGAGAACTTGCTGTGAAAGTGTGGAAACTGGACTTAAATCCTAGAATCCATATAAAATAGTATATGCAGTCACGTATGCATCCAAAATCCCAAATGTCTGGGAGGACAGGAAACAGGAGGGTCACTAGGGTTTGCTTGCTACCAACCTGGTGAATAAGGTGGAAGAGAACAGAACAGGGCACTTGATCCTTTCCTCTGGCTTCCATTAAGATGCACCTCCCTGGAAATCCTTGTGGCCATTCACACACACACACACACACACACACACACACACACACACACACTGATTGACACCTGCAATTACATGAGAAAATTATAAGTGCACAACCAGCAATATAACTCAGGTCAGTAGATGGGAGAGACTCATGACACCTAAGCTCTCATCTGTGGGTGAAACTCCCAGGAAAGCTGAGGACAGAGACAAACTCTTCCCAAAGTGCTGGCTGCAGAAGGAATAGGGAAAGATGGAAAGATAGACTCCCAGCAGGAACAAGACAGGCTTTCACACTGTGCACAAGCAGAAAGCTACAGGCCTGATACCCACCTGTTTATTACTCTTTGGGAACTGGGGAATTGGAACAGTTCTAGGATACCGCAGATTGATGCTATCCAGATCTTTGTCTTGGGGTGGGGTCACTAGAATGTAGGAGCTATAGCTCCTCGGATACAGCATTTGGGAAGAATTGGGAAATAGTTTCCAAGACTCTAAAAAGGAAATGAGCTGCTTCTGCTGGCAAGGGAGACAGTGCATCCCAGAGATTGCTTTAATAACCCACAGGGCAGTGGGTTCAAAGGACAATAAAACAGGACTCAAAAAGTCACACTGGAATGCAGAGGGAGTAGAAGCTGAGGCCTTTCATGACCCTCCCATTGCATGCTTATTCATGGAAAAGTGATGTAAATAATCAATTCACACAGCTGCAATGACAAGCAGCAAGGGAAAACAGAATAGTAGCAGCCTAGCAATAGCCAAGATCATGCAGCTAAAAGATATCTCATTAATGGAGGAAGCATGTCATTGGAGCTGTGCTTTGAGAGTATAAAGCTTTGAGATACTTTCAGGCAGTTCTTTGTGCTTCTTACTTGCATTTAAACATGTGAGATTCCAGCTTCCTCTTTATGATATCATGTCTGCCATGTCTTGGTGCTATGCCTTTCTGCCATAATGGTCTCTTATCTCTTTAGGATTATAAGCCAAACAAGTTCTTTTTTTAATGGCTTTGGTTATGGTATTTTATCCCAGCAACAAAAAGTAATGAATGCACACATGAATGGGATCAGTGACCCCAGAGAGACCCTTCCCTCTCTCCACAATAAAAAAGCAGCCACTTAGGATGTTAGGGTCCAACAATTCTCTGAAGGAAGACCCAAGACTCAGAAAGTATGGCAACACAGACAAAGACATTCAAGTCCCTTTTATAACAGAACTACTTAATTGCTTTTGAGATAACAACAGACTTCTAAAGCCTAAAGCACATCCCAAGGGGTTACAAAGACCATTAACCAAAGGTCATAAAAAAGAAATACATCATGGGACCACAGTTGCAAATATAGGAGATATAATATTAACTGGGTTTGTCTATACAAAACTTCAAGGAGAGCTTAGTTATGGTTTTAACTTCCATAAACTTGTAAGATATGATGAATGTTAAGCCAGATAATTACTTCTAGTAAATATGCATGTAGACATCCTCTGTTATAAGCTTCTTATTCAATTATGACAGAAATTTATATGCAAACTCATAGTGAACATTTTACCAGGTGATCACAAGCTCTGAAAGTAATAATACATGTGCTAAGAACAAAGGGCAGAGACAGGCCTCCCTCCCGTGTCCTTTCCAAGACTTTCTTTGTGCAATTCCCTGCTGAGATAGAACAAAGGCTGCTTTACCTAGCTTCCTCTGTTGTACTAGGAGGTGCTAAACAGGAGACTGCAGCTTTTCACTTCAAAGCAACCCAGACTGGCAGATCAACTGCTGAAGCAAAGTACCTTACACTTAGGATGGATAGCAAATGACTTATGGCCTAGTTTCTGAATGGAGACAAAATGGCATAAAAAGGATACTTCAATGAATCAGGAAGACTGTCTTCACCAGACATTGAATCTAGTAGAGCCTTGTCATAAGCTTCCTGAATTCTAAAACTGAGAGAAATAAAATTAAAAATGTTATTAGCACTTAGTCTAAGTGATTCTGTTATATAGTTGTCGAAATGGATTAAGACAATAGATAAAATGCTGAGTGCCACCCATTATTTAACTAACATAATAATAGCAATAAAGTAGTATTTGCTCATCTAAAATGCTTGTTAGAAGATCACAATAATGTGGAGAGATGCTTCAATAATGCCCACTGAAGGGACATAATAGAAAGACTTCCCTGATGCCTGAGATGTCACTACTGTATGAAAGCGCTATAGATGCATGACAAGCTTCCAGGGTAATTCAGATGCTGCCAAGATCCTCACCACCACCAGTTATGAGACTGCTGCTGTTGGAGCAATGTGTGTTGGGACCATTCATGTATCTGATGCTAAGCCTATAACTGGTCCCCAAAGCACACAACCTTAACTGTTCAGCATCTCAGAAGTGTTTTGTTGTTGTTGTTTTGTTTTTGTTGTTTGTTGTTTGCTTGTTTTTATTAATGTTATTGTTTCTATTTTGGTAGTTTTTAAAATGTAGTTAGTATACTGTCCTTGGTTCAGACCTCAGATATTAAGGCTGGGTGGGAAAACATTAAATACTAAAGAGATTTATTCTTTATTTTTATATTGTGCTGAAAACTAATTTTTTTCCCCAATGCTACTTGTTAAAAGCTTGGCCCTAACTATAAACTATTCAAGACCAGACTTTTTAAAGAACCTCCTTAAGACATTTTTTCATGCAAGCCAATTTCCAATGGGCCTGACCTGTGAGCTTCTACACATGTCCAGTCATGCTCAGACATGTCTGATTCTTTTGGTAACAAACCCTGCTCAAATGCAAATCAGGACCTCTGAAATGCTATAATTATTCTTCTTTTGCAGTGTGATTTGATATGGCCTTTTAATTTGACAGTGTTTCTATATTTTATACTTACATAGAAAAATCAAAGATCAACCTACATTAATATGAATTGATTTCTTGTGTTATATAGTTTTAATATAACTTTCAAAAATTTCTAATTCAAAACATGTTTAAAATATCCAGCAATTTATAAAAAAAAAATTAATAATATTTTATCACATACAATTTTTACTCTTTTGAAAAACAAATGTTAATAATATGGTGCCCCTTTATGCTTCCATTCTGCATGTTTATACAAATAGATATAAGTGTGTGCTCCATCTATAGGAAGGTATCGTGAACATGCAATGTCCATAGCATGGTACATGTTTGTCTTTTCACAATGTAAGAATTAGTGAGAAACAAGCTCACAATATACAGTGGTTTTGGTGGCAGTAATTTGCTAAGTAGTCCTACTTTCTTTGATATCTGGATGTGGCAAACACAGGTTATTTTATTTTAATCTTAATTGTGTGTCTGTGTGCATGTGTATGCTATAGAATAGCTAGTGACAGAGGGGTTAAAGAGGCTGCAACAGAATGAAGAGTCACAGAGAGGTAGAAGCTGTAAAGCTCACAGGAATGCAGAGACAACCTAGAATCATATAAATAGTCTTATAGGAGGAGATGTCTGTACTGTCACTATTGTACCTACCATTGGGGGAATCTCTTGCTGGGACAGCCATTGTGGCTTACAGGCTTACAGCTGAGTAAGACTATTGTTTAGTGTTTTCTCTTGGCATCTTTATAGCACCTCTGAGAGCTATACCCCAGGGAGGACGCTTCTGGATCAGTACCAGAATGAGTCTTCTAAGTTCTGTCTCTGAAGTTTGTGATGTCATCAGTAACAAAAATTTAGCTTCAAGCATTTGGAGGGAACTGAGAGCAATAACTAAATCTTAAATTATTTTAGGAGTCTCTTGGACGCACTTGACCATCAACTTAAAGAAAGGTTTCTCTTGCTATAGGTATTTGTTAGATAGTCCATAGTTCCTGGGGAAGTACTATCATTCTGTGTGGCATAATTTTATACACAAACATACACACTTACACACTACATTTCAGGGTACAAGATATTTCTTTGTTAGAGAAAGGACTGAAGGATCTGAAGGGGTTTGCAACCCCATAGAAAGAACAAGAGTATCAACCAACCAGACTCTCCTTCCCAAGCTCCCAGGGACTAAACCACAACCAAAGAGTACACATGGAGGGACCCATTTTTCAACCACATATGTAGCAGACGGTAGCATTGTCTGGCATCAATAGGAAGAGAAGCCCTTGGTCCAGTGAAGGCTCCTTTTAGGGGAATGCCAGGGTGGTGAGATGGAAGTGAGTGGGCAGGGGAACATCCTTATAGAAGCAAGGGGAAGAGGATTGGAGAGGGGAACTGGGAAAGGGGATAACATTTGAAATGTAAAGATGTAAACTATCCAAATTTTAAAAAGAAAAAGATATTTTCTCATAGCCTTTTCAGATATCCATGATGTTATTTATTTCTCCTTTCTTGTTCAGCCTCCCTCTGTACCATCTTCCTTCCTCTCCCCCAGTTCTTCATTTATGATACTTGGGTACCACTCACTCTATGGAGCTCCTTTTCCCTGCCTGGTGCCCAATGCCATAGTCCCTGTCTACTTTCCTGGTTTCTATGGTCACTCCAGATTAGTTTTAATAGTCAACTTGACACAACTTAGAATCACTAGAAAAGAAAGGTTGGCCTGTGTGCATGTTTTGGGGTGATTGTCTTGAATGTTAATTGGTATAGGGGGTGCCCATCCCACTGTGAGAGGCACTATGTCATGAGCAGGGTCCTTAATGATATGAGTGAAGAAAGCTAGTTGGAAGCAGAAGCAGACAACATGGATAGTTTGTTTCTCTGCCCTTGACTCTTGCTGCACTGTTAACTAATTGCTGCCTTGATGTCCCTGCAGTGATGGGCTACAACTTGGAATCATAAGACAAACAAACCCTTTCCTTCCCTATGTTTATGGTCAGGGAGTTTTGTCACAATAGAGATGGAACTGGAATACTAATAGAAAGAACTTTCCATAAAAACAATAGGGGAAATAACTGCCAATACACTTGATTGTGCAGAACATTAGAAACATTAATCAACAGCAAAGAAAGGAAATCATTAATACAAAAGAATTCTTGAAACTAATTAAATTGGTACTTTCATAACAATGGGACATTATGATGTTTTTAAAAAGGAAAGTAAATCCAAGTCATAAAGGAGAAAATTATAATTTGAAAAAGTATGTAAGGAGATAGTTTAATATATTTATTTAATTTTTTGAACATTGAATACAGTGCATTCTGATCACATTTGTCTCCATTCTTCCCTCCAACTCTTCCAAGATCCCCTCCCCTGAAATTAATGTCCACCTTTTTTGTGACACAGTTCTGCTTGTGCTTTTCATGTCTTTGAGTGTTGGGGTACCCACAGGAGCAGAGCCAACATAGCAAAGGTTATATCATCAAATAAAACTGATTCTCCCTCTCCCAGAACCATCAACTTTCAGTAGTTCTTAGCTAGGGAAAGGGCATTCATGAGTCCCCCCCCACCCAATGCAGGAATGTTGACTGACTTGATCATAGTTGGAGAAAATTCATCATGAGTTCAGCAATCTTTACATGTTTCTGCATTAACCACCATACACTGCACAAAAACTTCATGGTGAGTTTCAGAAACTGCAGTAATCTATGGGTAGAAAGATATATGTTTAGAGGGCAATTTTATACTATATCTATTTAGCAGAGTAGTAACAACAGATTTCCCTTTTGTATCCTGTAAGCTCTCAGTCTTGTGTTCTAGGTCAGACTTACAGCACTAGACATTTGTTTCCTTCTGTTGAGAAAACCTTAAATCCAAACAAAAGGGGGATGGTTACAGCTACAACATTCATACCACTATTGTGCCAATAGGCATATCTTGCCACACAAGTCATTACTGTAGTTCTCAGCTGGGTAAGACTGTTGATGACTCACCACATAATAGCATACATAATACCTCTGGTATTACACAAGCTAGGAGCCTGGAGAAAGCTTCCTGTTTAATATCAAGCTGATTTCTCCATGTCTTGTGACCAATGGATGGTGTATCTTAAACAATAGGAATTTACTATCAGGTTCTGGTGGACAAATAAGAACAATGGCAATAGATTGTATTGGTTTTGGTTTTGGGGACATCCCTAACTAACAATATCAGGGGCAGTGTCCTATACTTTGCACTGGGCCTTCTATTTGGCAACCTATGTTTTCTGAGAACATTATCCCTAAAGTCTTTTATTTTGGAAAAATAATCTGTCTGACTATGTATGTATGTTTGTATGTATGTATGTATGTATGTATGTATGTATGTATGTATGTATGTATCTGTTCTCTATATTTAAGCACATAAAGTAGTAGGTTTCCATATATCTGTGTCAAAGGTCCTTAGTATTAGTTATCCTTTCCCATCCTTTAATGTCTCTTACCTCCCACTCTTTCCCCCACTTAAACTTCCCTCCCCATTATTATTCTTTTCCTCAACATATGAAATGATAATCTAAAGGAGAGTATTTAGCATATTGGGTAAATTGACTCATGTCATTTTGAATTACTTCATTCTCTGAAAGAAACACATTAGGCAAGAGCCTTAGTGACTTGGCATTGGCCCGACCCTTGTTAGGATAAAGTGATCGGTATTCATCTCTACCCTTCATAACATATGTAGAGAAACTAGAGTGGGTTACCCAGGAAGCACCACACCAATGATTACAGAGAAAGTCAATCCAACGGGAAATGATTAGGGAAATTACATTTACTGAGTCTAGAAAGAAAAGAAACGGTGAATAGTTATCTAGAAGTATAATGACTATATGACAAAATGATTGTTCCATTTCTATGACTGACAATCAACTAAATGAGATTTAGTTAAATTATGTCCTGACTGTTCTAACTGACACTCTGAAAACTTCAGAGTAGATTAACAAAGTTGTAATATGTTTTATTATCTTAGTATGTTTCTAAATAATTTAAATGATATATGTTGTGTGACTTAGTAATAAAATAGATAGCTGAGCCGTGATTAGAGTTACAGCCTTATAGATTCCTAGAGCTGAAAAATAACCACAGTAGGTTAAAGCATCTCATTTATATAATTTTTAGATTTTCCTTACCAGGCACCCAGTAATAACATACAGAAGGACATATAGAATATGAAGTCTTGAAGGTTAGAATTCTCATGTGCTTAAGTGAATAGAGTTTTTCAAAATGTCTGCTTTTGTGAGAAAATCTTAGTTATATTGTATGGATAAACAAATTTGAACATAATGTTATGGCAGAATGGTGCAGCTCTATGATACTTTAGTGTATTTCAAATTACAGATGAAAACCAGCTGTTGATTGTGAGAAAATGCGCACAGGTTCATAAATCCTGGCTCCAAATGTAGTGACCCAAAGGGAAGTACTGTGGAACATAATTATTAGGAGACCAAGTGGACCCTCCTATATTTATATCTTCATGAATATCTCCCCTCTCTACTTCTATCCTTACTTTATCCTTAAGGATTTTATATGGTCATGTATTTGTTTAGATAGGATCGCACACAGTAGTGTAGGTTGTTCAGAGCTCACTATATATCCCAGCTAACACCGAACTCACTATTCCTTCTGCCTCAGCTTTCTGAGTGCTAGGATTGAAGTCATGAGCAACAGCACATGGTTGACAACCTCAAGTAATTTTTCTAATTCCATTTCCTCATCTCTAAAGTAAGGAGCTGACAGAATGTTTTGCTGAAAACCAATTAATCATGAGGTGAGTTTGGAAAAGGAAATGGCCAGATCTACAGCACATGCTATCAAAAAGTGGATAGCATCCAGTGTGGGAGTTTGGTAGTAAACTGACTCTGTGGGTGCACAGATGATGAAAAGGATAATAGAGAATCTTTGTTGTGCTTCTGTGTGTGGAAATCATGCGGTGAACAGGTGTACAGGGAACCAATACAAAATATTTCTTGTTGTGGATTATGATCAATAAAGTTAGTATTATGGTTTATTACTTTTGCTAAATACAGTTATTCTTTTGTTTGAATTTTTTTCCTCATGGCTCAGAAAACATTTTGTATTCTCACTGCCATTTTGGAAGTAACATGTCTACCACCTCACATAAAAATAGCACTCCCATAAAACTATACCTTCATTCACCCTTCCGGCCAAGGCAGCCGCTATGTGAATGCAGTTGACTTCCGAGCATCTTGTAAGTCACTGAGCAATTGTTATAAAAATATTTTAAGATTTAAAAGCACAGTGTAATGAAACATGAAGAGAAAAGTTATGGAAGTCGCATGACTAAACTATAATAGCTAATTCAAAACGATTAAATGGGCTTAGTGGCAGTTGGTAAGTCATAAATATGCATTGTTCTGGTCTCCAGCAGTGAGGAGCAGAAGTAACTGAAGGCCCAGTTATTCTTTCTTTAGATTAATCACAACATTCACAGCAAGAACAAGCTTCTATAGGCTGCTCCCGGGTAATGGCTGGATGTGGCAGTATTAATGTAAGCATGTTTGGGTAAGACGCTTGATTTCTTCAGTACATGGCTTTAGATTAAGAAGTTCCAGTAAATCTATCAAAAACACTTGCAGACCTGAGTTTTCTTCATGGATGATAAGCTTAAATCGTGGTTTTAAGGTTCTGTATACCTTGCTCAGCTTTCTCATCTTCACTTTTCTTAGATTTTACTTCTAATTTATACTTTGGATGTCTAAATTCATCTTTCTCCTTCTCCCCTCCTCCTTCTCTCAACCTCTTCTCCCTCCTCCTTATTCTCCTTTTCCAACTCCTCCTTTTCCTTTTTGAGACAGGGTGTCATGTAGTCTGGACTGCACTCGAACTCCTGATCCTCCTTCCAAGCCCTCTCAAGAGCTGGAGTTCCAGGCATTTTGCCCAGTTCTTCATGTGTTTCTAGAAAGCTTCAAATTATCACTGAAGGACTGTACACTCAGGGGCAAGCATGAATGGACTTGAAAACAAATCAGTACATTTTCTAGTCTATCTCAGAGAGGAAACTGATTGGAAACAACAGGCACGTCATAGCAGCAGAGGTCAAAGCAAATGTTTTAATGTGACTAAGTCTCTGGGGACAGGGATGAGGGAAGATACTCGAAGAACTAATGTCAAGACACTTTCAAATTTGATTTAAAATGCACTACAAGACTCAAGAAACTCAGTAGATACATAGCAGAAGAAACAGAAACCCAATAATAGTGAGGAACATGTCGGATAAATTCCTAAGCCTCCAGGATAACAAGGAGCTCTTATTTGTGCTGAAGAGAAAGTCTTACTTGCAAAAATTATATCATTACATAGAGAGGAGCCGAGTAATGCTATTTGTTGGTCTAGTTCTGCACACACTACTACTTCTTCTTAAATAAGGTCACAGTTGGACATTCCTCTCATGTCTCCTATTTTTATTGTATTGTGAGCAACATGTCCAAAAAGAACAAAGACTGTATGTAGTACACACATTTTGGTTTTATTGATTATGCTTCCTTGATTAATCATTAGCTCTCTCCTTGGAGACACTGAGAACCTGCAGGATCATAGATAATTAGACCGTGTGCACCGGTGGTTCACCATGTTCCTGCTGGTTTCCCCCTTTTTAATCACATCAATAAATATTTGACCTGAGAAGATTCTTTACTTTTTTTTTTTATCATAGGATCCAAATCTGGACTGTCGTTGGAATTCAACTATGCTTAGGCAGCAGGACGCCATGTGATGATAGTTTCTTCTTCAGCTTCTGTCTTAATTATGCTTTCCATTACTGTGAAGAGACATTATGACAAGGCAACTTTTATAAAAGACAACATTGAATTGGTGCTAACTTATACAATACGATCAGCGGTTCAGTCCATTACCATCAGAGTAGCAGTATGCATGGCAGCATCCAGGCAGGCATGGCACTGGAGGAGCTGAGAGTTCTACATCTTGTTCTAAAGGCAAACAGGAAAAGACTGGATTCCAGACAGCTAGGAAAAGGGTCTCAATGCCCATCCCTACACTGACACACTTCCTCCAACATGGCCACACTCCTAATAGTGCCATTCCCTGGGCCAAGGATACTCAAACGACCACAGCTTCCACTCTGCTATTTTCTCTCATGAGGAGGATGGGAGTGATAGGAGGGGGTTGCAGCTGAGCAATATGTTTTCCATCTGGAGCTTCACGAGACTCCAGTCTCCACCACAAACCTTCCTTACTAATAGGGGCTAGCTGACTTTTCCTACATGTAAGCTTTTTCAGGATATTCCACAGTAACTCCCATATACTTCATTGTCCATACAAGGTACCCTTTCAGGTGTGAAAACATATCTACTCTATACTCATCTAAAAAGAATAAAGTTCTTTTTTTCCTCTGGAATCCAACCGATCGAGGCTTCCTCTGCTAGTTTCAGTGAAACATATGTTTTTTAATTTGCCTATTTTTGTTGTTGTTGTTACTATTACTGCAGGCATTTCCTTAGAAGTAGAATGCTGATATCGGGGGTCAGATCTCAGTTGACAACACTTGTTTTGTTATTGTCCTTGTCCTATTGATGTTATAAAGTATAACAGGGTAGCTTTCAAACACCAGATATTTATTTCTACACCATCCTAGAAGCTTAGCTATCTCAGATTGGCAGGAGCCAGCTAGACCCTATGTTTGGTAAAGATCTACTTCTTGTCCATGGAAGGCTACCTTCTCTGTGTTCCTTCACAGTAGGAGTGGTAAGACCTTTTCTCTTATAAGTCCAGTTCCTGAAAACCCTAGATTTGTGAAATAATCACACTGGCATATAATTTTAATATTTGAAGGTGATGACCAAATTCTTTCTATAGAAGTATTAGGTCTTTAACTTTTATATATTTTCATAGTCCATTCGGGAACAATTTTTACCATGTTGCAAGTCTTCAAAGTGTTGCATCTACTCTTCTAAAGCTTATTTTTGACTTAAAAATTGTCACAAAACCTATAATAGATAATCTTGTAAAGAATACCATTGGTGAAGAGAGTAACTTATTATTTATTTCCTTAGAATAGTTTCTTAGAACAGGATTGCTGGGTGCAGGTCACACATTCTGATGTCATTATAAATCTACCCAACACACACTACCAGCACATATCTTGATCAGCACTGAAGACATACTTTTCCTAAGCCATACTCATTTAAAAATCTTTGTGTTGTGTGTGAATAGTCCTGTGCATGAGTATGCAACAGCACACATGTGGTAGTCAGATGACAACGTTGGGTGTTGGTCCTCACCTTCTACCTCATTTGAGACAATGCTGTTGATTGTTCTTTGTTATATACAGAAGGCTAGCCAGCCCAACGTGCTTCTGGGAATCACCTGGTCTCCACCTCCCATCTTTCCACAGAGCTCTTGGGTTATAGGTGTGTCCACTACTGTGTCTAGTCTTACGCAGGCTCTGGGGATTCAAACACAGGTGATCAAAATCATGTCCCCAGCCTTGAAAATCATTTTAAGATAAGTTTGATAATGCAAAAGAATGATTTGTTGTTTTTACCAGTCTGTTCTGTGATTAGAAAGGCTGATCATCAAATTAATATCCTCCATCCCTTTTTATGATTCTGTCTCATTGTCTCTAGTTTTTTTTTTTTTTTTAACCCACACACTGACCACTGAATGTGACAAACATATGAACAGTGTTTCTCAGGCAGGTGAAATTCTCTCTTGCTGTGGAATGTCTACCTCTTCTGCTTTTGTGGCCTAAGGTGTTTTGTGCCCAGTCCTCGTTGGTATTCCAGGATGACCTTACATGCTACCTCGTAAAAAGACTTTTCTTCTATTTTTATACCCAGGAAAACTGGACCGTTTCTTTATACCTCTTATAATCTACAGGGATACAAAGTTATTTCTCTGCTCAGGACTTGTTAGTTGTCTGTCTCTGAGAATATCCAAAACACACACAGAAGTTTCTCTCATCCAAGCCATTGTCAATCCCCAAGCTTTGGCGAGTACCTGACACATGGTAGGTATCAGAAGCATACAATGAATGAGTAAATATTTCATGTTGGCTGAGATGCTGTGTTTATTATTTGAGTTAACGCATCAGACCGCAGTTTTTGCCCTCAGCATTGACTCACATTGAAGCACAGTTCCCACTGTGAAGGTCTTTCTTGGTAGGGCACTGGGCAGGCACGTAGGCTGAGATGCTCTCTTAAGGGTGGTGCCTGGTGGTGTGACTAGAACTCTCTACGATGATGAAGAGCAGACAGAGGTCTCTCTATGTCATGGGAACACAAACTGAGAAACGGACTGACTACAGTTCATAAAACTGGCCCTGTTGGCACCTGGATTTCAGTCTTAAGTCTCTACATCTGTAAGAAAAACAAATGTCTTGGTTTAAGCTGCTCAGCATATTTTTGTTTAATGGAGGCCCAAATATACTCAAACAAGGAGTATATAAGCATATATATTTCCTTTTTCATATTCTTTGCTATGGAGATCATTCTATTTCTCTTTTCTTCTTTAGGATAGAGATTCCAGTTAAAACCATCAGAGGGACATTCCCAGAGCTACAATTAACCTACACATTGTTTTACAATGTATCTTATTAGTGTAGTTGTGGATAAAGGCCAATTTGTGTGTGTGTGTGTGTGTGTGTGTGTGTGTGTGTGTGTGTGTGTGTGTGTTATTTAGTGCTGCTGTAACACTATTCATTAGCATTTGGCATTGAGGCCAAGTGTTAAGGATCTCAGGGTACCAGATTGGCAGATTTCAAAATGTTTCCTTCTGATGTGGTTCTTCCAGTTGCTCGTTCCCACTGAGGCCTGGAGAGCTGAGAGGCAGGATCCCAATCTCTGAGTTTGCCTTTAAACCATACACTTCCTGCTTGGCTATTGTCCTCTCCTAGCCATGCTATCTTTCTCGGTCTCTGTGACAGTGAGTTTCTTGTGTCTTCTCCTTTGAAAAATCTTTTCCAAAATCTTCCAGAGATCTCTGCACAAGGCTGATAATAAGTACCTTTGGCTACTGCTGTATGAGGTCTTCTGTGGATGAGATCTAAATGGGTCCACATGACCTGCCTCCCAACACACTAATTGTATCTAATAGACTAGATTGTAGCTTGATTGCCTCTCCACAGAACCCATAGACCTAAATTTCTCTCTCTCTCTCTCTCTCTCTCTCTCTCTCTCTCTCTCTCTCTCTCTGTGTGTGTGTGTGTGTGTGTGTGTATGTATGTATGTGTATGTGTGTGTTTTCTACTGTAATGTGGTTGCTCACTCTCTTAGACTGCTCTGAATGTAGTTAGTGTGCACTGAGTGTGTTCTTTTAAAAAAGAAAGAGGGAAAGAAAAGAAACAAAGGAAGAAAATGTGACCAAAAAAAACAAAACAAAACAAAAACAAAAACAAAAAACTGGAGAGGGACCTACGCCACACACTCTTATTTCCCCAGTGACACAGTTGAAGGCAGATTGTAATGTTGCTTCCTTATAGACTTTCAGGGAGTGTGTTTCTTCCATCTATCCTGTCTATATGTCCTGAGGGTCCCCTCCAATCTTCTAGGGAAAAAAAGTAAAGATCACAGGAAGTAGGTTTTTACTGCTCAGGTCTGGGGGTGGCAGACTTTTGCCCATGTTCTGCTGATAATATTTTAGCTGCAGATATAGCTTCGCTGTAAGGGAGACTGAGAAATCCATTTAAGTTCTATGCCTGGGGAGAAGAAGGCAATGGGCTGTTGACGAACAGGAGCATGTGGCCTGGGTTGAGTTAGAGGACAGCAGGAAAGGATTAAGCGGTTTAACTGAGGAAGACATCAGGGGGACTTTTCCAGTATGAGGCGACAGAATTTTCTACAGTGGCGCATAACTTTTCTAGGCATGTAGTTTTTCAGTAGAACCCTTTGGTTGTGAGAAAACATGTAGCCTTTCATAGGCAAATATAATGTGTGTCAGTGTTAAAAAAAAAAAAAACTTATTAGACACCGTCCAAGATACACCAGAACACAGTGACACATGGGGAATGTACTTGCCTTCAGTCTGGGTGAGGCCACTTGGCATATGTTCGGTTATCTTAAGGTACAATTACCGATCTCCTGAAAACAATTTGATCATCATTTTGTTCTGACTCTCCTCCTCGGTCCCTGCTATTATGTCCTTTGGAGGGAAGGCCCTGGACAGCTCTCAGGGTTACTGAACGTGATCTCTTATCAGAGTGGGTGATGAGTAGGAGCAGAGGTGGGCAGGAAGACACTGTATCAGAAGCCACTATCAAAGCCCCGAATGAGAGGCATCTAGAGCAAAATGACACATGGCTATGTATGATTATGCCGTTACTACCGTCATTATTTTAGTTTATTTGTTGAACCTGAATTGCTTATCACGTTGAAATAACAGTAACACGCCTTCGCCAAAAAGTGCTTCATCTGTGAGACCTTTTCTTTCTCAAAGGATTGCAGACAAGCTGTTTGCCTGGTCACCACCAATAGGTCCCTTTTAGTAATTTACTTCCCTTACAAGTGGGTTTCCTAGTGGAGTGGCTGTTGTTACAAGTGAGCATTGGTTCCTGGGTCTGAATTATGGATATTCTCTGCTGGCACACATTACGGAGTATCTGGAGTCAGAGTTAGCCTCTAGACTTGAGGTAGCCTGAGGAGAAATACCAAAGGAGTTGTGGGGCAGGGGGAGCCACCCTCCCATTCACCGATCGCTTGATGAAGTATCACAACCCAAATTGCATCTTCTGTGTGTCTGAATTTTCTTAAGGGTGATTACCTGACTCGGTTTTGTATTTTATAGGTGCATACCGTACATATTTAAGTGATTATTAAATATTTTAAAGGATTCATTGTTATTTTTAATTTATGTGAGTGTGTGCCTATGCTGTGTGTGTGTGTGTGTGTGTGTGTGTGTGCTGGCCAGAGATTTCAGGTCTTCTGGAACTAGAGTTTCAGGCAGTTGTGAGTCACCTGGTATAGGTGCTGAGAACTGGACACGGGGTCCTCTGTAAGAGGGGCGTGTGCTTTTAACCATGGATCCATCTGTCTAGCCACGAAAGTGAATCTCTTAAGATTAATTCAAAAGAAAAAAACACCAAATGAGGCCAGGACTTTTGAGTCAGAGGTAATCTCACTAATGTCAGCCCTTTCTCCTTTGTACCTTGTATGTAACCAGCTCCATTTAAAGAGTATTTAGAATGGGTAGGAGTAACGCAAGAGCACTTGCTATATAAGTAACAACTCATTCTCCCCACAACGGCAGGGATAGGATGAGGCATTCCCTCAGCTTGTGGCATTCAACTTTGCTTTTTACTCTTATGACCACATTTAAGAACTCTGTGGGATGATCTGCAGCTATGAGCGGTGATGGAGATGCCACACAGCATGCTGGGCCTTTTGTTACAAAGTGAGATTTTTCTTTCCATTGCAGGTCTTGGAAATTCTGGCCTTGGGTAGATGAATTAGGGCCAATCCTTTTAATATCTTTATTTAAAAAAAAACAACTAGGTTTTGAAAATGAACAGAGAGTAATTTCCAGAAAACCTTGCCTGTTTCAGACACCATATATAACTCTTGTTTCAGACACCATATATAACTCTTAAGTGCTCTGACTCTTGGTTTGGATGTGTTTTGAGTCAGGCCTCTTGGGCGACAAATTCTGTATCTGGGCTCAGCCATCTAAAACTGGCATCAGTGATAAACTGTCAAAACCGCTTTTGTATATACAACTTTACTGAATATCTCTAAGACCTGACACATTTAGAGGAAGGGAAATGTTGCCTGAAAATAGAGAATAAAAGTTGAAACTATTAACCAGGATTCGAAGACCAGGATGTGGAGGAAGAATGGAGCATTTAACTGGGATTGACCTCGGAATAGACCGCCTATGATGAAGAAACCTCTTCAGTTCGATGATGTAGACTTTTAAGTAGCAAGTTACACACGAGGGTAGAATTTATGGTGCCAACGGGCAGGAAGGAAAGCTTCTGAAGTTGAACTGAGTTTGCTGATGTCCAGCCAGCCTGGGGGATGTGGGAATATACTTTAGAATGCTTAAAAGAAACTGTCAAACCTCCTGCAAATTCCAAATAGGTTTTAGAAGATAATTTTTCAAGATTTAAAGATTTGGTATTTGGCAAGTCCTCTTAATATTTTAGCGGCATGGATTGAATGCTTAGAAATAACTTTTAATTTTATTTAGTTTTCACAATATAAAATATTGTTATGAATGTGTTACATACATTATATATAAGTTATAGCTGTCATATGTACATTATGTATATAAACAATATTATATATGTTCATTATAGATACACAATATACATTGTGTTTATATTTGTATCAATCATGTCTGAATCCTCTAAGGAATGTCATGAGTAAATCTGTGGCAAGGAAGAAAGGAAACAGAAGAGGAAGAGAAGGTAATTAAGGGAATGGGGGGCTTTGGAACAAGCATTTAGCTTATGAGGCTGGAGAGGTAGGTCAGCAGTTAAAAGCACTTGATACTCTCACAGAGGACCCAAGTTCTGTTCCCAGGACCCACAAGGCAGCTCAAAACTATCTAAACTCTAGTTCTAGAGGATCCGAAGACCTCTCTGGCCTTTGAGGGTATCCAGTACACATAGACTGGGCTCACACACAGGTCAAAACTCTCATTTTTGTTTATTTCATTTAATAAACAGACAAAATAAACACATCTATAAAAAATGAATTTAGCTTATGAATGCACTATCATGGGCTCAGCAGAGAGCTTGCATAAACCATTTTTGTCTTTGACGAGTTTCCTCTGCATTTTCTCTCTAAGGTGATACTATCAAGACGATAAGTCTGTGAGCTCTAACTAATCTTACTTCAGTGTAAATCAGGAGATAACGCTTTCTTTAAAATTTTCCTTCCCAGCAAAGGAAATCCCTTCTAGATAACAGGGATTTTTTTTTTTAAATCAGTTTTCTCTGTAATGCAGTTCTCTTGGCAGATTCAATGGAAACAAAAGTCCCAAGCAGGTGGTTCCTGCCTCTTTTCAGCCAAGGAATGCAGAGTTTACTCTGCCTTCAGTGCTTGGCTTTCTCCCCTTTCTGCCTTATTCCTGCAGACATGCATTTCTGACTGGCAGCTGCAGTGGTTCTCAACCTGTGGGTTGCAACCTCTTAGGGGTCAAAAGGACCCTTTTACAGGGGTTGCACACCAGACATCCTGCCTATCAGATATCTACATTATGGCTCATAACAGTAGCAAAATTACAGTTATGAAGTGTCAGTAAAATAATCTTATGGTTGGAGGTCGCCACAACATGAGGAACTGTATTAAAGGGTCAGGACATTAGGAAGGTTGAGAACCACTGGTCAGTTGGATAACAATGAGGGAAGACATGCTCAAGTGGGCTGGGACCATTCTTTCAATCAGGGTCTGACTCAGCATGTGAGTTCAACTACATGTATTTATTGTCCATTGGATAGAGTGTATCAGGCAGGGTTTCTTACAGTAACAAATGACCACTCCCCCCATCTTTAACACCTTTTTGGAGTAAAACTGGTGTGTCTTTCAGCTTATTGACTGTAGGTCAGGTGTGGCTCTGGCCTTTGTCCCCTTCCCTCATTTTTTTTATAGGTCTGGTTCATAGAGGAATCCCATTTAGGGATAAAATAAACTTACATCAGAGGGAAGACAGGCATCTTCTAGGCATTCCTCTCCAACCCCCAGGCATTTGCCAAAGAAAATCTTGAGTCCAAGACTGATAAGATGGTAAAATCCTACCCCATGGAGAGACTCTAGATGTTTTGAAAAATCGTGGACTTTGCTAATGTGTGAGGTATGCTGTCTAATGTCTAGTTCTCCCCTGGATGGCGAACATCCTGGGTCAACTTGAGCCCTTCCAGACTAGCTCATAATTTATCATTTTTAAAGCCAAAAAACCTAGGAAGCGAGGTTTATAGTCACAATATTGTAAGCACTAAGACTACTGAGATAATTCAAAGGAGTGTTGTGAAGAGACCTTTAAATTATGTCTAGACAATTGATCTCCTTAGTTTTGGAATTCACCAAATCACATGTTTTGTCTGCATTCTTCCCTTCAGCCGGCCTTAGTCCACGCAGGAACACCTCTCCTTGCAACCATAGGAAAGAATGACAGAATACTTCATGCTTTGCTCTCCAATGGATCGGAAATGAACTCAGGGGCAAGGTGGCTCCATGACAGGGAAAACGTCACTGCCTATAACCGGACCCTGGCCCATTTACTGTATCCACATTCATTTCCCAGAATGAGAACGTGATTTGGCTTTTCTCTCCACCAGCACCACAAGAGAGTGTGGAACACCAGCATTCGATCATTCATGTCTTACATAGACACACGTGCCCTTTCTTATGAGCTGAACTAAGTCAGGCACTGAGCGGTGGCTCAGGCAGCCTATGTTTTCATCCAGAAGGGCCTTCTAGTTGGCATGACTGTGGCAAATCTTATGGACAGCTGATGACAACCCTTGACACATGTTAAGAAAGATGCTCAAAAGGGGACTTTGTGAAAATACAAGAAATGTGACTTACTTTGTTCTCTGGCAAAGGCTTTTCTAAGACAGCAACGACTGAGCTGAGATCCAAAAGCAGATTAGAAAGAATGAAGAGGAATCACTGGTGTACGCTAAGGCCAGGTGAGACGAGGCAGAGAGGCCAGATGGGAGGGACACAAAAGAGCAAAGAAGCCACAAAATGACAGGTGGGGAGAGCCAGTTTACTCAGGGACTTGCCTGCCCTTGAAGGTTTGGCGTGGTGTTCACGGACAACTCTTTAGGAAGGAGGGGGACTGCAAAGCAGACTCTTCGGACATCACTGCGGTTATCACGTGGAACAGATGCAAAGCAGATAACCGAGCGGAACAGCAACAAAGTGTCTTTCGTCATAGTGGAGAGAAGAGTTTCCCACATTTTATCAGATTCATGATTCCCGCTAGATTAAGATCCACTGATTTACATGATCACAGGACCAGCCCAAAGTCACCTCACCCCTAGGCTGTGAACCTTCGTGCTATAGCTTGATCTGTTCAGAAAGCTTGGCTGACTGCTAGAGGCTAGCTCTACAGCCTGGCAGAGACCTCAATTCCTAGCCGTGTGTGTGTGTGTGTGTGTGTGTGTGTGTGTGTGTGTGTGTGTGTGTTGGGGTATGTATCAAGTGATCTGATCTTCAGAGCATTCATAAAACACCCACCTGGCATTTGAATCTATGTCTTACTGTTGCCACAATTTTCCTGGTCTTCTAGCAACCTTGAGAAGCCTGCTTTCAAAATGGCAGCATCACAAGAGGCGAATCCGTTTTCCCAGTCACGGAGGCAGCCGGAACAGCCATCCAGCTGAACACCTGCACTGTGTTTTAGTGACTGAGGAATACGTTTTTATTATCTTCCATAATTGAAATTTACAGTTCTTTATTGGAACAGTTAATCCACCCTGACAAACAAAAGCAGCGTTTAACCCAGAGAGACACAGTCAAATAGGTGCATTGGCTGGGCAAGTCTCCTAGTCTCACTTCTTCTGGAACCGAGAAGCAGCACCATGTGACAGGCCATAATTTCTGGGTGTTGTTTTGCAATGTTTAAATACTCTGAGCCCCAGTTTCTTACAAACGCTGTCCTGAGTGTGTGATGCTCTTGAACCACACGAAGTAGGGTTTTAACAAGATAAAAGGAGACATATTTTGAGTAGAGACACTTCCTTATTCATTTACCCTAATAAAGATTTTGTTCGTTGATTTTTGTCAGTGTTTTCAGATTTGCCTGGGAAGGCCTAGGTATTTAGCTCAGTGGTAGACTCTCTGCCTAGCTCGCTCATGTTCCTGAGTGCAGTCCCTGGCCTGTGTAACAAAATAAAATAGATGTGAGATTTAATTGTTGTTAGTTATGGTAAGGTGGCGGAGACAAGTGCCTCTGAGGGATGAGTTCATTGCTTACATTTCTCAAGATCAGGCATGCTCTGCCTGGGGCCACACTGGGAAGTCCAGGTTTTTCAGGAGGCTTGGAACACTGGGGTAACAGCCTTATTTCCCTTTTCATAGGAAGTGGTGTGTAAGTCAGGCAGACTGGATTCTTCTGGAAGGCTGTAGGTTGCAGGAAAGGGGTAGCATTTGGGACCCATGATGCCAGGAGGCATATGGGTCATGGAGTCTCCATTAGCTGCTTTGTACATTAAAATTTTTGTTGAAAGTCAGGCTGTTCAGTATTAAAAAAAATCAACAAATTCATTTTTTTCTGGTCTGCAAAACCCTAAGATGTCAAAGCATAGTAAAATATAGGACATAAAAACACAGCAAATATGTGATATATCTAATACAGGCAAAAAATACGAATTAAAACCAGTTGGCTAAATCATTACAAGGATGCCATAGGCTTACAGACTTGCTTGGCATTTGGTGAACACAGTTCTTGCTTATTACTGTGCACTTCGGAAGTCATTTGAACTCCTGGACATTTCTACCAAACTTTACCCAAATTACTATATTCATTAAGTTCCACCCGAGTAACATGTCTCAAAACTCTAGAGTGTTTCTAGAGGTTGAATGTAATCTCTTTAACAGGTATCTCTGGTCTTCCCACCAACATCCTAAAACAGGATTTAATACCGAAAACACCTGAGGATTCTCTACTACTTGTGAAATTTTCAAAGGTCATTCATTTTTAGAGCGCCACAGACCTTTTCTTTTCTTTTTTTTTTTGTTCCCCGTCCATCTGTGTACCATCCATCTCTTTTACTGCATTCTTAATTGCTTTTCTACAAGTCAGCTTGGTGTTGTCTGTGTTAGCTTGATCTAAGCAATTTTTGCATCCGGCGAGTTGTAAATTCAGTGGTAACTACGTGCTTTTTTTCCTTTTTTCCTTTTCTCGGTTACGTGAAGATCAGTAGGCAACTCTGAAGTCTTTGTGTATCCTGGACTGAAACGGTACAACCATAGGTTCGAGGTGAATAGTAGACCAAGAAGCATTCCGTTAAAGCACTTCACAATGACTGCTTCAACACTACAGCCCTAGTCCCAGCTCTGCCTTGTGCTCCTTGTAAACCTGCCTGAGTTCCTCCTACCTCTACCCCAAGTCCCCGGCTCTGGACGCTCTCCTTTCTCACAGCCCCAAGTCAGTGCTGCCTGAAACATCTGCTTCTTCATAGACAGTTTTTAGTCTTTATAGGCAGTGTCTCTACACAGCGTTTCTCAACCAGTATGTTGAGACCCCCCTGTCCTGCAGTTCGGATCTTTACATTATGATTCACGAGAGCAGCAAAATCACAGTTATGAAGCAGCAGGAACAACAACAAGAAAATTCTACAGTTGGGGGTCACAGTGACATGAAGAACTGTATTAAAGGGTCATAGCGTTAGGAAGGTTGAGCACCACCGTTTTAGAATAATTTACAAGTATCATTTTCCATTAGGAGCAATATACTCTCTCCTTAATGGATCTTTTTAGGGATCTCTGCTTTCTGAACCCTCCTTAGCCTATCCCTTCACACTTGGTTTCCTGGAATCTTAGTCACAGCCGAACACTTCGGCCAGTCCTTTCAGCTCAAGGGAAACCACTGCCTAAAAAGCCCTTCCTTCTGACCTCTAGTGTGTTCCTTCCTGGCTCACACCTCCAGGAAGCCTTCCATGCTCTCTCCTTGCTAGGCAGCCTAAGGTTTTTTTCCAGTTCCCCTGATTAATCATGCTCAGCATAGATGTCCTAATTACTTGTCTAGATACCTGCCCTTGTGTTTGTTTGAGTTTGGGGATTCATTTTAGGCATCTTCGCTTCCCACACACTTAAGACAATGCCTAGTGTTGTTGGAAGTACTTACATTGAGTTTATTAAATGCATGCATCCCTTAAAGAAACGAGGGCTGTATTACTATTCTCTCTGGAAGAGAGCTTTAGAGTTTTGCTTCTAGGTATGTGAAAGAATAGAAATATTCTTATAGAAATGACAGGGAAAAGAAATAGTTATTTACCTTTCCCTCATCTCTGCCCAGACTGGTTTTCGACTCCAACCTGCACAGGAGAGATGGAACCTTGCCTCCCAAGCTGGAGCAGCCAGTGACCTGTAACCCGGGGGAGAAATGTCTTTCACAGCCAATCCCAGGAGCGGTAGCAAACTGAGGTGAAGAATCCTGCTCGGGCTAAACACTAGGAAAAACACTGGGCATTTGCACAGAATGTTGTTCCTGTTTTAAGCTTGGGGAGGTGGGTTAAGAAAGGGGTGGGGCGGGGAGCCAAATTAAAGGCACCAACTGGTTTAACTTCTGATAGTTTTTCCATTGCAGCCCTTCTTAGTCACAAAGGTTTTCTCAACCATTTGGTTGTTTTTCATTTGGCTGAAATTTTAAACTTTTTCCGTGTTGAAAGAGAACAAGATTTAAAAGTTAAGTAGATTGTGCCTCAACCCTTTTATTTGTCTCTTTCACCTCCCCAACCTCCACATGCACACACAGCACCCCACACTTCCAGTTGTGCTTGGTTGAAACCAGTTACTAATAATAGGACCCAAAAACCCAGAAACAGGATATCCTCCCACTCTCTGTCTTTGTGTCTTTTTGTCTGTCTATCTGTCTGTCTCTCTGTATTTGTATGTCTCTCTCTCTCCCTCCTTCCCTCTCTCTCTGTGTCTTTTTGTCTGTCTATCTGTCTGTCTCTCTGTGTTTGTGTGACTCTCCTCCCTCCCTCCCTCCCTCCCTCCCTCTGTCCCTCCCTCCCTCTCTTGAGCTCTCTCTCTGTCTTTTTGTCTGTTTGTTTGTCTGTCTATCTGTCTGTCTCTCTGTATTTCTCTCTCTCTCTCTCTCTCTCTCTCTCTCTCTCTCTCTCTCTCTCTCTCTCTCTGTGTGTGTGTGTGTGTGTGTGTGTGTGTATGTTTATCTCAGTCTCTCTTTCTGTCTGCCTATTATCTCTGTCTCTGTCTGTATGTGTCTGTCCCTGACTTTTTCTCTCCCTCTTTCTCCCCCTCTCTTTCTCTCTCCCTCTTTCCCTCTTCCCCCTTCATCTCTCAAACAAAAATACTAGCTATCAGTCCCCACCCCTGCCTGCTAGTGTGCCCCACTCACTCCTACGCCCAACCTCTTTGCATCAAGACTTTCTAGGCAGCCAGAACAGCTGCTGAGCACCAGTATTTTTGTGCAGAGCCAGGAAACAGACAAGGCATAATTTTCTTGAGCCTTCCACCTCTGTATGGTCCTTAGAATGGGTGTTTTGATTCTGCAATGCAGGGAGAAGGGTGGGAGAAGAGTGGTTTCCTTTTCACTTTGTCTTCTCTGTCCTTAAAAAACGAAAGTGAGTGTTCACTGGGGCATTGTGACAGCTGCTTGTTTTGTCCTAGTCTTAAATATCAACAATAGCAACAACAATATAAAGGAACAACCCTGCTCCCTATATTATTTGGTGTGTGTACATGCATGATGCATTTGTGTGTGCGTGTGTGTATATGTGTGTGTGTGTGTGTGTGTGTGTGTGTGTGTGTGTGTGTGTGTGTGTGTGTGGTTACTCAATTGAAGAGGCCAAGATTTCTGGGGGAGATTGGATGTCCTTCTCAGCAGAGGACAATCTGGCTGGCCCTGATCCAATTGCACTGAAACCAGCCAGTAAAGGGGACACTTGTGGCAATTTGGAATTTTCAAGTGGGCAAAAATAATGTTAAATCTTTCAAAGAATCAAAGAGGAACCCTGAAACTCATTTAACCCTCAGACAGAAATGCTAGATAATGTCCTCAGCCACCACCTGACAGAGGCATGGGAAAACTCTGGAGGCCTGTTGCCTACATTGGGTTGTTTGATCTGCCTTGAAGGTGATCCTGGCTTGGTGCCTTCTAGACTGCATTCTGGAAACGTCATCCCTAAGGTCCTGAGTCCATTGCTCTGCAGGTCTCCAACAGAGATGCCTTCTGCGGCTGATGATTTCCTTTGGACCCGAGTGACAGGCTGCCCTGTGCCTGGAGCTCACTGAGAAGCTGCTGCCATGTCCTCAGTCTCTCACAAAGACCCCTCAAGTTCTGGTTGCCTCCCACAGAAACCATGTGGAAGAGCAGTTTACAGACTGGGGATAAAAGGAATGCCTGAGGAGCTGCTGGCACCTTAACGCCCCCGCAGAAACTCGATTACACACCACCATGAAACCCAGTCACCCTGTCTCCATTTAGGAAGGGGTTGGATTTAGTTCAGCAACAACATAATGACGTGTATTTTTAACAAATAATGTAATTTTGGCAGAAGTATCAACATGGTTAGCCAGGAAATACTTTATATACTTATCTCAATTTGACATACCCTCAAGTCCCCCAATCACCACCGCCAGTGAGAGACACGAATGCTAAGGAAGGGAGAAAGTGTTTATAAATGTATTAACCCTCCCACACACACTCTCATGCACACACACACACACACACACACACACACACAAACATGCACACAAATCCTCATGCTTCCATTTATATAACAAAATGGTATTTCTTCTGATTCGCATTTTTGTATTTGTTTACATTTTTAAAGTGTTGAACAGCGCCTGCTTGCTAGCCAAAGTTAGTTGAATTTAAACATCTTTTTCTCAGCTCCTGTTTTTTGGGCACCTCACCTTTTCTTACAGTGTACCTAGCCCAAAACTTCCGGGAAATCAAAGATCTGCATTTAGAAGAGAACAGCTCTTCTTGAACTGTCCTGGTGTCCTATTGGAGGATTCTTTGTGACCCAGGATGAGCAAGATGCAGGAACAGAACCAGCCTTTCTTAGTGCATTGGCCAGGCCATTGTGGGGGTGTGGGGGGAGGATTCTCAGCTGTTGTGCTGCCTCAAAAGGGGGAGATTTATTGGGAAAGAATAGATTTTAGTTAATTCTGACAGCTCAGAGTAGAGTCACGAGGGCCCAGATACTTCTTCCAAATCAGACATATCTTGTGAGAGGAATGAGAAGAGGACGCTAAAGGGGGAGGGGTGAAGAGTCACAGAAGTGAAAGGAAGGTCCTGAGGAGCAGGCATGAGGGGGAAATGTGCTGTGAAGAGGGACAATCCCAGAGAAAGAGTCCCTTCTATTCTGTAGAGATGCTCCCTGGCTCGCAGCCTCTCATAATGGAGGTTTGAATTGGAGTGCTTCCCCTGGCTGCTGAGTGTGATCACACTTAATTTCAAGTAGCAAAGTCCATTTCGAGCCGTATTTTCACACTGACAGGATGAATGTGAATAATAGCTGTACTGAGGCTGGTTCTGAAACGGCTCACCCGGCTGACACCCATGTTAAGTTTTCAAGCACAGAATGTGTTTAATGGTTCAGAAACCACTTTTTGCTGACCCTCAAGTCACCTCCTGAGTTTTGTCAAGAGCTTCTTTTTGAGAAAGGATTATCTCCAGTTGTTGTCTCCTGCCTTCAGCTCTTTCTGTCTCTGCTTGGTTATTTCATTTAGTCTGTGGTAAGCCTGGTCAAAGCCTCTGCCTTCTTTTGTTTAGGTAACCAACACCCTGATTAAGAGGCTAACTTGATTTTTTTTTTTTCATCTTTCTAATTTCTGACCAAACCATCTCCAGATTTCTTGGGGCTTGTTTCAGATTTCGAAATCTGAGTAACTCCTAAACATTTAGGCCCTGTTTTTATTTCAGGGCACTGTTGTCTAAAGGCCAAACTCCAGAGCCCAGTGGTGGCAGAGCATTTACAGGATTCATGTCAAGTCAGGAGTGAGAGTAACTTCCTGAAGAAATGCCCCCAACCCCCTATTCTGTCTCTTTATAAGCATCTCAGCCGACTCCCAAATCTTATTGTCTAGACTTATGTCCCATGCATGTTTCTATAAGAGAGGAGAATGATCTTTTTTTGGCTTAGAATAGTTAGAATCCACCCTCTGGCTTTGGAAAGTGTATGAGATAAATGCACCAAATTAGTATTTAGTTAGGGAGGTGAAGGCAGTGGATAGATGTTGAGAATCGACAATGTCCACAACGTTTCCCTTCCTGTCTACATTTTAATCTCCTGTATGCATCTGGATCCCAGATCACTATTTTTGGCCAAGACCCTGCCCAATCTTCAGCCACACTCACCTCAACAGCACTAGCTTTGTCTTCCATATACAACTGATTCTCATCTTAGTCTTATGAATACGGCTGATCCTCCTCTTTTCCTTTCTTGTCATTCATTTCCCTCAGACCAAACATTTTCCTAGTTTTCTTATGGTCTTCCTTAGAGTCTCTGCTCCCTCAGCTTGTACCAAATTAGTCCCTAAGTCCTTTTTATTCCTCTGGCAGGGTATGGCTTTCAGCTTCATCTTTATGCTGTGCACATATCTGTGGCCTTCAGGTTCCCAAACTACCTAAGCTCATATATGCCTTCGGGCCTTTTTATTTACTTCCCCACTAAAACAACTCTTTCCTTGGCTCTTCATAGTTTTGGATTTTAATGGATTGAGTAGAGTTTCTTTTCTAGATCACTCTTGCCAATCTATCCAGAAAGATGGCATAGCATTCCAGCTCCGCTTTTAGATGTACCCGATTGCTCTCGGAGAATTCATCTGTTCTTCTATGTTAATGGCCACCACTTGAATGTTTGTTGTCTTAGAATGAAAACAGAAATGTCGTATCTTGCTTTAACAGGATCTGTCATCACCAAGTGTGTCTACAGCCATGCTTCCTGTTGATCCCTACACAGTAGAGACATTTTGTCCCCATTTTTTCAATCAAACTCTTACGATGCCCTTTTCTTGAGACCTCTGCCCTCAAGGCTTTTCACAGCTATCCCTTACTCATTCACTTCTTAGAAGAGGGGCCTGATTTTCTGTCGCACAAATATCTTTATTTTCCCTATAGCACACACACACACACACACACACACACACACATATATATACATATATATCTCCTTAATTTAAAGTTCTTTTTTTACTCACAATCAATTTGTATCATTTTCCTTGGTACTTCCAATGCCTACAATAATACAGATTGAAATAAAGGTTTGGAAATATTGGCTGAGTGGCTAGAAGAAACAAATGAGCAAGCATCCCCATGCTGTTTATTCCTCAGATATAGTCAATAAAAATGTTTGTCTCTGTCTGTGTAAAGCATATTTGCTAATGCATTATGTAACTATTATTAAATAATAAACTACCTACTAAATTTGAGCCTAAGATTAAAATTGTATCACTATTTCTACATATCAAGAAACTACATGTTGCATAGTCATTTTAGTTTAATGTCTTTTGTCAAGTTGTGGGTTGAGAATGAGATCTCTTCCGAAGGACCAACTGGGATGATGATAGATCTGGGTCCAGTACCACACTGGCCTCTGTGCAAAGATTGCTTGTATCATAGCCACCATGACTTACTCCAGAATGAATGACCCGATAGTGCATGAGAGAGTCGTACTCATAGCGAGAACAGCAATACTTTCCTAATCAAACTTCAGAGACATTGCATCACTTCCTCCACAGTATATTAGAAATACACCAGCAAATTCCAGCTCACAGTCAAGGGGGGAGGGAAGATTATCAAGGGCAGGCAGGATAGTGGGCAGGAGTCACTGGAGACCACGTGAGAGGAATCCTACCACAATCAAGAGCTCCTGGTCCACATTAGCCATCTAACTCACATAATTTTAATACTTGTAGGTAGAACATGGAAGCGTCCCAGAATTGCATAACAGAGCCTAGGACCTGCAGCATTGTGTAGAATACACTGGACATCCCTTTCTCCAAGTCTTCTATTTTTGTTGTTTCGACATCGAAGCTCCCTTCATTTCTCCTTTAAGAACATAGATGTTTCTTCCTGGACTCCTTTGCTAGTTCCTAGATTTTTAGTTAGCAAAGCACTGCAGGAATCAGCCTTCAGCCCACGTCTGTTTCCCTCTGTCCCCAGCTCTTAGAGGGTAGCTTAGAGTCCTGTGCTTTCGGTGGCATTTGCATGGCAAGTAATTTCCTTATTAGTTGAGACAACTCTGACTGGTATAACAAATAAAATTTAAAATGCTTAATGACTATGCATTTTAGACATTTGTTTTGAGCTGGTGGGAAGAGCAAGGTGAATATTCTGAATCAGATTACAGGCTCCCCTGAACTGAAAGCATAGGTTTCTTCCCAGGGCTGGAGTGGTCTGTGGTCTCCATTTCATAGCTTTAAAGATTCTCATATGTGTCGACAGCAAGCTCAGAAAGTGCTTTAAAAAAAGCAAAACATATGGACGCTCAAGTACAAAGGGTTTCTAGTGGATTAGAAGTAAAATGTCCCTCAGTTCTGTTGATATGATTCAGACTGCGAGTCTGCTGCAGGCTCAGATTAAAAGACAAGGGTGTCTAGAAGGTTTTGTCTCCATGTGCATCCAGGAAACAGAGCGAGGGCTTTGTCTCTGATCACATTTATCACTTTTCGCCATCCTCCCTCATTTCCTCAGTTCTTTTCTTTCCTTTCAATTACCGACTTACTACCCAGTTTGTACCGGACTGTTTTAACACTCAGAGCGTAAGGAGAAGGGAAGGGAAGTGGTATCTCCTGAAATCGTGGTTTAAATATCACAGAGGAGATTTTATTGGCTCTGCCTCAGTCACCTGACCACCTCTTGCCACAGGCACTGTCTCAGGCAAACGCTTTGCTCTGATTGGTCGTGCCTAATCTGTTACCAAGGGGACTGAACTTTGCTACATGCATTTGATGCCACCACTGGAAATGCTTCTGTGGCCTGGGCAGTTGCCACAACTGGTGCCTTCCCCACAAAGTGCTGACAGCTACACAAAACACAGAAACTGAGGTTCCGATAGCCATGGTATAGACCTTACCTCAGCAAGTTTATTTGGCTCATGTGACAAATCATACCAGATATTGACATGCAAGTATTTTTATTCATTTTTCATTGCCTCTGTATTAAAGAACAGACCTATGCAGAGCTCTGTGTGAGATGCACCCACCTACTACATTATGCTAGGGACAAGAGGCATTCGGGAAGTGTAGCTCATACTTTTGTGATGCACAAATCATCTAGTTTAACTTCACCTTAGCTTTGTGACTCAGCCTAATTAGCATTACTACCTGAATCCATGCAGAGTTTGTGTGGGGTGTTTCTCAGATACTACCATTGGATGGAAATAAAAGCTAAGGTTTCTGTCAGTATACCAACTAGAAAAGAAAAAAAAAAATCACTTAGAATTTCTCTGTTCGCTTTAATGGAGTTTGCCAGGGAGTGTCTTATTTCTAGGCCATTTCCTCTAAGACAGCTATGAATACATTGCACTCACTTATAATTGATTGAAACAGTATCTCCCAGAGCGGCTTCCCCAGAGCAGGCAAGCCAGGAGAGGGACAGGTAAGTCAGGGGTCTGATCCAGACTTTGATTGCAAATTGGGCATTTCTCCCGTAAAAGCATTTTGACTGTGGACATGGAACTGATCAAGAAAAGCCATCATGGTCTTTCTCCAGCGACATCCAAAGGACAAAGCTCTCAAAGTGATGTTTCTCAGACCTATAGTATTTGTGTCACCTGCACATTTATTAGAGATGCAAATTTTTGAGCCCCACCACACTCTTGCTGAACCAGAGACTCTGAGGTTAAGGCCAGGCCACTGTGTAACATACTCCAGAGGAGATGTGGTGTCAGCTAAAATTTTACAATAACTCACTGTGTCTTTTGACCATTAGTAGTGATTTTTTTCCCAGACAGTGACTAAAGGAAACTTGACCATTTCTTGGCTCTACGTTTCTGTTGGTATTTTATCTAGAAGTGAAGGTGGTTTTAATGTAGTTAGTATCCCACTTTTAATGACATCAGCTGTAAGGAACAAGAAAAATCTGAGCATTGCATGCAGCCAGTATTTCATCTTAAGCCTGGTAAAAGTGTACTTCATGTTTAAACAAACCTGTTCCTACCAGCTGTTTGAGTAGAAGGAAATAGTGTTTTGTTTACTCTCTATTCTTCCAACCACTCACCAAAATACAACTGTGGCCCCAGGAAACAGAAACTCAAAGTGACTTGGCAACTTTTCAAGACCAAAGAACCAATAAGGTTAAGATGCAGAACTGGACTGAATCTGATACTGTAGCTGCCATTTCTTGATATTCATTCAACAGCAACAGCTGTCCTTTTGAATAAAGAACATGAAACCATTCTAATCCCAGGTCCTCGGGAGATGTTTTAAAACCTCAAAATTTAATTTGCATGTTCATAGATGATCACATAGGGAGAAAACAAAGAAAGAGAGCAAAGGGTATCAGCACACACAATGGAAGCCATTAAAACTGTAGTGGATCATGAGAATGGCACTTGTCTCAGGAGGGTTATCTAGAGCTAATCCCAAGTCTGAATGAAGAATTCACTTGTACCATTTCAGCAGCGCCTGTGACCAGAAAGCCAAACACCAAGCCATCTCACACTGGCCCTTTGGTTGTGTTTAGATATCAGGGAACCATGACATGTTCTGGTGGATAGCGAGATGTCAAAGATGGGAACCAAGTGTGAGCAGTCCCTGGAGACTTCATACTCAGGTAGGAGATTTGCAATGTGAAGTCTTCAGCTTTAACGTCACAATTCAGAGAGCCGAAGGCAGCTTTGTTGATTGTCTACTTCTCCCCTTAGCTTTATGAGAACTAAGATAAGAGATAGACACCTCTCGTGCACTTGGTCAGCACATCCCCAAAATCCTAAAAAAACTACACATCTCAGACTGAATGGCAGGATCTTGGCACTTTTCATCTAAAATTAAACATTTCCTAAATCACTTCTCTTTAAGCCTTATTTCCTTCTGATATGTTACTGATGTCCCTTTACAAAACATTTATTCTCTACTAAGACATTCGTTGGTATTTCTGCCAAACAGAGGAGTTTGGAGGGCAGAGCACTTGCTCAGGTGGACAGATGGTTGTAAGACTGTTAAGAAAAGCATAATGCTGGGATAATCCTTTGGAAGTAAGAAAACGTGTTGGTTATTTAAATTTAATAAAGAATGTTTTTAAAGTTCTGTACAAAGCTTTGTTTTTTTTTTTATTTCTACATCGTGAATAATAAACCATAGTGTTTCACTGAGAGTCCTCAAAAGCCCTAGAAGGCAAAATGTCAATCATAAAATCTGATCCTATATATTTGTGAATTACAGCATAAGTCGATTAGTCATTTTGCATTCTGTGTAAATCTTTAAGTCATGATGCACATGTCACACCTCATTCACATGGCAATTTAGACAAGGCAGGTTCAAGTGCTTAGTAGACACAGGAAACACTGAGCAAATACATGGGCGAGCCAGGGTTTGGGCCACAGAGGCAGACAGGCCTATTGACACCTAATCACTGAGTTAGCACAATGAACTTGCTGAGATCTGGGGTGGGCGTGACCTCCATCTACAGGTGAGTAAGCAGGCGTCTCACTTTCAGGGTACCAAGACTTCCTTTCCTACCAGCTCTTCTTCATACAAACAGACCGATTAAGGACTGTATAATAATTTGATTGGTAAAGGAGAAAATATTCATTTCCACCTTGTAGGATTTGATCATGGTTGGGGAATTCTGACAGCTGACTTTCTCTCCTCTCACCACGCAGTACCCAAGCTGAAAGTTCCTTTTTTTTAGTTTCCTTACTATCTGTACTAACACTGCTCATCTGGTCTGACGAAACTAATAACCTACCTTTCAGTTCTGCATATTCTGGGCTCTGAGTTATATGTAGTGCATGGGTTCTGTATCATGGATAGGACTGTGCATATAGGTCTGTGTGCATAGCTGGAAAAAAAGCAGCATTTTTTTTTGTTGTTGTTTTGTCTGTTGTTATTGTTGTTACTGTGATAGAATACTGGAGAGAAACAAGTTAAAAAGAAGAAAGGTTTACCTCCACTCACAGGTTTAGAGGTTTTAGACTAGTTAGTTGGCTTCTTTGTTTCTGGGGTATCATAAGGCCCAGATGAGAAGAACATCATCACAAAAGAGTATGGAACAGAAAAGTTGTCAACCTTAAAGTATCCAGGAAATGGAAAGGAGACAGAGAATGTCTCTAAGACAGGATTTGGTCCCCAAGAACATGCTCCAAATCTTTTGGACATTTTCACCCACCTTCAATTAGCTGCCTCTGCAAATGCCTTCAGCATCACAGTTAGAAGCATGTTTCATTAAGATACACACAGGTATTGATTAAGCCGATTTTGAAATCAAGATTATCACATATAGAGTCTTCTACGTTCCAACGGTCCTTCTTCCTGTCCTCCTCGGTAACAGAACACTGAACATGGCAGGGTTGGAAAGTTGCATGTCCAACACTCCTTTGCAGGTTGGTAGAGCCACGTGCGTACCCAGCCACCCAGAGAGGTGAGCAGAGATAATAGAAGTCGAAAACAAGAGGGTGGGAGTTTCTAGTTGCTCTTTTCCCCCCAGGCTTAAAATGCCTGTGTGCAAGAAGTCTCCTCCACAGTTGAAATGACTTTACTGACACAGAGGTCACATACGATCTAAGTGGAAGCCATCTTGAGTGGCTCCGAATGAGTGACTCTTACCCTCGCCTCGACTGCTCCCTCTGAAACTCTTTAATCCAAGAGAATAAAACCCTGTGTATTTCAGCCTCTGAGTCAGATCTGTTTTCAACTTAGCTCAGCTATTTGCAGTATACATGGACAGAAATAAAGTGTATTGTGATGAAATACATCTACGGTAACAGGAGCAGCCGGAAGAAGGAATTGGAACCTACTAGAAACAGCTTAGTCAAACTATGTCCTCTCTGACTTCTGCTCGCCTCCTTGTTTATATTCCTGTATTTACATCGACCTTCTCCTTCTCCTCTTCCTCCTCCCCCTGCACCTTTCTTTCAACAGCCCTGTTCCCGTGGATTGTTCCCAGGATCTCCCGAGCTTTTGAAATGTTGCCGCCAGAGCCCCCGAGCAGGAAAGTCACCTTGTTCCACCTCCCGCACAGTTCTGCTGGCTCAGGTAACTATTCCAGAGGAATGATGAAGGAGTCAGCTGTCTCCCAATTCAGCCAGGCTAGGAGAGAAGACAGGGTCTGAGCTAAAATGCAATGGCGACTTAGATGTAACTCTACTTCCGGAAATAATTCTTCTGGCAAAAATTAAGAAAGAAAATGCATTTTCCTTGCATTCTTTCTTCTGGTCTCCAAGGTGGGTCTTGATTTTATAAAACTTTATTCTATATCTCCAATTAGAATGCACACGAGTATAGTGTATCTGCCCGAGCATGGAAAGTCCATCTGCAGTCACACCCCTCTTAAAAAAATGACTCTCCCTTCCCAAACAGCTACCAGTTGCCCATAGCTCCTCAGTCAGGGTCATAGTCTCATGAACCACAGCACCCACACTAGAATGTTGACCGGCTTGAACTTGTATAGATCTTGTACAGACAGCTGCTTAGAATTCAGGAGTGCAACGGCCATGCCATATTCAGTGTACTGCATTTCACACTTCTTCTCCCCACCCCTCAGCATGTTCTTTCTTTCCACCCCCAACTCTTTCTCTGTGTTCCCTGAGAGAGAGAGGTGGTGTGTACAATGGTCCCATTTAAGACTGAGGATCCAACTGTTACTTAGTCTCAGCATTTTGACCAGTTGTGAATCAGCATTGATGGCTGCCCACTCCTGAAAGAAGCTTCTCTGACCAAGGCTGAAAGAAGCACACAAATCTGTGGCTACAAACACAAATATTTGGAAGGCAGTTTGACACATTCATTTAGAAACAGTATTAGGTTTCCCTAAGGTTTATGAGCCCCCTCCAAGCTATGGGGTTTGGCCAGGTTTATAGTAGAAGACACGTTTTCCTTCCTGTTTAGCAAATTCAATCAGAAAGTGACTGGTTACCCTCATAATAGTCAATCCACTCTTACACCAGTAGACATCTTGCTTGGTTGGTATTGAGCATGTAGGATCCCCTACTAAATTGTCCACTGGTGATTTTTCTCTCCCAGTAGCCTTTCTATTGTTCCCAACTATTGTCTAGACCTTAAATTATGTAGAATGTGAAACCCCATGGAAAGTACTATATTTATAAATTATGTATGTATGTCTGAGATGATGGCTAGTCACTCATCTTTTCAGGGGAGCTATGGTCATGAAATTCATCCAATAACAAATTGGTGGCAGAGAAAATGGATATTATATTCTAGTTTTGGATTTGGGACTTCAATCCATAATAACAGAAAAATGTGTGCATAATTGTATCCTTACTATGTTTATAGAATACTGGAATAATTTATCAGAAATATACCTGTCACCATTTTTTAATCTAAAAAGGCAAAGAGACTTTTGAGGTCTATTGTTTTAAAGATTATTCTTTCCTTCTCATGAAATTCTACTTTATTTTTGTTGTTATTATTTTTTTATTTTTACTTACTAACGTTACATCCCACTAACCTTCTCTCACAATCCTTCCCCCACTTCCCTTCCCCTTCTTTTCTGAGGGGGGAAATCCTTCTACCCTAGCACATCAGGTCTAGTCTCTGTGAGGTCAGATAAGGCAGCCCAGCTACAAGAACATATACCATGTACCAGCAACAGCTTTTGGGATAGCCCTACTCCAGTTGTTTGAGACACACATGAAAACCAAGCTGCACATCTGCTACATAAGTACAGGGAGGCCTAGGTATAACCTGTGTATGTTCTTTGGTTGATGGTTCGGTCTCTAAAAGACCCAAGGGTCCAGGTTAGTTGACTCCATTGGTCTTCCTGTGGAGTTACTATCCCCTTGGGGTCAGCCATGCTAGACTCCTGTCTACAAGCATAAGAGTGTCATAATAGTGTCAGGGACTGGTGCTTGTACATGGCATGAGTCTAGAGTTGGGCGAGTTATTGGTTGGTCTTTCCCTCTGTGTCTGCTCCATGTACGGTCCCTATCTTTCTTGTAGACAGGATACATTTTGGGTCAAAAGATTTGTGAAATAAAATTGTATTAATATTCTCAGCTAAGCCACTTTATTGTTACAGGAATGAAGTATGCGGAATCTACAAAGATGCTCTGATTTGAAATTCTTAATTTTGAAAGACACTGATTAAAAACAAGCGTCATCATCATTGAATAATGGACTTGCTTGTTTGTTTTCTAGGTTTAATTAAGATGAATATTTCTTTCAAGTCGTTAAATTGAGTCTAAGGTTCAAACACACACATACTCACATTCTCTCTCTCTCTCTCACACACACACACACTCATGCACACAGAGTAACACACACGCATAGAATAAATACACACATGTACATACACAAACTCATACAGACACACACATACATATTCATATACACTCATCCCCACACACATATGCTCACACACAGAGACACACGCAGATACACACATATACACACAGACAGACACATACAGACAGACACATACATGCTCACATATACACATACACATACTCACACACCCAGATACAAATGAAGACATACAAATGAACAGGCACACACTCAGAGACACTCCCTCCCTCTCACCCCCCTCTCTCTCACACACACACACACACACATTCTCACACATTCTCACACATCCAGATACAGAGATGTGCACAAATGAACAGGCACACACTCAGACACACACTCTCTCTCTCTCTCTCTCTCTCTCTCTCTCTCTCTTTCTCTCTCTCTCTCTTACTCTTTCTCTCTCTCTCTCTCTCTCACACACACACACACACACACTTTCTTCCATATAATCTTAAGTAGTAGAATGGTAAGGTGATAGATAAAATGACCAGAGCAACAGCAGCAAGTTATTTTTCTTTTTTTAAAAAAGAACAATGGGTGGATTGTACAACCCTTCAAGGACAAAATTGCTTTTTGAGGATATAGGCTCTAAGTTAGTTGATATTTCAGTGTATCTTAAAAGCCCCCTTTCAAGCTTAGATTAATGTGTTGATAATTGAAAATTATCTGGACACGTTATATGTTTTAGATACTAATCTGAGACTTTCATGTGTACCTACACTTTTAGACCTTCAACATAGGTAAATTCTTACATCCTTTGTCAAAGAGGTCAGGGTATAACACCACTGGTTAAATTAAATTAAATGAATACAGTTGTTCTGCATTTGTCAAGATACCTTTTGATGTAGAGACATCTATTCCTCTTCTCTAACCAACCTCATCAAAGACACAGCTGCCTCAAGTGGCTTTATGGGAGATGTAGCATCACCTAATTCCAAAACATTTCTGAGACCAATATTAAGGGGCTTCTAGATAATTCCACAATGTAATGAGTCTGAAGCATCAACATCATTTTACTACTGCTGATTTCTATTTAAATAACAGACACTTCGATGATTTGGGATTAAGATACTTACCATAAGGTGGTTTGTTTACACCTTTTCATATAATTCTAATCACCTCCCAAGCATCATCTCAAACACAAAATTATGCATGACTTTCAGACAAAAAGAAGGCTCTGCTGTAAAAATCCAACATTCATTATCCCCTAAAATACCGAGAGCCATTGGCCAACTTCAATGTCAATGAACTCTGCAACTTAGACTATTCCCTGACCATTGAGGATTATGAAGCTTTGCACACCTCTCAGGCATGGCCACCTGGAGCAGTGAAACTGTCTGCTCACTTAGCAGAGTGTGATGTTTTCCCTTGTGGTTTGTTTACAGTGACTCTCTATGTCTCGGAAATCACTGGGTCCAGAGCATATGTGCTTCCATGACCTGGTAGGTTGTGGAGAATATATAGTCAGACTCTGGCTTGTCTGTTCTCCACCTGTCAAGCTACATAACAAGCAGAGAGACTTTAAACAATCATGGCATCCATCTGGGAATAAGCATCGATCACTGAAGTGAGTCCTGTGCAGACCATGAAACCTGTAGTTGTGCACAAAGAGGCCGAGACAGGTAGAAGTTTTCAAAAGGCAAAATGAACAATCTGCATAAGCTATCTGGTAACAGTAACTCACAGAGCAAGTATCAATCAGAAAGATGATATAGGTCCGAGGACAGACAGTCTGTGGTTGGACAGGAGTCCTTGAGGTACTTTTCTGTTTATCTATGTAGTGGCCTTTATGTAAGATTGTATTTCTGGCAGAAGCGTTTGTGACAACTTTGGTTTTTAAACATATATCCCCAGAGTCTCTCCTTCAAAATCTCTGTATTATTTGTTGGTGTTGTCAGTGGTTTGATACAAACAAGCATAGGGAATAGTTTAGTAATCTGGGACTCCATTTGGCTTTCACCATTGATACTTTCTCTCCACACATGCACGTAGCAACCTATGACACCCCCCCCCACCTGTGTGGAACTGCATACACACCCCTCTGTAAACAGTTTAATAGATTTTCTCTCTTTAGCACTCATCAAACATAGACAATTTCTTTTTCAAGGTATTTATATCCATGTATGAGGGTAAGGGGGCTGATATGGCCTACTTGGGTTTCAGGTGAGTGTGCATTAAGGTAAACTGTCCTGTGTGTAAACTTTTAAGGACTATCCCCTATTTTACCATGTCATTCCCATGAATAATTAGGCATGCATATGTTTAAAATCAGATGCATTTCAATAAGGGACATAAGCAGTAAGCAAAGGCTTATCTAACCAAGCCTGTCAATCAACCTGAGTGTTCAAACTCCTCCCTTTCTTGAACTCTATAAAAGCAAGCTCCAGACAATAGCTGGGAGCCTTGAGTACCCTGATTCACATACTCACTGTTGCTCGTGACCACAGATTTCTTTCTGATCCATCCTATGCTTTGCTTTGAATAAACTATTCTTGTTTTGTTGCAACCTGTGGGCACTTAATTTCATTCTTGAATAAGACACCAAGAGACTGGAAACATCCAGCCCAGACCTTGAATGCTAGTAACAGACTAACAAAAGTGACTCCATTTTGATTCTGATGATTTTCAGACCACCCTTTGCCTTCTTTTGAAATTTCTTCACGCTCTGCTTTTAGCTTGTTCCTTTACTTTAAGATCTATACAAACCCTTGCAGTAGCATATAATTTTGCACTTTAAAGAAAGGCTTAGGTTTGGAAGCAGTGTTGTGATTTCCCTGAACACTTTGGTCTGGGTGGAGATTGCCTTTAGTCCGGCTTTTATGGAAACACTATCATTAAAATCCTCTCGGTCTGTGGGGACAGGACTTGGAAATGTAACTCGGGTCTTTTTGATTATGGCATGAGAACTCCCACTCCTTAGCTATGTTTTTTGTTTTTATTTTATAATAACTTCCAGTTAATGATCCTGTCTTGGAGCTATTTAAAGACATTCTAAATTAAAATTGTAAATGAGCTCTTCTTGAAGGCGTCTGAAAAACATCACACAAAAAATAGAGTTGTGTGCCCACCTCTTGGCAACACACAACCCTCAGACCTTCCTGCACAGTTTCCCTTCAGTTTCTCTGTCACCCTCTGCCCTGCCCCACGCCCTGCCTCCTCCTTGTGGGACTAGCATTTAGCTGGGCTCTGGAGGCTCTTCTCTCCATCCTTTACTTCTTCCATGATCCTGCAGGCCCTGATTCTATTATCCTGACTTATAAATAGTTTCTCTGCCTCTTATGTTTCCTGACCTTCTCTGGCTTGATCTTCAGGACTTTATTTCATCAGAGTGGGATCTCTGGTGTATGTGTCTCAACTCTGTTTACCAAACAGAGTCACATTTTGCCATTTTTTGGGGTGTTAACCCTGAGTTGTTATTGTTTGTTTCCCTAAAATTCAGCTCAAATATTTATCTGGAACTCTTAAAGGAAGAATGTTCTGACCTAGTAGCAAACATTTGAGCCCAGACTTTTTTAAAAGAACAAACCATTTGGTTTAAGGGTGCTGAGTAAATCCGCCCTTCTCCCTTCGAAGCTGTGAAAAGCAGCAGATGGGAGATCCAAATATTAGCTGCTGACAAATATTGATGTTATAGATACAAATAAACTAAAAGCCATGGTGTGTCCTGGGGTCAGAGTCCAGCTATCCTAGTCCTTGACAGAGAAGCAGGAAAACCAAATGAGGAGCCTCTTTCCTGAGTCTTATAGCAGGGACTGTAAAGGGCTGTGAACTTATCTTTAGCCTGGAGTGTGCTGCTCAAATCCTCTTCCCTCTGGGAAACACTGCAGCTAAGATAAGGGCACAGGCAGCTCCTTATTTTATCCACTACATCCAGTCATGTGTGGGGATTAAATTAGTCATCTATGTACTAAACTCATTGATATACTTTTTATAAAATTCGGACTCAGACACAAAAGTGGGTTAGACAAGAATCTTGGCTCTGTCCAATTTGATACAGGTGCAAAAAAGTAATTATATAAAATTAAGTTAAAAAAAACTCTTTCCCCAGGGACTGGTATGAAAATTCCTTACAGGTGTGTAGTGCTGTGTTTGTTTGGAAAGTCCTTGATGAGCCCAGTTAGGTAGAAGAGATGTGTGCTGTAAAGCCTGCAAAATTTAGAGGACCCCTTTTTGAGTAAAAATTTACAAATTTAAAATTTAACCCAAATACAATCTATTGAGTGACATTAGTTACTATAAGAAATCAGCTCGCACCTTTGGTTAGCTCTGAGATTATCACTGTCTTCTCACCAGTATCTTGTATTTACTACTTTGTTTCTCACCTTACCTAGAGAGCTCTACAGCTCCCAGTGGAATGCAGAACTCAGGGAGAGCAAGCATTGAATTGCAGTACCTCCAGTGGCAGCCTGCAGGACAGAGAACCCCTGGAGCTTTATGGTCACCTCTATTGTAACTTTAAATAATAGATGTAGCTTTTCAAGAAGAGGCAAGGCTACACAGAAAAGCTTATCTAGTGGTCTGCAACTGCCTCCTCCACAAATCTTCAGGAAAAGCTGCACTTCACACAAAGCCCGTTGAGATTACACTTCTCACGGAAATGAATGGAGGAGGGGAATTCTATTGCTGTGATAAGGCACCAACTTATAGAAGATAGAGCCCAGGAAAGTAGAGAAGAAAGAATTTATTTGGAGGTCACAGTTTCAGAGGGTTAGAGTCCACAACCGTTATGGCAAATACATTGACAGCAGGCAGGCAGGTGTGATGCCGGAGCAGTACATTTTAACCCACAAACATGAAGCAAAGAGGGATAACTGGGAGTGGTGTGGGCTTTTGAAACCCCAGTGACACACTTCCACACCTCCTAATCCTTCTCAAATATTTCCAACAACTGGGAGTTAAGTATTCAAATATATGAGCCTATGGGAGACTTTCTCATTCAAACCACTACTGTGGGTATTAGATAAAAAAGGAGATGTTATATTAACATCTAAGTTTATTTACACAGCTGTATATCTTTTTAACAAAGATTTAGTTCCAGTTATGTATTTCTCTTCTCTCTCTCTCTCTCTCCCTCTCCCCCTCACCTCCTGTGTGTGTGCGCGCGCACATGTTTGTGCACCACTCATGATGGTCAGAAGGACATCACATTCTTTTGAACTGGAATTACAGGTATCTGTAAGCTATGTGATGTGGGAACTAAAATCAGATCTTCTGAAAGAGCAGAAAGTTCTTAACTCACCAAGCCATTTCTTCACAATCCCACAGTAGTATCTTAAGTACAGTGAGAGATATATGCACAAAGACAGACAGACAGACAGACAGATGTGTTAGTTAGCTTTTCCTGTATACCAATCCTCAGCAGTCCAAAGACTTTATGTCTTCCAGTTTTTATGGGTGAGGAATCTAAGCATAGTTTACTGAGGTCTTCTAGCCCACTGCAGAAGTTGAAATCAAGGTATCAGTTTATATTCTAGTGTGCTGTGAGAACCAAAACAAAATTCTACAGACCAAAGATCAAAACAGAAATTGTTTGGTTTTTTTCAGTCTCTCTCACCACACAGTCTTCTTTAGACACACTTACTTTTACATTTCATTTTTATGTAAGGACACCAGACTTACCGAAATAGTAAACTTAATGACCCATCTCCAAATGCAGGCACATTCTGAGGTATTGAGAACCTATGAATCTGGGGCAGTGGGGGACATGATTCAACATGCAGCAGCAGCTACAGACATATGAGGTTCCATTAACTTTCATGTTCACTCATACAATTGTTGACCTGGATTAAAACTTCAAATACTAGCTGTGACTTTGTAAGAAGAAGCAGGGCTACCGAAAAGCTTTATGTAATATCCTGTGAGTTGTTGTTGTTGTTGGTGGTGGTGTTGGAGTTGGTGTTTCTGGTGTTGATGTTGGTGCTGGTGGTAGTGGTGGTGGACTTTGGTTTTTCAAGGCAAAGTTCACTCTGTGTAGCCCTGGCTGTCCTACATCTCACTCTATAGAACAATCTAGCCTCGAATGTAGAGATCTACCTGTCTCTGCCTCTCCAGTGCTGGAATTTAAGGCAAGCATCATAACTGCCAGGCTGAATTTAGCTTTTAATGAGCTTTGGGGCTTGAGAGCTGAGCTTCCTCACTTCCTGTTGCCTGATGCTTCCCTCAAGTCTTTGTCACACAAACCTCTTCACTGGGCAGCTCAGAACAGGGCAGCCATCTTCTCTCAGACGGAGCAGCAAAGGAAGAAAAATGGGGAAAAGACAGACCTCACAGACATAATGGACTTTTATAGATGTGATATATTGTCTTATTAGAAATTAATTTCTGTGCCTGAGGAAGTAGTTTAGCCCTTAAGAGCATATACTATTCTTGCAGAGAAACCTAAGTTCAATTCCAAGTATTCATGTCTGGTGGCTCACAACCATTTGTAGCTCCAGCTCCAGGGGATGAGGCACCCCCTTCCAACACACACACATACACACACTCAAACACACACATTGCATGCACATATAAAACACATGACTTAAAATAAATTTAAAAAAAATTGAATTTCTAGGTGTAACCCATACTTAATGGAAGTATTAACCAAAGACATACATCAGGAAGTAGAGCAGTATGAGGTCATTTTAAAGGTTGTCTTTCTCAAAGTTTAGTAAGGAGAAGTGAGCACTGGGCTTGGCTTTGGAAGTTGATAGATATCTACAAGGTTGATCAAAGTACACAACATCCCGAGTGAAAGAGAAACTGTGAAACTTCTGTACCAGAGACCCACGGTGAGTTCAGAAGCACAATGGCCATGTTCTATTAAGAAGAGAATATTCACAGCTATCCTCCATTCAAGATCAAAGAACCAAACAGATTCAATTTCTGGTTAAGCTTTTCTTCCTGACTTGGAGAAAGCCTCCGGTTAGTTCCTTTATTACCTGAACTACATTTGCTTCGAATGACCTTTCCCCTTTGTATGCATATTCACGGGTCACGCTCCTTCCAAGGTCACATTTGCATGAATCGCATTTGCATGAGGGTCCCACCTTCATAGTTAGCTTTCTACCATCATACATTTTCCCTCAGCTATCACCTGTCCTGTTTGGGGACATGACTTCCACATGCAAACTGAGGAAAAACAAGGTTTAGCCAGTCGCAAGAGGCATGGTGGGAAATCTGTAGGACTAAGAAGAGCTGCGTGAATTAGCCAGTCAAGGACAGACCAGTTGAAGAGCAGAGCGCTGGCCTCGGGGGAAAGAGAGGCTCAGGCCTCTGAGATTTGAGCCTCTTCTGTGTTCATATGCAGTCAGGTGAGTGAGGTGGATCGCTGATGGGCTGCTGTGAGGTTGTCTCTGCCTTTAGAGATGGCAAAGCACTAGATCTGTCACTCCATGATGGCTCGGCTCACTGAGCTGTGCCAGGGCCAGCATTTGAAAAGGACTCCTAGCCACTTGAAAATTGGCTTTTTAAGTTATAACCTCATTTATTATCATTTTCTGTTCTTTAAAAAATATTTCAGCCATCCGGGATGCTTTAATTCTACTAAATATCCCCTTTTATTCTGGCTTACTTGTATTTGGGGGTTACTTAATGTCTGTGTTCCAAGGACAAGAAAGAACAAATCTATTTTCATAGTATTTCCAAGATCCACCCTTCTAAATTTCCACCCTATGCTTCTTCTCCCACGACAAAACAAACAAAAGCCTTAGTATATTTGGGGAGATTTATTGAGTATGTTCTGTCTCCTTGGCACTGTGCCAGGTTGCAAACTAGAGAATTGAATTTGGCTAATTCTCAAACAAGATAACCTCTCGGTGTAATGTTGAAGAACCACACACTGCCCTTCAACCTGCCCTAGATGTCCCTCCATGTGGAAACCTCTTTAGTTTCAAAACTGAGCATAGTAGACATGAAGTCTGCCCACTTGTAGCTTAGAGCGAATTACAAATGTGCATTTAGGGATGTAAGATTTTCTTCAAATATGAAGGGAGGGATGGTTTATGTATTTAGTAATACTGGTGACAACTAGAAGCAGGATTAAGGAAATGCACAGAGAAAAATTCTATTGTAGCATATGCAAAAGAGAAAAAAAGTCTTCTAGTCTGGAATAAGTATGATGTATTCTGAAATCAAAACCAGCCAATAGGGTTGTCATAGAAAAGAGAGCTTTTTTTTTTTTTTTTTTTTTTTTTTTTTTTTTTTTTTTTAAGTGCATTTAGGTCAAATCCATTCTATTTCCCAGAATGTAAGCAGCTCCAAAAATGAACCTATTAGAGGCTCTCAGAAACTGCCTGATCCCAGAATTCTTTGCTACATACTGTTTGATAGTGACACAGAGGCCAGCATTAGAAAGGGGAAAATCCACGAAGTCATGCGTCATTTCCTTTCCTCAGTTCCTTAATGGTCAACATTCTGTGACACATTTTGCCCTCAGACATATCCATGGAGCCCCATAGTTCTTCATTCCTGTCCTGACACAACAGATCTGTCTTTCCAGAGCGCCGGGAGAGAAGTCAAGCGTAGTTTCTGTTGGTGGCTAGAATGTAAGTGTCGAAACCTTACCCATCATCACAGGAGCAAAAGTGTTCTACACAGAAAGGGTCACCTGGGTTCCCTCTTTGGCTATTAGTCTATTCCAACAATAGTCCCCAAGACTGGAAATCCCCTGGGACCCTCATACTGACCCAAATTGAAAGTAAATCCTGGTTTCAACCAGAAGAGGAACTTGACTTCCAGGAAGAGATTTCACACTGTTCTGGCAACTGGTCAGAGCACATTGCAAGAGAGACCTGGAGCTGAGACACTGAGGGATCAAGGGTGCGTGGAACCACACCCTGCCTAGGACTGCTTGGTTATGTGTGCTTTGTGCCTTCTCTTTAAAACCAAAATAAAACAATTAGGGGAATGGTCACTGCATCTTTTTCCCGTAGTTTTCTTACTGTGGCCATATTAAATACATCTTTCTATACCTTTCAGTTTTGTCTTTTTAATTGGCCTATTGAAGAGGGGTGGCTGAGCTGACCTTGGTAGGTTGCAAGGCAGCAGGCTCTGACCCTGACTCCGTTAGCATTGGTTTGGTTATCAAGTAGACAGATGGGAGGTACGGTTCTCTCAGTCCTACAAGTTCCCAGCTTTGTGGGAAAGTTCTGCTTTGTACTTGTTTTGTACTGCTGAATCTCCCTCCATTTCTGTGGCCCAAGCGTCCCCAGCAACCAGAACAGAGAAAATAGTAAATAGAGGGGGCTGGAGAGTTTAGGAGTCTTAACGGAACCCAGACTCTAAATGTCTACCTGATTATAATACTTTGACTTTTTAATTTTCTTTTAAAACTTCAGGTGTGTGTGTATGTGTGTTTTCATGATTGTATGTGCATATGTACCACATGCATGTAAAATTCCAGAAGAAGATGTCAGATCTCTTGAAACTGAAGTTATACATGGTTGTTAGCTGCCTGATGTGGATGCTGGGAGGTCTTCTGCAGGAGTAGCAAGGGCTCTTAACCACTGAGGCATCAATCCCTGCAGTGCTTGGCTTTGGTTAATTATTATCCTTTGGGTCTTATTTTAAGTTAGACTTACACACATCAAAATTTCGCACCTGATATTTAACAAGCACCTGTGTTTAACCAAGTAAAAGAGTTGTTCTCATGATGCCAAATCATCACACAATTGTTTTCTTTATAAGGTCATTTTCTATAAGCCCCATTTACTTATTGGACCATTTCTGCCTTTTTCAGGCCTTCTACCCATCACAGTAGATCTGGGGATCTTCCCGTCCAAAAATCATTCAGTATCTATGGTCAGCTGTAACAGTTCCCCATAGTCAGTCTGATCAAACAAAACCAGTGCCCACTGCAAACAAGTACTCACTGATATAGGTTCTGTTCAGAGCATCAGGCTTGCTAGGGGTAGGTAAGATGCAGAGGCTATGTGTTAAGCATGTATCCCTGGTGATTATAATGATCAGCTCACTCTGAAAATCAATTCTATTCATTTGGTATTGGTTTTCCGATGCCCCGTACTGGTAGAAAGTTCTTTTCACCTGGGACTGTTTTTTCTTGAACTGGATTGAATTTTTAAAATTGAAAAAAACGTATAATTTTGAGTTCTAAAATTGAATGCTACTTTTCAGTCCCTAAAGTGCATTAAAAAAAAAAAAAAAAAAAAAAAAAAAGAATCATTGTTAAAGTTGTTATCTATCTCCTCTGACAGTTCTTATTTTCACAAGAAGAACATTCATCTTGGTGTGTGGACACATCTGACTGCTGGATCCCACTGGGGTATTTGAAATTTTTTTCCCCCTGCTCACTCTGTCCCAGATTCTGCGGACATCTCTGGCGACCCATAGAAATGGAGGGAGATTCAGCAAGCTCTGTCCCTCTTGGCAAATTATACATAGGTAAGGTACCATGCAGAAGAACTTTCCCACAAAGCAGGAACACTGTGGGGCAGAGAGGACCTGAGCCTTTGTGTTCTGGTGTCTAATCCACTCTGAACTCTTGGAAACCATCGGGCACATCAAAGATGATTCCTTCAAGTTGGCTGAATATTTAGGGATTTTTGGGTTTATCTCCCACAGCTGTAGTCTCTCCTGGAAGAGCGATATTCCAGGTTTTGCCACTGGTTCATTAAGTTGGTCTGTGGGAATCAGCTCATTGATGAGGTTCTTTAACTATAACCCTCTTACAAAACACTCATTGCTCAGCTTAGGATAGGGAGTTGTATGCTGATTCAAGTTAGGGTGAAGGCTCATGGGAAGCAGCAAGTTAGGTGCTATATATATTTTTTTTTTCCCTGCACATTATTGTCTGAATTTTTTTCAGCTAAAGGGTTTTGGATATATTTTCTACTCCATTTGGAGTATGAAGGTATAGTGCCTCAGACTAAGTAATTGATTAACAGCAGAATGTTACTGCTTAAGTTTGTGAAGGCTGAGGAGTCCAATATCAAAGTACCAGAAGATCCAATGTCTGGTGAGGATTATAGTTTTTTAAAAAAATATTTAAGTTTGTGCTGTGTCTGTCTGAACTTATACACAGATAAGGGGCAGGTGCCCTTACAGATCAGAAGGATGTAGGGTCCCCTGGAGCTATAGGTACGGGTGGTTGTAAGACACTAGACATGGATTCTGGAAACGTAACCTGGGTCCTTTGCAAGCAGTGTGTGCTCTTAATTTCTGAGCCATCTCTCCAGCCTCCAGGGCTCACATAATTAAAATTAAACTCTGTATTCTTTCAGGGCTAAAGAGAGAAATATACTCTTTCAGGCCTCTTTTATTAGGGCATTAGTCCCAATTGGGAGAGTAGCACCCTTGGGAACTTCTATCTCCCAAAGGCTCTAACTTTCCCTAACATCAGCTTCTCGATGACTAGACTCCAGAATATGGTTTGGGAGAGAGGCACAAAGATTCAGTTCCTAGCATTCCCTATACCTCCCCTCACGTTCACTATTTGAAAGCAGAGATAATAAGAATCTCCACATATAGCTGGCATTGAGTTGTGTTTTCCACTGCTTACACATGGTTTTTGTTCCAGGCACATGGCTAAATGTTCTACACATGCACCAATGCCCAGATAGAGAATTAGAGGGAAAAAAAATTCTCAGCATTTTTCCTGCACAGGTGGGTGCTCCATCTGTGCCAGGCCTCTTCTGTTGTTATTCTCAGTTGCTGGTCTCCGTGGAATATTTACCATGTAGAATTGTTTGCATCTCCTCTCTATCCACTTGGCAGGCTATCATTTACAGGGATCCTTGGATCTTGAGTTGGAATCTTGGTGTATTTGTTGGTGACTAGCTGACCAGGCTTCTAATGGCACATTCCTTATTTTCCCCACTTGGTAACCATACTGAGTTACCTAGATAAAAGGTCACTTCTTTTGCAGAGCTTCACACAATCTCTCTCCTAGTGTAGCATGCATAACCTATCTTGGGTATTTTGGTATCCCACTGACCCCCACCCTGCCATATATGTGTATATTTATTTCTGTATCGGTGCACACATGCTAAATTCACATGTGCCCACTCATGTGGAGGCCCCAAATCAACCCTGGTTACTGTGGTTCAGAAGTTATCCACCTTGTGTGTGTGTTTTTGTTCATTTGTTTGCTTTTTTGTTTTGTTTTGTTTTGTTTTTTGAGACAAAGTCACCCATGCGCCTGAGGTTTGCTGATTCAGCTGATCTGGCTGGCCAGTGAGTTCCAAAGCCTGTTTTCTCTCCCTGGCTCTGCTAGTGTTACAGGAATGTAATAATACACTTGGCTTTTTTAAAAACCTGGGCTCTTAGAATTTATCTCAGGCCCCATGCTTGTGTGGAAAAAGCTTTACCTGCTGAGCCATCTCCCTGGCCCAAGTAAAACATTGCTCAACCATCTTGCATCAAGGAAGGGTTGATGCTTGGGTAATGGTGAGAACAAGGGGGACAGAAGGCAGATAAAATAGCTGCAGCTCTTGTGTTTACTAAAGCACTACTTGTCACAGCTGTCTTGGGTAGATTTCTATTGCAACAAAATACCAAGACCAAAAAGAAAATTGGGGAAGAAAGGGTTTATTCTGCTTATACTTTTTTCCATATCACTGTTCATCATTGAAGAAAGTCAAGACAGGAACTCAAATAGGGAAGGAACCTGGAGGCAGGAGCTGATGCAGAGGCTATGGAGGGGTGCTGCTTACTGGCTTGCTCCTCCTGGCTTACTTAGCCTGCTTTTTTTTTTTTTTTTTTTTTTTTTAACAAAACCCAGGACCACCAGCTCAGGGCTAACACCACCCAAAATGGGCTGGGACTTTCCAGTTGATCATAAATTAAGAAAATACTCTACAGGTCAGGCCACAGCCTGACCTAAGGAGGCATTTTCTCAATTGAGGTTCCCTCCTCTCCCCATGATTAAGTTTGCGTCAAGTTGACATAAATCTAGCTAGCACAATAGCCCATGTCATAGAACCAGCCTAGGTGTCCATCAGCAGACAAGGGAATACAAAAAAGAGGAATGTATACACAATAAATTATTATTCAGCCATAAATTTAATAAAACTATATCACTTATAGGAGAAATGGTAGAAGTAGGAATCATCACATTGTTAAACTAAATATGTCACACTCAGAAGAACACTGACCACATGTGTTCTCTCACCTGTGGACTCTGGCTTACAAAGAAAGAGTCTGAGCGAGTGTGAGTGAGCCATATTGGAACTACATTACATGGAATTGAAAAGCAATGGGGTGAGAAATAAGAGGGTGAAGGGGGTGAATATGAGCCGAATACACGATATGCAATCAAGGAGTAGTCACAATGAGTCACGTGTTATTTAACAACGGATAAAAAGAACGGACAAACAAACAAAACCCAGGTCCATCTCAAATCATTGAGGACAACACTGTGGACTCCGAGACTCTAGAAGATGGTGAAGGGATCTCAGTTCCCTAAATTTGGTGAGTCACTTGTGCTGTGAAGGTCAGGCTATTGAACCATGGGCTTTATTTATGACACCATCTCAAGCTGCCCTAACTAGTACTGCTGTTGACGAAATAAATGAGCTACGGCCCCAACTCACCCCAGTACAATTCCATTTAGTACTTCAATATTAATGCATAATAAACCAGTTGCTTCTGTTTCACCCTGCCATCTGTGGTCTGCATCCAAACGAGTCCTGTCAGTTAAAATGTCAAGTGGGACAGGGGGACAGGAGTGACAGCTCTGAGGCAATATAGTGGGCTTTTAAAACCATTTGGAAAAATACATTGAAGGCTTTGTTGTGAAAAAGAAGCAAAAAGAGACACAGTCAAGCGGGGTGGGGAGGCTTTTGTGCACTTGAGTGTTTCATCTTAGCAGTCGGCTAATGAATGTAATAGAAAGCATTTGTCTGTGTTTTCTGTTCAATCTACTGTGTATTTTTGTCTTTGTAAAGCAGTATGTGGGATTGCAAAATATAGACAGTCATTCCATCCCTGCACCAAAAGAGAATTAGAAAAGGCTGCTAATGGCTTCTGTGCTTAGAAGTCTAATGTCTTCCAGTGAGTTATGGATGAAGTCTGGAATTGCTTATGAATACTGGATTAGAGATCTCCCTCCCATTTTCTGCTTCTTCTTCTTTTTCTTCTTCTTCTTCTGTCTTTTTTTGTTGTTGTTGTTTCTTTTTCTAACAACAACAACAAAAAACTTCAACATGATACTTGTAAAAAACATTTTATCCTGTGGTAGAAATGTCAGCCTCATTTCAATTCACTCTTCTACTCTCCCTCAAATGAATGACTTTTGCACGTAACAATAGCCTTATTTTACTAAGTGGTTGGTAATATGTGCAAGTGTGTAAGGCATTCATTTTCCAGGGCTTTTTTCTCCCTGGTAACACACCGGGAAATACCAGAGTGATGTTCTTTGAATTCTTTCTTGCTCTAACTCCCACTAGAATTGCAATCCTACTTCACAGTCAGATGGGTAGCCATGGGAAGCTCAGGTGTGTGTTTCATAAGACCCTCTCAAAGGGTATATAACTACCTATGTCTTTCCTAAAGACAGCAAACTGAATTTGAATTGGATATTGCTATCCCAAGAGATTACTCTACTTCTACTCCAAGGCTGTACATTATAAAGTTTCAGTGTGAATTGGACCAGGAAGCCTGTGTTTCGGTTTAGTAATTGAAGGTCTAGCAATTGACACCCAACTCCTTTTGGCAACTCCTCAGTATAAATGCATTTAACTTGAGTCTCTGAAAAAAAAATACATTCACACGGGTAAATAACTCACCATGCCAAAATTACACAAATAACTTGCTGGTTATTCAAATTTGTTTATTTTTCAAAAAATAAATATCAAATGGGACTACTTTCAATTAATTTTTTGGCCCAACAGCACTCTCACACTGCCAGAAATAAAAAAAAGAAGCTGTGGAAAACTTTAAGTATATGTGTGTTTGCATGTGGGTATATCTGTATGTGTGTGTGTGCTTGTATGTGTGGGGGTGTGTGTATAGTTATGATTGTATGCATATCTATGTGTGAGTGTATATTTGTGCAGGGTGTCTTGTTGGTATTCTGTAAACCCCACCCCTCAGTTACCTGGCAACAGCCAGGTCAACCCCACCCCTTAGTTACCCAGCAATAGCCAGGTATGCTCCGCCCCAGTGACCTGACACTATAAAAGGGGCTGTTTGGCCCCTCCTCTCTCTCTCTCTTGTGTTCTCGTTCTTGTTTTCTTGCTCTCCCACCCTTGCCCCTCCTCTTCCCCTTTCTTCCCCCATCTCTCTCCATGTTCTTATGGCCGGCCTTTACTCCTCTACTTCTCTTCTCTCCCTCTGCCTCTACTACCCTCTTAACTCCCCCATGCCCTGAATAAACTCTACTCTGCACTATACCATCATGTGGCTGGTCCCTCAGGGGGAAGGGATTCCCAACATGGGCCTCCCAGAGTCTTCTCCCTTGACCCCAGGCCTTGCCGCACCTCCATGAGTCATACTCCCACCCAGCCACTCTCTTCATCCCTTTCCTAACAGTGTCTAAATGTGAGTGTGAGTGTGTGTGGAGATGAGTGCATGTATGTATGTATATGGTGTATGTATTGATGTGTATATGTATGTGTACATGTGTGTATATATGTAAGCATGTGTGTGTGAGAGAGAGAATGCATGTTCTCGTGCATGTGCATTTGCATTCATGTATGTGTATATTAAAGACTTGCTGGCTAAAAGTGAACTCTAGCAATCATTTTAATAAATAGAGAAGTGTTATTTTAAAGGTGGAGAGAGTACTAGGGGACTTCCTTAGGAGCACTTCTGGAGCTGGTCTCTACTTGACCTCAGAAACTAGCAAGATAGCCTCCATAGAAAACCATAAGACTTGCATAATCGAATTCACCAACCCAAATAAGGCAGCTATGTGTGCTTTATTCTTTATAGACTAAGCATCTGTAGAAATTTCCAAATGCAAATTGAGACTCTACAGAACAATGTTAAAAATACTGTAAAAACATCTCAGAGCCAAAAGAATGAAATTAATCATTTAAAACTGTAGAGAAACCATGTTATGGACTTGCTTTAGCCCTCCCTTCCAACCCCCGATAGACCTTAATACATTTTAAGTAGTTCAGATTAATTTTGTTATCATTTTCTATTCCTTTTTTCCTTCTTTCTTTCCTTCCTTCCTCTCTCTCTCCCTTCCATTTTTCCTTCCTTCCTTTCTTTCTTCCTTCATTCCTTTCTTTAAAAAAAAAAAAAAAAAAAAAAAAAACTTGGTAGCTATCTTTATCCATGTTTGAATATCTTAGAAATCTAGTTTTACTCTTTGAGTTTATATAGACAGAGACCTAAGTTTGCAACTATGTAGTAGATAGACTATGTACCTTGTTTTTTCCAAGGCATGTTTTTCTAAACTATATTACAATAGGGAATTGACGTCAAGACTCTCTCGAGCAGTTGGAATGATAGCATTAAATGGTTCTAATTTTCAAGCATTTTCCCCTCTATTGACATAGAACTCAAAGTCACTGGTCAGCATACATCTCCAAAGTCAGTTTTTTTTTTTTTAACCATAATAGAAGGGAATACATGATCAAGCACAGATTCCCAAAATCTCAGATGAGCTTAGTTTTCCCCTGGTTTTATTTAATGATCCTTCACTAACTTTGCTCATTTTTCTCTTTCTACAACAGCTTCTAAGTCACTATCCTCAAAACTTTGATGCTGCCTTCCATTGTCTCCCATCCTTAAATCAAGCCCATTACACGTCTCTGCTGTACTCCTCTATGACTAGAGAGCCAATTTCACAAAGCCAAAAAAAAAAAAAAAAAAAAAAAAAAGGATCAGAAGGAAATTCATTTACTGGCTCACAGATTTCAAAGAATTGCTCTGAGGATCCGAAGAAGGACGTTTACCATCTCTTCAGACAAAAACACATTTACATCTTTCTGTATGATATCCAAGGTTAGATCTAAATATAAGACTTGAATAAAGCCTTAACTATGTGGAGACTCCCTTATATGAGATGAGAGATCAGGGGTTGATGCAAACACAAGAGGTTTATTTTCCCATGTGGGGGCAGGGGTCAACCCTCAATCAGCCCCTTATGAGTGATTGGAAGGCAATCCCGAATGGCTATAACAAGCAGTTTTTCAATACATTTTAGGAGCATGGGTTACATCAGCAAGGTTACAGTTCAAACTTATTGGCTAAGCATGTCGACTTTTAAATCTATTGGCTAGCAAGCATGTCACACATTTGAACTCTACCTGGGGCTTTTCAGAGGTTCAGTCAGTACATTCTGAGGATTTCTTTCCTCAAGAATGTTCCTGTGGGTAGAGAATGGAACTTGGCCTATTTTTATCCCCAGGTGGGAGGGGGAAACTGTAAGGAGGATGTGGGACTATGAAAGCCCTTAAGATCCCTGTGTATAAGTCTATAAAATAATACTTCTTTCTTCCTGGTAAATTATCTTAGCATAGGCTACATATTAAAAATGGTATATGTTGATTTTATTAATTCTGATTACTCGGAAAGATTATGAAAGTAGCATCCTATAGAGAACAGACAAATAAGGTCTCCAAGCAATTATTGACTAATATTAAACCTTCCTTCTCCCCCTTTAAGTTATGAGATTGCATTTTTGTATTTAAATTACCTAATGTTGAGAGGCTTCTGATATATCACCAAATCCTGTTGTGTAGTTGAGTAAAAAGGAACTGAAAGAGGTACATTCATCATTTCTTGCCTCAGACTAACTTTTACTTCACTACACAGCTTTGTAATGACCAGAGTTGGCCATTGCCCTGATCCAACAGGAGACAGACAGACAGACAGACAGACAGACAGACAGACACACACACACACACACACATACACACAGACTCAGAGAGACAGAGGGTGATGGCAGCATGAACTGAGTCCTCCTTTTGTGAACATCCAGGTGCTCAACTGATCCTTTTAGAGTCCCTTAACTTTGACAAAAAATGATTAAGAAATTAGAGGATGTACTTTTCTTCCAGAGCCAAACAGATTTTGAAGTCTCTAGATGTATAATACAATGCAACACATCTTAAACACAGATAGTATATCCAAAACAACAGTAAAAGCAGATATGAGGGAAGAATATGGTTCTTCTTCGAATTGCCTTCCAAAGAGGGCAGCTGAAAGCTTTTTTATAGAACATGGCAGTGGGGGTGGGGTATGGTGGCTCCCTAAATAGTGGAGACAGCCAGAGATAAGAATACTGTCTTTCCCTAGGCCCTACAATCTCCACAAACTCGGGAGGAAAAAAAATAACAGGCAGGACATTCACTTCTGTATGATCTACCTTTAAAAAGAAACTCTAAAAAAAAATTGTTGTTGTTGCTGTTTCTTTGCTTTTTTTGATTTCTCTGTGTGACTCTGGCTGACCGGGAACTTGCTCTGTAGACCAGGCTGACCTCAAACTCACAGAGATCTTCCTGCCTGTGCCTCCCCAATGAGCACCGGGATTAAAGGAGTATGTCACAACTACCCAGGGAATGCAATTTTTTACTCAGATGAAATTTTCAAACAGAGAAAGTGGAAAGAAGGGGGGGGGAGAGAGAAAATAAGAAGAAGAGAGAACTCAACCCTAAAATTCTTCACAAAGCTCAGCCTATTTAGCCTTTACTTCCTGTTGTGGAAAGAGAGTCAACATTTTTGAGAATAGATCATTCTCCTTGAAGAATGAGCACAAAAGAGAGAGGCTATGGAGATGCCAGACAGAAATAGGAGGTGGCAGCTTTGTGTGGACAGGGCTCCAGCCATCTCTGTTCACATTGCAAGTGTCTGCTTACAACAGAACCCAGGGAGCCCGGAATACTGGAGGTCTGTGATGACACTCAGAATCTCTCCAGGAACTCCCCGAAAGATTCGGTTATTCCCAGTCTGAGATTAAGAACTCGGTTAAGATAACTTCCTGTCCTTTTTATCCACAAACAAGGGAACATTTGGGAAGTTTGCCCTTTCTTAGGTTTTATTATAATTTATTGTCTTAAATTGTGGACTGTGTGAGACGTGGAAGGGCAGGCACCCAGACACCGTTTGCTAAGAAGCATTGACTTGGGCCTGTTAATACTTAAAAGCCAGACAAAAGTCTAGCATTTTGCCCTCATGTAACGTCTGGTTTCTTTACTTCAGCGGAAGGCACAGTGGTAAGTTACTCTCCATAACGTGTGCCATCTTGATTTCAGGAAGAACAGTCCTTGTAGGACAGACACCCACTGCTCAGATGAAGAATGTTGTTTGTGAGGGTGAGCTAAATGAATTAGCAAAATAACATTGGGTACAAGATATTTTGAGTACTCCATGGGAAGACGCAGTAGCCAATCAGTGAATTGCTCTTATCACTATCTGACATTTTAAAACAAGTAGCACACATGCAGGGACATCTGGCTTTTTTGTTTGTTTGTTTGTTTTATTTTAACTCCACTTTTTTTCTGGCTTTCATTTCTGGGTAAGATGCAGAAATAAGTTAAATGTGAATGTGTATATCCTCCAAACATAGAAACTTGTCTGTATCAATTAGCACACAGAATAAGGTAATGATCATCCGAAGTATTTAATACAGAAAGTAAAGCTAGTTCTCACAAAACAGCTATAAACGTTAATCTAGGGAATAGGAGTTCAGTTAACTCTTGAGTATACTAAAATACAGCAGTATTTGGCACATGGCATTGTTAGCATTTTGTCTAAGCTCCGCCACACAGTTACTTGGAAACAGCCAGGTGTGCCTGATTCTCCGTAAAAGGGGCTGCTTACCCCACGCCTCTCTTGCTCTTCTTCCCTTCCTACTCTTGATCTTTCCCCATTCCCTTCCCTCCTCTTTCTCCAAGTGCTCATGGCCTGCCTCTACTACTCTATTTCTCTTCTCTCTCTCTGTCTCTCTGTCTGTATCTGTCTGTCTCTCTTTCTCCCTTTCTCTGCCTCTATTACCCTCTCAACTCAGCTTCCCATGCCCTGAATAAACCCTGTTCTATATCATACCATCCTGTGTGGCTAGTCCCTCAGAGGAAAGGGATGACTCAGCGTGGGCCTGTGAAGGCACTCCTTTGCCCCACATCTCACCACACACCCATAAAACATATTCTCTCTCTCTCTTTATCTTTATATAAACTCATCAGGCATTAATTTCACTCCACTAGGAAATCAATCATTTCATGACATTTATACATATGTGTACACACACACACACACACACACACACACACACACAATTTTTGTTTTTTGAGACATGGTCATACTATGTAGCCCATGCTAGACTCTAACTCATGATCCTACTAACTCAACCTCCCCCAGTGCTGAGATTCTATGTGTGTGCCTCATGCCTGTCTGAAGAAAAAATAAGAATAAATCTTATTAAACTGTGTGAACTAAGGCAAATTATCTTTCCTATTTATCTCCCCAATTACTAGTCTGGGAAAAGTCCACTTGACTCCTAGCTTGTGTTTTACTGCCATTATAGATGCCACCCGCAGAGACAGCTTGTCAGAGGGGGCGTGCCCTCAGCAAGTGGCTACCTGCCATGTGCTAATAGATAAACACAGCAATGACCAGGGGTGTTGGCTTTGTAGATGTCTTTGTCCTCAGAATAACAACACTGTAGAATCTCTGGTGGACCCCTCTTTCCTCTGGTGAAGCTCTTCTGTGATGAACAGTGTTTAATGGAGTGGCTGTGAGCTACTCCTCAGAGGATCTAGGGCTGAGGAAGCTGATGAGTCCCTTGAAGGAATGTTGCTGACTGAGTTTTAGAGATCACAGACATCCAAACACCAGCAAAATACTGTTTCTTCTCATCTAAGGATCTCAACCTTTCCTATGTGTCTTGAGATGGACTGTCAGAGAGAGGCAGGGGTGGAGGGGTGTCGTTCCCTCAGCCTGGCCACTCACTCAGCTTTGAAGGTGGTTGGTGAGATGAGCTCATGATAGGTTGTCTCTGTTTATTTCCTCCTTAGGCAAGGCCTTTGCTGACAGCATTTCCAGGTACCAGATAGCCAGTCATCACAGGCTGTCCTGCTTTTCTGTGATAAAGAGCATTGCCAAAAAAACAATGTAGAGAGGAAAGGATTTATTTTCACGTATATTTCCAGATTACCGTCCATTGTCCATGATTGAGAGAAGCCAAGGCAGGGCAGGACTGAAGCAAGGCAGAAATCTGGAGGCAGGAACTGAAGAGGGGACTGTAAAGGGGTGCTGCTCTCTGACTTGCTCCCTGTGGCTTGCTCATCCTGCCTTCACAGACAACCCAAGACCACCTGCCCAGGGATAATGCCACCCACAGTGGGATGAGCCACAATCAATCACTAGTCAAGAAAATGATGGAGGCAGCTCCTCAGTCGAACTTTCTTCATCACAGATTAATTTGTGTCATATTGACAAAAGAATTAACCACCACATGGGCATACCCACTTCTCTTAAGTCATATGAGATGAATTTAAAGGGAGAGGAATTTATTTATTTATTTATTTATTTATTTATTTATTTATTTATTTACATCCAAATGCTTCTCCCCCCCACCCTCCCCTTTGACTCTGAGAGGGCAGCCCTCCTCCTTTACCCTGCTTCGCTGGAGCATCGAATCTCTGCAGGATTAGGCACACCCTCTCCCACTGAAGCCAGACAAGGCAGCCCTCTGCTACATATATGCCAGGGACCTTGGACCATCCTCTTTGGTTGGTGGCTCAGTCTCTGAAAGCTCCCAAGGGGCCAGGTTAGTTGGTACTGTTTGTCTTCCTGTAGGGTTGCCATCTCCTTCAGGACCTTCAATCCCTCCCCTAACTCTTCCATAGGGATCCCTGACCTCTGTCCAGCGTTTGGGTGTTGGCTATCAGGCAAAGGAGTTCTAAAGAAAAAAAAGCAAGTACCTGTCAGCTAACTTCCCCTAAATGACAGGCAAAAAACATAGCGTTTGAATCTTAAAGTCAGCGCAAAGGGTTGAAAATACATGAAATAGCAAGAGTTTTGTTTACAGACTACATTATCTTTAAATTACATGTATGCATGTGCGCCTATGCATGTGCGCCTATGCATGTGCATGTGCACATAAATGTAGAAGCCCTTCAAGAGAGCACTGGGTCCTCTGGAATCACAGGTGGTTGTGAGCTATCTGATGTGAATTTTAGGAATCAAACTCCGAAGTGCTGGTTGGAAGTACTCTTAGCCACTGGTTTATTTCTCTACCCCCTTATTTGACTTGAAAACAAAACTAAAACGTATTTGGGGATGAAAAGATGGCTCAGTGGTTAAGAGGATTTGGTGTTCTCCCAGAGGACTTGGGTTCTGTTCTCAGAAATCACATGGTGGCCTATATATGGGCTCCAACATCTTCTTTTGAAAACTCTCTCTCCCGCAGTGAACAAGCACACCCCAAAAGCCATGAACCCATGCAAGCAAAACACCCACACACATCAAGTAAAAGAAATAAATCTACAGAGTAAAAAATAAAACTCTCCTTTAACCCAAGCCTATTTAGGAAATAGTCCCTGACTAACAGGTTTTAGTATATCAGTAAATAGCTAGCCAACCAGCCAGTTTCACGGCTTGCAGAACAAGTATTTCAAATAGAGACCTCAAAACAAACAGAAAGCTGTTTGTGTCTCCCAACCTCTTCAAAGAGAACATAAAGGGACAGAGCCGCGCGTCCTGGTTATCACCTGAATTCACAACCCAGCAACCAAAGATAATGTTTCTAGTGGACAGATGGCCCTGACAATGAAGAGGATGGGGGTGGGTGGGATGGGAAAATAACAAATAAACATTGTTTTCTGTATAGCAAACAGACCGGCAGATGAAACAGAGGGGCAGCCTGAGAACAAGGCTGCTCCTTCCCTTGCAGGAATCTGGTAACTGGATCGACGCAGGTGCTCCAGTGTGTGATCCCAAGCAGGCTAGCCTCTCAGATAACAAAACATTTTTTGCTGGTACACGCAGGTTTCTGGAACTTGACAATATGAATGACAACCAGAAATGGAAGGAGCAAAGAGGGGAGCAATGCTTGCTTTATTCGGACTTGCAGGAAGACTGGGAGACTTGACACTTAGTGATAGACCCCATGGGGAGACATCGTTTGAAAGCTTGCTGCCGAATGGCGCTGTCAGCTTTTGTTTACTGGCCTGAATTGTGAAGATTGCAGCTGTTTCTTTCAGCAAAAGGCAGTAGGAGAGTGCACCAACCAATCTCACATTGCCCCTCCCCCAAAATGTTTGCAGAGCCCAACAGCTGTCTTTGCAAATCCCATCATTCAGGATTGGACTGGATCTCCATCAGGAGGAGTTGTGCTGTGATTGTTGGCTGGCTCCGACTGGCAGGTGGTAAGGTACTTTGTGAACGGCCTGCCTCACTTGGTCAGCTCACCCAAAGACTAGCTAGGATGTGGGGGAAGCCAAACCAAGGGAAACTGGAACACACATTGCCTCCTATTTCTTACACATACAGGTCTATGTGGTGATAAGTCCTGAATCCACCAGTTTTAAGAACTGGAAGAGATAGGAAAGGCCTTCTATCTAGCAGTTTCAAATTCTTTCTAGCAGCTGAAAGCTTTGTTTTGTTTTCCTCCATCTTAGACCAGGGGTATTGTGTGATAAATAAAAATACCTGCAGAGAAAGGCAGAAATACAGATGAACAATAGGAAAACCAAGTTAGTGAGTAAAATTAGTTCTGGGAAGAGTAGGGGAATGGAGACTGGAAAAACCTCGACGTAGCAAGGGGATTTCCACAACTGAGGTCTAGTATACGGCTGCCTTTGTCAGGCACGAACTCGCTCACTCAATCAATATTTATTAAGTTCTTACTCATTCTTGGCTACTGTTTTAGCCATGCAGAGAACAGTCAAGTCCTCTGTTCTCACAGCGAGTTTAAAGACAGGGAAGGAGAAACATAAAAGAATGTGTACATTGGTAAGTAGTAACATGCCCAAAGAGGAAAAGGAATACAGGGTAGGGTACAGGGTCCGCAGGGAAACAAGGGGAGGCCCTCTCAGATCCACGTTTAAAGGAGCTTGTTAAATCAGAGGGCTAAGTCACAGAGAAGGCATGTGCCCTGTGCAGATGCGCAGGTGAGCATGGAGGTGGGTGAGTAAATTGTCCTGTTCTTCAGAAAAAGTTAGTGTCCCTTGTCTTCTCCCTGCATGCCCAAGAGCGGAGTATGCGATAGAATCTCAGAAGTGGGGCTGACTTAATAGTCACATAAGTAGAAGTTTCCACTGAGTACCCTAAGAAAAACACCTTTAAAGTTTCATAGATTTCTGTTTCAATTCACCTTGCCAATTTCTACACTAGAGGGGAATTCTTTATTGCTTACAACCTTTATGCCTTCTTCCTGCTGTTTGAGAACGAGTATAGTTTAACTCATTTACTTCTACCCAGTAGGTTAACGTCCACTACAGAGGGGTCTGGAGCACAGAAAAAAAGAAAAATCAAGTTACTAATAGAGAGAACAATAGCCCAAGGCAGTTGAGGATGAACAGTTTGGATCTAGAAGCATTCTGTTGGTCTGTGTGTATATGCACTGACTAGCTGGTCATCTCTCATTTTGGTTCATTTTCTACTCAGAAGTTGGGTCAGCCAGGATCTGAAATAAAGGTCCTTGGTTATCTCTGGATGCAGAGGACAGAATGCAATGAATCTCTTTTGCTATTTCAAGCAAGTTCTTGCTTTTGAATCACCTTGACATTGTGGGGCGCCGCCTGCACATTCTCCATTACAAGATGGCGCCGACATCCGGCTGGAGTTAGCAGTAAACAAGCCATGTGCGCACGTTCTGGGTAACTTTCCACTTCTTGAGCTCTGCCTCTCCCGTGGCGTCATAGGGCCTGATGAGTTTCAACCAATCAGGGGGCTCCGCATCCAAGGCAAGGACTGATCCCTTTATAAGGGGGACGGGCTAATTAGTTCCTCTCTCTCGTTAATCTCGTTCGTCTCGTGGATCTTGTTCGTCTTGTTTGTCCTGTTCGTCTTCTTGGACTTCTTGGTATTCTTCGTCTTTTTCGTCACGTGTAACAAGTGCTGGTTCTCGAGGATAATAAAGTTTACCGCAGAAGGATTCTATTTCGTGTGCCGCGTCGTTCTTGCAGGCGAGACGGTTGCGCGGGACATGACATCAAGTTCAGGTGGAGATGGAATGGTTGCATGGCAGAGTGACTACAGCTTTGTGCTAGTAGTGGGCCCTTCTTTGCCCTTTCTTTCTCAAAACCTGATGCAGCCAGCATTGGTTGGCCTCTGCCCGTTTTGAAGGGATTTGATTTATGGACTGGCTCCAAGACTAAATGTGTATTTATCTTCCAGAGCAAGTGCAGAACACCCCTCTGCTGTTAACATGCTACATGGTCTCTCACTATTTCTCATGTACAAACAGAATGTATTTTTTACCCACACTTGGCTTGTTCTTTCATAAGCCAGTAATGGTTGAAAAATGGTCTGAAAAGGATATATTTTATATTTAGTTTGTCTTCCTGCTTACTATTAATGGGAAACACAGTGTTGCCCCATTCATTAAAATCTTTGAAACACCATTAGACTGCTTCAAAACCTCCATGTAACAGCGAAGGAAATCGATGCGACTCTTCCCAGGTGAGAAGGGTTTAATCAGCTGCAGGATCACCCATTTTGCTTAATCAATTAAAAGCAAGGTAATTGTTAGATATTTGTCATCATTCATTCCTGGGCATTTATGCTTCAATGACAGATTATTTTTAACAGATACCAAAGCAATAGTGATGTCCAAGGGGGGTGGGGGAAACAAACTATACTTATTATACGAGCCTTCGTAAAATTAAACTTTAGTAGAAATGGAACTTGACCTAAGTATGAATCATGGATTTGAACCATGGATTAGAACTTTTTAAGGAATTTTCTGGAGCCTTGTCTACTGAATTGCATTTGATGAAGGCTCTCAGGAAGCACAGAGATTGTCCTAAATATTGTTGTTGTTGTTGTCATTGTTTAATTCTTAAAAAAAAAAAAAAAAAAAAAAAAAACCTCCCTTATGTATGTGTGTTGGATAGGTACTCATGTGTATGCATATGTGTCAGAGTATGCATGTGATGGGCAGAGGAGCACCTTGGATGTCAACCTACCTTTCTACCTTGTTTGGAGCAGTTGCTTGTGCTGCTGCATAAACCAGGCTAGAGGGTTTGCAAGCTTCAAAAATTGATACCTCCATTTCCAATCTCGTCACTGGAAAACTGGTGTTGCAGACAAGCAGGTCTGACTTTCTGTGTGTTCTGGGTAACCAACCAAACGCAGGCACTCACAGTTCTATGGCAACCACTTTACTCTCTGAGTCATCTCTCCAATCTATTCTTTATTTCTTAACAAGTATGACTTCCTTGTGATATAGATAGAGTCCCTGAAGCATTCGGGGTAGTTACTTCTTTGTTTCTGTGATAAAACACTGACCAAAACCAACTTTGGAAAGAAATGGTTCATATGTTTGAATGGTGGTTCGAGTGAAAATGGATGGCCCCCATAGGTTCATATGTTTGAATGGTGGTCCCAAGTTGGGAAGTATTAGGAGGTGTGGCCCTGCTGGAGGTGGTGTGACACTGGGAGAAGGCTTTCAAAAGCTCATGCCAGGCCTAGTGTGTCTCTCTTTCTCTTTTCTCTCTCTCTGCCTACTGCATATGGTTCAGGATGTAAAGCCTACAACTAGTGAGTGCTTCAATGCCCATCCTGTCTGCTTTCCACCATGATGATAATGCACTGATGACTCTCTGAAACTGGAAGCAGGACCCAAGGTAAATGCTGTCTTCTACAAAACCACCTTGGTCATGTTGTCTCTTCACAGCAAAGGAACAGTAACTTAGACAAAAGGATTTATTTTTCTTACATGTCTATCATGAAGAGAAGAAACAGAGAGGAGCAGGGGGCAAAAATGGAAGCAGGAACCCATAGGCAGGAACCAAAGCAGAGGCTATAAAGGAATATTATTATGTGACCTACTTGACTTGCTTTTTTATATCAATTTTTTTGAAATTGTAATATAATTACAATATTTTCTCTTTTATTTCCTTCTTCCAATCCCCCCATATATCTCTCTTTGCTCTTTTTCAAATTTATGCCCCCCACCATGCTAATTGTTATTACATGCTTTCTTATACAACTGAGAACCACCTGCCTGGGGGTGGTACCATCTACAATGAGCTGGGTTCTCTTACATCAATTATTAATTAAGAAAGTACCCTGTAGACTTGGCTATAGGGCAATCTGATGAAGGGGCATCTTCTCAGATGAGATTTTCTCTTACAAGCTTACTCCAACTCTTGTCAAATTAACAAAAATGTAAACCAGGATGTAGTGATCTAGCGATTTTCTATTATGAACAGTTGCAAAATAAACAAAACAACAACCCCTCCAACATTCAAATGAAGATTTTTGTTTGTTTACTTTTGAACTCAGGCTTGTGTGAGTGAAGGCTGAACCAGAAAGAAGAGAATAAATTCATGGTTCAACTACACAGATTAATAGGCATACAGTCTCAATTTTCATACCTGCCAAATATAGATGAGGCAGAAGGGTTAGTTATGACATGGCTGAAAACCTTCATTTTTAGTAAGTGATTGACAGATATTCACTAATTGAATCACCTGTGGGTAACTTCCCCCTGTAAGTCTTATCTATGGAATGATCATTTAATAATGATAATGAAAGTCTTCAATCTGTAGATCAAGTCTATGACCTGTAACACTGTCATATGCTGCACTGGACTGAAAGCTTTCATGTCTCTTAAACTTTATATGTTAAAGCACTAACTCCTCTGTGATGTGCATTAGGAGCTGAACAGCTGGGAGGTAATGGTGTCATGAGAGTAGGGTCCACAGGAAAAGGATTAGTGAGATCATATGCACATCCCTGCAATACATAAAAGTATATGAATACATTTTTGTCAGTGCTTGGTTTTTTTTTAAAGGTTTGATAGTGTGCATTAAGATCTTACTAGTTACAATGAGCATAAAGTAAATGTAAAGCAAGATATAACCTGGAATTAGTCAAAGTTTTCTTGGTGAGTAAAGATTAAGCATAATGGTTTTAGTATCCAATTATCAGTGACTGAATATTATGTCTGTTTTCTTGTGACTGGGTTATCTCACTCAGGATTATATTCTCTAGATGCATCCATTTTCTTAAGAATTTCATAAAGTCATTGTTTCTGATAGCTGAGTAGTACTTCATTGTGTAAATATACAACAATTTTTTGTATCCATTCATCTACGGAAGGACATCTGGGTTCTTTCCAGCTTCTGGCTATTATAAATAGGGCTGCTATGAACATGGTGGTGCATGAGTCTTTGTTGTATGTTGGAGCTTCTCTGGGGTATATGCCCAGAAGAAGAATAACTGGGTCTTTAGGTAGTACTATGTCCAATTTTCTGAGGAATCACCAGACTGATTTCCAGAGTGGTTGTACTAGTTTACATCCCCACCAACAGTGGAGAAGTGTTCCTCTTTCTCTGCATCCTCGCCAGCATCTGCTGTCATCTGAATTTTTTATCTTAGCCAATCTGACTGGTGTGAGGTGGAATCTCAGAGTTGTTTTGATTTGCATTTTCCTGATGGCTAATGATGTTGAGCACTTCCTTAGATGCTTCTCAGCCATTCAATATTCCTCAATTGAGAACTTTTTGTTTAGCTCTGTACCCCATTTTTAATAGGGTTGTTTGAATCTCTGGTGTCTAGCTTCTTGAGTTCTTTGTATACCTTGGATATTAGGCCTCTATCTGATGTGGGGTTGGTAAAGATCTTTTCCCAATCTGTTGGCTGCCATTTTGTTTTCTTGACAGTGTCCTTAGCCTTACAGAAAATTTGCAATCTCATTAAGTCCCATTTGTCAATCTTTGACCTTAGAGCTCGAGCCATTGGTGTTCTGTTCAGGAACTTTTCTCCTGTGCCTATGTATTCTAAGGTTTTCCCTACTTTCTCTTCTAATACTTTCAGTGTACCTGGTTTAATGTGGAGATCTTCCCTGAAAGGTTTCTGATTTTCTTTCTTTGACGTGAGGATTTAAGATAGGAGACTGTAACCCAGAAGAGACCCTCACCAGACAACAAATACAGAGTCAGATGTAGGCCTTCCAGCTTTGAGAATCATGAGATACAAATTTCTGTTGTTCATCAGTCATTCCATCCTGACACTTTGCTATAGCTGCCTGACGACACACACACACACACACACACACACACACACACACACACACACACCTACTTTTGTATGTTCATCTACATGTTACATGCAATTATTTTCCTCTGAACTCTAAGATGTTCAAATGCCATTTCCCTATCTATAAACACACTGACAGTCTATATGGGGCAATATATGACTTTCTTTTCTCTTTGCTGTGATCAAACCCAACATAAGAAGCAAATTACCAAAGGGAGAGTCTATTGTGACTTTGAGTTAGAAGGAATACATCCTATGTTATTGGGGAAGGCATAGTAACAGGAACATGAGGTCACATTGCACCCACAGTCAGGACCCATATAGAGAACAGAAAATGGAGCTGGGCTATAAACCCTCAAAACCTACCATCTCTGGTAAGGCTCTATTTTCTTAAAGTTTTAAACCTTAAATACAGCTACCAACCTGAGCCAAGTGATTCAAACACATGGGCCTATGGGGGACACTGGCCATTCAAACCACAAAATTAAAGTTTTCCTTATTTATAGAAAGGTTTCCATTTGGTGAGAATAAAGATAGAGCACCTGAAATTCTGAGTAGAAATTCCTGTCATCTGGCTCTGTAGCGGCTCCAGACCGTGTGGCTCCGCCCAGAGTGAAAACACAAGGAACTGATAGCTGCCACTCTCTTCTTTTTACTGCAGTCCTTCCTTGGTCTCCTTCCATATTTCATTGAGACAAGGTATCTCAATCAAAACCAGATTTTTTTTTTGGCTGGTATGGCTAGTTGTGTTAGCCAGCTTGCAGTGGGAACCCCTATCTCTACCTTCTGAGGCTGGAATAACAGATGGGATGCCATGACCACCCAGCATTTACGTGGGTTCTGAGACTCCAAACCCCACTCACTCCTTGAGCTTGTATGACACATGCTTTAAGCAGTAAGGATATCCTGAGACCCTGGCTTCTTTTATTAAAGTAGACATTAATTCAAGAAGGTTTTAGTGGACGAACTTCTCATGCCATTTTTTTTTTCTGGGTTATGGCTTCTCGTCTATTCTTGATATTGGTGTAGCATGGCTTTTAATAACAATGCATATACTGCATAATAATAGAGCCATAATAGTTACCTAACTGCTACCAAACCATAGAAAGAGAGGTTACTTTACTCTTTCCAACCTAGAGTATTTCATAGATATAGCTGGAAACATCTCAGCTTCTCCTCACACACACTGCCACCTCTGCAGACATCCTAATGGTAGTTTCCCATTTACAAAAGATGCCTGTCCTGCTGATTATGTAAAAACCAAACACTGGTCTGAGAATCCTTCGTGTTGCATTCCTGAGATACCAAATGAATAATGATAAGAAGAAGATACGGAAACATGCACATATAATAAAGACTTCTAAAGATCTACATGGGATGGTAATTGTTAATTCTGTAAACTGACTGAAAGGCTCCAGCTTCTGAAGTGTAGTGTTTTGCAGATGGTCCCACATAACATGCAGCTTTTGCTGTACCCTCTTTAAGCTCCAAGTGGACTGTACTACCTGCTACCACCCAGAGAATATTGGATCTGTGGATGAAACACACACACACACACACACACACACACACACACACAGCTCAATTTCAACTTGCCTTATTGGCTCAGTGCTGGGTGTTCCCAATCTCCCACGGCTACCATTCCCTTCCCAATACTCTTAGCTCAGCACCTCTTAAGTCCATTAGCTTAGTGTCTTGATTTCCTTCTTATTGTTCAACAACACAAAACTGCCTTCCGCTTAGTTGTGTTTCTAATCTCCCGCCTGGGAATCGGCCTGTGGCTGCTCCATCTGAGATCTCGTATGACTGGTCACATTTTCTTCCTCTGAAACATGGTGAAATTCCCCTTCCTCTTCCTGGATCTCTTAGCCTACCTGTGAGGACCCGGAAGCCCTGCCTCTTCCCTTCTGCCTAGCAATTAGCCCCTGGTATCTTTATAGATTGATCAAGGAACAATTGGTGAACCGAACCTTAACATCAGAACCACTTCCTACAACCCTGTGCACCCCTAGCACCTCTACTTTTTAGCGACAAGATCTCCATGTTATCTCAAAAGCTCTATTTATGAAATTGACATTTAGAGAATTCCCAACAGAACCGATGAAATATTAATGATCATGACTCATATAAAATTCAGCTTTTCTTAATAAGTCACATAGGAAACAGAGGTTCAGGTTTAATAACCCGTTAGAGCCAAGGAGATAATTCATGGCCTTTTGTGAGTTACTCTACTTTAAAGGGCTATGCTTTGAAGTGCTGTATGATTGACGCATATCTCTTTAATGTCAATAACCATCAAATGGTACCAACAGAGAAATGTGCAGATGTCAAGTTCAATAGTTTCCACTTGCAGTTTCATTGGTTACTTAAACAATTAAATTGCTGTCGCTACCAAATCGTTGTGGGGAATACATCACTTATCTGTCATTAGCATTGTTTTCTGGGGTCACCTTTTCAATATCTTGGAAAAGCAGGATTCCAAACCAGTAGACTTTGTCTTGACTACTACAGGCCATATCACTTACTCTCTTTGACAGTCAGTGTCCTCTTCTGCAAACAGGAAAAGAAAAGGTATCCTTGTCACACATGGGTATCTGGAAAGCATTTTACATTGGCCTTAAACATGTATTTGCTTCTACAATATGGGATCATCACATTTTTATAGTGTTACTGTAGCATAGTCAATGTTTATCCCATGCCCCACTGAGTCATCCATCCACATTTGGAGAATCCAAAAAGACATCTCTTCTTCAGAAAATGTTGAAAGAGGGTTGGGGGTCATTGATGCACTATTTCTTTTTAGTAATACTTAATCTCACATGAAAGCAATCCCATATAAATGTATCCTTTGCATTGTTTGAGTTTACAATGTATGGCTTAAATTCTGTTGAGGAGGAAAAGGTGACTAGCAGGAGTCAACCACCTGAGTCTTTTTTTGTCCTCAGTACGAATCCTCATTTGATGTTTACAGAGATTAACACATTCTTTAGTAGATGTCTTTTAAAAAACACATCTTATATATGTCTATACTCACTGTATCTACAAATGTGTTTTTTCTCCTCATAATTAATGATGATGTCATCTCTTTTGGTGACAAACTCTGAAACTTGGGAGTTATTTTAGATTTTTCTTGTTTATCTTTCTGCTCTGAACCAGACACCAACTGTGAAGATTTTCATTTGTATACCATCTAGACATATATTGCTTTCTCATTGTGTTGCCTCTGTCTTGATTCTGGGCCACCATGTTTTTTTTCCAATAGAATTACTGTGATATCCTAACTCATTTCCTCTGTCAAGAGCTGTCTTAGAAGTTGTCCTCTTTAATAATGACAGTTTTAACTTTCTAAATTAGATATGTAATCAATTTATCCCTTTGTTTAAGAGCTTTGCATTGCTTTTTAGATTCCAGATGGGTCTAATCTTTTGATACAGTGATAAAACATTGCCATCTAAAAAAGTTTATGCTTGAGAAAATGACAGGTAAATTTTTTAAAAAATCAAGAAAAATATCACATTTTAAGTAAGTTTATAATTTTGTATTGAGCTGCCTCCCTCACTACCTCAGATAGACATAACTTGGTCCACTGGTTGGATACACTTGTTAGAATTTTCACAATGTGTTATATTGGCATACATTTTTAATGTCCTAGCCATATACCCACCAAGCCCCATTACTTTGTATTTTCTGTCCATATCATATTATTTTGTGTTTTGACATTTTCACACATGATATTAACACAGTCTAGAAAAAAATCATTTTCTTAACTATAAGTGTCTCTATTTTCACCATTTAAAGCTTTGCTCTATTATCAACTTTTTCTAGAAAACTTCCAGGTATATAGTCACTACCCTGTCCATCCTTGTAGATGGTAGTGGTGCACACCTTTAATTCCAGCACTCAGGAGGCAGAGGCAGACAGATCTCTGTGAGTTGGTCTACAGAGTGAGTTTCAGGACAGCTAGGGCTACACAGAAAAACCCTGCCTCCCAAATGTCCTTTCTTTGGATGATATGTGTGGACTTGGTGTACACCACAGTGATACTTATTAAATATGAAGGATACCAATCCTGACGTTTTCTTAAGCATCTCTAGATTGGAACAACAGTTGATAGGTCACCTGGCATCCAATGTGTTTCTCTGGAATGGATGAATCAGCAATATCAGTGGGAGTCTTTTAAGAAGTAATGACCATTCAGAAACAAGGTTGAAAAAACAAGGAAAGCAGAACAGTAAAAGTATTTTCTGTTTCATTAAAGACAAGGAGAACAAAGAAATAAAAATCAAACTAACAAAAAGGCATGTCATAAAAAAGCAGAGACCAAAATCTTGGGATTAGAAATGTGCTCTGGTCAAGGATTGCCATATGCATTATGTTATGGGAATGGCTTTAAAGTTACTAGAGTACAGTAGATACTATTGTACTTAACAGTGTTCCAAAGAAGGAAGGATATCTAGGGCAAAGGCCATGAGTGCACATAGCAAAGACATTAATATGGCTTTAATCCAGCCTGAATGATATTTTTATTATATTATGTGAAAAGAAAAAAAGGAATTTATAGGCTCTGTGATTACTATGTGTGAAACTGCCAAGACACGAAAGTATGGCATGGACAGAGAAAGGTATGCATGTGCTCAAGCCACGCAGTCCATGTTACTTTGTGAGGCATCTTTAGCAAACTGACAGAACAAAAGTTCAAGTCAGAGGAAAGCTAGGTGTTTGAGGAAAAAAAAAAAACCAAAAACAGGAGGGATTAATTTTGCATGGCTGCTGGAAGGGAATAAGTTTTAATTTTGACAAATAGGAGGCTGTTGAAATGTTTGGAGCAGGTCACTAATATGGTTTCACTTTAACCTGTATGCACTGTGGGAATTGAAAAGAGCAGGCTCATCTTGTTAAGGCAGTCACAACTGTCAACAGTGTAGGAGAGAAAGGGCAGAGAAGACTGAAGAACACTGAGAGAGCTTTCCCACTTCCATTTACAGCTGGGAGTTTGCAGACCTGGAAAGGTGACTTGTCTGACGTGACACAGTAATTATAGAGCAGCCACAGACAGACACATGATCTTTCTGACTTTGTGGTAGGGGAGGGGTGCTTTTGATTTCTTGTGTTAAAAAATGCACGTTTGGTGTCCTGATATTTTAGGAGAGCTGGATTTCCTTTGAAGAAATGTTAATATAAATGAGTTCTAATGGCCGTGGAGTACATGGTGACACTCAGCTGCTCACCATGATTCCATAACTCAAAGACATGGAGCTGGAAAGGCTCTTAGGGACAAATGGAAATTTTCCATGGCTCTAGTCACATCTGCTTCCACGGGTGTCCTTCAAGGCAGATCATTTCATTGGAAGGACAATTTTCAGAGATCATAGTATGAAGGACTTCTAACCAGTCTCCAGAATATTAGCAAAATAATGTCCTAGTTAAAAAAACTGGTGGTATATGTGAATTTATATATGTAATATGCACATTGCATATATATATATATAATATTATATATGTATATGTACATTGCATATATACATATTGTATATTGTATATATAATGTTTGTATATATAAAGCATGCAGATTATAAAATGTTTAATAATATAAATTTGCTGTATAAAATTTACAGATCTATAGAGTATGATTGTGTAGAGGTCTGAATTCAAATCACAATTACAGCTCTTAACTAAGTATGAAATTGGGTGTATTGCTGAAATTCAGCAAGATTCAGTTTCTTATCTGGAATAAAGGATAGCAAGTCAGAATAATTGTAACTAGCATCCAATTGTGATAAATAAAATAGTAGGCATAAAGTTCTTAAAACAATGCCCAGACAAAAAAGGTAGCTTTTATTAACATATATGCATTATTGTTTGTTTCTTCCAAACAATATTTTGGGTTTCCTTTTTTTCCTTTTTCTGATTTCCTAATGAAACTAAGACAATTGACTTGAGATTCTTATACAATGACAATTGACTAGAGAATCTCTCCCTTTTGTATGGTAAACACATGCTTGGGGTCCCTGGCCTTCTAAACCCAGCTCCACTGGCAATCTGTTACTTTTGTTTTGTTGTTTGCTTACTCCCATTAGACTCATACCTTCTCTCCATCTTTGCAGTTTCATTCTTGCCCTATAGGGTGATTTCCAGGTATTTAGAGGGGATTGTTGTTTTAAATACACATGTCTGCTTCTTCAAGTTTATTGCTCTATTGTTTAGAGAACATACTTGGTGTGTCAACGTACACAGAGTACTTTATGGCCTATTGAATTACTCTGTGCCCTTGCCAGGGATGAGCACCCCATTGTTGGCTGTAGATAAAAGTGGTTGGTAGCATCAACCTATATGTGTTAGAACTATAAGTGTTAGAACTTTAAAATGTCTAACATTAATGCAGGCACCTCAGCTTGAAAAAAAAACTAACGTATTTATTGTTTAACAATATCATACACATATATAATGAGTTTTGGCCAGTGCTTCTCTCCATTAATCCCTCTCATCCCCTTCTCCTGTCAGCTTTCCTCGGATCAGTGCTGATGTGGTATGACTATTAACATATTTTTGTTACTAGTTTTAGCAATCTATTTATAAGGTGGTATGTTTCAGACAATACCTAGTTGACCACCTGTAACTAAATATATTAATATCCTTCATATATACTCTAGTTGTTGGTTTGAACCTGAAATGCCTCCCCATAAGTTTGTATTTGAATAGCTATAGTTATTATTTTGGAGTGTGTGGAGGATTAAGGAGATGAGGCCTGGCTTCGACCATAAGTCATGAGGAGAATGCCTGGTTCCTGCCCACATCCAAATGCTGTTCTATGGTAAAGAAAGAATATCTGTCCCACATTCTTGTAATGATGGGTGGAAGCTTCCCACCAGTGTGAAATTCCCACCATGATGAAAATACATTTTCTGGACACAAATATTTTTCCAATTTTTGTTGAAGTTTCTGTTTTTGGATAATGAATCATGTCTCCTTTTGTCTATGTGAAATCTTCCTTTAACTTTTCAAAAAAGATACTCTCACCATGTAAAGAAATCTCCATTAATTTTTTTGTTTTTGTCTTTTTAGTAATTAAAATATATCTTTTTATTATCACTTGGATTGAATAGTTTTTTTTTTTTTAAATAAGAAAGTTGGGCATGTTCTTATTTTCATTTCTATCTGTGATATCTATAACCCCCTACTTGTTTTAAAGATTTTATCTCAATTGCTATCGTATTCCCAGCTTCACTATTTTTCTTGGCTTCTTTACTGAGGTTTATTGTTCATAGATTCTTTGAATTTCTTGCTTCTTCAGTGTCTTAGGGTTTCTGTTGCTGTGATGAAACTCCATGACCAAAAGCAACTTGGAGAAGAAAGTATTTCATATTCCCAGGTAACACTCCATCACTGAAAAAAGTTAGGGCAAGAGGCACAAAATCTGGAACCATGAGCTGAAGCAGACACCATGGAAGTGTGCTGCTTACTGGCTTGCTTCCATGTTTGCTTAGCCTGCCTTTTTATAGGCTCTAAAACCACCCACCAAGGGGTGGTGGCACCATCCCTATTGAACCCTCCCAAATCAATCAGCAATCAAGAAAATGGTACCATAGATTTGCTAAAGGCCAATCTTAAGGAAGCAGATTCTCAATTATGATTCACTCTTCCTAGTCACATTTTGGTTCATGTCAAGTTGATAAAAACCCAAACAAGCACAGTTGGGTTTCTAGTTTTCATCAGATTTTATGTTTGGGTCTTCACTCTTTGATGTTTTTTGTTGTTCTTAACTCCTCCTGAAACTCCTGCTACATGGATGCTAAAGTAATCATGTGTTGCTGTCCCATGTCTCAGTGATGCTTTTATTTTTTGTCTTTTTGAATTTTTAAGCTTTATGGTCAAGTTCACTGATGTTTTCTTTATGGTATCTAGTCAGGTACACCCCTCTAAAGAGGGTTTTATATTCAGTATATATTTGGTGTATGGACATTTGTTAGTATTCTTATTTCTTCGTACTTTTATATTTTTATGCTTCCTCTTTATCATGTCCAGCTTTTGCATAACATTTCTGAACATATGGGTAATATATACAGTAAGTATTTTATAGTCCATGTCTGCTACCTTAAGCATCTTGACCTTTCCCCCTTCTTTGTTCATTGACTTCTTCCTACATTCCTGACCTTGTTGTATTTCTTAAAATAACCTTAGCAATGTTTGGGTACATAGTTGAGTTACTTGGAGGCAGCTGGATCTTATCAGAAGTTATTAATCTAAAGATATCTTACTCCCATTACTAAAATAGTGGCCCTCTGAGAATTTGACCTCGTGTTTATTGAACGACAAAGTATTTTCCTTCTTGGCCTTGGGATCTTAAATGAATGCTAGCTCTGTGTGTACCCCAAGGGTTTTGTAACTCATCTCTTTTATCCTCTCACTCCTCAGGCTCAGAAAGCTGCCTGTTATAAACATCCGCTTTGGGCCTCAACCTATGCCTTAAGAGGACCCTTCTGTGTATCTGAAGAGCTCCTTTCTTTGTTCAGAATTCTTTATTCTGGGACCCACCTCTCCAATACTAGATTCCTGGCTCTCCTAAACATCTGCCTCCATTTCTTCAACTCACCCGCATAGGCAAGCCTTGCATGGTTCTCCATCAGCTTTCCCCAAGCAGCCTGCTGTCATAAGCACAAGACTGTGAGGTAAAAAATGTATCCGGTATGTAGCGTTGAAAGACTCATGTTCTAGAACCCCTTTAAGTGCCAGGCAAAATGGGAGAACTAGGAGGGTCACCCTCTTTATAGCACCTCATGATTTTCCTTTATTGTAGAGACTCACAGGACTGTACTCTGGTTCAAAATGTGAAATTTTGTATGTGTGTGTGTGTGTGTGTGTGTGTATGTGTGTGAGTGTGTGTGCATGTGCATGTGTACATGGATTTGTATGCAAGTATGTGTGTATACATGCATTTGTATGCAAGTATGTGTGTGTACATGCATTTGTATGTATTTGTGTGTGTAATTTTCTTTCATCTTTCTTATTATGACAATTATTAGGGGGCATTATGACATTTTGACCAAAAATAAGTACCCTGATTTGTTTTGAAGTTATTGATTCAATGTGAAATATAAATTGTATACCACAAGATTAAAAGTGTAATGAGCAAACATTTAATGCTATTACTATTCTCTTAGATGATGGTAACCTAAATATTGTGACTCAAATGATGACAAATACAAATCAAGGCCTCGAGGCTGCTTCTTATATCTTGTATTATAAATGTTCTCAGAATCCAACAATTAAGAGACTTGACCATTAAGAAATGGAACATTTAAGAACTAGGTTGCAGTCTGATATGATGGTGCATGCCTAGAATTATAGCCCTTGGGAGGCTGATGAAGGATGGTTACGGGGTTGAGGTCTCTACCCTAATTTCTAAGCCAGCCTGGGCTGAAGGACCAAGATGTGTTAGGCAGTGGGTAGGTCACTGTGGATGTGATTGCAGAGAGAAGGGAAATCGGTCATATTTGCTTCTTCTCCCTTTTGATTTCATGCAATAGAGTATAGGGGTGGTTCTGATGCTTTTCTGTTCCCCAATTGGTTCTTGTTCTGTCAGTAAAGAAGCCAGTTGCTGAACAGAAGAAATAGGCAGGACTTTCGGGTCCCTGGAGGAAAAGAGACAGTAGCAAGGGAGGAGAGGAGAGTTCGCTAGGCTTCTGTTGGAGAAATGTTGCTCTGACATGTGAGATCTCGAAACAGAAAGGCCACACAGGCTGTTCCAACAGACTGATGGTTGGGGATGTAACTGAACAACTAAGTTTAGGGCAGGTGAGAGGTGCAGAGATAAGGATATTGATAAGGCTTGCTTTTCCACGTGGGAGATGGGAGTGCCCAGCGATTTTATGTTGAATAGCAAGTTGAAAATGAGTAACCTGTGTGTGGTTTTGTGTGTGTGTGTGTGTCTTTTACCCATGACTCAAGGGAAGCTGTGTGGAGGTTGGTTGCTCGGCCTGTTACTGGAACATAGGTGGGGTAGCAACAGCTGCAGGCAACACTGGGGTTAGTGGTTTTCCTGTCACATGTCCACTGTGATTGGCTGCCTCACCTCAGGCTCCAGAGCAACATGGACAATTGGTCATGGACTTGAGTCTCCAAAATGGAATAAAGCTGTTCTTTCAGAAGCCGACTACCTCAGACATTGGTTAGAATGAGGGAAAGCTGACTAGCATCTTATTCAAGTGCTTTTTATAGATTGCCTGATTTTTCTGAGGACCTTACTATGTACTCTGGCTGGCCTGGCATTTGCAATATAGCGCAGAATGGCCTTAAACTCACAGACATGCCTCTGCCTCCTAAGTGCTGGGATTGAAGACATATGCCACCACTCTCTTAGATTAGTTTTAATAATTCAGTACTTAGGAACTTAACTGCTATGTCATAATCAAGCTTATATTTTTAGGCTTTTTTTAAAAACATGGGCATAGCTAAGACCCACATCATCTGGATAGAAAATATGGGGAGAAACTTGGAATAATTAAGTCAGCTGTTTATGAAGGGAATGGAGTAAGGGATTACATTCTGGGCTGCAAAGGATGGATCACCTCATTGCTCCCCTGAAATGGTAGTTTTGAGTGAGCCTATGGTGACCAGTGCAGAATAGGATGATACTTATGTATCTACGATTAGGCTTCTTTTGACATCTGATATTTTCATAACTACTCAATCATGCTCAAAAATCCTTGCTAATCTTTATTATGTAGGAAGCTGGACATTATCAGGGCATATCTCTGTTTTAGCCGGAGATCTGTGGGTTGGGGGATGTTTTATTGCTCACCTCAGGATGAGTGCATAGTGGTCTAGAGGATTACATATAGTACTCTCAGATGAGAATAACCTTGAAGCTGTATTCCTTGAGGTTGAGGAATTCCTATGAAGTGTCTCTTCTTTTACCCTCAAGAGACAAGATTCTGTCCTGCTTTGGAGGAGGAGCATGTGTGCATACATGTGACTACATGTATCTTAAACTAATGAAGAAGGTAAATGTCTTAAAGCTTTTAATCTTCAACAACATAGAAATATTTTTGTTAAAATATCTACCAGAAAGAAGTTTAAACAAATCCACCTAACTAATGCCAGATCTTTTCTGAGTGGGAAGAGAAAAAAAAATGTGGTGATTTGAAGTCTGGTTTAGGAAGAGGTATCAGACCCAAGGGAAAAAGGAGAACAGAGATGGGTTACTTTGGACCTTTATCAAGGGCTTCCGCTCTCATTTACAACTGATGAAGAACAGAGAGGACAAGCAACAGAGTGGTTTTCTTTTTTAATACGATAGTTAGGAATGTTCAAAAACAAAAGACAAAAAAACCCATACACATCTAAAACATCTCTACTAAAAGTCAACATCTTTCTCAGATTGTTTTTCTGTCTGTTTGTGAGACAAATAGTCTCACGGTGCCCAAAATTTGGAAAATGGCATAAAATAAATCTCTCTGAGGCAAATTCCAAACTAAGTACGTAAGCAATAAACAACTTATGAGTCTATAAGTTATTTCGGGGGAAGAGCTCATTTAATAGATGCAATTAATATCTAACATATATTTTCCATGCCTATAAATGCCAAATGTTAGTAGTTATGAGTTCAGTAAAAACATACAATTTTGGGGGAAAATAATATTCTGTGGACAAATGAGTTTGAAAACTTGCCAGACATCACCTCTTATGGATTCACAACCTAGATTGTTTTACTGAAGACTTTGAGAAGGTATATAGAAAAAAAATTATTAAATAAATTTCCCCCACTCTGTCTTTGCCCGTGACAATGTTTTATAGGGAGTATCAGTGTCCTGCATTACACTGTTATATCCCAAGGTATCTGTGGAGGACCCAGAACACATTCCAGTGACCAGGATTTTAAAAGATGACTGTGATGCCATAGTACACTCTTATAAAGTTGCTCATATACTACAGAATTATGTTATCTCATCTTAGGGTTTCTAATGCTGTGATGAAACACCATGACTGAAAAGCAAGCAGGGAAGGAAATGGTTTGTTCAAATTACACTTACATTATCACTGTTCATCATCATGGACTTCAGGACAGAAACTCAAACAGGACTGGAACCTGGAGGCAGGAGCTGATGCAGAGACTATGGGTGGGTGCTGCTTACTGGCTTGCTCCCCATCACTTGCTCAGCCTGCTTTCTTATAAAACCCAAGACCACCAAACTAGGAATAGCACCACCCACCATGGGCTGGGCCCTCCCCCCTCAATCACTAATTGAGAAAATGCCTTAGATTTGGATCCTATGAAGACATTTTCTCAACTGAGGTTCACTACTTTTGGATAACTCTAGCTTGTGTCAAATTGACAAAGTAGTCAGCACACTCGTCAAGAGAAACTGGTTTACTGTGTGAGCTGGATTGTGCTGGCTACAACTAGAAAGCAGCTTGCTTTTGTTCCTACAGATATGATATTTGAGTTATTTACCATTCGTTAGTTTTCTTTTGCTGTGATAAAATACTGTGACCCCAAAGCAAGTTACAAAAAGAAGAGTTTATTACGTTTATGGTTGCACGGAGATAGGCATAGTGGTTAGAACAGGAAGCTTAGAGATCACAGCTCAACCTTTTACAGAAAGCAAAGAGTATGAACTGAAAGTGAGGCAAGGCTATAAACTCTCAAAGCCCAACCCCAGTGATAGACTTCCTCTATAGGGTGCCGTCCTCGATGTTCCACAACCTCCTAAGATAGCAATGCCGACTGGAGACCACATATTCAAACACATGAACTCTTAGGTGTTATTTCTCACCAACAAACTTAAACTGAACTCCTAGAATCAATCAATCAATCAATTAATCAAACAAACCAAAACAGAACAACCCAAACCTTTAGCCTCTAGTGCCATTTCTGACGACTATCACACAATAATAAAAACAAAAAACAAAACACACCTGTTTCCAAGGTTGAAAGCGGCTCTAGTGTGAGGTCTGAGCCATGTGACCTTCAGTCATTAATTGTTAGAAATCTGTAACCACCCAGGTTGGAAAACCTTGAGGAAGATCCAAGCTTTTTTTCTTACTTTCCCATCTCCAGCTCTTCCTTTCCCAGATGTGATTTCTGATCTGAAGTACACGGGGACACCAGAGGAAGGCAGGAAGGTATAATGAAATCTTCCAGTCTGATTATTATACCCAGCAAAATACCTCTCATGAGTATTTTGATTTTTACTGTGGTTTCTTATTCTAAACAATCTCTCTTTTTTTCTACACAGCAACTTATTCTTGGATATCTTTTTTTTTTTTTTTTTTTTTTTTTTTTTTTACTTCAGCTATGCCTTTTCAGGCTCGGAGCTTTGAGCTTTGTTATACTTTTGGCTTCTGGTGGTTTATCCCCTAAGGCAGTGATTCTTAATTTTCCTAATGCTGTCACCCATTAATACAGTTTCTTGTGTTGTGGTGACCCTGAACCATACCATAAATTTTTTTTATTGCTACTTTGTAACTCTATCCTTCTACTGTTATGGATCGTAATGTAAATATTTTTGAAGATAGAGGTTTGCCAAAGAGGTCTCTACCCAGAGGTTGAGAATTGCTGCTGAAGGAATTATGGTACCCTTCCACAAAATATCTTCCAAAATGATCTAATCCACCTTTCATGAGAAAAGTCCTCATTTTTCTCCACCAAATTTTGGCAGTTTTGCTTACTGACAACATAGCCCCGTCTCTGACATGAGAAAAGGACATCTTTACTCATTGACCCCGTGTCTTCAGATAGGAATTAAACATCACGAGCCCAGTGCTTAAAGCACAGAAAACACACACAGAGCGCTCCAGGAGTTTTTGTTCTTTCTGATGTGTTTTTCCAATAGTTATGTTAAGAATGAAAGACACCTATTTGGGTGGGGCTTGAGGAAGAGGGTACTCATGAAATTTATGTCTTCCAAAGAAAGGTTCCTTCCAGTTTCAAAGTCACTACTGTTAGGGTGGAGCTGCTAATGTGATAAAAACTGTTGTTCCATTCTCCTGTTCTCCTAGCACAGGGATTCTCACCTTCCTAATGCTGTGCCCCATTAATACAGTTCCTCATGTTGTGGTGACTCCAACCATAAAATTATTCTCATTGCTACTTCATAACTAATTTCATTACTGTTATGAATAATAATATAAATATCTGATATGCAGGATATCTGATATGTGACCCCCCCAAAGTTTGAGAACCACCATCCTAGTCAGTCTATTTACCATTTATCCATCAGTTTGCTTTAGAATGAAGGACTCAGGATAGAAAGATGGCTCAGCAATTAAGAGCACTGGCTACTATTCCAGAGTACCCAGGTTCGGTTCTGAGCACCCACATGGAAGCTCATACACTCCTATAATAACTTCAGTTCCAGGAGGTCTGAGCCAGACATATATGCAGGCAAAACATAATTGTACACCAAATAAATATTGAAGATACAATGAGGGGGTCATTGACATCAACTTTCTTGGGGGCTCTTCCAATGCATCTAGACCTAAGAAATGCCCTGTTGTAAATTCTTTTGTCCGTGATTTAATAGTCTCACTCCACACTAGAATTGCTTTATGAGAAATAGAGCAGATGGCAGGAAGACAGTGAGGAGTAAGAACCAGAAGAGGACTTAACACTGATACTTACTCTGGTTACTTACAATGCACACAGCCTACAAAATACGGGAGAACAAGAACTCTGGGAGTACGGACTTTTATGCTTCATTTGTTAGTTTCATGTGGTGAGTTTTATGGCCTTTAGAATGTAGACAGAGATTGAGTTTCACTTTTAAAGGGAGTACTTTGCTCTGTAGTTCAGTGCATGACCATTAGACGACAAATTAATTCTCCCCATAAATACTTAAATGTGCTTAAGCTCGCACTTCTCCTTTGGCTTTTGTTATATTTGACTTTTGTAACGATGCCCATCTTGCCCAGTGAGTATCTGCTGTCAGCTGGCTCTTAATGAGCCTGAAAGGCATTGTGGTCCTCAGCAAGCAAGATGCTGAACAATTGAGTCTCGGTTGAGAAAAAAGAAAACAGCCCATAATGAATATTCTTTCTCTGATTCATTGTCATAGGTCAGCTGTACATTTTATCAACTTAAAAAAATAGAACACCTACAGTTCTTAAAACTTTCTAGAAATAGTTAATGCAGCATCTGTGGATCATGGTTGTATGTTAGGAAAACCCAAGAAGTGTTTCACTTCCTCAGTGCTCTGGTTAAGAACTTCTCTAATTCAATCAGAATCTTTGTGTTTAGGCCCATGTGTAAGTCTTGTGTGTGCATATATTTGTGTGTGTATGCGTGGGCACACACGTGCTCATGTGTGTGAAGGTGTGCCTGTATATATGTCTTGCACATGCATTTGAACATCTGGTACCCTAAATCACATCGACACACTGGTTTTGAAACTGGGTCTCTCAATGAACCTACATCTTGAGGATTCAGCAAGAGTGGCTGTCCACCAGGCATCAAGGAATCTCCTGTCAGTCTCCCCTGTGCTAGGATATCTTTATGGACTCCTGTATTGCCTAGTTTTATGTAACATTCACACATGCTACAGACATTTGAGAGAATGCCTCCTTTAGATCAGGCAAGCCTGTAGAGCTTTTTTTTTTTTTTTTTAAATTAGTAATTGAATGTGGAAGGACCCAGTTATGGTTGATTACCAACCCTGGGCTGGTGGTTCTGGGTTCTGTAAGAAAATGGGCTGAGCAAACAATTGGAAGCAAGTAAGCAGCACCCCTCTATAGCCTCTGAATCCACTCCTGCCTCCAGGTTCTTGCTCAGTTAAGAGCTTCTGCTTTGGCTTCAGTGGGTTCTGATTCAAGATATATAAATCAAATAAACCCTTTCCTCCGGGAGTTGCTTTAGGTAGTGGTATTCCACCACAGCAATAGTAACTCTAAGACAACTGCCCTGTTCCTTTACACATGGGTCTGGGCATCCAAACTCAACTCCTCTTGCTTGTATAACAAGTATTTTACCACCTAAGCCATCTCCCCAGCCCTGTGAACTGGTATTTTTTAAACACTCAGATATTCTAGTCTGCAGATACCCTTTTGTTTAAAAGTAATATCCCCGATTATCACAAAACAAGAATTTGATTCTTATGAAATCCCACCATGGACATGTTAAGGAGATGTGGAAAGGGTACTGCTGAAGTTAGATATCCATTTTTACCTGTCCACTATCACTTTAAAATTGGGATCTTCATTTAAAGGAAAAGGAGGTCCTGACAAAAATGTAAATGGTCATCGTCTCTTGAAACACTAGCACTTCAGGACCCTGTCACTGGCTTATCTGAGGGACAAGTAGTGGGTGCCCACTTTAGAAGGAGCCATAGCTTTCCAGTTTCCCACAGGGCCCCTCCAGTCCTCAGCCTGTCCCCTACCAGGCAGCACTCAGGACATCTGCTTTTGTCTCAGTTCACAGACATCTGTCAAAGCTCAGGTTCCTTCGGCTCTTCCTTATCCCACCCAGGAGACTCCAGTTTGTGCCAAGTAGCCTCAAGCTATGCCTTCACCACTTGGTTATTGAAAAGGTTATCAGGTTCCTTTTCCCATTCTCTACCAGCCCACTTCTCCCACCTCAGAGGGTTCATTCTGTTCTTTTGCTTAAAACAAAACAAAACAAAACAAAAAAACAAGCCCCCCCCCAAAAAACAAAACAACCCCAAAAAACAAAAACAAAAGAAAACAAAACAAAACAAAAAAAAGATGAAGACAAAGCCTGACTATACATCTATTCTCCTAAGACTCTAGTTCCTCAAGGCTGAGTGCCAGCTCCTTGATTTGTTTTCCATCCAGAGCTATGCGTACAGAGAAAGCCAACAGCGCAAGGCCATTTTGCTGTTGACCTTCATTGGGCTGACTGCACAGCCAGTCAACAGCATAGCTGAAAATAGAACCCAAGACTTTCAAATCATTGTTCTGCTTGCTGGACTGTGTTTCCTCCCATAAAGACTTGGTTAAGCAACGTCCTGTTTTGCAAAAGCAGAAGTCACAATACACATATGAGAAACTGGACTGAACACAAGAAACACAAGGCCCCACCCTTAGGAAACATGGCTTTGGAGCTTGAAGGAGTGTGATTTGTTTCTGCACGTTTTGGTGGGAAGCAGGCTTACAGCAGGTCAAAACACCGACTTTGCAATGTGTGGTGTTTTAGGAATTCTCAGAGGGAAAAGTGTCAGGCATTTTCCTGACAATACACCAGAAAGACATTTATGCAAGTGACAGACCCATATACAAAGGTGACCATAGGCTTGGAATCACTGTGTTTGTATTGCAGGTACCATGCGGGAGAAGCAGAAACAGGAGCAGATCATTCTTCTTTTAGGGTTTTACTGTGGCCTATAGGGGGCAGACTGAAACCACAGAGATGCCCCTAGGTACTGTAGTCACCGCGGACATGGAGGCTGAGGCAAGAGAACCTCATGATCAAGACCAGGCAGTTCCTGTGTTTATTGTCTAGAGCTGCCTTAAGGGAAGGAAATGGGGGTGGGGGTGTGGGACAACAAAAAAACTGCAGGAATTGTCAAAATCAGTCAATAAGGATTTTTTTTTTTTTAGAGTAGACAGCAGAATTGCAGTCCACAACAAAGATAGGCAGGTGGCCACTTGCATGTCCAGAGAACAAAGGAAAGCCTGGGGGTAGTAAGCAGAGAAATCTTCACATGAACATACATGGTCACGATCACTGCTTGTGGGAATGGAAAGCTCAAACTGAGGGTGGGGACGTGTTTAAAGCTAGTTTGAAGGTTGTAGCTGGCAGTTAACACTGTTAGCTACCAAATAAATCAAGTCTTGAACATGCCCAGGGTGTTCCCTTGGATTGTTTCTGGAAGGTTGTATCTGGAGCAGACACATATGGTCTGAGGATTTCTCTTTCTTGCCTCCAGCTTCCCCACCCCCTATCCCCCTTTAGTGGGGTGTGATAGGAATTCTCACAGAAGATTGGGGGATGGTTTATACTTTCTGATGTTCCTACAAATTGTTCAGACCTCTCTGTTCCATGCTAACCCATGTATGTTCCATGCTAACCCATGTATGTTCCATGCTAACCCATGTATGTTCCATGCTAACCCACGTAGACAGCCTTGTCATTCAGGGATCTTCAGTGTGCTTTTGGAGAGCAGAGCCTTAGGATTCTGGCTGCTTTTGCCTGTCTGATGGCCCCTTCCCAGGACATAGCAGAGTGGATTTCAGGACCCTAAACTAGTTGTAGTATGTGAGCCCTGGTTCTCCGTCTCACAGCTGCCAGACTTGAATCAAATGACTTTGTATTTTTGCATCTGTTTGTTAGTCTGGAAGACAGACATGGCAACAGCAGGTAAGGCCACAGAGTCGTGAAATTGAAATGAATTGTTACTCATGAAATGCTTCAAAAGATTCTAGGCACAGATAAGAGGTTTAGTTGTAGGCAATCGATGAACTACTAGGAAGGGAGAATGACTGCAGTTAACCACATAGACCAGGGAGAACACATCAAAGACCTCCTTCCTTCCCTCCTTTCTTCCCTCCTTCCTTCCTCCTTCTTTGTCTCCATTCCTCCTTCCTTCCTTCCCTCATTCTTTCCTCCTTCCTTCCCTCCTTCTTTCCCTCCTTCCTTCCCTTCTTTCTTGGAGAAGCCTGCTTTATAGTCCAAAAGTGGGCATGCGAGCTCTCAATCCTAATTGCTCCATATTACAGATAGGGCACCTGAGGCTCAGGGAAATTGAGTAATTTACTTACGTTTACACACCAGGCATATGACAGGAAGGAAGGACAGGGCACTGTATGTACTGATGTCACAGTTTGCCATCATTGTACCAATTAGGTATTTGTTTCCTAGGATAAACCATGGAGGGAGCTGCTTGTGGTGCTCTTCGGATGCTTAGATAGAATCATTTACTGACACTTTGGAAGCAGCAAAAGGTGTAAAAGTACCCATGGGCGGTGATGTAAAAGTACCCATGGGCAGTGACATGAAAGTCCACATGCTCTAGAGTTCTCTACCTGACCTAGAATCTCAGGATAGTCTATGAATTCACCTCAGGCCTTCCTGCTTTGGATATGCTTCCCATACCTCTAAGAAAGACAGCTGTTAAGAGTCAGCTCATAGATCATCTTTCATTGGGATCCTTGGATACTGTACTGTCTGGTTTTATGTGTCAACCTGACACAAGTTAGAGTCATCAGAGACCAAAGAACCTCAGTTGAGGAAATGTTTCCATGAGAACCAGCTGTAAGACATTTTCTCAATTAATGATCAATGGGGGAAGGCCTAGCCCATGGTGGGTGGTGCCATCCCCGAACAGGTAGTCCTGGGTTCTATAAGAAAGCAGGCTGAGCAAGCCATGGGAAGCAAGCCAGTAAGCAGCACCCTTGCATGGCCTCTGTATCAGCTCCTGCGTCTAGGTTCCAGACCCTGCCCGAGTTTCCATCCTGACTCCCTTCAGTGATGGACTGTAATCTAGAGGTATAAGGTGAATATCACCTCCCAACTACCAAATTCCCTTTGGAACTTGGTGTTTCATTGCAGCAATAGAAACCTCAAGACAGATCTGTTATTAATCAGGATAGGTCCTTCTTTAGGACCTCTGAAGGTCTCTCTATCCAAAGGAGCCGTAAACCTTGTAGACACCAGTTTATCAAAATTATTCACACAGGGCACAGGCTCTGCTCAGAGATTATGATTCCCTTTGTCTTAGTTGGGGTGTGGGGTGTCTGTCTATACTTAAGAATTCCTGATTGACTCTAATGTATAGCTAATGCTGACAGCCACTGCTTACTGTAAACCTGACAGCCTGGAGTTCTAAATGCTTTATGTTTCTCTTCCCCGAGATTGAGTTTCTTTGGAACTGGAATTACTTTGTGTAAATTTAAAATAACCAAGCATTAGAAGGCACTCAGTAAGTAGCATATGAATAAATGAATGACTGAATGAATAAATGACACCAATACATCCTCACTCCCCATCACTGATGTTTAAAAGCCCCTTTGTAATAACATAGTTGCTCGGGGTTAGCAATTATAGGGAAAAAATATCAGAATCAGTGTAGCTCTCTGTTGTTTGGAGAGAAAAGATAAGAGTCAAAAAGAAATGTCTATGAAACTGAATAAATTATGGCCTTTACGAGAAACTTGAGAAATTTTGAATTAATTAAGAAAATGTGCTGGGGAAAAAAATAGATGCATGAAATTTACCCCAGCAGAAACTTTGAAAGAAAGGCTAATCCTAACATATTGTGCAGCTGAAAGTGAGGAGAGAGAAAAGGCCCTAAATGCAGAACATTGGCTCAGAGGGAATATGAAAGGTACCAGAGCCCCGAAGACACCAGAATTCACTTAAGACCTGTAGCCAGAGCCTGAAGGTTAGCCAGCCTGGAGGAGGTGGGCTGTGTGGGAGTCCAGCACGATTGTCTTGATGCACAACCGTGTTCTCTCTGCTCCGAGTCTTTGCTTTGGTGATCATTGGTACATGCTGAGTGATTTATTAATGTCTCCTACTTAGTAGCCTGGCGAAGTGGACTTACTTCTCCCCAGTTTCATTCTCTAAGGGAGTTGAATGTGTGCTTTGAATCATCTGCATTGATCCTTGTGGACAGTAGTTCACTCAATCAAAGGCTCGATCACAGTGTTCCTCTGCTATGACTGGTCAGCTTGTAGTGGCTATGCCAAGAGCCTTGATGCCAAGCACATCCAACCTACTGGCCTTTCTCATGTCACATACATAGTTCCTGTCTGTGGCGACTATAGTCATCCCTGATGAACGTGTGACATGCATAGTAAGTAGAAAATTGAGAGATTTCTTAAGTTCCTTGAACTCTGTGTTCAGTTTGGTTTGAGTTCAAATCTTGACTCTTGTTTGCCAATGAAACTCTTCTAGGGTCAGGGAGAATGCAAAATCTATGGTTTGTATTCCTTACCCATGATTGGGACAAGCAGTAGAACCTTCTTAGACTGTTTCTATGGTCTGCTCCCTTGTATGTTGAGCTCAACACTCCTATGTAAAAAGCATGCAATAAGGAATTTTACTTTCCTCTGTCTTTAGCCCTTCATCAAGATGCCAGACCTTCAAAAGCAGCTCATGTGGAAACTTAACTATTTGACTTTCTGTAGATGTTATATCACTTCTGGATTTTTTGATGGGTGAAAAAAGTAAGTACAACCTTTCTCTCTCAGTCTGTCTTCTGAAAGCAAGTTCAGACTAGCAGTTTCTGACTCACCCAAAAGAAGGTGACTGTGATGTTTATAACTGACCTTATTCAAGAATTCAGTTACACAACTCTCAGCTCATTTTCAAAAGAGAGATATGTGTCAGGAAAAGGGCTGTATAGGAGCTGAGAGTAGTCAGCCATGCCTGACCTTGGCACATTTGATCATCCAGATTGGTCCTGTTTTGCCCTCTGTGAAAGTGAGCTAGAGACATGACACATCTACAGTCAGACCTAGTCTTAAGTATCTCTGTCTAGTCCAAACCAGTTTATAAGCAATTAAGTTGGCTTGCCTGAATTAATCAGAGGTGTCATGGTCATGGTGTCTCTTCCTAGCAATGGAATACCAACAAAGACAAAACACTACATAATGATTGTGTCTCTCTGCACTGCAAGAAACTCATTCAAGTAAGATCCTGAAGCCCAAGTGACATTATGGTCAAGGCAAATATTCTTCTGGTCATGGACACCTGCATTGTGTAGAGTCTCCATCTGATTCTAATGAACAGCCTGGAAGAGACATTACTCTGTACATGGCATGGCATTGGTGGTCTTACATTGTTAATGTGTATCACTAGGACAAAATATGTATGACAGGTTAAAACCGGTTTATTTGGGACTCATAGTACAGGAGGTTTTAGTCCAAAGTGTCTTAGCTTCACTGTTCATGGGCCATTGTGAGAAAGAACACAGGGCAAGAAGCATGCATGGAAGTGAAGCTGCTCTCTTCATGGTTGACAGGAAGCAGAGCGAGGAGAATGACCAACGACAAGATGCATCCTTCAATGTTATAATCCACAGACAGAGCCACCTCCTCCAGGTACACCCCACATCTTGAGTCTCCATCTTGTAATGGTGTATTCAGGTTAAAACTCTGCCAATCATCAAGTTATCAGAGGAGTCAGAACCCTTATAAGCCAATCACCCATAGACCTCTACATCAAGGTAAAATGGAGCCTTCCAGGAACTTTCTAGAAAGATATGCAGATCTTTTACAGGTTTCACAGAAGAACTGGCCTTTCTGTCCTTGCTCTCCTTTACATATATGATATAAGATTGCTATAATGACTGCTTTCTATCACCCATGTACTTTCATAAAACACTTCACTATATAAATACACCTGGTCCAGTTTCTCTCTCTTTCTCATCTTACTCATGGGAATCAGATCTTTGCTAATGCCTGTTTAGAAAGGGTGTCAGCTTCCTGTTGGACGCTATTTTCTTTTCTTGTCCAAAGGCTTCCTGTGGATGACATCAATTCATCATTATTTGGTGGTCTTTTCTTAGAAAAAAGTTGCCATTTCATGACCCCCCCCCCAAACTAAGAACACATAATCTGAGAACTGAGTAAGGGGAGGAATGCTTATTGGTTCAGGCTACCGTAACAAAGTGCCTAGGACTGGGTAGTTTAAATCATAAGTCCAAGTATATTATAGTTCTAGAGCTGAGAGCGAGTATGGCTTGTTTCGTGGTGAGAGCCCTCTGTCTAGTTTTGTCCTCAGCGTTTCCCAAAAGTACAGAGTGAAAGAGGAGAGAGCAGTGGGTAGAGAAGAGAGGAGAGGGACAGGTGGAGGGGAGATGTTTCTTTCTTCTTCTGAATAAGGGCATTACTATTGGTCTAATTAATCCCCTTCCCTACTAGCCTCATTTAAACCTAATTATCCCCCACAGATCCTACCTTCAACTACCATCACAGTTGGATTTGAAAGCTTTGACACCTGAATTTGAGGAACACATAGAGTCAGTAACAGTGCAAAAATATAGTGCTTAGCACAGTCTTCTATACCCCCCCCCCTGTGCTACACTAATCATAACCAGTGTTCTCACTCTTTTTGGTATTTGCCACCACTGTTCAGTGTAGGTCTTATGCCTTTTTTCTTAACAAAAAAGGGCTGAGGTTTAGATAAAAAGGTGCTAATAAATAACCTAAGGTCTTCTAGGTACCTGGTCGCAGAGCTTTTGCTCTGCTATTGTGAAGATGTACTTAGAAGAATCTATTTTAAAATCACTTTTTATATTATGTTTACATAATTCCTCTCTATTTTTCTTCTATTCAAACCTTCCCATGGACTCTCAACTTGCTCTTGTTCAAATTCATGGCCTCTTTTTTTTTATTGGCACATATATATCTGTGTAGACATGAATATATACTCGTATGTATCTGTTTTAGGACAGACTATTTAATGCTGGATAACTAGTTAGTATGTTCTATTTCCTGGGGAACACTATTTTTCCTACTCTTGGCATTTGGTAGTTGCCTGTAGTTCTCTGTCCAGGGTGGGGTCCCCTTAAACTCTTTTCTTGTCACAGGTCTATTGGTGTCATTGTTTTTCAGCTTATGTTCAGTCTGTGGTGTTGGTAAGATTTTTATGAGTGTCACTTCTGACATCTCTGCAAACTTCCTGTTCCTCTGCCTCCTGAATCTTTCACACTCCTGCTTCCAAAACAATCCCCAAGCCTTAGGTGTAGGACTTGTGTCATGGATGTATCATTGGGCTAGGGCTTCACAATTTTGTATTTTAATCTGTTGTGCTTTTTTGAAAATGTTCTCTGTCTATTGCAAAGAGACGTTTCCCTGCTCAGGAGTGAGGATTACCCTATCTGTGGGTATAAACACAAAGATTTAGAATTTAGTTAGGGAATATGCTGGCTTAGTAAAGTTATGGCTGTAAGTTTTTCTCCAAGACCCATGCAGTTTCCAGTAGGATTCCAGAACCAGGCATAATTTCCCTTTTGTTGAGCAGGCCTTAAGTCCAATTAAAGAGTGGTTGGTAACCTTGCAGGTAGGCGCACATGCTACTACCGCACCTTTAGGGTTATTGTCTCATGCTGACTATTTTGGTTCATAGGTGTCATAGCTTGGTAGGACTGTTGCTCACTACCATAGCTTGCATGAGGTTCTCTGGTCCCATGAAACTAAGACTGATAGTTCATTCAGTGACATGCACTGTTACTACATCTCAGATTGTATCTGACTTTTGCATTTCTGGTTGGAAAATGGACTCAAAGCATTCTTGACATAGGGACTTTGTGACCGTGACATTCCCTCTCAGAATGGAAGCTTTTGGGTCAGATCCACCTCATGAGCTTCTCAACCATGAGCTTGAAGTATGTGGTATGAAGTATCTGAAACTCACCTTCCAGATTTCTAGGAATTCTTAACTATATCTCTAGTGGTTGAGGAAAAAGTTCTAGGAACTGGAGAAACCCTTAAAGGCAAGTTTTCCCAAATAGGTTATTCTACTCTTGAAAGCCTCCAGGAGCAATCTCCCTAATGCTTTTAGAAAGAACAAGATTCTTCTTACCCCTATGTCAAGAAGGCTTTGAGTCCATTTTCCAACCAGAAATGTAAAAGTCAGATACAATTTGAGATGTAGTAACAGTGGATGTCATTGAATGAACTATCAGTCTTAGTCTGAAATATACATTTCATAAATAGTATCTCATTTACCTAAACAAGTCTCCCCTGCAGGATGAATACCACTCGCCTGTGTGTGCATGTGAGCTGATCTTTGAGGAGTGAACTAGCTAAGTCACATGTACTGGGGAAATGGGAGTCTGGGTATATGTGAGGGAAGCACATAGCTAGATAATTCATTTGTACTACAGGACAGAGTAAGACTCTGGGACTCTCATCCTCTCTTCCCATTGGGTCAGGACTTTAACACAGTAGCTTGAAGAACTTATGGGAACCAGCCCTGTGAATACAAACTGACCACAAGTGGCAATCACAATTACAGAGAAAGCTGACACTGTTCCCACTGAACTGGGAGCCACTAAAAACAGAAATTAACAAAAACAAGAAGGCTAAGGGAAAGTCCCTCCTGCAAATGAGGTCATTTCAACAGTAAAATGTTCTCAGTAATCCATGAAGAGAGCTGAACAGATCTCAGAAGCAGGATAAGAACCCTCACAACAAATCCCTTCCCTGTTGACATTTTCCTGAAACATCACTTACTCTTCAGTTTCACAGATCCCAAGATAATAAGGAACTATAAAACCTACCAAGCTGGATAGATGGGAAGATAAAGGTGATTTGGTTTTAGCCGATTGAAGTATGAGGAAGCCAAACCAAGCTCATTATCATTAAGGAAATATATGTAAATACTGACCTTGAATTTTACCTCAAGGTTTGAGCAAGCTTGGCCCAGTGCATGTCTGCTTGCCACCAAAGGTTTGATTGATTGATTGATTGATTGATTGATTTTAATAATGGCTTCCACTGCTTACTGAAAAGCTAACAATGACAGCAGATCTTTTTCTGGGAAGCGAATAAGTTTAAATTATATAATGACCTGATATCAGTGGACTTGAGAGATAGGGTCACAGATGGGAAATGAATCAGAGTTCCAAAAGCCCTACCCACTCATGTTGCAGCTGTGTGGGATGAAAGGCAGGCAAAACACTCCCTAGAGGCCTATAGAGTGGACCAAGTTTGTGTCTTTTCAAGACTGTATTGAAGCCACAGTCCTCAGAGTGATGGCGTTTGCAGTTTGGAGATAATTAAGTTTACATGAGGTTATGAGAACAAAACTTTTATGGTGAGATTATTATCTTTAGAGGAAGAGAATTACCAGGTCTTCCTCTTCCATTTTCTATGTCCCCGCCCCCCCCCCCCACAAGGCTATAGCAAGGCAGTGGCTGCACATAAAAGCCTTGCTTCAAAACTGTTAGAAATAAATGTACGTTGTTTAAGCCTCGGCATTTGTGGTAATTTATTATGGAAGAAGCCTGAGATAAAGAAGACAAAGTGGCCTTAAGTGTTTGCTAGCATGAATTAGGCAGGTTACTTAGAGGAAAGGAATCTATAAAGTGTGTGTGTGTGTGTGTGTGTGTGTGTGTGTGTGTGTGTGATGTAATTTATTAAATTAGTTTATATGATAGAATTGGAACAATCGAACAATGGCCATCTGCTCAGCAGAGAAGCATAGCACTTGCAGCTGCTGAGTCCATGAAGCTGTTTACCACAGCTGCCCCAGTCTAGTGGTGGAAGCTAGAGATTTGCTGGTACACAGTTAGCATTGGGATACTGAAGGACCTGGAGTCTGATGTCAGTGGATAATGGCAACAGCAATAGATGGACTTGTTGAGGGGGGAGAAATAGGGCAGTCAGATGCTCACTGACTCTTGGTAGGTCTTTATATGTTGAAGATGTCCCTCTGACATCTTTATATTTGGGCTACCTAGTGGAAGTCACCCACTCTGTTGACAGTTCCTTCTTTCTCGCTTAAATCTCTCTGGAAATGCCCTCAGAGACATCTCTAGAAGCATGCCTATTCTCTTAGCAATTCTAAATACCTTTAACCTGATCATCAAAGCTGTGCATGACACAGACTATTCCTGTTTGGCCACTGGTACTCACTCACTTAAGTTTCACAAAATTGCCAAATGTCTCAGTCAGGGTTTCCATTGCTGTAAAGAGACATCGTGACCAAGGCATAAAGGGCAGCGTTGAATTGTGGCTGTCTTACTGGTTCTGAAGTTTAGTCTATATCATCATGGCAAGGAGCATGGTAGAGTCCAGGAGGCATGGTACTGAAGGTGAACAGGAGACTGACTTCCAGGTACCTAGGAGGTTGTTTCTCAAAGCTCACCCCCACAGTGATGCACGTCCTCCAATAAGGGCACACCTACTCCAACAAGGACAACATTTAGTTGGGGCTGACTTACTGGTTCTGAGGTTCAGCCCATTATCATCATAGCAGGAGCATAGCAGCATTCAGGCAGACATAGTGTTAGAGGAGCTGAGAGTTCTACATCTTCATCTGAAGAAAAAGATTGACTTCTGAAAGCTCACCCCTCATCTCCTAATAGTGCCATTCCCTGGACAAGTGCATTCAAACAACCACACCAAACCTTATACTAATTTGGAAATCTTGTCCTGAACTCCCCCCTAATGCATAAAATAAGGATTCAGAAGATACTTAACAGACTCATTAAACTTTGAAGTGTATATCACACACCTAGAGAACAGGCCATTTTAAGCACATATTCTGGATGGAGGAGCTGGTCAAAGCAGAGGCAGGACAAACACCAATGCACACAATCTGCACTGAATGCCAAGAGCCAGAAACTTACTGTGTGCTCATTGGCAGCAAAGTCTTACCAGTCTGTCAACAGTGGCAGACATCAGTTCAGTCTGGTGGAGAAGGGATGGGAAAGACCATGAGAATGAGCCATGCCTCAGAAGGGGAGCTTCTTAATGAGGGTGACATGCAACGTGTAGGAAAGGGGCATCCCATGGATGCAGAGGACTTGGCGTGGATAGGAACAGAAATCTGGGAATGGGTATGTTTGAATAGTGATGAACTGTCTGCACTGGGGTGGTTTGTGTAGTAATACTTCAGCACAATTGGAGTTTTCTCAAATAAATGGCTCCATTTACTCAGGGGAAGCTAGCATGTAAGAAAAACAGTGTGTATGCAGTAATAAAGACCTCCATTTCTCATAAGACTACTGATGATCAGTCTATAACCTTAGGACAGACATTTTGGGTATATTAATAGGGTGACTGGGGTAAACTTTGGGCCACATGGCTCAATCCAGTCAATTTCATAAGCCTATACTGGGACTATTCTCAGTGTCCTAGAATGCTCACCTGTGTTCATATGTATTGAACTTGGAACTGGCTAGTCTGAGAAACTCTTCGCCTTCAAGGAGCACAGCATATGAGCAGAAAAGTTCAGTGTGGCATATGTGAAGAACTACCCAGATTCCAGAGAGTTGTGCCACCCATTTGTGGATATGTGATGAACGTGAAACTTTCAGTTGTCGGTCACCTCAAGATGGCCTTAGTGTAGACATCTTACCTGCTCAAAGCCTCCCAGGATAGCCTGAAGAATGACCTGAGAAAGAAAAGGAACAGCCAACAAGTTTGGTCTACCAAGCAGTTCTCACTCCTCTCTGCCTCGATTTGCTTGTGGTTTCATCATGTCAGAACTTACCTTCTCCATCAGCCCAATCCTGTTCTGTTTTTGCAAGGACCCATTCCTACCGGACAGCTTCCATTTCAAAGTCAGTTCACTCCAGGAAATCCGAAATCGTGTTTGGGAATAGGGATGAGTCAGAAAGGATTTCCAGGAACACTACAGAAACAGGAAATAAAAAGGCTCTTATACAACAAGGTGAGCAGTGGGTGTTTGGAGATGAAGCTGTATCGGGAAGGAAGGGTCTGAGAGCTCTGGTGCATTGCTTTGTTTGTTCATTTAACAAGCATCCAAGGAGCAGAAACCAGCTTCCAAGGACAGGGATGGACACAGGGCTGTGCAGCTACAAAGGCTCACCCATGGTCACAGGGAATTATAGCCCAGCTCTGTACACCAGGAGAAAGGAAACTTCCTTAAAGGTGGAATGTTCTGGCAAACATTGCTTTTTAAATATCACCCTTCACCTAATCAGGGTTTATGTATCTCGAAAAGCCTAAATTGTTATAAAACAAACAAGCAAAAACAGAAAATGGAGGCAGAAGAGGACAAAGACGAAGAAATGCAGAGGAAGGGGGAGGAAGAGAAAAGAGGATGAGACACGTATGCCTGAGTGTATACATGTATGTGTGCATCTATGTGTGCTTGTGCGTGTATATGTACGTTAGGTCTATGTGCATGTGTGCATGTCTATATATGTACACGTTTATAAATTCTTGTGTGTGTGGGTGTTTGTATATGTATGTGTAGTTTTGCATACGTGGCTTACATGTTCCTTGTTATGAGTTATATGTGTGGATATTTGTGTGCTTATATTTGTATGTGTAAAAGAACAGGTGTGACTGTAGGAATATATGTGTGTACATGTGTGTATGAATGTTTCTTATGTGTATATGTAAGTACATGTGTAGATCCGTATTGTTTATGTGTATGTACATGGGTATGAGAGCTTGTTCATGTGTATATACAAATGTTTTTGTGTAAGTACATATGTATGTGTATTTATGCATGTATATATATATATACATGTATATATGTAACCATGTTCATATATATCTGTGTGTGTGTATATATATATATATATGTATATATATATATATATATGTGAGTGTGTGCTTATATGTGTGCATTTGTAAGCATGTGTGTGTATATGTGTATATGCTTGTACACATCTGTGCAAGTAGACATGTTTGTTTTGGGTGTGGATATGCATGTTTCCATGTGTATGCATATTCATGTTAATGGATGAATAAGCATACTAAGTAGATCAAATACACTTGTGTATTTGCTTCTTTGTATATATATATATGTGTGTGTGTGTGTGTGTGTGTGTGTGTGTGTGATATATATGTGTGTGTGTGTGTGTGTACAAACGTATGTTGTCTTGCCTATATTCTCTTGTGCATGTATGTATATATATGTATATATATATATGTATATATATACATATATATATATATATGAATCTGTAATGTTGTGTATATGTATGAGTGTGAGTATGTGCATATATATACATATGCATCTAATAGTTTATGTGTGTATGGTTGAACACATGTATGTATTATGTATATGTGTGTACATGTATATTTAAATATACATACATCTTTATGTATATATTTTTCTGCATGTGTATTATATATATAATTTTTGTTGTGTGTGTGTATGTGTATGTGAGCATGTGAATGAGTGAATATGTGTATAAATGACAGTGCATAATGTGCAGTATATGTATATGTGCATGTGCATTATTTTTTGTATACATGTTTATGTGTATGTGTTTGCATATAAATATGTGTAGGTAAATGTGTGTGTGCATGTGTATATGTCTGGGTGTGTGCATTCATGTGTGTATATTTATTAGCATATACATGTGTGCATGTATGTGTGTGTTTGTATATATGTTTGCACATATGCATATCTGAGTATAAATTTGTATGTTTGTACTGAATGTGTGCGGGCATATGTGCATATGTATGTGCATACTTGTATGGGAATATATGTGTTTTTTCACCTGTTTATGTGCATGTGCTCCTGTGTGTGTGTATATATTTATGTATATGTGACTATATGTGTATAAGTCTGTGTGCTTGTATGTGGCTATCATATGTACGTGCTTGTATTTGTGTGTACATGTTTATGAATGTGCATATATATGTATGTAGAGGTGTGTGTATATGCAATGATGAAATTAGCTTACTAGAATTTTATCAAACATTTTTCATTGTTAGGGAATATAAAAAGAATATAAATGTTATCACCATCAAGTTGGCAGAAGACACAGTTAGGAGTTGGGAATGTAAAATGTCTGGCCAATTGGTTTCCATATGAAATTTAATGTACTGATGACTACTGTATTGAATCTGTAGTTGGAATTTGGTATGATGGTCATTTTGCAACATTAGTCCTTCCAATTCCTGAGCATTGGAAATCTTTGCTTCTTCTGGTATCTTTTTCAATTTCTGTCTTCAGAGGGTTAAAGTTTTATTATACAAATCTTTCACTTGCTTAGATTTATTTCAAGATTTGTTTCTTTTAGGCTATTTTGATTAGAATTGTTTCCCTTATTTTATTCTCAGTACATTTGTTGTTGGTAAAGTATAAAGAACAGTAATTGGTGTGAGTTGATTTTGTATCCCGCTACACCTGCTGCAAGTGTTTATCAGTTGTAGAAGTTTCCTGGTAGTCTTTAGAGACTTTTATGCTTAGAATAATTTCTTCTGGAAATAAAAGTGCTTTGACTTCTCTCTTTCATATTTATATACCCTTGATCTCCCTCAGTTTCTTCTTGGTCTAACAAAGATTTCAAGGCCAGTATTCAATAAAATGCAGAGGAGGGCATCCCTGCATTGTCTCTGATATTAGTGGAATTGCTTTGAGTTTTTCTCCACTTAGCAGGATATTGTCTGTAGGCTTATTATATATCGATTGCCTTTATTATGTTGAAATATGTCCCTTGTATCCCTAGGTTCTCCAGGACTTTTATCATGAAGAAGTGTTAGATTAAAAACCCAAGTTGTGAATTTTGTTTTCTACAGTCTAGAGTTTTGAAAACCAACCCTATAGGCAGGGAATAGCTTTAGAGGAAGGCATTTACCCAAACCAAATTCTGATCGATTAAATGTCAAGATTTAAAGAAAGAACTTCTGGTTGCTTATTGAGCTAAAGAGCTAATCTCGTTTTCCCTACTATAACTGCATATTTTTCTATATTTTTCTTTGAGAATATAAGTAAATTTAGAATCCCAGAGGTAGAGCGATTCGATCTCATTAGAAGTATTCTTTTTCCATATCTACAGGTATTACAAGCAACTGTCAGCAAATGAGTCAATCTATCAATCCCACACAAGTGATTTAATAGTTGGGGCTTTGAGTTTTTTTTTTTTTTTTTTTTTTTCACTTATTTAAGTTGGTGAGTGACTGACTCTTTTCAGCTCTTTGGAGAGCTCAACAATTACTTCCCAGGTTTCCGGTAGTTGATGGAAAACAGTTCTCAGAGGAAGATTTGAGGAACCTCCATTTTCCACTTGGGCCCCAGTTGATATATGTCAGATCTGAGGTAATCGATTCATATCTGGCTAAATGTGAGGGATGATCAGGAACACGGAGCAGGCTGGACTCAGAGAACAAAATTTCAGGCCTGTGACAAATACTGGGACTCAGGATGAATGAAAGCAAGGCCATCAGCGTCCTGGGGAGGCAGGAGGCTTGGCATAGCTGAACAATACTCTCAGACTGCTGAGTAGACTATGAATCCTCCATGTGCATTTCCTTCCCTTTCCCTGATTTACTTGTCACACACATAAAGGGTAGTAAGATGCCATCCTGACCTAAATGTAGGCCTGGGACATATAAAACTGTAGAAGACAATGAGCAGACATGGGGGAGGTCACTGGGTGCCTGCAATGCTGACTGACATTCCCACTACAGCTTTCATCTAGAAAGGACAGTCATTTAATAGACACACACACACACACACACACACACACACACACACACAGAGGGGGGCAACAGACAGACAGACAGACAGACACACAGAGAGGGACAGACAAACACACACACACACACACACACACACACACACACACATACTCCACAGAGAGACAGAGATAGAAAAAGTTACAGGCAGACAAACAGACAGACTGTTTACTCAGTAAGGACATGGTTCTGGTATTGTATTATTCCAATTCACATTTTTCTTAAAGAAAAATTAATTCTTCGGAGACAGTTATTTTGCCAGTATCTCTGCTAGTGCACAACTTTCATGTAATAACCAAAACAGTAGTTACCTTCTTCTCAAGAGTGTTTTGGGGGTATACTCTCTACCAGGTATTGATCTAGACACAGAGATCAACAAAAGAAATAAAATGTTTTGGGGAAGGCCAGTTAATATCTTAAGGCTTGGATGTTTCTAGTGAACACAAACAGTAAATTTGGTTAGGAAAAAGATTATTAAGATTTTCAAAGCAGACTTATTGTAGTCTTTTAGCTCTCCGTCTGTCTGTCTGTCTGTGTCTCTGTGTGTGTCTGTGTGTGCACACACTTCTGAGGAAGCCAAAATAAGCCATTATAACTCTAGTCCTCTGAAAGAGAGGCAAATACTCTTAACTGTTATGCTATCTCTCTAACCCCAAAGTTTTGGAATAGAATTTCAAAGACTTAATAAACATGAAATCAACACTCTTAATAACCTATACGTTAGACTGAACTATCAGTACCAGTCTTCTACAGATGAGAATGCTGAAGTGCAGAGCTTGGGGAACCACTGAAGGCTATAGCATTGGAGAGCAATCGGTGAACCCGAAGCCTGTGTTCTTGTCCACTGGGCTTCAGTGGCAGTGTTTGCCCAGTTTACACTGAAGATATGCTTTTGATTTTCCTTGTGTTATTCTTTATTCAGAACTGTTTAGCACCATTGCATGTTGTTCTTTGACACTTTTGCTGTCTACACTCATTTACTGGCTACCAACCAACAACACCTTCATTGTTTTAATCACATGGCCCGCTCCTCTCCAAGAGGGACAAGCTCTACTGGTGTCACCAATCTCCTTGCCAAGGGCTGAACCTGTTACATCCTCTGTGGCCAACACATGGTGGCTCTTACTGTTGCTTCAGAAGTTTCTGCTTCTCTGAGGTCAGAAGTTTTGAAGTTGCAGTTGCTTCCTACAGCAGGACCCTCTGCACTGGGGTAGGAAGACGATCACATAAAGTATTTTCAGAAGTTTCCTTGGAAACAGCTTTTTAGAAGGAAAGGCTATGAGCACATAACCAACAATGGAAACAGAGAAAGAGGGGAATCTAGGATAATGAGACACTCATATAGACAACTGTAAAAGCTGTCTTCTGTAGTGGCTCTGCCAAATACACAGTCCAATGACACAGCGTAGGGAGACAAAAGTGCTGGCCTTTGGCAGGTTCCTTGCCCTGGGACTGAAAATGACATCATTTATTACCTTGCTTTATGAAGTAAGAAGTGAGGAAGATAAAAGTTTGAGTAGAGGAACAAAGTTCTTAGATTTTTCTGAGTCAAATCTGACTGGATGCTTTGTAAAGCACTTTACCAAGTTGGGAGCCTTCTCACTTCAAATGGAATACCCCTCCAAATGCCTGCTAGCAGCAAGCCCTGGTGAGTGAATGATTTCTAGATTCTTTCCCATCACTTCTCTTCTGTTTCAAAAACGATGAATCTGTTCTTTTCCCTTGACCCTATTAGTGGCATCCAAGGGGACTCCAGCTCCTCAGCTGTTTCTCACTCCTTCAGCTTGAGCAGAAGATGAGGAAAGTTCTTTTTGGTCACTTTCTTTTACTTTTCTTATTCCACCCAAGTGGTTCTGCCTGCACAGAATAGTCTGACTTCTGCTTATGCAGAGCCTTGCACTCCACTCTTTCTGCATGGCATTACTTGGACATACTTCTAAAGATAATGCGTGGCTCCCCTTCTGCTCCTACTTCAGCCCTGTTCATAGTACCATTAGCTAACGCTGTAAACCAATTATGATATTTAGCATCAATTACTAACTGAATGGTATCTAGAGTCAACTAGGAGACAAGCTTCTGAGTATCTCTATGAGTGATCTTCTATGGTAGAGTAACTGAGGTATAAGACTTGGCCATGGTAGACAGAACCATTCTATGGGCTGGAGCACTGGACAAATTATATTAATTATTAAGCGCTCTGTCTCTCTCTCTTTCCCTCCTTCTCTCCTTCCCTCCCTTTCTCTCACTATCTGTGTGTATGTGTGTGTGTGTGTGTGTGTGTGTGTGTGTGTTTTCTGACTAAGGACACACAAGATCAAGAGCTTTATGTAATTCCTATCATGATGTTCCCAGAGCCATGGCTGTACCTGAGAACCATGAAACAAAATAAACCTTTCTTCTTTAAATTGCTTCTGTCAGGCTGTTTTATCACAGTATTGAAATAATTACTAATATGCCAGTTGGCCAGGTGACCATTCCCAGGCAGAATGGTAGAGCTAATTCTTTGTAAACCAGTGTTTTTATAGTAGCCATGATGTGGTCATACAGAAAGCAAAGACTAAGAGCCCCGGTGGGTCTAGGCATGTAGCTCAGTGGTAGAGGCTTTGTCAGTGTGCACATGGCCCTGGGTTTGATTCCCAACACGATAAATAACAGCCATGCAATGTGGGCATTCTACAAACTATTTGTAGAGAGTTGTGAAGGATGGCCTTTTAAAGTCCCGTTAGTCTTTCCCACAGTACACGACACTGTTTTGATTTCTCTAACAAAGCCTTAGGATGCCATAGATATCTACTAGAAAGATTTCGGAAATGGATACATTTTAGATTCCCTTGTATTTACCCACAAAACCTTATCTAGCTTTTTTCAAGATAAAGAAAATCTGTTACAAATAGTTTCAGACATTTGCCAAGACCATCCAAAGAATTTTGCTCAGAGTCAGTCCCAAGAGCTCAGGTAGGTCCCTACTTCACCCACATGAGCTTAATCATTTTCTCTTTCCTGGTTGAATGTTGCTATGAGCCTGCTGACTGGGAGTCGAGGAAGAAGTGTTTCATAGGTCACTAACTGGGAGAAGGAAAACAAAACAAAAGGCCATCTCTCCTTTGGAGTTTTCATGACACTTCTGAATGGATTCCTATGAACATCACTGGGTGAGTGTGCTTGCCTCAATGCCAGTCTACATTTAGCAGCCTCATTCACATTAGCTATCACTCTGGAGAGCCAGAGTAGCAGGCCGAGAACTATCCAGGAGACACTGCTCTTGGAATCAACCCCCAGGAATGAATTTCATCCCCCAGTCTCATCAGTCCACCCCGTCTTCTCTCATTCTTTCTTCTTGTCTGGAATAAAAGATAAATAGAAAGAGGAGTTTTGTAATGATGTCATTTTCTTTAGAGAACTTACTCTTATTAATCATTGTTTGTTGAGCCAACCAGAATATGTTGCATGCAAACACATACAACACACACACACAGATACACATGCTTGCACGTGCACATGCCCTAAATTGGTATAAAACATTCTGCCTCCTTATGGGGAATATTGTTTTAATTTCTGCTAGTCTAAAATGTCTCACATAAATTTGATTTTCTTGTAACTTAACTCATGCCAAGGATATGTTTAAGTATAGGCATTTGGAACACTTAAACAGGAAAAGTATCAAATATATTTTAGGTTACCAACAACAGAAAGTTGCAGTTTTCAACTATTGCCTTAAAAACCTAGAATAAATGCTGACGCAATGCTGATGAATATTTATCAAGTTCTTTTTCTGTGTTGTGCCCAGTGGTAATAGATTCATGGACAGCTTTTGCTGTTGTTAATGGTGGTTAGTTTTGCTTTATTCCTGGTGACATACTTTATTTTTATTAATTTATTTATTTATTTTTTGATGAGAAATCAGGATTTCAAAAAATAACTTGCCCAACTTCAGGTTAATTCAGCACTGAAACCTACAAACTCTACTTCATTAACCTTAAAGCTCTATCACACAGCCCCTAATGCTGCATTCTAAAGGGGAGATCAGGGCCATCGACTACCCATTTCTGACCTCTGTGGACACCAGGCATGCTTGTGTGTATGCCTACACACACTCAAGCAAAATATTCATATACATAAAATAAAAATAGAAAAATCTTTTAAAAGTAAATAAAATATATGTAAAGAATAGACCAACAGTGAACTAGCCACAGAAGGAGGAAGAGACACTAGCAGTTTCTACAAAAAGACAGGTACTTGTGTTCAAGGTCAGAGGAAGCAATGATGTCAGAACATTGTAGGTAGTGAAACTTACAGGAATTTCTGCTTGTCTTTTTATTTTATTTTTTAAATTTAACCTTAAAAATTATTAATAAATGAAAGAACAGAAGGAAAGAAGGAGGGAAGGAAAGAAGGAAGGAAGGAAAGAAGGAAGGAAGGAAAACAGAAATAAAGAATGAAAGAAAGAAAGAAAAGAAGAAAGAAAGAAAGAAAGAAAGAAGGAGGAAGGAAGGAAGGAAAAGAAAGACAAAGGGTAGCAAGGCCTATTGGTACACACTGATTTCAGAATTCAGGAACATGGCACATTTAAAGGCAGTTTGGGTCACAAGCAAGTTCTACTTCACGATGAAATACAAAGTAAGTCTGTGCCTTGACAATCTTCAGGGCTATAGGACACTGATCAATGGGATGTACTAGGAAGACCTTTTGGGATGTGATTAATACTTTTAATCTTAGCAGAGTGGTGACGGTCACACATCTTTAATCCCAACACCTAGGAAGCAGAACTCTGTGAGTTCAAAGCCAGCCTTTTTTACAGAGAGTCCCAGGACAGCCAAAGCTATACAGAGAATCTCTAAAACAAACAAATAAACAACAACAACATAACCCAGGTGTGTCACTTTTTAAATCACTTTGGTACTATTGACTCTTCTTCCTCTAATCTTCTTTCAAAACTTTATTCATAATAAAATTGATTTATTTAATAGAGAAATTGATAAAGGGAAGAATTGAAATATAATGATTTTCACATGGGGGAAGCTATAACTGTATATGGGTGAGTTATTTTTATTTCATACTTATTGCTAGAATTTCTGTGGGCTAATACAATATCTGATATTTTTACTTTTCCAAGCATTTGGTAAAATATTCTCTGATGAGACTTGAGAGGCTTTGCCCCACTCCCACTCAGGCCTTGGCTTTCACTTGCAGGATACTTAGGCAAACATCTTACTGTACAACATAAAAAAAAGTTATCGAAGTTCAGTGTATGTATATATAAAAGTATCCAATTTAAAACTGCTCATTTATAAAAGTAGGCAAGTCCCACCACGTTTGAAATGTGTCCTTCAAATTTCATATCGTAATCCCAGTTCTTAAGTTTATATACTGATGGGATTTGGGTGTGAGTCTTTTAAGTGGGTGTTTGGATTGTAAGGGCTCTGTTATTATGAATGGATTAATCTATTCATTGTACTTGTAACTTTTATTCGCCTGATGTAATTGTCATCTCAGAGGCTTGCTGCTGAATAGGTTCATCCTTCCTAGTTCTTCTAAACTCTGGCTGGCTGGTACAATTTAGCAGTTCTGGCTCAAACTATTCTCCAGGCTAACAGATTCAATCTATCTTCTTTCATCTTCTCATTGTATTGCTCTGCTTGGCCTCAAACTATCTCTAGCAACAAGTTCTAGTCTTCTAGCTCCTTCTCATCCCCTGGTTCATTCTGTCTTCACCTGTTATGAGCTTGTTCTCTCTGCAACCTGTGCTTGTAAAACTGTCCCTGTAAAAACTGCCTCTGAACTCCATGAATTGAACTGGCACCAACTGAACAGCCAGAAACTCAACTTTTCAAACTCCCTCTCAACTGATTCCTAAATTTGGGGATGAAAGGTGTATACTCCCATGCCTGGACCTAAGGCTTTTTGCACCTGAAAATTTGTTTTGTCCCATGCTGACCTTGAACTAAGAGATCTGTTTGATGTCGAGTCCCAGGATTAAAGGCATGTCTGTATTCTAGCCAGAGTAATCATGTTGCTGTAATAATTGTCTGCACCATTTGTAGATTAAGGGATTATTGTGGAAATGGACTCATTAAACAACAAAACAAGAGTTCCTTGGCATACTGGCTCTGTTCTACCATTGGTGCCATTACAGAATTATTTCCAAGTGATGAATGAAGGCCAGTACCACCCTTCCAGGTCTTTGAAACTATGAGCTAAACAAATCTCTATTTTATAAATTACCTGGTCTCGGGGACTTTGTTCCAGCAACAGAAAATGGACTCCCAGTCTCAAAGTTTATCCTTCATCTTTCTATCCTTTAATCCTGTTCTTTTGATAGGAGTTCTTTACTCAGAGAAGTTCAGCACTTTTCATGCTAGCCCTATTAGAAGAACTTAAAAAGCCACAGTGTAATATTTCAATTCCATACAACATCTTCAGCTTCTTTCTAATTTCAATGATTACAGAGTCCCTGCCCAGCCCTGTCTTTCAAAGCCATTCGAGTGTGCCCTGTAGAGACAGCATTACAACAGGTGCCTATAGGAGCCTTCAAGGCTCCCAGACATTTAGGGCAAACTTCACTGTTAAGGAGTTTCAGTTCCAACAGGCTGGAAGTCTGATGCTAAGGTGGAAATCAGGGTACCACATCTCTGACTCTCAGTAAATCATTTCTTTATGTGTCTGTCTAGATGCTGTTCTTGTCTTGTTGGTGGTGTCTCCATCTTCCCCAGAAGAGCCACCCCTTCTCTGCAACCTTCCAGAGGGAGCTGGTCCCAGATGCTTCTCTGGTTGCCTGGTGGTGGTGGTAGTGGGGTACTGAATACTCAGAACTGGTCAATCTGGACCTTTTCATTCTTTTGCCTCAGGATAGCCACCTGACCCTGGTCAGTCTAGTGAGACACAGAACCAGCACTGTGACACAGCCAGGAGAGAATCTAAACCTCCTCATTCCTAGAATATCAACATCTGATTAAATCCAGTGGCATGCAAGGCATGTTCAAGGGACTGCTGGTTCTGTAATGGTACCACGTCTGTGTATCCAGTTAGTTTGATGTCAGTTTAGGCCAAAGCCTTCTAAATTCTCTAAGCTGAGTAGGTTCTGATTAAACAGAAAGAGAAGATCTTAGGACTGTTAGACAGGAAGTGAGTCTGAGCAGAAAAGCACGGTGAGAAAGGTGAGAGCAGCCAAAGTCTGTGAGTGTTGGGATGACATTACAAGGAGGAAAAGATGCCAACCTAAGCCAGATCCTAGGGGTAAGGCCAACCTTCTCTTTAGGCTTTGACTTTTTGTATAGCAACTCCAAGGTTACTGTGCATCTTTAGAGAGAATCCACCGAGGCCCACATAACTTAATCTTGCCTAGAGAGAGAGAAGGCAAAACCAAAATATTAGGACGTCCTTCTCTGAGGACACCTTTTAAGGGCAATGTTATCAAATGAAAAGACTGAAAGATTTGTGCCGCTTCACGACACAGGACCATTGACATAGCATCTAATGTTTTCTGAACTTATTTTCCCTCTTGGAGATGTAGGGAGAAAGTCTGTCATCCAGCCCTATAGCTGTCCTATAAGGTACCGATTAATAGTTGCAGATAGCTGTAAATGATGTTATATTTCTGCTATTCCCTAATGCAGGCTACTAGCAGCCTAGCTAGCCGTTTATGTTAGTCAGAGTCAAGCAGGGGCTGTCATTTACTGATGCATAAAGTGTCTGCCTTTGTGTAGGTGGTACTTTCCTCACCCACTGACTGAGTGTGAGAAAACACAGACATGTAAGCAAGCGGCTGACACTGCAACTTCCTAAATTGCCTTGTTATCGTGAGAAAATATGTTTTAGAGTACCGTCTCCGGATAATATTCATTTGCGTACTTTACTAAGTTTAGGAAATAGGCAAAGCCACCGAATTTTGTCGCAGAACAGTCTGAACTGGGGCACTTGTTAATAAGTGAACAGTGAGAGCTTCGCTGTGTGTCAATCTACATTTCTGAACACGCCTGGAACACGGTCCTTAAAGCCACCGTTCTACAGGTGACAGCATTGAGACTCTCAGACACGGAGTCTTTTGTTCTAGGTCGTATAACCAGTGAGTTTAACAGTGACACTGGAATACAGGTCCATCTAAAGCTAAACTCTGATTTTTTTTTTTTAAAGAGAACCTGGGCACACCAGGCACAGTCAGCAGTCACATGCTAAATCATGGCTTCTCAAACTCTCAAGTGTATGCAGGGGTCCAAAGACTGCTCAAAGTAGATCTGGCTCAGTAATGCAGGGTAGTAAGTTAGGGGTAGGTAGGATGCAACAGGTAAGAAGTTTCTAGGTGATGGTGCTCATCTGAGGACCACATTCTGAGGTAGTACACTGCTAACACTCTGGTATAATGATTAAACCTCAGGCCTGGGTTCTTAACATCCCGTCCCAATTCTTTATATGTCTAATACTTTTGTTTTTCTCTATTCTCTTCATTTCTCTTTACCTGAAGAAGTTACAGCAGGCTAGGTGACATGTGATCTTAATAGCATGCTTTTTAAAATTTGCTGTTTTACTGTAGACTTAAGTGTCATTTTTTAATTATGTTTAAATTATATTAGGATTAAAAAAATAAATGTAGTTTCTTTTATACATCTGTGGAACGTGGATATTGAAAGAAGACTTAGAATTTTCTCTTTTTGTTTTCTTCCTCTAATCTCTCACCTAGTTACAAATCACTTCAATTCTACAGTGTCAAATTACACAGTATTCTCTTTCCCTTTATGGAATGACCCCTTTATCTCCTTTTTATTTCTTTGACCTTTTAGCTGGAGAGCAGCTGCATCTCTGAGTTAGTCGTAGTCAAAATTAGGAAAGACATCATCCTGTTGATGTACCCAAGTCAGAGTGCTCCAGTGAATAACTCAGGATGACAAGGAATTTTCACTAAGCCTTCGGGAGTTTTAGATTCCTTCCTGTAAAGTGGAACAGTCATACTATCAACTGCTTAGGTTATTGACGAAAAATAAAATAGTCTGTTGTTTTCTTTGGTTTGTTTGCTTTGGAAACTGACATGAAGGTTTTAACCTATTGCTGTGAACAATGTCAGCTGTACCATGATGGAGGACAGATTTCCCTGTGGGACTGTGAAGCGGCCTCAGTAGCTTGAGAGGCTGGCGCGTATCCCATAGTTCCTCTGTTCTGTGGCCAGTTTCCTGGCCCTCTACTGCCCTATGGTGTTCACTCATTCACCACAGTATAACATGCTGGTTTTAAGCTCCAGGAACAGGGCCGCACTACCAGCTCCAACCCAGATTCCTTTGGATCCACCGATTAATCTAATGTCTTTGTTAACTCAATAACTGAGCACTTTTAAATGTCTCCTGACCCCCCCCCCCCCCCAGGCATGATCGGATAGAGTGGCCATTGGCCCCTCTGAAAACTCATAATGGAATAAATATCTGCTTGTGTCCTGACAAACCACACCAGGCCGATATGCTCATACGTGGAAGCGGTTTATTGGGGATGACGAAGACAAGGGAGAGAGAAAAGGGAAGAGAGAAAAAAGAGAACTGGTGGCAAAGAGGTGTGTGTCTGCCTTTTATTTAGCCTGTGATGGAGCTTGTGCCCAGGTGTAGATGGGGGACTGAACCACTGTACACTGGAAATGTTTGGCTTCTGCCATGTCAACAGATGGGTCCAGTCCCTGTGGGTAGCAATGCTGCTGGAGACGAGAGAGATTCCTGATACCAACAACTCACCTGGGTTGGCTCTGCAGCTACTACCTCCTTCTCCCCTCCCCCCTCTCCTGCATCTGCTAGCTTGTGGGTAGAGACCCAGAAGACCTGCCTATTTCTCCCAGATCATTGGCCACTAGCATCTTTATTGATGGATCAAGAACCAATTGGGAAACGAGACCTTAGCATTAGAATCACCCCCATACCACCAGCAACAGCTGCTCAGCCTTTCAGGTTAGTCTCAAGCTATCTGCGTGCAGGTCCATAATAGATTCCAGTGACCCGAGACCTCCATTTGATTTGAGAGTCTCTTGATTAAAGTTGCCCTGCCATTTATTATCCAAACTAAGACACTTCTGAGAATAAGGGAGGTGTGTTCATAATTGCAGTGAGCTTGTCAGGCTAATCTAAGACCGTTCCCGGAAGATCCAGACACGCAGGCAGGTCTTCCCGGGTCAGGCTTGACTCTGCCACATCTTTTGCTTTTTTATTTATTTTTATTTTTTATTTTATTTTTTTAGAAAATTTATGTTTGAAATTTTATACCTGCATAATGTGGTTTAATTACCTCCGTTCTCTCATACCACATTCTTCACACAGTTGTACATTCTGGTTCCAGTTTGTCCCTTTGTCTTTTTATTCTAGGTGGGTTCTCAATAGACTGAATTTTACCCAAACACACTGGATGGAAGCAGCTGGTCTCTTGTTTTTTTTCAGTCGACCAAGTCAGGTGTTGTTTTCTTCCAACAACAGCTCTCAAATCCTTTACATTTTTTTCAACTTTCTGGGAATCTCAAATCAATACGGTATATATAACTAACTAGCTCACACACATACTAGCTAATCAGTGAATGCACTGGTTCATGATTGACAATAGAGACTTATGGATGGTTCATTCATTTTGGTTCCAGCTACCCAATTGTGAGCCAGGCATGGTGGCATGTGCTTGTAATATCAGCATTTGGAGGTAGAGGCAGGATTGCTTCAAATCTGGACTCAATCTGGTCTACAGAGTGTGTTTGAAGCCAGCCAGGGTACGCAGTGAGTCACTGTCTCAAAATAAACAAATAGGAATTTGTTCACTTTTAGCTTGAGTTTGAATCACCAATATGCCGATGGTCCTTAGTTCCACAGAATAGAAAATAAAAGGAAGGGTGACATTTTGTCTCTGATGAGAGGGAGGATGACATTTTGTCTTGGATGGAGACAGATTTTTTTCAGACTCCCAAATTGTAACAGGAGAGAGACAGTATTATAATAATGTTTGTATGTATCAGAACAGTGCCATGGGAAAGAATAGAGATACTTAGACAGGCTTAACGAAAAAAAGCAAAAGTGAAAGAAAATATAGCAAAAGTTTGTCAGGAGACATGAAGAGAAAGATGCTGTGTTCGGTAGACCAATACTCATAATACTAATCCTCACTTTGCAACTATATCCTATGAATAAATTGTATCAAAAGACCATTGAATAGAAGCCATTCATCAGAGTCTAAAGACATGGCTCAGTGTACTAAGTGTTTGCCAGGTAGGATTAGAGTTCAGTTCCCCAGAACTCATGTGTAAGCCAGACACAGTAGTGTATGTGTATAGTTAGTGGTGAACAAGACACTCCATCTCAAACAAAGTAGGGGTGAGGACTGATGTCCAAGGTTGTCCTCTGACCTCTACACACTAACTGTGGCCCTCGTAGGCCCTCACTCACCCACTCCCCACAGTCCCAAATACCACCATATATGTACATGAACGTGATCACACCCATGTACCTTATATGCATGCACATTATAAAACAAATGAATAACACTACAAGGAAAAGGGAGTCATAGCAGATGTCTTATGTGATAGTTCAGAATGCAGTGACTGCCTGGGACATCAAAACCAATAACCATGTCAGCAGGTGATGATGAGCAACTGTCTTTATTTTGCTAACCAAATGGGATGCTCGAGTTTGTGTTTAACTCCACATATTTGAGGTCTAACATCACAATCCAGACACATAAACCTCAGTTATTTGAACTCATCCATATGCACTCAGCTTTACTCATCTCTCCTCCAATTTCCCACGGTTCAGACCAAATGCAAAGAGACAGACAGAAGCAGACATCTTGTTTTCCTTTAAAATTCCTGTGGCCCACCTGAATGGAACTTTGAGCTTGGCTAAAAACCTACATCCTGGAATGTGTGGTTCATGAATTGGTGCCACCTGGATGTAACCATGTAGAAAGACTCTCTGGCAGACAGGCAAATGGGGAGAAGAGCCATGCCTCATATGCAGATGGTAAATTTCCAAGATGGCAGCTTCTTCCTCACCCTCCTGACCTGAGACAAAAGACTGGCTTCTTGAAACAAAGGCTTTCTGGGCTTTCTCTCCTGCCAGCAGGACCCTGATGATGGACTGGATCACCAAGTTCTAGGTCACATTAAGACTTGTTTACACGGAGGTTAAAAGACAATCAGCCATTCTATCTTTATTAAAACTGAGCAGTTGTAAATTAAGGGAGGAAGACTCTTCTCAGCCCATGAGGAGAGATGGGATTTTTGGAGAGTCCCCTCTCTGCTTTGGGGAGAGCTCTTTTCTCCCCCACTGTGTGTCTGCTGCACCTGTGTTTTCCCTGCCTCATATGAAAGTAGTTTTTCAACTGCCGATTCCTTCTCTGTTTGCTGTGTTCAAGATTTTTCTGCTGCTTCCTGCTGGACCTTTTTCTGCCTCTTCATTCTTTAACAGGTAGAGAATACAAACCCCAGCACGACCCTGGTAACAACAGTCTCTGATGTGCTGGCTCGGCCACTGTCCTGGTTTGAGAAGAGAGTTCTAGGAAAGGCCAGAGAAGGCAATGGGCACAGCTGCGGTGTTTGCTTCTTTTAATTGGCTTGCTTTTGATTTCCAACTTATTTGACTTGGGCTCCAGATTTGTTTTCCCTGTGTAACACTGACTTGGATGCTATTAAGAAACCCATATGTTTGCTTTGCTTAAATAAAATGTAAATTGGTTTTTGTTTTAAATTTCAGGTGCTTTTCTGATGGTCTCTGCTGTCCACAATCGGAGGAAGTTTGGCCATGGTGGTGAAGGTTTAGCTGCCAAGAGTGCACTATTTGGTCATTTTCTTTAAATGGGTGTGATTTTACTATTTAAGGAAATTCACAGTCTCCCATAGAGTTGGATTTGCTGGTGGGTGATTTTTATTCCTTTTCTCTGCCACCCCATCCCCCACCCCGTGAGTATGTGTGTATGTCTCTGTGTCTCTGTGTCTCTGTGTGTATGTGAGTATGTGTATGTGTGTGTGTTTCCCTATGACTTCTTTTCTTGAAGGAAGACAACAAAATACTTGCTGCCTTCGTCTCAAAGAATAAAAACAGCTGTGAATGTTGCCATGCTGATTGTGGTGAGCCTCTTCCACACACCACTGCACTGGACCATGATCCTTTAGTGGACCATCGATGGGTAAGCAATTGACGGATGAAGGGCCACTTTGTATGGAACAGGGACTTTTAAATATTCAAGAATATGGGCTTTCTTGCTGATTATGTTCTTAGGATTCTTTTATAATGGAAACCTATTTGGAAGAGAAGAAGGGTAAACTCTCACAAGAATGTAAGCAAATGCTTAAAATAAAAACAAAGCCAATCAACCAGCAAACCAACCAACCAACCAACCAACCCAAAAAAGAAAAAAAAAAAAAAAAGCCCAACAAAACCAAAAACAATTAAACAAATGATTTGTTGGTTTAGTCAGTGAAGGTGCTGGCTGCTGAGCCTAACAACCTAAATTTGATCACACATACAACACACACATACACACAACCAGACACATACATACTTAAAAACACAATGAACTTTATCTTTGTGAAGTTTGGCATTTATCTATATACGTGTTCCTGCAAACCGCTGCCAATGCTATCTTCTGTAAGGTATGCAGGCAATGCGTAGAAAACTGTTCTGGGTTGGTCAACAGTCCCACCTCAAACTCCTTCCTTCTGCTGTGTCTGCTGTGTCTATTATACTATAGAAATGAGTTCTCTGGGATCGCCCTAAAATTTCCTTTATTTCATGTAGTTCTTTGTTATCTCAGAGCAGGTGTGTCTTATCCTGAAGTATGTACAGAAGCGACAGCTGACCCTGCCTCCAGCCGCAGGAGAAGGACCAGGAGCACTGGCCACAGGGCACTCTTAACACAGGAGAAGGGGTTGGCGTGAACCATTGTGTTACCTCGCACATTCCCAGGGAGGAGAAATACTATGCGTTCTTTGGCCAAGTAGCGTTCCTATCAAGAGGGAGTAGAAGTCACAGAGAGGAGTTGAAGATTGCAGTGAGCTCATCCTTGCTACAGTTTAGCTCTCCTCAACATGACTAAGACATTCCAGTGGACAGTGGAGCAATTACGGGGAGCCTGAGAAAGCGTCTATTAACCATAAAAGGAGGCTGACTTATTGCTGGTGAACAACTCATCTAGATTTTCCTGGAGAAGTCTTGCTATGGAGACAGGGGAGCACTTCAGTCCTGGCCACACTGAGGTGGCTCGTCATCTGTCTCACACTAGAGATTCTGAGATAACAACATTTTATCCACCCACCCCCCCCCCCCCAATTTTGCACAAGTTCACCATTGCTATGGACTCAATGCATGGTGTGCATATAGTTGAGCTTTTCTAGAAAGAGGGAACCTCCAGGATACATACACAGAGAGATGTGTTGTAGAAATGAACTTATTATTATGGAAATGTTTCCTGACCAGTTTGTCTACAACTGGCGAGGGAGCTTGACTTCTTTCAGCACTGACTTTCTAAAAGTCTCTTAGACCCATCACAGAAAATTAAGCACCATGGTGTGGCTTAATCTCTTGATATTTTCCATACCAATTCAAGTTTTCTGGAGCATGCTCGTGAGAAGATATGCTGTCTTTTGTATTTAGATAGCCATTCTTGGTAAATGCTTCCTCCCACCCCCTGTAATTCATTTTTATTTTAGAAACTGAATCAGGGTAGGAACACTGGTCCTGAAGCTACTGTTGGTTGCATTGTGAGAAGACTCTAAGGGCTTTGATGGTTGCTGTAAAGCTGACAGAGCACAGATGTTTCGTTCTCACGAAAATTTAACAGTCGCCACTTATTTCCACGTGGGAAGAAAACGTGTGAAGTTGTGTTGCCTTGGAAAACGTTGGGCCCTTGGTCCTGAGAGATGAGCACTTTTCTCTTAGGATTGGAATAGGGTGAGGCCTCGTGCAATTAGCACAGCCCTTGTACGATGTATGTTTGCCCTTGTCCTAAGCAGTCTTGGCTTGAATTACAGTTCATGGGAAGATAAATCATAGAAAGATTAAATCATTGCTATGTTATACATCATAAATAATTGTGAGGAACTGTGGCAGCACTATAAAATCATTTATAAGATCCAAACCTGGAGAATAGTCTTTAAAAGTTTTAAGGCCAAATTAAATAATGCACTAAAAAGGCCAACCAGGTGAAACTGAACATGTTTTGTTACCCACGAATGACTGTAATAAAAATTATTCCATAATAACTTATTGGCTCCACAGCAGTTATTTTTCAATATCCCTAGCAGGGAAAACAATGAGACAACAGAAGGGGGAGTTTGATGAGAGACTCACGGTGTCATTAACTTGTTTGATAGTGGGGGTGGGGACTTGTGGCTTTCAGACTTTACTGAGTTCAAGATTTTAATAGAAAATATATTTGATAGAGATTTGAAGCACAGCATTAGCTCCAGAGTACAAGGTCGTTCATTAAACCCCATTCCAGTGCTTGCTGGCTGTGAGAACTTGGATAGGGTACCGAATGCATCTGATTATTAAATTCTTCATCTGCAGATAATTGCCTTTTAAATTAGAATGAGAACACTATAAATGTTTTGGAGAGAAACATTTCGAGATACGGAGAACAGGGGTGTATGATCACACCTGTACACATGCCCATGTGCCTGTGTGCTCACAGAGACAAGAGGAGAGCATTAGATGCTTCTTCTAACACTGCCTGCCTTATCCCTTTCAGTCAAGCCATCTGGGCAGAGTCTAGAGAAATCCCATTCTTTGGCTTGACTGACAGTCAGCAAGCCCCAGGGTTCCTCCTGTCTCTGCCTCCCACAGTGCCAGGGTTCCAGGCTTGGGTCTGTGGCTTTGGGATGGTGGTGAGATCTGATTCTGGTTCTTATACCTGTGGCACCAATACAAAGGCTAGGCCATCTTCGCTGTTCACACAAATGCTTTCGAGTCATTCTGTGCACACCCTCCATTTCTCCACATCACAGAGGATAGGACCAACCTGGATATCAAGGGACAAAGATCATTGAAATTTGAAATGTGAGACTCAGAGACTCAGAGACATAATAGTCAGGGGGTAGAATGAACCTGTGCATTAATCCCTTCTTGGATTATGGTCCTGTGTTGTAGATGTTTATTAATAATTTAGGATCATAGTGAAAAAAGCAGAGGGGCCACCACAGCCAAGCAGGATCACATGTGGGAGATTGGAATCCTGAACCACATCGAAGGGTGTGATACAGAAATGTTTTCAAGCTTCTGTCTACAGCATGCCCTCATTAAAAAAAGGAAAAAGAAAAAAGAAAAAGAAAAAGAAATCAGCGTGGTACATATGCCAGCCACAAGGATTAGCTAGTTTACTTAATTTTTAGTTATGGGTGCCAAGAATTCTTCTTGATATGTATCATCTCACTGAACATGCCTGGGAACTCCAAAAAATAGGAATTGCTAGCATCTTCAGTTCACATATGGATACGTCAGGGCACAGAAAAGTTAAGAAAATGGTCCTTAAACACAAGCCTATGAAACTTTTAGTAAGACTTGAACTGAAGCCTCATGAGCCCAAAGCCTTTTCTTCATTTCTCTGAAGGCAGAACTCTTCCATGAACATCAAGGAAGGTATTTGATGGGTCTGGACCAGGGAGACAATGGAGGTGAAGGGAAGGGATGGCTATGCAGTTGGATGGTCCTCAGCAGTCCCTCCTCCCTCCTGTCTGGTATGCTGCCTGAGTGATGTGTAATCTGTTCCCAGTTGGTACTGGGGTGAGAATGTCTGGCAATAAGAAGGTGCTGTGTGTCCAAGAGACAGTCGGGTGTCTTTTCCGGGTGTCTGCTCTCCCAACTTTGACCCACATAAGAATCAGACACAGAAGCACAGGTGCAAGATCAACTGCTCTGCTGTTTGGGTGGATTTTTTTTCTGCATAAAATAAGAGGAGAAAAAAGTGCAGAAAAACAACAGCTTCCTACTATGACCTCATTCTGATTAGAATTCCTGGATATGTCTCTTATTTCCTTTCTGGTTACAGCTCCCCCCCTTTCACCTTTATGCTGAAGCCAGTTTATTTAGGAGGAAAGAGATATCAAGTACATAAAAGAGGGGTGTTGAGTTCTAGCCTAGAATACTTTGAAACATAACACCAAAGCTGGGTCCCTACTAACTAACTCAGTTTCCAGACAGATGGCTGCCATTTTCCCCAGGGGGTTGTGCTCAGAGTGTCTGGATTAGATACACTGGGCATGTTTGGTAAATGCTGCCACCCATTCTTCCAAAGTACTGACTGCATGTGTGCTATGATACTGCCATCATAGTGAGGTTGATTTATAGATCTTCCCCCAGACCTTCTGAGTCAGTGCGCCTGGACGTATCTTGTTGTTCTGCACTGCTATAACATAATACAGGAGCCTAAATGATTTATAAAGCATAAACATTTACTTCTCACAGTCCTAGAGGTTGCAAAGTCTAATATTGTTTTGTATTTTAAATTGTGTGTTTGTGTGCATGCAGTGCAGTGCCTGAAGGGGCCAGAGGGGGCGTCAAAATCACTGGGGATAGAGTCCTAGGAGTCAGTGATCTGTCCAACTTTTTCCAAGTACTGAGAATCAAACTTGCATTCCCCATAAGAGAGGTGCTTTCTCTTAACTGCTCAGCCATCTCTTTAGCCTGAGAACTCTGATAGGCTCAGTTATTTTTATGAGATCTGCCTCTCACTTCCCAGGTGGTGGTGCCTTAAAGCTTCATCTGCTAGTGAAAAGAACCCTACATCTTCACATAGAAGGAAGAGAAGAATGAGTCCTCTCTTGAAAGTCCTTTTAGTCAAGCTCTCAGTCTTTTATAAAGAGGGACCTCATAACCTCTTCACCTCCCAGAGCCCTCTCCTCCCAACACCAGTACCTTCATGACCCTTAGGAGGGCACATCATGCTCAAGTTATAGCAATGGATGTGAGAATTCACAAATACACCACCAATATGCTGTATTATGAGCTCATTATACACAGAGCATGGGCATTAAGAAACCTTCCTTTGGTGGTGTGGCTACCTAGATGCTCAGTGATTGGATGAAGACTCAAGTTTCCACACCCACTGACTTTCGGAGATTGGAGCCGTATTTTTTTTTTCTCCTTCATCTGTTCATATTTTTATATTTTTTTGTTCTTGAGCCTCGCTACTCCAATACATGTCAGTCAAAACTCTGCTTGGCTCTGGATGTCAGTTCTTGTTGCAAAGTGTGAAGATTCAGGAGAGAGGCATAGCTTTCATCTTGCGGCTTCCCACTTGCTCTTTTAGTACTGACTGTCAGCCACGAGCTGACTATGGCAAGTCCAGTGGATGCTTCACGTAGACCCCAGATCCTAATCCTTGGAGCCTGTGAAGACAGGATGTGAGCTGGCAAGAGTCACCGAAGGTGTAATTACGGTCACGAACCTTAAGACATAGTGTTCTGAATGTGCTGGTGGAGGAGATACAATCGTATGAGTCCTTTAAAGCCAAGTTCAGGGACTGGGAGATAGCGCAGCGGTTGCCATGAAAACACAAGGATATTCTAGAAGCTGCATTAAGGGTTGGGGTGTCATGGTGGACTGTGCTTATAACCCTGAGACTGGGGAGGCAGAGACAGGCAAATCCTTGAGATCCTATGACTAGCCAGCCTAACCTTACTCATGAGTTCCAGATCAGTAAGAGACCCTGTCTCCATGACACCTGAGGTTGACTTTGGGCCTCCACATACATGTACATACATGTGCTTGCACATATGTAACATGTGATAGAGACACTGACTAGAGGCCCAGCAATGGAGTCTTTTGCTCTGGAACAGTCAGAGAGGCATATTATAAATGGAGCCCGACACACTTGTGTTGGGGTGAACCACATATTAGACTTGGGGGGATGCAAGTAGATTTCAGCTGTGAAAGGCTCTTAGCTTATAGTTCGCAAGGCATCAGGAACCTCAGTTATGTAGCTACCAGGAAATGACTTCGGATGATGTTCACTAGTTGTATGAACTTGGAAGCAACTTCTCCCTCAGAGAATCCAGTAAGGAAGCCACACGCACAAACACCTTGATATGACCTAGTAATTGTGTTGCTTAGTGACAAATCTCATATTTTTTTTCTCACAAATGGGGTACAGCTCTAAAAGCATCAGTCCTCCAGCTTAGGATGTAGGATTCATTTTGAAGCACCCTCTTCTCAAATCAACAATGATGTCCTTTCTTCACGGTTCTCTCCTGGCGAATCCTACTGTCTCCGCACCTTCTTTATAACTATGAAATCCTGACTCTACGTGCAGTCAGCACGTTCCCTGATATTCTTTCTCAAGTTTCATCTTCAATAATAATTTCCCAGGTTCTTACGCACTAGCCCCCCATTCCCCAAACAGCAATAATCATGAAAAAAAAAAAAAAACCCAACAAACAAAAACAAACCATTGACAGATACTTGTTGGTAAGGATGGCATGCTGGAATAACACTCTGTTATTGACCCTATATAGCAAAGAGGACAACTGAAGAGCAAGGAACCTAAGCAACCTTTGCCAGTATCACAAAGCGGCAGAGGCAGTCACTAGGGACCCATGACTGAAGACTAGGGATTGCCATTAACTCTCCGATATAGCTCTGGCACTTAGCTGACTGTGAGTTTAGCTGCCAGACTGTCAGTGTCTCAGAAGACCAGCACCCTGCTCTGTTTGGGGTAAGCTTTCACCAGCTCATTGCACCTCGACATTTTTTTTTTCACCAAGTGTGTGTTACTCCAGTGGGTCATAAGCAACTGATACAATCAACATGAACTGCCGGGTGACATGTAAATTCGCAGTGCTTAAAGGAGTAACCACACAGAATTTAAACACGGTGACTTTAAACAGTACTTATAGGACCTTATTTCCTTCAGTGCTCTTGGGCTGGGGGCGGGGAAACCCCCCAAAACAGAGCAGCCCAACCACGTTTCCCTCAGCTGTGATGCGCAGATGATTTCTGAGAAGAGAAATGAACTTTCAGAGGTTTCTCGATCAGCTGCTGGGCGACATCCGGCATCCGGCCTAACCATGAATCTCAGATGTCATAGCAACACAGGTCACCGGGAACCCAAAATAGCCCTGCCCAGAGCTCTTTCCACTTCTCACTTGAGCATGTGTGGGAAAGGTGTCTGTCAGCCAGCGCCTGCTGCTCTTCAGAGCCGGGCGCTGCTGTTGCTGCTGCTGTTAAATCAGCCCTTTCTAGCCAATAGCAACCCTTTCTCGATAGGCTCTTTTTCTTTCATCCAAGAGTCTCCAGGACTCTTTTGGATCTACATAAACATGTGGTGTTTCCACAGGGTTTGACAATGTGTGAAATCCCCTCTAATCCCCGGCCCTTCCTTGCTTTATTCCAAAGTGCAATGTTTTCCTTTTGTAAAAAAGCATATTGGAGTCCTTCAGAGAGATAACTCGCAAGAAAGAGTTTTTGGCTCTTCCAAAGCGCACTCTCGCCTCAAGTCGCGCGTGTCACTTGATCACAGCTCCTGGCTTTGTGTCTGCACTAACACACTCGGCTGCCACAAGCGGTTACTCCTAAAGAGCTCAGTCAGTATTCGGCCTTCTGTGAGGTCCTGGAATTACAGGTGGGTGTCACCACGGCCAGCGGGACGATGCGGACTGGCTTAGAGATCTTATCTAAAGAAAACTCACTGGGTTTTCCTGAGAACAATGTACACATGTCATCAAAAATACCAATCAGGAAATGGTGGTGACAGTAAATCCGATGAGTTTGTCCTGAGAAAAGTGTATTGTTTTAAGACGAGAAAGAAGGACATTTTGGGATGGGGGATGCTGACTATGTACTCTTCGTAAAGTGCTACCCAGCCAGCCTCCGACAATAATGTTTAGCTGCACATTTCCATTGAATTTAAATGGCTCATGCAGAAAATCTGATACAGTGAGGCACCATGAGGACTTTCCCCTCCCCCAATTTTTTCAAAATCTTTCTTGGGTATAGATGGTCTCGGATATTTTGTGGATGAAGCCATGTTTTCCTTTTAGTTTAACAATGATATAGAAACATGACAGAACGGGAAGCTATACCTCATACTCTGACTGGTTCACTGTCTAGTAGTATATGAAACAGTACTCTCTCACAACGCTAGGTAGTTCACTGTCTAGTAGTATATGAGACAGTACTCTCTCACAACGCTAGGTAGTTCACTGTCTAGTAGTATATGAGACAGTACTCTCTCACAACGCTAGGTAGCACCAAGTTGGAGCTGTTAGTTGGATGTGCAATCAGGAAAGGTAAAATTGGTGTTTTGCAGTAGATGCTGTTATTAAGCTATGGTATTAGGTAGAGCAGGCTTGAGATGTTTCCAGCCTGCAGTGGATTATGGGAACAGAGGAAAACCTCCAAGAATGTTGCATCCGATATGGTATTCTTTCAAGGAAAGGGCGTCAGGAAGAGACCATACCATTAACTCCAAATAAGGGCAAAGGAAAACTGGACTTGAGGGGAGAGGGTTTAAATTTATGGAGTGTTGACTTTATGCTAGACACTTGATGTAACACTTGGCTAACTTTATTTTCTCTGTTTCTCTCAACAATCCCGTGGGGGTATAAACATTCCTTGCACCTATCACCACCACTAAAACTCAAAGAGCAGCCCTTTGTCTAGGCTTTAGCAGCTGCTGAGTGATGAAGCTGAGGCTTAAACTCTTGTCTGGGTTGTTTTGAATATGCCGTGCAGTCTCCTAATGACCGGAGCTCCATGTAAGCCCTGTAAAGTGAAGAGTAATGAGATGTATCGTCTGCACTCAACACCTACAGCTAGGAGACCGATCAAGAGACGCTTTGGTAGGCAGTAGTACAGAAGCCCAACGAGAGCCATGAATCATAGAGGCCTCCGGGGTTAGAGGAGCCCTAGGGGAGGGGCTGGCTTAAGAGAGGCTTAGAAGGAAGCTCAGGCCTCAGAAGCACAGAGAGTTCATTTACTCTTCCAGAAGGAACTGTTTCAAACTAAGAATGCCTCTGAGGAGATCAGGAAGCAAAGTGAGCAGCTACTGCTGGGTTGTCTGTGTTAGCACAGAGGGGGTCCTCTTAGACCCTAGTGCCTCACAGCATGGCCTAAGTTCTAGTATTGCTAACCACCCTTCTCTAGGGGCTGTTAGAAATGTAGAATTTGGAGCCCAGTATCAAAAAAAAACGCTCAAACGGAATCTGTAAGATCTCCATGAATGTTTGAGAAGGGCTAGGCTCAGTCTTTCTAGAGTCCTTTTTGATGCATAACTAGGCCTGAGCAAGATCCAAAGGCCTCTTTCTCTGCCCTCTGCCCCACCCCAACCACTTCTGCAGAAGCCTCATTGTCTATCGGGGCTAGACAGATGCTTCCTCTTAACTGCTTTACCTAAAACCCAGCATCCTCTTCCTGTTGCTCAGGTGTCATGTTCTTTTTTCTTTTCTTTTTTTTCTTTTCTTTTTTTTTTTTTTTTTTTTTTTTTTTTGTTCTTTTTGCCTGCCTCAGGGCCACTAATCTGTGAATGTTTGCCCCAGGGGAATTGAAGCAAAGGCATTGGGCACACAGATGTCTACAAAACGGGGTGACTTCCACCGGGAGCTAGTTGCAAGGAACCGGCCTGTGTATGTTGTGGTGAACCCGGAAGAACACACTAGCGTTGCTTGTGCTCAGCAGGACCTCTGAAAGGGTAGCGCAGCCCTCAGCTTGGAATCAGAACACTCCAAGCATAGAGAAGCAGTCCAAACCCTAGGATGGGGCCTGCTGGCTTATCTGGTTATTTGGTCCAGACTTCTGATTCACAGCTACTATCTGAGAAGATTCAGGTTCAGCAGAATCCAGGGAAAGAAACCTTGTGGCTGGGCTTGGTGTCATGCTCCTATAATCCCAATGTGAGGGGTGGTGAGGTAAAAATGACAGTGAGTTTGAGGCCACCAGAGACTCCATGATGAGACCCTGTTCTCCATACCTAAAGGAAACATTGCACACGAACCCTGAAATGTGCTCTGGGTTCAGCCATGACATGTAAGGAGTTTTGAACCTGTGATTCCCATCCACATAACACAACATAATAGAACGAGAAAGACAACACCAACAAGTTGAACCGGCAGGTCTTCTGAGAGCCTTCAGAAAACTGAGATCACAGACTGTTGCCCACAAGCAAGAGCAGCAGGCCCATGAGCATGAAGAATGTTAGTTCACCAAAAGCAGAAGTGTGGGAACCAGAAACTGCTAGCAACCACCAACAAATTGCTGCTGTTTCGTCTGCTCACCATCTTAGAGGGTCTGGTCGAAGGAACTTTCCAGAGTTTTATCTTATCAGACTCCTACTGTGAAAAAGACAGTAAAACACTCTATCACTTCCCCATGGGGTAGGGGCATTGCCATCTTAAAATACACCTGAAGTTCTGGGTTCTCCTTGCCAGGACTTAACCTTAAGGGTATGATGCAGCAGAACCTGACTCATGGGGTTTTACCAGGGGCTTGACTGATCAGGGAAGGGGAATACCCAACTTGGCCTCAGTGAAATACAGAACTGATCCAGGACTGTTAAGCTGTCCTCTCCTTCTACCAACAGGTCAACAGCCCTCCCGAGAACACAGAGAGAGCAGCAGAAAAAAAAAAACTTGCAGGCCTCAAGCCGATTCAGCAGTCTCTAGGCTGACCCAAAGATAACAGAGGCAGCCAAATGACATGGGAGGTTTCATCTCTGACACACACAGAAATGAAAGCCAGATAAACACAAAGTGATATTAAACTTGGATGCCTTCATAGTGAAGGTATTTATGTATCTAGCTCTAGTCCGATTGCATGGAATGTCCTAAAATCTCTACTTAGATTAAAGAACTTGGGAAACTGCCACATGGCTTGGGCACTAATGGAGGAAGAACAGTCACTTTACAAAGTTCTGACAGTTGTCCCTTAGCCACAAGTGAGTATTTATCTCGAGGTCTTGCTGCCCTGTAAAGTCCACCATAGCTGAGACAGTCCTGGTGGTTCACACCCAAATCCCACTACTTGGAAAGCTGAGTCAAGAGGCTAGCCTTGAATTTCAGGCCAGCCTGGGCTATAAGGAGTGACCCTATCTAAGAAATAAAAATACATGGCAACTGTATTTTAGAGCCCAGTGAGATATGTTTCAAGTCATCAAGTTGTCAGTGAAGGCTTATGGTTTATTGTGGTAAGAAGTTCAGTGAATTGATAAATATTTGTAGATGATGTCATCTTAGTGAATCTTTCAGGTCAATGTGTTTCCTTTGCCCAACCAGCCAGACAGTGTGGAGCTGTCACAGTATTTCTTGTCCTAAGGACTAAGGGCATCTATGTTCTAGACCTGATTCATATATTTATTTTATAGTTAAGAGGAAGTTGTGTGTCCTTTCTAGGGCTGTTTTCCTATTTATAAGAGAGGATCATTCTAGCTAGCTTCTTCCAGCTTGAGTTCTGATCAAATAAAATAATAAAAAGCCCATCAATGTCATTAGTTGGGAGCGTTTGAGAAATCTACGATGTTACATAATACAGTGTGCATGAGACATCACTGAATTATATACAATCCAGATGTGACTTCAATGACAGTCCTTCAAACATGAGTATTTTAGTAGAAATTTCTAATTTCTACAACATCTCCTCTTGGGAAGCCATGCCTCACCCCTCTTTGAATCCCCCAACAGAATACCATTTATGTCCTAAGTGGATGTGGAGAGAGACAGAGCTCTGAAGTATGTAAGCACAGTAGGAGCACTCTGGTTGGTTTTTGAAACTGGCCATATGTGGAATTTTCTCTAAAAGGAAACCAAAATAAAATATTGTTGACATGGCAAACAAACTGCCATCCTTCCTGTGGGCAGTATTTTTAGGGGTTAGGGGTAAATGAATCAGAAACATTCATGGTGAGCATTTTCCACCCCTGACAACACAAAAGAAGTTAAAAATAAGTTCCTAGTCCCAAGTGCAATTGAGATTTTATTACTGGTAAACAATTGTGAAAAATGTTTGGGGATATTTGAGGATCGTATTAGTCAGTAAGACTCAGCCCACAGCTTCTAAAATTCTTCATGCGCACAGAGAACACACAGTCACTATTTCACTGAGCGGGGCTATACTACTCCAGTGACCTGAGAGAGGGTAGAGGTAGATAAAAATGGACATCAGTCAACACGCTCCAGTCCTGCTCATGAAAACAGACTTCTGGGGAGAGAGGCCAGGCTTGGGTTGCTTCCTGCAGCTTGTATGTCTGTGGGAGGTGATCTGGGCCCTGGGCATAGTTTGCGGTCTGGGCAGCTCAAGGGCAAGTTCGATGAACAGCTGACTGACATGACTCAAATAAAGGAAGTAGATTCATGTCGGGGCTAGTTGTGTCTCCAAAATAGGATGGGCTAAAATAGAAGTAGAAACAGCTATGAAGCTCCAACCAAATGTTAACATAATCAGATTGCCAGTAGGTTGGGGCATCAACAGCTACCCTTTTGTAAGCAGGAAAAGCCTTGTAGCAAAGCAGCTGGGCTTTCCATCCTGATTCTGTATTCAAATGCTTCTCTTTACTTGGGGAAAATCCATAAGCCTTTCAGCTTCCAGGTTTTCATCTACAAAATAGTGCTCATGATGCCCATAGTACCCAAATCATGTAGAAAGACCACACAGGATGTGGGAGAGAGCTAAGTGGGTAAGCTGCTTTCTGTAGAAGTGTAAGGGTCTGAGTTTGGATCCCCCAGAAACCGTGTAAGAATCATATACATCAGTGCTGGATGGGGTGGGGTGCAGAGATAGTCAGATCCCTGGGCTCAATGGCCAGCCATTCTAGCTGAATTGGTGAGTCTCAAAATAGTGAGAGGCCTTGTCTCAGAAAAGAAGGTGGAACAGAATAGAAGACGCCTGATTTGACCTCTGACCTTCACAAATGCATGAGTATGTGCACACAAACATAGGCACCACTATTCTAGTTAATATTTTTTTTTCTGACTCTGTGATAAAACACTGAACAAAAGTCACTTGAGAAGAAAAGGGTTTATTTGGTTTATACTTCCATTATTGAGGGAAGTCAGGGCAGAAATTCAAGAAAGAATACAGCAGGAACTGTGGAAGAATACCACTTACGGGGTTGCTCCAGAGGCTCGTGTTCAGACAGCTTTATATACAGCTTCTGACCACCTGCACAGAGATGGCCCTAGCGTTATGTCAAGATGGCAATAAAAATTAAAGCATGACTATTGATGGGGGGGGGGGGGACAGAGAAAAACAAAATGCTCTGTTTTGTCCATGATAAGTGTATACTGGCTTTTCTTTGTCTTTTCAGGCTGAGACATATTAGTGGGGAGGATGCTTCAAGAACATTCCCAAAATGACTAGACAGGCTGTTTACAAAGTCAAAGCACCCAGTGTTTGGGTGGATGTGAACAGAAGATACGCACCATGAGGATCCATTTAGCACCGTGTTTGGAAAGAGCCCTTTGGAGACATAATGGGCTATAGTGAAGCCGTGGTAGACTAGAGTGGAACTTAGTTTAATGACTGGGATCTTCAGAATTAGGACTGGTTTATGACAAGACACTGGGACATCCCCTGTGGCAATGGGGCAAAGACCAGGACTGTATTCCTCGGAGTTAATGAGACTCTCCAGAAGCAGGTGAGACACTTGAAAGGTCCCCCTGCTGGAATTCAAAGAGGAAATCAGTCGTTAACACTTGACTGAGAAAATGGACCCCCCCCACCACAACTGTGAAAGAAGAAATAAATATCTGTTGTTTAAGCCACTTGTCACTTCAACCAGAAGAAATGAATAAAACAGCATCTTTGAAGAATGAGATCAATCCAGTTACCAACTCATCTGAACTTGATGTTGAAAAGACTCTCCCACTTCATGCTCTCTCAGAATGCCCATCAGTGGAGAAATTTAGCTCTACTTTGCTACCAGGGTTGGGAATCTTGTCCTGATATTTTTCTAGGCCAGCGAGGGTGGGTGGGTGGGGGACTAAACTGGTACAAGCACAAATCCTTTAAATGCGAAGATAATTGAACAGTTCTTAAATAAGAGTCCAGCTGTCACTTTTCCTTTACTGTGGCCAAATTACCCAGACTCAAAGCACTGGCACATGATGAAGTCTCTGTTTAAACTGGAGCAGCAAAAGGAGCCCCAATACCAGTGGTTCCTTGGGAGGTGATGTTAGACAGGACCTAAGAGACGTGCAGAAGGCAAGCAAGGGAGAAGTTAGTGAACGGCATGGAAGAGAGTCCCATTTGTCAGGGCTGTTTAATCTCTTGTATTTACACAACTCTCCTCCATGGCTGGGATCAAATTTATCTCAAGAAAATAGATTCAAGGAAAACCTACTCTCTACCCATGATTATTCTATATTCAGTAACGCTGGTTAAATACAGGCCTCCTGCCAAAAGGGATCTTCAGTGTGTTCAAACAGAATAGCGAAAGTGCCTACACTTATTCTTTTCCCATTCCCAGTCTGATGTATTTAGATTTCCATTCTGCTGCATGGTCTAATGCAGCATGGAGCATCTAGGCAGATGCTGAGGATTCTTTAAGCACACTTCTCAGGTGGTGACCTGGGGTGAAAGTTTTACTGCCCTGTGCTTGAAGGAGTTGTCAAATCCTTAGAAAATGCAAGTCTGAGTCTATGCATTTGAATTGAAGCTCACAGAACATTTTGGGTGCAATGTCACAATTTTAGAAGAACCTTGAAGGCACATTTATCTGTACCATAAAATATGGCTCCCAGTTTTGTACAGGAAACTGAATAATAGGCTTAAGAGCCATCACATAATAGAGGGGCAAGCCAATAAAGTGTTAAGATCTGTGCCTCTACATACAGGACAGGATGAAGAAAATCTTTGCATTGAAGAACGCCAATGTCTTCCTCACCATTGAATGAGACTGCCTTCCTTTTTTGTGAGAATATTAGCATGCTCCATCTTTCTCCAAATATTGACATTTCCTGGTCTTTGTTTTTATAGCTGAAGGCCATTTTACTGTCCATCAAATTCAAAACCCTATAGAGCACACTCACAGTACTTCCTCTAGAGTTCTGTGCTTCTCATTGTCTTGAGCTCATCAGAGTCAGGAAACTACTCCAAGGAGCTTCTGCTACTGGTGGTTTGTGCCTTTGCCTCAGCCCTCTGTGGTAGTTCACAATGGCCCACTGTTTAGATAGCCAGTTTCATAACATAACATTTCTTATGCCCCCACCCTGGACAGTCATCTTGGCCAGCCATTGTCTGTAAAACAGCTTGTCATGAAACAAGACCAAGCTAGAACCAAACTCAAATATTCTGAGGATTCCTGAGACAGACTGATATGCTATATTTGAATATTCATTTAGAGATTCTGATGTTCTATAGGACTAGATTTTAAATAAAATGTTTTTCTTCATTTGATATTAATTTTTTTGAGTTAGGGGACCTGGTTGTAGATCATGGGATCTCATCTTTTTTCTGCCCTTCAGTTATATGATTAACTTTGTTTTCAGAACACATCCACATTTACTATTTCAATGAATCTTTCAGCACCTGCTTTGTAATTAGCTCTCTTCTTAGTGCTGGGTGCATTAAGAGGTAAGAAAGACAAGCAGAATTCCTGCCTCATTGAATTTGTATTTCAGTGTTCAATACCAGCCACATGCGCAGGAACTAACATAATCATTCCAAATAGGATCCGTGTCATGAAGATGAAGAGTAATAGTTGGGTAGTTATGAGTACTGTCTGCTCTTGTGGAGAACCCACATAGAGGCTCATAAGCATCTCTAACTCCAGAGGATTGCAGGTCCTCTTATGACCACGGACACCAGACACATACATATGTACACATAAGCAAAACACTCATACACAAAAAATAAAGTGCTTTTTAAAGGTACTAAAGAGTAAAAACAAAGCAGTAAAAAGCAACTAGAGGTGTTCGTTCTGAGGAGACCTTGTCTGAAGAGGAGCACTTAACACCAAAGGATAACAAGAAGCCATATTTAAACCCCAAGAGGAAGAACATTCTGTGGAGACTGGCCTATGGCATCATGTATGACAAAAGAAAGAGACATGTGACTGTAAAGGGTGAGTTGGGGAAAGGATGTAGGGTAAATGGAGCCCAAAGTTACCGGATTCTATAGGGACCTGGTGTGGACCTTTTCCAAAGCTAACTTTGTAAGTAAGACACTGAAAAGTTAGTTATCATTGCCGTGGTATGGTCTGGCCCATGTTTAAATGGCTGCTAACACGGAGTGAGGGAAAAAAAAATGGAGACCACTACAAAGTGGTCCATTATGGAAACATTGCAGTACTCCAGGCCAAGGGTGATATTGGCATGGAAGACAATGGAGGCAGACAGACACAGTGGAAATATTTTCAAGTAACATTGAAAATATGTGAAGCAATTCCACCAAGGGATTAGGTACACATGGGGTGAGCAGACTGGAGAAGTAGGACTTGGGTGTTTTCCACCTGCCTGGCTCTCAGTAAAGTGTGGAGCACCGAGTGGTCAGGCCACAAACATGCTGGAATTGACTTGACCTTTGTTCACCATGCAATCCAAGTCCTCAAACTGATGACCAAGAGAAGGACAAAAGAATGGGGACTTAAACAAATTAATGGATGAAAAAAAAAGTTTAGACAGAGTCTATCTCAAAAATATTTACATTATGGTTCATAGCGGTAGCAAAAGCAATGAAAATATTTTTATGATGGGGGTCACCACAACATGAGGAACTGTATTAGAGAATTGGAGCAGAAGAAAGGTTGAGAATAGACCGCTGTTTGGGAGTGTGTAAGGGAGAGGTGGAAGGTCATGATCTCATTTAGAAGGAACCAGGTTGTGGGTTAAGGTCTTCTCTCTAGGCAGAGTACCAATAAGACTCCAGGGCAGTCCCAGGCCAGGAACAAGAGAACTGAAGGGCGCACGATGAACAGGGAATGGACCATATATGGAAAAGACATTTTTAAAGTGATGTGTGATCTAGGAAGTGATTTTTCACCATCTCCTTGGCTGACTTTGAAGGAAGACTTTAAGAATAAAGAAAAGACCATAAACCACATTGTCTTAAATTACAGAACCAAGTGATTCTGTCTGGGTACATTGATTTAGCCATTATCAAGGGCATTTTGCTAGCATGCTGTTTTAACATTAGCATCAAAGATACCCAGACACATTTTTTTTCAACAAAATTGCTTTGTAAAAAGAAATATCTGAGACAAAATAATCCTTGTAAAATTTTTAAATAGGAGTCACAAATCTTCCTGTGCTGTAGAGGTTAGATAAAAATAGATAAGGTTGTATATTTAAATACTAATACAAATAATTGCAAATGCCCATACTTTTATTAGCACTCATAGTTTAATTTAGGATGTTTTTGAGAACTGGAAATTTCAGACATCCATACTTATCACCAGTCTTTCTTTCCAGATTCAGTTTATGGACCATTAAAAAAATTGCAGCCCCCCCCATGTAGTTTTGAGTGATTTCTTCAAAATTCTCTCAGATCGAGCTTATGTCTATGCCAAAAATGACATGCATGGGTTTAATCTTCCTTTCCTCAGCTGCAGGATAGAGTCTCCAGAATGTGACTGATGAATGGATTGGCTTTGCTCCAGAAATACGGTATTCTGTAGAAAACTTGGTCCCAGCCATGTGAATGGTGGTGTTTGGGAACTGTATTGATTCTTGTCCTTAGCTGTGGCTTCCTCCCAGTTCTTCCAGCCAAATGTGATGTGAAATACCAATAACATGGTGAAAGAAACACATGTTTGTTAAGGGATGTTCCAGCTATTTTAGGGTTGAAGGGAGATAATAGCTTTTTAAAGGAAAGGAAGAGTAATTTCAAGCATTGGCAGGTGGCATCTATCAAAGCTGACTCACAGTCCAATGGGGCTTTTGAACAGTCTCTCAGGTCAGACTGGTCTTTATCCTGTGGTCAACCCTGAATCTAGGATCTTTGTCAGAGGCACAGGCAGTGTGTGGACAGTTTCCCTGTAGAATATATAAGAGGCCACTCATCTTTCTTTATGGAAAACTTTCTTCTAAGGATTAACTCAACATTCCTATGTCACCATACAGCTGTTCTCACCCCCGTCCTGGAACAGAAGGAATAAAGGTATAACATTCCTTTCATGTGCCATGCATAGTAGGGATTCATCTCTTGATAGTTGTCTTTTCTCTCTCTCTTTATTTTCAGGTAGAATTAAGCTCCTTTCTTTCAGTGTCTTCACTACACCCATTCTTACCCCTGTACTCTTCTGCTTCTAAGACTTTATGTACCTAATCATGTCCAACTCCCTCATCCTGAGTTTCAAATTTCTATGGTCTCCACTGTGAAAGTCAACTACGGTCCAAAAATATAGAAAAGAAAATTCCAGAAATATCAATGCCTATATTTTAAATGGCATATCATGTACGCAACATGAGAAAAATCAAATCGTGCACCATCTCACTCCATCTTGCCTTGGAGGAGATTCCTTTCTTTGTCTAGTGTACATCCCTTTCTTTGTCCACTGCTCGTCATCTTGGTTATGAGGCCAACAATGGTAGTGTCACAACACTTGCATTCAAGAGGAAAAGTTATGTGGTAGCCTAAAGCCACATAACAACTGTCCTCTGTCATCTCATTGTGTTGACATTGTATCAAATTCATCAGCACAAGGATAAGTATATCATACAGAGGTATTTGAGAGAACAACCACATTCACATTATCATATTGTCATAGCATGTGATTATATATGTATATAGTTTGTTATCATTAATTATTGTTATTTTACTTTTCCAGGCCTCAACTGTGAATCTTAAAATATCCGTGAGAGAAAATGGTGAGGGGGTGTGTCTTCTGTCTTTCCTTCTACAATTTTGTTTTGCTGTCTGTGTCCCATGCTGTATTCTGAGACAAGTTCTCACTATGCATCCCAAATGCCCTAGGACTTGCTGTGTAGTACAGGCTGGGTTTTCATCAGTAATTCTCCTGCCTCAACCTCCCACATATCGGTATCACAGGTACACGCTACCACAGGTACATGCTACCACATCCCATTCCTACTAATATTCTTGAAAGAAGGGACAGTGATTTACTTGTGACCTTTTTTTCCCAAAGTCATGTGATCAGTGCTTCTTCAGTCCCCTCCACAGGGGAGGATCAGGAAAGATTCTAGATTGTATTAAACTCTGTATTATTCTCTTTGAATGTCACCTGGCAAACATGACAGTTAAACATGTGATTCTTCACTGTTCTGGATCTGGGAGGGCAGGTTTTATGGAGCCACTTAGGATAGTCAACACTGTTTTAAAAGCAGAGGTGGCGGGGGTGGGGTGGGGTGGGGGGGTGGGTGGGTATAGAAATGTCCAGGTCAGATACTTGGGGCACTACACAAGTCACTGTAGAAGTGACTGCTTGTGACAGTGAGATGCTGCCTGCTCTTGTCCTTCTCATCTGCAGCCAAAAAAGAGAGGAACACATGGACTTTATGTATCTTCCAGCAGCTCTTTTGAGTCCAACCACCAATAGTCATGAAATTGGAACAAAAAGCTCAGAAACTCAGAAGTAGATGCCATGATTTCAAAAGAGTCATCTCGAAGTCAATTTGCTTCATTATCCTTGGATGTCAAATCCCTGAAAATGCAGTGTTTAAACCTTCATGTCTAACCTCTCCCATGACCACAGCTGCTCACATGACCTATAACAACATCAGTATTACAAAGTCTCTGGCCAGGAACAAAGTGTTCCTTATAAATGGATTTTCTAATGTCACTGAGAATAATACTCAGTAAATACTCAGTGAATGTGTGAATGGACAAATGAGTGGCGTGTAAATCGGTTCGTTTCCATTATACTTAGTGTTCTTAATAATTATCTCATCCTCTGTGTGCCCAAGTGTCTGATTTCAGCAACTAATTCACCTTGATCTTTCCTCTGCCTGCTTCTGCTTCTCATTACTTCCTTCTTTCATCCCTTTCATTCTTCTTTCTTCTTCCCCCTCCCTCCCTTCCCACTCCCTCCTTTCCCCCTCCTTCCCTCTCTCCTCTCCATTCCAACCTCCTAGACTTCTTCCCTCCCACCTAGACTTCATCCCTCCTTCCCTCCCTCCTTCCCCTGCTCCTTCCATTCCTCCTAGACTTTTTATCCTTTTGGCTTCTTCTTTTCTTCCTTCTTTAATTTCTTCCTTCCCTCTCAGTTCCTAGACTCCTCTGGATTTGCAAACATTATTTTATTTATACTTCACAGCAATGAGATGTAAGTATTTTTATATTTAATTTTAAATTTGAGAAAATGAAGCACGGTGACATTAAGTAACTTTCAGGATTCAAACCCAGTACTGAAAGACCACAAGATCCATGGTCAACCCATTTTATTGGTTTGTGTCTGGCATTTAAAAAGTTACCATTGAAAAGAGAAACACCTTTTCGTGTTATTACACATTCATTTTAGAATTAATTAAAACTGAGGAAAAAGAGCTTTGACAAACTTGGAAGGTGACATATTTTATAGCCCTAAGCAAAAGACAAAATAAAAAGGAATAGAATTGAACAATGAGTAAGTATTAACTTCTTTAAGAATCTTTTTGATGTATTATTATAATCGATCAAGTGTCCCTAAAGTTACAATGTAGCTATCTGAATGTGATCATTTCACAATGAAATGCAATTTTTTGAGTATAGTTTGGTGTTCAAGGACACCAATGGTGGCCTCCAGGTACAGAGAAAAAGATATATAGATCAGGGATTGTGTGAAGGATGTCATTCCCAGAAAAGCCCAAAATTCATTGCTTCTGGCTCCTCGACCCACTCCTTACAGCTTTATGAAGGTAAAATGGCATGCCTGTGTTTCTGTTAGAGATTTTTCAGTTGAATGGATATTGGTCATATAACTAAATGCTGAGTCCAAGCTGTAGTTCAAGATCCTTGACTAAGACTTCTTTGATGTCATGTAGGTTCTGGTTCTACAATTCCTTCAGTTTTTGTTGGCCACTCTACTGATGTGCAACCATCATCTTCTGCTGGCCTTCTGTGCTACCTTCCTTTTTCCTCCTCCTTCCTCCATCTCTTCTCCTATCCTCTAACTCCTTTTCACCCCTATCTTTCATGTCCTGTTTTCTTAGAGATGTCCACATAGCACAGGCCAGGTATGTTTCTACACTGGGCTGAGCACTGGCTAAGCCACAAGAGCAGCCATGTTCAATTGCTACATCAGCATGAAAGCACAATTTGTTAGGCACTTGACCTTAAGTTTTTCAACTGTCTCTTCTGGTTTCAGCACAGGTGACAAAATTCAGGAGTCTTTACCACTTTCCTTCTATCTAGTATGTTCTACTGATGTCAGCACATGATAAGACACAGAGCACAAATGCAAAAGCAAGAGTCACATGATTGTGATCCTGATCCCTGCCAACCAGGCCGTGGGAGTCACAGTGACTGACCATACATCAGAAACAGCATCTGCCTACCAAATGTCTGAACTCAGGCCCTCACCTCCACCTGTAGGCACACAGAAGGGCAAGTCTGATCAGAAGCTGGCAATGAAAATACATTTTCCAGAGGTATTCCATTTGAAAATAGCAAGCAGGTTTTTGTTTTGTTTTGTTTTGTTTTGTTTTTTAAGATCAAAGGTTGACTTCAAAGGAAAGGCTTCACTGAATGTCTCTCCATAGTCTGATATCTGACATACACAGACATATGACTGCAAACCCCAGAGTTTCATAGAAAAGTATTAAATGGAGACTGGCAAGATGGTTTGATGGGTAAGGGTGCTTTCTGCCAAACCTGATGATCTGAGATTGATCCCCAGAATCCACATAGTGGAAGATGAGAACTCACCTCCATAAGTTGTCCTTTGATCTCCACATTCTTAGTATAGCACATACACACACACAGACACACACACACACACACACACATGCAAACTAACTAACTAACTAATTAGTTTTTATAATCCTGTGTGAAACATAGGATATGGAGCCAGAAAAACACCTTCTTTCTAGCTGTGACCTTGGAGAAGTCATTTAACTGCCTAAATATCAATGTTCCCATCTACAAAATGAAGACTGTTCCAACAAACCTCTGTGTGTTGTCTTCCACGTGTGAGATGTCAGGAATGTTCAAAGAGCTACTATTTGTCAAATTCAAGCAGTTTGGGTTGCCTTCTACTATCTCAAGTCACAAGGAAGCTTTCTGCTAGAGAGGCTTCAAATTCATGCCGGAGGGTTCATATCCTAACTATAAAAGCTGTGAGAGCCACACAGAGCCAGCCAGTAAGCAGTGCTCCTGCTTGGTCTCTGCTTCAGTTCCTGCCACTAGGTGCCTGCTTTGCTTGTGTCCATGCTTTGGATACCAAACACGTAAACCAAATAAACCCCTTTCCACCAAAGCTGCTGTGCATCATGATATTTATCACAGTGATAAAAATGTAAACTATGACATCTACCAAGTCAGGATCATTCTGGGAGTGACAGGAGCTGCTATTATTATACCACACTGGGATTATGTTGAAATCTACAATCTTTATGTTCCCTGAAATGTCCACAGATCCATTTTGGTCTCTAGGCTCTGTCTTCCAAGTCATGTTTCATGATGTAGATTGGCTTACATGTAAGGTCCAGTGCATGAGTAGATGCTGCTCATTGAGTGCAGGCCCCTCTCAATTTTTATTTACTTAAACGTGGAGGTCAAGATAGATCCTGCTGACAAATGTATGTGGGTATGAAATATAAACTTGGCAGATACCAGCTATGAGATCTGGCCATTGCTTAAACACCTCCCGTTCTCCAGTTTCTCAATCATGAGATGAGGTAAGTAGAGTATCCCATATCTTTTAACCGTTGTGTTAGTGAATGAAATGAACTCATGCAGGCAAGATGACTGACAAATCCTGGAACAGTGAGTATTCAGAATGTTTGCTTAGATAACTAGCTGGTCACATTCAAGGCTACTGAAACAGCTGAGAGTACACGTTGTCTCATACCATACTTCCAGAGCCAAGTAGATACCTACAGCATCCCCTTGCATCCAAGTACAATGAGTTCCCTTTCCTACATGACTGAGGCACTCACTGTGCTTATGGTCCATTATGGAGGATGTGTTTCTTACTGTTCTTTGTCTCTGGTAACCATGTGACTAACGTTGCCCAATATAGAGTAGCAGCATACATATTTGCTGTACTTATATGAGAAATTTATAAAGGACCATGCAAGTTCATTTCAACTTGATAAACGAATGCATTATTTGCTACCTTATCTTTGAAACAACTCCATTTGACCCTTTCTAGGGGGCAGTGAACACTATAAATTTGAGGTCCAGAGAATAAAGACCAACACACTTGCCTTAAATGTAAAGAATAAAAACTGTTAAGGATTTTTAAAAAGAGAAGCATGTACTTCCAGTAAACTCATTTCCCCAAGCAAAACATAATAGTTTTATTAACTATTTTCTCAGGAGAACCAGTGATGAAATACTTATCAGCCTGTCATCCTTCTTATCTCTGTTATTCCTCTCAGTGAATCCCATACTGAAGAGATTTGGAGGGAGGAGAGAAAATGGGAAAAGGATGTGATTATGTTATAATCTAAATATTATATGTACACATTTTAAAGGACCCAGAGCGAAGGAGATGGCTCTGTAGTTAAGAGCAGTGGCTGATCTTCCATAGGACATGGGTTTGATTTCCAGTACCCATATGGTAGCTTACAACCATCTATAACTCCAGTGCCAGTGGGATACCACACTCTCCTCTGACTAGACATATACCAGACATGCACATATATACATGGAGACAAAACTCCCATATACATGAAATAAATTAATAAAATAGAAAAAACAAACAATCAGACAAAGGACCCTGGGCTGGGTCCAAGGGAGAGAGTTAGTAGGTTATCAAAAGAACAGTGAGAGGTGATGATGTTGGTCCTAAACAAAATATAGGGTTAGAAATGGGATGGTGAGAAACAGCAGCAAGACCTGGGAATGCAGAGCCATAGGAGGAGTCTTGGCAAGAGGAGATTTATCTAGTTTAATAAATAGTGATTTAAGGGTAGAGTCTATGTCAGGAATTTCAGAGGAAGTCTGAAGACCCTTATAGATTTTGGTCTCTAGCCAGTGGTGGTCTCTGCTGTCATTAAACACTTAGGGAGAGAACATTTTTCTTCCATGAAATAGCTAAAATCAAAATATTGGTAGGGTTGGGGTATAGCTCAGTGGTGGAGTGCTTATCTAGCATGGTTGAGGTTCTAGATTCAATTCTTAGCACACAAAGTAAAAAGTACCCTCAATATTACTACGTTGAAAAGGGAATGACTCAGGTATAGCTCTCAGAGCTGCTGGTGCAGATAGATGTAAAAGGTGACCAACATTTTGGGGAGATCTCAGTCCATTTCTTACAGTTAGATACCATTCGAGGTAGTCATTCTCAACCCTGGTTACAGCCCCTTTGGAGGTCAAATGACCCTTTCACAGGGTCACATATTATATTTATACTATGGTTTATAACATAGCAAAATTTCAGTTATGAAGTAACAATGAAAATAATTTTATGATGGGAGGGTCATATCAACATTAGGAACCGTATTAAAGGGTCAGTTAGAAAGGCTGAGAACAGTTGGTCTGTAGTCTTACCAGCATTTCTGGTCCTGGCACATAGGAGGAATGAAAATTCAAGACCACAAAGATTCTCCAACAAGAATGACACCATCATTCAAAACAGAAAAAAGAAAAGAAAAATGCTAGAAAGAACCCAAAGACCCACCAATAGGAATATGAATGAACAAACGGTGATATAGTCACAATAAAATATGATTTAGTAGCAAAATAAATTTAAGTAAATGAAGCTCAGGGTGAGAAAGTGTGTGGTAATTATTAATAGGGGTGGATATTCTTTTATCCCACGCTGGTGCCTGCTTCTGTAGAGATACATGGTACTGCAGAATATACATTTCTCACCTAGATAGGATAAATTGACCCACAGAAACCCTTAAAAATAATCATAATGACCTTATCCATTTAGACATGTACCAAGAGGAACATCTATGTCTGCTTCCTTGTTGCCTCCTTCTCTTGAATCTCCTGCTTTCTCCTCCTCTTCTGCTTTCCAGGACTTTTCTGCCTCACTCTCTACTGTCCAATCATGTATCGCCTTGACATCAACCTGCACATCACCCTTTCTGTTTACTTAAAAAAAAAAAACAACAAAAAAAACCTTTCTCTCAAATGTAAGCTGTATACAACTATTACCATTTGAAAATCTTCTAAATGACTATGTTTTCTCAAAGTTAATTATCTTGGGTAGGCTATAGAACTAAATTAGTTTTCAACTCCACCAAAAATCTGAGACTGGCCAAGTATCTAAAAACATAGGAACCTAACACAGCTCTCAGAACTGAGTCAGGTTGTAGAGACAAAATTTTACTAGTAGTTCCCCATTAGCAACCTGTGAGAGCAAGTCTTCAGCCTTCTGGCCCAGGGTCACTGACGGACACTGAAATTCAGAAATCTTGAAGGGCTGAGATTTAAACAAATCCTTTGGCTCTTTGCATTTCAGCTTATATGAGTCACACCTCAAAGCATGACAGAATAGGTTCTGGGGACATGTCTCAGTGGATAAAACTCTTGCTTGGGCAAGTGTGATGACTGGGAATGGAAACCTAAGAGAAATGATCCCAGTGAGCAGGAAGGCACACCTAGAATCCTCATCCTTTACAGGCAATCCAGCTAAACTAGAGTAGCCACAGTGGTGAGTTCCAGGTCCAGGGAGAGATGTTATCTCAAAATAAATTGTAGTTAGATAGGAGGAACCTTGTACACCTGTGCATACAGATGTTCATAGGCACATATAGATGTTCGTATACACTCACAGATGCTCTTATATGTACGTGTGTGCCATTCACATATACACAAAGTAAAAATAACAAAAACATACATATACCATCCTACACTTTTTAATTTTATTGATGTATTACAAATATAAGCTTAGAGCTTTAGTCAGTTAACAGTTACCATCTTCCATGGTTCTGAGGGTCAGGAACCTGGGTCAGGTTCGGCTGGGTAGGTCTTACTCGTGAAGCTGCAGTCTGTCCACCTGCTAGAATCTTCAGACTTGAGCTGAAGGTCTTACTACTGAGATCACTAACATGGTGGGAAGTTTCATCTTCCCATCAGAGGGGATCAGAAAGGCTTCACCCAAGGGGGTTGACCTACCTACTCAGGGACTACTCAGAAACCATAGATTTTTACAGCAAAGCTTAGAAGTGGCCTAGCAACACGTTAAAATTTCCTACTGGTCACACAGACCAACCCCAAAAGAAGGTAGGACAAGGATAACCCAAGGTGTGATGGCAGGAAGTGAGGAGAAGGAGGGTTGTGTTCAAGCCTCAGTTCCCCATTCAAACTTGATGAAACAAGTCAGACATACATGGGTCCTAGCAGCAGTTTTAAAAAAGTCAGGTCATTATTTCGAGTCCCCGAGTCACACCTAGGGGATAAATCTTGATGGCCAGGAAGTTGCGAGGAAATCTGAGTACAAGTGAATTGAGTAGGGGGAGCATCACATTTCAGTGACCCCAAACAAGCTGAAATCTAGTCTGCCAAGAAAACAGCAACGTAGGAGGGATGTATGGCCAGGAGTTGAAGTGAAGGTGGTAACTGACAGCATTTGGGGGATGGGATCATCTGAACCCATTGTCCATAAGATAGCATGTGCCCTGCTTTCTCTCCCATCTGCTTTCTGGGAGCCTTCTCTAGGCTTTCTTATTTCATGACCTCCCTCTCTCTAAACTCCATCAGCACTCCTTTCTCCCACTGCTAGTGGGAAGTGTCATTTCATCAATCCCATTCTATCCCCAGAGAGTTGATTACAACTTGTTTAGCACAGTCTCTGGGATCACTGTTTGAGTTTCTAAGGGGAAGAGGACCACATTGCTTGTTTTTACATTTTGTAATGCCTTGCACGTAGTAGGTCCTCTACAAATGTTGATTAGACATCAGTGGCTGGAGGCAGCAATTTGAATACTATGTGCTCTGGTCCAATGCATGAAGTATCAAATTGTCTTTGTTAACATCCCCATTAAACAATCCTCAAGAAAACAAAAATAACATTCTTCTTTGGACATTTTATTTCCTGTTTGAAGCCTATGATCATGGCAGTTTAAATTAGAGTGTCTTCATGACTTTGGTCATACAGTGACAATTAATATTGAAATTAAAGAGAACATGATAGAGTCACTTCTCTGGCATGGCCAAGGCTACGGCCTCAGTCCCCATACTGCAGAAAGAAATGAAGAAGAACAGAGGAACATATGCCTCTGTGGACAGGCAATGAATGAGCTTAGCTACACAGGGATGTAGCTACAAGACATCACCACCTCCCCGGGCCAGACAGGCCAAGCCTGGTCCCGCCACAGGCATTCTTGGCCCAGAGACTTAAATGTTCTGGAGAACATTTGCTGGTAACTCTCAAGTTGCTTGTTTTGCTTATAGGAGAAACAGAGTCGAGCCTCTCTAGTAAACACCAGGGGCCACAAAGCAGCAAAGGCATCTCCTGCAGGAGAACCTAATTGAAGACTGCCTGAGAGACCAAGGATTGCTGATGCAGACAATGCCAGCCAATCAGGAACTGCTGTTTAGAAGAGATGCTTCTAACAGAGATGCTGTTTAGAAGAATGGAGGTCAGATGAAGGGTATTGAAGGAGCTTGTAGCAGCATTCAGATGAGCTTGCTGTGTTTTTCATCTGTTCCTGGAGTCTGTGTTGGTGATTCTGGGCCACCTCACCTCCAACCCCCAAGGGCAGGTAGGGTCAGCAGCAAGTAGTCCAGGGCACAGGTAGCAGCTTGCTGCTTTGTAATTCAGATTTAACTTGGGTTCTGGGGGAGTTACCCCATGACAATATGAATAGATGGGAGGAGAGCACAGTTATTGCTGGAAGCCCAATGGGTCAGGTGGATGACAAGGCAGCCAGAGTCAGGAACAGTGACTTAGGCTCTGAGTCCTAGGAAACATTTCCAAGCTATGGAGTAGTTCCCCTGAAAGAGAGTTGCTCTGTGAATAGCAATAATGATACTATTGTGAGTATATTAATGTAGTCTGTTCAACTGGAGTGTTAACACCTGCGTTTGTTTCCTCGCTTTGACAAACTCATTGTTTACTGCAGCCAGAATCAGAACATAAAGCTGGAGAGAGCACCATGCTTTTGTTATGTCCTGACTGCAAGTCTGTTGAAGGACCAGTGAAAGTAAAAACATTATCTCAACAAAGCCCACACATAAAACCATTTATCTCAGGAAAGCCGGTGATATGGCAGAGACGTAGGACTGCAGGCCATACGTGGCTCCTGGTGTTTTTAGGATAACGTTCAGAGCTTTTGAATTCCCAGACAGAAATGGGACTTGTCTGTTGGAATTGAATGAGAGTTGCACACATTTCCTCTGAGATCAGGAAAATAATCCCGAGAAGTACGTAAGGTTTGTCTAATTTTGGCAGAAGTGTCTCTATTTCAACATTCTGCTTTTCTTCCTCTACAAATGGGTTTGTGAGTTAGTCTTTCTATCTTATATTATTCTACGGTCCTGGATGCTTTTCTTATTGTTGCATTTGATTACCAGAAGTAATGTAAGGGAGAAAGCCATTTTGGGTCATGGCTTCAAGCCCTCATGTCAAGGAACCCATTGTGGGTGGAGCATGAGGCTCTAATCACACCAGATTCACAGCCACGAAACAGGGAGGAATGAATGTGCTCCTTGGCTCCCTTTCTTTTGTTTATTCCAGTCTCCCACCCAGCCTGTGGGGGCGGGGCTGCTCATGCTCAGGGCCAGGCTGCCCTCTTCAGATGAGCCCTTTCTGGAAATACCCTCATTGATCCACCTCCAGGTCATTTTTAGTGGAGATTCTAAATTTAGTTAAATTGACAAGATTACCCATCTCAAGATTACCAGAGAAGACAGTTTTCTGCCCTGTTTGCTCCCAGCCCTAGAGATAGGACTTCGCCTAGCAAAAAAAAAAAAAAAAAAAAAAAAAAAAAAAAAAAAAAAAGGAGGAGTTGGGGAGGGTCAAGCCACGTTACTTTGTGAAATGACAATGTTCTTAACTCTCATAACATCATTTTCACACTGGATTTGTTAAACATATAATTTATTACTTTTTGAACTTTGGGGTTTTCATCAATGTTATAGGTGTAGAAGGAACCAAGTAAATTTGACTTGTGTTTGAAGCATGACAGTTTACAAAAGATTAAATACAAAAATTAATGTAGAAATGTAAGTCTTCCTTACAGTAAATCGGAATGCATCAGTAATTCAGTATAGAGTCAGAATTTATTCTTGTTCTTCTGGCCCATACCACTGTGAGGAGTTAAAATGGCAGCAGGGTGAAGTAACAGACACCTTGACAGAACACAGAGCAACAAACACACTGAGTTTTATTCTCTAGTGGTTTTGCAAGACCATCAGCACACTAAGGAGACTGCCATGGTATTTGAATGTTTAAAGTAAGTAATTTGAAATGACTCCTACCAAGACAGCATTGTTAAATAGTAATATAGATTAATGGCTAGCTTTACCCAGAGTCCTTATGGTTTGATTTATTGTCTAGTCAGTAAATTGAAGTGAAAACTGCTAAAGAAAAGAATCAACCTGTCTCTAAATAAGTAAATAAGTGTATATTGCAGGCAGCTTGAGGCATTGGCTTAGCACCTGGACCCTGTCCTGTGGACCGGACTGACAGGTTCCATTCCTGCCTCCCCTGCTCAGACACTGTTAGCCAGGTGCTTGTGACATTCACAAGCCCCCTTTCCTCACTTCTCATCATTCCCCAGATAAAGCCCATCCATAACCCCCACTGTTGTCTCTCAGAAGTGGGTACTTTCTCACGGTAGATGGCTATTACACCATATAATTCAGATAGTAGGGTGTTCTGATTTCATCCAAGGGCTTTCCAAGTCCCACATCTTTCTGTTACATGCAGGTCTGATCAGTAGACATATCGTTGGCACGACTTCCAAGGCCTGTAGAGTTCTACGGGTTGGAAAAAAGACTATAATTACTTGGCTCTTAAGAACACTAAGGATAAGAGTTCCAAGGGGTCACATACATGGGATGATGTCAGTGTGTCGTGTATTTAATCCAACCCTTCACTGAAGTTCTTGCTCTGCTACTCAAACCTATCCAGATCAAACATACAAGGCTTGAGCTTTAGCCAGGGAAGGACTCCATTAACTAGCCCTACCTGCCAGTGCTGGCCAGTTCTTATACTAATCTAGGTCTTTTCCCTTGACCTGTCTTGAGTAGGAATACTCAGGTAAAGTAAATAAAAACAAGCTATGGGACTCGTACAGTGCTTTTTATGAAGAGTATATGATGCACATCTGTGTCCTATACAGTGGTTAACTAGTACATGCTGCCTTGTAGAAGTGATTTGTTTACATTTTATAAAAATAATTTAATAACGTTTAATTACATTTTAGAGAATGAATGAAATCTAAGCTTTATTTAATCATTTTTTACCACCCTTTTGGCCACTTTTTAATTATAATTTTCACTTTCCTTTTATTTTGACAAAATACTTTGAATGGTGGAGAAGAAATAACATTAAAAACATGAAAATTAATGTTTTTATGTTCTAGGATGGTTTTTGTTTGTACTTTTGATTAAAATATAATCAAATGTAATATACATTTCAGATTTAATGGTATGTTAATTTTTAATACCTTAGAACATTATTTTAATGGATTCAAATTATATGAAGTACTGAAATCAAGACAAAGTTAATTTCATGGAGTAAATACAGTATGCTTTTTACTAATTAATCACTCATATTTTGCATGAATAACCAGACATACACAGGTTCATCAAATTCACTCATCTTTGATCTTTTTTAGGTTTTCAAATTCTATGAGCACAATAGATTTTAAATTTAAATTTTGTCATTAGAAAGAAAAGGAGAAATACTCTTTATTAAGCATCTTTTCATTTCAAGTATGTTAACATCTAACATTCAACATCTCTGTGTGTGTGGGTATGTGCGGTATGTGTGTTTGTGTGTGCAGGTACTTGTTTGTATACGTTTTCATGTATGTGGAGGTCAGAGGTCAAACTCAGATGCTGTTTCTCAGGAAGACTCACCTTGGTTTTTGAAACTAGGACTTTGCCTGGGACCTGGGGTCTACCTGTTAGGCTGAGCTGGCTGGCTAGCAAGCTCCAGAGATCTGTCTTCCTCCTTCCCCCAACAAAGTGCATCTGACTATGCTCAGCTTTTGACAGAGGTCCTCATGCTTGCATAGCAAGCACATTGATAATTGAGCACTCCCAAGCCTTACGTTCTTCTATTTAAATGTATGGGCCTCTATTTCAACATTGGGCATGGGCCCAACAAGGCTGAGAACAGTTCTACCTGTGTTAAACACCTTTCTCATGCAATGGAGATGAGGGGGCTATGAAGACAGTGCTGCTAATATAAGAATCAACTAACCCATAAATCAACCACAGATACACAATGGACCTCCGAGGAACTTGTTTCTGCTTGACCACACTCTGGACTCCAAATTCCAACTGCATAACCAATATATTTTAGGTTAATTTCACATTTTTCCTCCATTAATGTATTTATTTATTCACCTTATTCACATCCCGATTGCTGCTCCCTCCTCCCTGCTTCCCCCTCACACAGTCCCTCTTCTTATCTCCCCTGCCCTCTCCTCTGAGTGGGTGGAGCCCCCCTCCTCTGTTTCTCCCCACCTTTGGTTGTTAGAAGGAAAGCCAAGCACAACCTATAAAATCTCTAATTTCTAACTGGATCATATCCAATCCACTGACCATTTGCCAACAGTGGCGTGGAATGCAGCTCAACAGTGATGGACTTAATTTAAAAAGTCAACATCCAAGTATCTTGACATTTTTCAAGTTCAGGAATCCGGTCTAATGGCAGTGAACAGAGATATGGAGAGGCACGGAGCTACAGTGAAAATAGTCTGATCAGAAACTCAGAAGAACTCTCACATTGGGTTTTCCCTGACACCGTTACCAGGGAACTATTCCAAGGAACGGCTTCGACATCACAGGGAACAACCTGTCTTTCTAGTGGTCATCCGAGCAGAGCAGAAGGCTGCAGAAAGAACAGCAACCAACTCCCTGCCCCACCCCCTTTGCAAATCCTCTGCCAAAATATCACATTGCCAGTTCTGGGTTTTGGACTCCAAAAGAGCTATGACCAAATATTCTCACATTGTTGCTGTTTAATGTTATATAGATCAATGAAGAACAAGAGACAGCTCATTCATTCTTCCTGGAGAGTAGCTACTTTAGAAATTAGTAAGGATTAGTAAACCCTTGTTTAACCATCTCTTTAGAATCGTTTTTGCAAAGTTTACGTGAAACAACAAAGTTATTGTTCAGCACAGGAGTCTAATTTCCCTGGGAATCACACTTCACTACCTGGCTCCATGGCTTTGTGGTTGAACGAATATTAAGTCTGACATCCATGTATAACCCAGAGGGACAAATGGGTTCCTCTTGTAAGCCCTCATTGCCACGGGCTCTATTTGTAATCAGACAATCAATATGGTTAGCATGTGCCAACTTTGCCGGTGGAGAATAAGTGAGCCTGTTTGAGTTCAGGACACTGGAGAAAGCATGTGAGGAAGCTGTGTGAATGGGGCTCTTTGTTTGCCTGTATTTTAAATGTTCTCGTTTTTCACAACATTTTATGGAGAGCTCTTAAAAAGCCTTTATTGATAGAGATACTCATTAAATGTCAGTTTTAAAAGGAGTGTTGTTGATGTAATGTCATACAATCTGCTTTTGCATAAAGCCTTTTTATTCTGGTGTTCTGACGAGTGCTTTGCCATGCCAGCCCTCCCACCAGATCCTAAGACATGAGCCCTCCCCTTCTGGACAAATGCACTGAAATATGGGGCTGTTATTAGATCAGATGCCTTAGATGACTGGACCTTTGCTGCATGCTTGCCTTTCACTGTCAGAGCCAGCCCTCATTTACCCAATGCACAACCATTAATTGAACATCTGCCACAGAACGTAGAGAGACCAAAGGAAGGTTGCATTTTGTGACTGGTTGTTTTTGATTTTGTTGTCGTTTTGTTTTCTAAAGGAGCTAGTATCCTTAGGTTCTAGTGCCAGAAAGACACATGCAAATTAGTTAACAGTAATGCATTGTGCCAAGTGAGAGGGGATGGGGCTGGTGAAGTCAGACAGTTCTGAGAGCTGATTCTCAGCATGTGACCTAGGACAGCAGCTTAGGGAGGTACTGCAAATGTGGGCACTGGTGAGAAATGAAGAAAGGTAAACCTGTGACAGTACATGTGTTAATTAGATCAATGGAGCTATTCCACAACTTGTGCATACAGCAAGCCAAGGTGTTACATACCACAAAGAGATGTGGTTGATAACCATGAAAATTTTTATCAAGAAAAACAAGTCTTATTAGCACTAAAGACACCAATGAAATCCTTGAAGGAAAGGGAGAGAGGGAGGGAAGAGAAAGGGGGAAACAAGACAGAGAAGAAGAGAGGGAAGGAGGGAGGGAAGAAAGGAGGGAGGAAACCACATATATCCAGGCTCCAGAACAAATCAATTTCAAGGTGGGAAGGTCACTGAGCTCTCTCAGCTTTCTTGGTCTCCCCTCATTGGTTCTGATGCTCAGTCAACTTTGGAAACCACTAGCTAGGATCAGGTTCTCCAGTTCTGCTGCAGATTAGAGTAACCAGGGCAGCTCTTCCAACTCCCAGTGCTCAAGTCCCACCACAGTCCCACAGGCCAGACTCATATGAGGATGGATGGAATCCCTAGCATGTCACACATGGGACACAGAGATACCTCCAGTAATTTCCAAAACTCAGGAGATGGAGATGGGAGGATTGTAAATTGAAGGTTATCCTTAGCTACAAAGCAAGTCTGAGGTTAGCCTAAGCTACATGAAAGCCTGCCTCATTAAACAAACAAACAAATAAACAAATAAACAAAAAAAACCCAAAAACCAATAAAAACAAAAACAAACCCAAATAGCAACAAAAGAAGGCCTGCCTTCAAATATGCTAATTCCAAGCCAAAAATTATTTGGGATTCTCTTTTATTATCTATGCATTTTGCCTCCTGGTCTTTGCTTCCCTACCAAACCATTCCAAAACATACATAACCGATGCAGATACCTCAGAAGGGGGTGACACAAAGGCAAGGAGCCACAGACAAGCAAGGGTAGCTTTGGACTTGTTTTTGTCTGGCTGAATCCGGACGATGCTGGAGAAAGACCATCTGCCCTCCAAGAAATCAAAGCCAGACACAGGAAGTGGGTGGGTAGATCCTCCAGCAGCCTCAGCTGCCTAGCCAGGGCAGCTGCACAGACCCCTGTTGTTGGCAGACAAGGCATGGTCTTTTCAGTCTTGTGGCCATCAACCCATCCCCAGTGTGGGGGTGGGGTGGGGGGGAGGTCAACACTGCAATTCTTCCTATGACTGATTGCAACAGAATGTGACAGTTGTTTGGGGTGACAGGTTTTCTGTGAGCTCTGCATTCAACAAGGGCCATTGTGCAGAGGGCGTGTCCTGGTGCCAATGTCTCAGGCAAGGAAAGACCAGAGCGGTCCTTTCATTTATATATGACAACATTTCCAAGGAACAGATGGACAGAAATCTTAAGCACTAGCCATCTTCCTCTTGTGTAAAGAGCTGTGGTAGTTGGACAGAACAAATGACCTACCCTTCTTTTCTTCTGCCTTCCTGTTTGGATTAACTGATAGACCAATGGATTCTTTGCCTTGCATTCAAGGTCAGTTGCAGCTAGAATTAGACATTCTCACCTGCTGACTCAATCACAGATGGTTTAATAAACAAACACCCACGAGTGACCCTGCTCTGAACATAAAGGCCACCAACTGTGGCATAACATGAAATTGTAGGGGTGTGGGTGGAGGTCAGAAAGTGTCAGAAAGCCCAGCATGGACTTTTGGTTAGCAACTGAGGCACAGCCACACCCAGGTCAGCTTCCTTTCGATGAAGAAGAATCCCTGTCCCCAAAGGGAGCATGGGGCGAGGGGACCTCTTTGTATTTTCATCATTAAATATTTCAGCCAGGCTTGGTAGGCCATGCCTGTAATGTTAGTGCTTAGAAAATCGAGAGGGGACAAAGGAGTTTAGTTAGTGCCTGAGCTGAGTTATAATTGTTGTCATTCTTTGCTGGACACTAGACCTAGGCTTTCAAGCATGCTAGATAAGCACTTTCCCTTGACCTATATTTCTAGCACCTCCGTTATTTTTAATTGATGAAATTAAGCACATTTACGGAGTACATGATGTTTAGAATATACATGCTTTATGGAAGCTCAGGTGAGCTGACACTCATGCATACTACCTCAAACACCTAACACTTTTAAGATGAAAACGTACCTACTTGCAGCAACTTAAAAATTACAATCACTATTAGAAACAATGGGTTTTATCTAATGCACAATAGATCACCTGTCTTTAGTCCTCTTGTTCAAATGAAATTGTGCAGCCTTTTGACCAATATTTTCCAACTATCTCCCTAGCTCTAACCTGGACCCAATCTATTGTGTCTTTTGTAAACTTATTTTTATATCCCATGTAAGAGTGAGGTCATGTGACATTTTTCTTTCTGTGTCTGATGTTTTATGTAGCACTGCCTCCTAGTTATTTCATATAAGCACAAATGAAGAGACCTCCTGTCCTCTCTAGGCTAAGAAGCAACCCATTATGTGCCTGCCAATGATCTGAATATTCGCAGCCACTGATGAATGTCTGTATTAATTCCATATCTTGGCTTTTGTGTGTGTGTGTGTGCAGAATGCTATATTGTGTAGACTGCTCTGAAGAGCACAATTATTTCTGGATTAGCACTATCATACTTCCTAGCATCATTTCCTTTCTGGATATTGTGTTCCATGACAAAGTTCATGTCTTCTGGGTCTCCTGACTATTACATACAGGAGTCAAACCAAACCAAGATAAAGTTCTATACAGCATAGGTGGTAATGTAGTTCATAAACCACGAACCTTAAAATCGTCCCGCCAAGTTCAAAATTCAGCGTCATCCCTTTGGGAAAGTCATCTCACCCAGTACAGTCTTGTCTCTGTCCGCTCCTGTGTCAAACCGGAAGAAAGCAATAGTATTTTCCTCATCATATCAATGTGAGGGTCAGTAAACTGTGTGTGATGGCACGGTTGCCACAGTGCTTCTCACAGAGCAGCCACTAAGCAAATGCCACATGCTATTAAGAACATTCTCCTTAGACATTTAGGAAGAATATGGTTCTCTTTTCCTGTGTATTGGGGGAAGAGACAAATAGATATGTGGATAGGTAGATAGATATATAGATAGATACATAAATAGATAAATGATAGATGATAGATAGATACATAGATAGGTAGACAGACAGACAGACAGATGCAGTTCAAAAGTGCAATTCACAAATTGTAAGCAGGAGGTGCAAAACTGAGGCTTAGCCTTGAGTTTGAGTCAGTGCTCTCCAACATTGCTCTAAAGAACACCAACTGAATGGCTATGTCTCATGATCTGTCTGTTCTAATTCGCCTCTCTTCTTCTTCTCATGCACTATTCATTCTCCAACCTCACACTCCTCCACTTGCAGCTTGCAGCCTCTTCCTTGTATCATCCACACGGCGGTTTCACTAGTCACTTTGCTCTCATGTATTAACGTATAGATATGATTATTGTTTAAGGAAAGCTAGAATAAAGCTGTAACAAATTCTCAGATGTGGCCATCTTGACCAGGTGCTGTCTGTGAGCACGTGCATTACATTCTCAGTGTGCCTTTCATGGTGCAGGGCAAGGGCTCAGGAACACTGTGTGCAGGTTTCTAGTGAACATCCTCCAGGTAGAAGCCCCACAGCACATCTCTACTCTTGCTTAATAGTGAGAACAAAAATGGCACATTTCAAGTTGAGTCTGTGTGTGTGTGTTTAAACACTATATATTTCTGTATAGATGGGTATTATTTATCTATGTATGTATAAATATACATGCACACATATGTTGTTTGGAGTATGGGGGGGAGAACTGAGCTTTCATGCACTGTGCACAAAGTGCAAACTTAACTGAAAAACAGTTTAATCACTAGACAACCTCTCAGACTGAAGCAGTAGAACTTGGGTTGCTTTCTGAGAACGACTGGAATATAGGTATCATGGAAAGTCCCTGGTTGCAGGACATTGTCACATGTTCATGGCATCAAGGAGTTTCCTGTCAGACCTGTGACCAGTAGAAGTGTTTTTCACACTAAGGGCAGAGCATGACTGTCTAATGTCTAACCACAATGATTGTATCTGTGTAGAAGCTGTCACATAGCCAGGTCAATGTTCTGCTGTGGGCATAGGAACAGTATGTCACTGGGAGTCTCTGTGTCCTCTCAAGGCCTTGGTGGTTGACATGATTTCCACCCCTATGAATGGACAAATCTTATTAATTAAGGTTTCTTTTCTCTCCCTTGCTTAATATTTCATTTCTTGGCTTAAGAAGTTTCAGTTTAAACGTCATTTATAAAGATGTTTGAGCTAAGTGCCCTCACAACATTTGTCCGCATGTGCTGAGTAAAGGTGTTCTGAAGTATTAGACACAGAGAAGTGGATCCCCATTTTCCAGGAGTGACTATGTTATAGCAACAGTGAACCCACGCAATTACCAAGTCACAGATGTCCACGCTTGCCTTTGGAAGTCAAACCATATTTTAGTAACAAACCTAGCATCCCTTCCTGTTTTGAGCTTCCCTAACTAAACTTTCATTGCGTAAATGGTTTTCTACTTCTCCATGAACAGCCTATACTAAGTTGCACATGAAACATTTGGGAAGTCCCCCCTTTTTTTCCTGCTTTCTAATCCTTACCTAAACTAGCTAATGTTTAATACTAAGAAACAGCTTCACTGGACACGATGCAGAGATAAAGAGATTGTCAAGAGTGTGACTCCAGTCAAGACTCCTACACTGACAGATTCTGTGTCCATGTATGGCTCAGGTAATACCATGGAAAGATGTAAGAGTCAAAACACCAGGAATTCTGCTATGAAAGTGTGTCTCCCAGAAATGACTGCATACTCAGGACTGGGAAAATGACAACAGCAATAGACATATCAACAAGGGAGTGGAAATTTGCTCTGGGACACCCTCTAGATGGAGAACTACAGGGAGCTAGTGACTGTTGAGAGAAAGAGGATCAGCCTTTCTCAGAATGAGCCACACATTGGTTATCCAATTCAGTGTAGTCAGCCCTGAGATGATTAAATCGTACACACAAACCACATTCATTGACTCAGCAAAATGTGTGTACATGTGTGTACAAGCACACATACACATGTATGATGTATGTAGGTGTGTGTGTGCATGTGTGTGTGGTAACAATAAAAAATCAAAGAAAAAGAGGTCATTTTTGAACTTTAAAGGGTGATTTCAAAGGAAGATGAGTTCTAGGGAAGACAGCTGGGAAGGTCTGTTGGTGAAAAAGTAGGAGAGAAAAAAATCATATAATTCTTTTTCAATTAGAAGATATTTTAAAACTCAAAGAAAGAAAGGAAGGAAGGAAGGAAGAAAAGAAGCAGCTTTCTCTCCATAGACACACAGTGAGACCAAGTGTTTACCATTTCCCTAGCTCCTCTTTGGGACTTTGTATTTTATACATTGGGACCGTAATTCCCTGCTGGAGAAATTCCAGGGATGTCAGCAATGTCACCGTGGCCACTGAGCAGTCATAGTATACCATACAGATTGTTTCTGGGGCAGATTAGCTCAGAAGAATTTAGCGTTTTGTCTCTAAATCCCCCACAAATGCTACTTTGCTGAGTACTGAGTCCATGCAGGATGCCAATAGGGATGTATTTCTCCTGCCAGCGACTCCTCATCCAGGTGCCTCACCGCAGGCTTCATTTCCACCCACAGTACCATCTATAGCAGCTTATGGCTGGATGGATTACTTGTATGCCACAGATGTGTTACACCCATCCTTACCCTTTTGAAGAAACAACTGTTAAGTCCAGAAACTATATACGAAGTTTTGAACATATTTAAGACAGAACAACACAGGAAGGCCTGAACTCCTTGACAAGAGCATGAATAGATTTTGAAGGATTTTACTCTGCAGTGTAATGTGCTTTGTGGCCATGGGCAAGACAGCTCATAACCAATTATATTCACTTGGCACCTAACAGAGACATTCAAAATACATGAAATGTGTAAATTTGCCCTTCTGTTGGAATTATACTCTCCCCAAGGAAAACAATTCTGTCCTGTTGCTCTACCTCAGGCTACACTTGTAGGCTGCCAGACCTCTTCATTTAACTTAAGGAAGAAGTATGTCCAACTGCTGTCAAGGATCCGGTAACAACCAGTTGTCATGCTGGCTTAAGGAAAAACAAATCTTATAACTGTACGTTTGTGCCCTGATGACACAGCATTGAGCTATGTCAGAGGGGTAGAATGCAAAGATTTGATTGGAATGGGTAAGAAACCTGCATCTACATGGGACAAAGAATCTTTCACACGTACCATCTCATTTAGTCCCACTGAGGTTCCCTGAAGAAAGGAGCTTGAGGTTTTATTTAAAGGTGAAGTTTTATTTTTATTTTTTATTTTTTTAAAGATAGGTGAAAGATCCCAGCACCAATATTCTGACTGGAGGTTGAGATAGGTCTTTTCCTTTACTATGTTTTTAAAATCTACCATGTTCCAGGATCCACTTTCCAGACCATGTTTTCCGTCTTGTCAGTGCCATTATACTCATATTGGGTAGGTTACTCTTGACATGCCACTTGTATAGATCAGAATTTTAAGCTTTGGCTTCTTTGGAAAGAACCTCATTTATCTCAGATGTACATAGTGACAATTGGAATCTCAGGAATCAGGGAGTACATGAAACATGCATTGGTAGAAGCATGCTAATCTTCTTTATGTGATCAACTAGAAAAGTCCTAGGGCTGGAGATGCCTCATAAGGTAAAATTGCTTTTTATTAAATCCAATGACCTAAGTTCAATCCCCTGAATGGTAAAAGAGAGTCAACTCCCATAAACTATCCTCTGACCTATCTTGGTACGTGTGCACTCACCTACACATAATAAATTATTGTTAAAAATAATTTGTAAAAGCTTAGATGCTTTCCACAGGGAAGTTTAGGCTAGCATGCAAGAAAAACATGTCTTATCAACCAAAGAGAGTCTAATAACCCAAGTCTTATGTTAACAGAGCATTAAGCCACCATGATCGAAAATTTAAATAGAAAGAACTGTTCGATTGGGGCTAAGGAAAATATCACCCTGTGTCATTGTCACCAATAGTGACAAAAACTATTGAAACTCTAAAATGTGTGAAGAACACATGGCTCAGGTGTCACAGACCATTGAGGACTTCGGCTCGGTCTGACACCTATGACATGCTATTCTGATTACAAATAAAGTTCTTGGAAATATTTGAAGATGATGGGTTGAGAGGGCTCATCGTGGAAATGGTTGCCTCCCAGCTACAGAGGGCTGTGTTATACAACCTCCACTCATTGGTTTAAAGAAAGCCATGAGACTAACTCTGGAAAGAATTGTGGGTTAGATTTTGACCAAGAAAGAGACGAGAAGCAGTCCCAAGCTCTTTTCTGGGTGTCATAATGTCTTTTTGTGTGTAAATTGGAATGGTGGCCTCTGTAAGTCTGAGGACAATAGCCAATACCCTAACTGACTCAACGTTGTGCAGCTGAATTTTGTTACTCCACAGAGTCACACTGTCCGAGAACTTCCACCCCCTAAGATTCTAAACATGCTGAGCATTTAAGTCTGACTGAGTAAAGGAGTTCGTAGCCAGCACCCAAAGGCAAATCTGTTTCTTTGTAATTACTTATGGAAAACTGTTGATCTCAGTCTCTTTCCTCTCCTCTTCCCTTTCACCTTATCCATTCCTTCTGCTTATTACCCTTTTTGTCTCTCTTCTCTTCCAGAGGTGTGGCTTTAACCAAGGCTGTCATAACCAAAAGCTTAACCAACAGAAAGCTTGTCCGTGCAGTCCTGGAAGCTGGGTCAGGTCCTGGTGTGGACTCCCATTCTGGTTTGGAAACAACTGCCTTCTGACTGTGCCCTCACGTGCCATGAGAGGGCTCTTTCTTGCTATTGTTACAAAGCTGCTCTATCATTAAGACCTCGCCCTCATGATGTCATCTCCCCTAAGGACCTCCCATAGGGCCCACCTCTGAAGACATCCCACTGGAATCAGAAGTCAGCACTCTTACACATGACCTTTGGAAGGACATGTTCTTTCAGACCAGTGACTCTTGTCCCTTGGTCTTTCAAGCTCTGACACTCTGCAAATGACGCCAAGATGTAGTTGTGCTTTCTCAGTGATCATGACGAGGACATAGACGTTGCTGACACTTGGACAATTCATGCTGACTTCTTGACACATATGGGCCTGGAGAAGCTCTAGGGAGGTTGCAGGCATTGATTCATCTGCCTCCTCATGATGAGTCCATGTGAGGGATGGGTTCTCCCCATTGCAGAGAGAAGACAAGTGGCCACATGACAGGCTTTCTCAACCAGAAGAATGTGGATGCACATTAGTAGTCTGCCTCCACACCAAAGCTGAGCTACACACCATGTTCCATGTCCCCATGTTCTTCTAACTGGGATATCTTCATTTCTCATCTGTATTTCTAGGATTCCACTCATTACGCTGGCCAGGCTGAGACTCTACAAATCACACGAGTCATCACATGGCAAAATGCCCACTGCTGGCATTCCCAGGGTTAAGACCGCCAGCTTCATTTTGCACAGAAATCCATTTTCTTCAGTCTAATACAGGGGTTCATGTGGTGATGGGGATGTAGGATGGTCTACCAACAACAATATGCTACCAGTCAACAGAGCCTGAAGAGGTCCAAGCCAGGTGGGGTCCCAGCACCAAGAAGGGAAGAAGACATAAGTCCCCATCTCTAACCCAGAAGATGGACATCAATGATTGTCAACTGACTGGAAAGGAAAATATGATTTCTTTAATAGAATGTTGCTAGTTATATAAACCGTGCTTAAGAGCAGGCCCCCTGCCCAACAATTGATAGCCAACACAAGATCAACTTGGTAGTGTTTTTGGAGGTTCTTTGTCTAATGTTTTCTTTGGGCTTTTTTTTTTTCCTCTAATTACTACTCTTTTGCTTATACATTATAGTTTCTAATTTGAGGTGTGTGTGTATGTATGTGTGTGTGTGTTTCTCATGCTTTTACTTTTTCCTATTTTGGGTTTCCTTTTTATTTGTTTGAGATAGATAGATGATAGATAGATAGATAGATAGATAGATAGATAGATAGATAGATAGAGAGAGAGAGAGAGAGACGGGAGAGGGAGACATGGAGTTGCCTGGGTGGGGTGATGGGGAGGGTAAGAAAGGAGATGAAGGAGGGGAAACCATGATCAGAATATATTATATGGGAAAATGTTTTTAGTAAAATTTGGAATTAAAATAAAAAATAATAATAACGAAAGAACATGTTGTTAACTTTTCTGTTAAGGACACTGCTCCCACCTCTCCTAGTGGAATACTTCTTCAGAGCCAGGTATAGATCAGACAGCTATAATTCCAGAGCTCCAGGGACATAGAGGCAGAAGAATTAGGAGTTTATGGTCATCCTAGGCTATATATTGAATTTGAGGCTAGAATGGATTACAGGACACACTATTAAATCAATAACAAAGGCTGCCTGGTTGGACCCCCTGGCTTTTGTTAGCAAGCATATAAATTCTAGGCTGATTTCGTCTCCAGTCTTTATCTGATTACTTTGAGCTTTGTGCTCAGAGTTACTTCCTATGTCAAGCTATTAAACCTCCCTCCCACAGAGACCTATCGAGGTCTTCTGCCTGTTTCACAGCTGTTAGAGAAGAAACTTTGTTTCCTTGCTAAACTGATTACCTGTAGGCTCAGTGACTGCTTGCTAGTGAACTATACTTGACCCTGTGGGTGAGATGTTCAATTAGGATGGGAATTAGGAAATCCTAGCCTTGGACCAGCCTTTGAACGTCATTGAGTGGCTGGCTGTACTGATAGATAATTGGCTGAAGCCAGTTTTATGTCAGGTGCTCTGATGCAGTTACTAATAACACTTCCTTGATCTCTAGTGTCCCTAAATTCATCATGGACATAGGGGACACAAACAGAGGAAGACAAAAACCGTATAGAACAACTCATAGTAAGTGACAAGTGCATATTCTGGGCTCTTAGGGAAAGGACAGAGTACTGGGGTCTCTAACCATGTATGAGCTGCTTGAAGATAGGCCTTGGGGTAGCCCTAAAAACATAAAAGAACATGGAGAATTGAAACAGGCGGCAAGGAAAGGGACTTGCCAAAGATTGCCAAAACCACAGGGGTACTTCTGCAACCCAAGCAAACAGTGGTAAAAGTGAGCCACCCTCCTGTTTTAAGCAAGCCAATTTTTATAGGCAAATTTGATAGCAATTAGATCAGAAGGCATATTTGAGCCCATTAAAATGTGTGGCTAACTTAATGTCCAATCTGCTTCCTAGAAACACGTGCAAGCCATTGCCCTTGGTGACGTAATTGGTACCAGGTAGGAATAGAGGGAGATAGCGAAGTCATGAGAAGGATGCTGAGCAACGACATGAGCCTGGGGCACCTAGCTGAGTGTTGAAAGGGTTTCCTTCCAAGTCACAGTGTCCACGGTGACACTGTACAATTCAGGCTCTGGAACTAAGGTGCAAACATCACCGCAGCTTTGATTTCTTTGTGCATCATACTGTGAAGCCAAACACACATGACTGTTTTTTGTCTCACAATAGCTTTTCAGATTTTTCTCTTCTTTAAAGACTGCAAGCTTTCATCAGATGAAGATCATAAAAGTGTTGCTAGTGTAGAAGTGACTGAGTCTGCTCACTGGCCACTGGATGTCTCTTGCCTCCCACAAGCACTGGAAACAAATGCTTACTTCTAAGAAGACCAAATCTAATTAGTAATTTTGAATTTTGTTTTTTCTTCTGTCTGAATTGTGGAGAAGATAAAACTCTGGCAGGATGGGATTATACTCTTAGAATGTGGAAACAGAAAGGCAGAAGTAAATCAGGTATCTAATATTATGAAACAACTATATCACAATACCACTTTGAACCAGTCTGCTTCTTAAGTTGATAACATGAAGAAAAAACAATCTTAATTTCCTTTGTGTTGGTTTGAGGATTTCTACATTTATATAAAAGAGCATTTCTTAGCGTTAAACTGATGAGTGTTAACCTGCTGAATGTGAAACTAACAAACAGAAAATAGAATAGAAATAGACATGAACCACAGTTGTTTGGTTTACTTAGGAAGAAGCCGTGGGTTACTGTCACCTTCCAAGGTTCTATTAATAAAATAATAGAAGGAAGTCAGAGTCACAGTCCTCTGCTTGGACTGTAGTATTGTTTAAAGAGATGTTAGAGGAAACTAGACATTCCATCTATCTTGTTTCAAAATGTTGATAGTACAAGCATGCTTGGAGTAAATCTTAGTCAGTATAGAATAAAGGGCACTTTAGTCAATTGAATGATTAAAACTCAGAAGACATGGTGGTACATTAATGAAGTGTTTTATTTATTTTTACTAGCTGTTGATTATTATTTAATGTATATTGAACCATTTAACCACTGCTGTGGCCCAGGGAGGGAAAAGACACAGAGAAAATCAGAGGAGAAGGAAGGAGGAGAAAATAGGGTAGAAGAAGAAGGGGAAAGGAGGAGACAGGAAGAGAGGAGAGAGTAGGAGAAGAGAGATCCTGTGGCCAGTTCCAGCAGGTACGGTCCAAGAGAATACAGTGACTGCCTCTGTTCTGGACCAGCTCAGCATACTCTGGCTCTTCTCTTTGGAGAAAGATAAAGCCTCCGTACCATTGCAATTCTATATCATCTATATGGAAAAGTGGGTCAGGAAGCTCCTTCACCTTGGCCTTCACTCTGCTGGTCTGAACACTTCATATCTTAATCATCACATGGTACTCCTGGCCAAAAGAGTCGAAAAGTGTGACTTTACGTGGTCTCCCTCTGGAGTCCAGAGTTGCAAAGAAATCTTGAGTCTTCAGCTCTAGGTGACCATCCCACACTATGTTTCAGTGGCTTGCCTGTGAGGATTGCTGGTCTATTATTAGGTAGGATCTCAGTTCCAGGAGGGACTAATCAAGACCATTTCCCAAATAAGACATAAAGATAATTACCGATAGCATCCTCCATTGGGACAGCTCAAGCCTTGAAATGATATAGAACCAAACCAAACAACCAAACAACAACAAATAACATATAGTCATCTACTCTAGCTAGGTCAGCTCAAACTGCTTCGGTGGCTTCCTTGCCAGAGGAACATGTGGAATAGTATTACTCTTTGTCCCCCAGAGAACCTTCAATTTTGTGGTATCTAAGTACCCATACATGTTCTTCTTTCTTATGTATGTACCTGAAACACACATAAGAAAAGTCCTGAGTGTGCTGGGTTTCTAAGAAAAGCTCTGTGTTTCTGGAAGTTTCTACCTTAGACAGGATGCAAGGGGTGGAGAATAACTAACCACGAGAGGAGAGACACAAGCCCTGGTCTGCTGCTGTGGTGCAGTGGCTGGGCCAGGCTTTTTCTTGCCAACAAAGCATGCTCTGGCTCTCTTGCTTGCTCAGATTAAGAAGCTCTTTGACTGCTTTGTTACTGTGGGAAGTCTCAATGTCTCCTTTTGGATAGGGCGAGATTGCAGCTGGACTGGAAACTGGAACCTACCGTGTAACTTCATTCTCTGAGCCCCTGAATCCAGTCACACCTAAGGCACTGGTTGTTGTTTTTAGTTACACAAGCCCATTAGTACCTTTTTTTTTCTGGAAAAGCCTACTTTGATCTCTATTTCTGCCACTTGCTATCAAAGAGGTCCATCTAATGCAGGCAGAGATGGCAATCTCTATGAAGCCCTGAGAAATTCAGTAGCTCGAATAAGCCTCATCAGTAATGGATGTAAACAAGATTCTAAGCCAGAGCGGAGCGGTGCTCACATCAGTCTCCCTCTGTACGCTAGGGTGCCTCACTGGCTGATGAAACCCAGTCACAATTGATGCAGATCAACGTGATTCATCATTAGGTTTTCTGAAGCATTCTTGCCACAAATAGTTTCTATGTTCGATTTTATGCTAATTCCAGCTGATACATTTGTGCAACAGTCACATCACTCTTAGCTATGGAAATGTTTTCACATTCACTAAGCTTTAGAGTATATTCTAATAAGGCCTGTCACGAAGTCCTTTTCACAGACCTAAATAAATGTACATGGGTTGGGATGAACTGTTCCTAATGAAATAAAAGAACTAAACAAATAGAAACAGCGGTATAGGTAAGGAGTGACATATTGTAAACTCCCTGTTACGGCTTGGAGGGGAAAAACACTGGCACCAAGAGATGAGAAAAATCAAGGAGGAAGTGTTGGAACTAGACAGTGAAGGAGAGGCAATGGGAACCCAAGATGAGAGGGCATTTGAACAGAACTCTCCATGATGTAAATGCTTGGGGCTAGGCATGTAGCTCAGCTGGTAGATGGGTGTAATTCCTAGTGCCACCCCCCAAAAAAAAGTGTGTGTGTGTGTGTGTGTGTGTGTGTGTGTGTGTGTGTGTGTGGTGTACAAGGCGTGCACCTGTAATCTGAGTGTGCAGGAGGCAGAGGCAGGAATAAATTGGAAGTTCAAGGTCATCTCAGCTGTGTAACAAGTTCAAGGGCAGCTTGGGCTATGAGACCTAGTCTTTGTAACAGAAATGAACTAATGAAAATGACCTGTATCTTCTGTGTTTAATACAGCGTCAGCCGCTAAGTGATTGGGTACAAGAAATAAGGCTAGTTCAACTGGGGAGATGATGAAGATGGCCAGTGTAATTCTAGACTGACACGTAAGCACAGAACACAAGTAAATATGAATGGGAGAGAAAGGAAAGCATGAGGGTAAAGCTGGGTCTTGTGTTCATCAGCTGGGATGCAAGGCCTGAGGTGGGTAATGATACCCGGTAAAGCTGAGTAGGTCCAGGTGGTTGGAGACATTGACACAGGGCTTTGGTTTGAGCCAGTCAAGAGTAATGACTAGGCTTGCTCCTGAGCTAAGTGTTCAAACTTGTATTATGAAAGAAAAAGCTAGTAGCAATGGGCAGGTAGAAACTAAGAACAGACTATGAAAGTAGAGACCTCCTCTCTAAGACCACAAGGGGACTGCAGCTGAATTCATGATAGAATGCAGGACAATGTCAGAGAAAGTCGAAACAGAGACAGAGGTGACCCATCAGGTAACTACACAAGTGTACAGACCTATCCTACATCTGTGTGAAGAGAAACTACGTGTCTGTAATCCCAAAATGAGGAGGTGACAACAGGGCGAACACTGGGGCTGACTGGCCAACCAGTCTAGACAAATATAAAAACCCCCAGATTAGTGAGAGACCCTGCCTCTAAAATACCATGGAGAGCAACAGAGCAACTTCTGATGTTGTCTTCGCACCCCACATGTGCACATATGCAAACATACAGACACACATACATACATAACATAGAGACAGGCAGTAAAAACCGACTCAAGTTGAGGAAGAATGAAGAGAATGTGTTTTGGAGAACAAAAGACAGAAGACGCATTTAAACTGTATTTGGTGGTCATCCCATCTACTTTAGAGAGATATTTAGAATTTCCTTTTAGCTTTTGTAGAATCAAGCACTAACATTAGAAATAAAGAATTTCAATTTATAATTATACTGTAAGTACTTGAAAACACAGGAGAAATTTGGGGGCTGCCTGCCCAAAGATAGGTCAGATACTTCTAGACTTGGGTCAAATCCAGCCTCCTAGTCATTACGCAAATGAAGTTCTCTCTCTTTACTTTTGTCAGCAGCTGTGTCGCTGTGTGGAATGAAGACTTGCATGTTGCAGGGACGCCCACGAGGCTGGCATCATGTACTATCACAAAAGACACTTACTGATGCTGATAAAGATGACGGAAATCTCCGGAGCACACGAGATTATAACAGTTTGTGTTTGCTTCCATGTTTTAGTTTTTGAGACGAGGTTTCACTATAGAACACTGTTTACCCTGGGATACTCTATACAGACACGTTTGCCCTTGAACTCATAGAACTCAGAGACCCACCTAACCCTGCCTTCTGAGCGCTGGAATTAAAGGCATGTGCCACCATACCCCCAAGGGTAATAATTTTAATACAAGAAATTTTATTATTCACTTAATTCAGTTATTCAGTCGTATGCTATTCTAAATAGTGCTAGCAGGTGAACAAGTCTGCTCTGTCAGTACTCACTGTATCCAGAATGAAAACACTGAGGGCTTCTGGGAGCTTAGGTTGCCTTTTGGATCGCTAAGTAAAGACTAAATCAGTCTCTCTATAAATATATTACACTTTGTCTGGCTCTTTAGAAAGCAGCACTCTTTGTGGTGTATGTATATATTTATATTTATATTGGATTCTATATTACCAGAGTATTTTATTAAGAAAGTACTCCACTCCCTGTGCATGGCAAGCCATGTGTATTTTAAACACGAAACCTGTTTCTTTTCTACGGCGTCATCTCTTCCTAGACACTGATGAGGATCCAGTGGATAAGGTCCGGATGGAGGTGGGCAGTGAAAGAAGTAAGACAGGCTGGGGATCTCACCAGTCGAATAAGCTTGCCATAAGGCCATACATTCTTTGGGATGACATACAAATCCCCATAGATTTGGTGGCTTATGGGATATATAAAGCCATCCCTCGAAGTTCTAAAGGCTCACTGTAAGAGTGCAGGTGCCAGGGAATTCAGTGTCAGGTGGGGATCTCCTTTGAGGTCACCTACTAATCTTCTTCCCTCTTCTTTCTCCACCTCCTATTCCTCCTGTTCCTCCTCCTATTCCTCCCCTCTCTTCTCCTGATTCTCCTTCCCTCATTTTTTCCTCCTCCCTTCTTCCTGACCTTACTCTCCCCGTCCTATTCTTTCTCACCCTCCTCCTGTTCCTGCTCTCCTGATCCTCCTTTCCCTCCTCCAGTTCCTTCTCTCCCTCCCCCTGTTCCTCCTCATCTGATATGCTCTTACCCAGTAGCCCAGAGTGGTCTGGGACTCACTATGCCACCCATTCAAGTCTCAGACAGATGCCAATCTCTCTGCCTTGGCCTCCCTAGTGCTAGGATGGCAGGTGTGCGGTTGATACCTGGCCAGCTCCAATTCTTTAAGAAGGAATTTTATCCTAGATTTTCTGATAAGCTGAATTCAGTCAACAGTATCCTCAAGAAAATGTGAGATGTGAAGGTGTGCTGAGGATAGAGGGTGGAGTTACAAGTCAAGGGGTACAGATGACAATTAGAACTGAAGGGGGCAGCAAGAGGGGTTCTCCCCATCATAGACTCTGAAGGAAACCACCCTGTCAATATTGGGACTCCATCAGGAGACTTCTGACCTCCAGTTCCATAATAACTCAACTGTGCCCTGTGTGGAATTCACTGAGTGTAGAAATTTGTCACCTGATACTGTCATCCTGAGGTCCTCAATACTTTTTTATTGACTTGGTCTGGCAACCTTCTTAATGATTAAATGTTGGCGTGACACCATTTTCTTTAAAACACAGCAGAATAAACCCATATGCCTATTGCTGCTCCTTTACAAATAGTAAAATGAGGGGATAAATAACCTCTGTGTCAAAGAGAGGAAGAGAAATGCAAAGAAAATAACAAATTGTGCTGTTTTTTAAATTTTATTTTTGTTTTTACACTCGAGATTTTATTCCCCTCCCCGTCCATCCTCCATCTGTTCCACATTTCATATTTCTTTCCCGACACCCCCATTTCCACAATGATGTTCCCACCCCCACCCCACCAACCCTGCCCACCCTGAAAAATCTCTAAACTCCCTAAGGCCTCCAGTGTCTTGAGGGTTAGGTGCATCTTCTCTGATGAAATTCAAACCTGACAGTCCTCTGCTGTATATGTGTTGGGGGCCTCATATCAGCTGGGGTATGCTGCCTGGTTGGTGATACAGTATCTGAGAGATCTCAGGGGTCCAGGTTAATTGAGACTGCTGGTCCTCTTACAGGGTTACCTCCTCCTCAGGTTCCTCCAGCTTTTTCCTAATCCTACCACTGGGGTCATCAAACAGAAGCTTTCCAGTCTCATGTGGTCCCATTTATCAATTCTTCATCTCAGAGTGTGAGCCATTGGGGTTCTATTTAGAAAATTTCTCCCTGTGCCAATGAGTTAAAGGCTCTTTCCCATTTTATCTTCTATCAGATTCAGTGTGTCTGGTAGGAGCAGAAAAAACACTACATAATTCATTCTATGAAGCCCCAATTACTCTGACACCTAAACCACACAAGGACCCAAACAAAAAAAAAAAAAAAAAAAAAAAAAAAAAAAAAACTTCAGGCCAAACTTGCTTATGAATATCGATGCAAAAATACTCAACAAAATGCTTGTTAACTGAATCTAAGAACACATCAAAATCATCATTCGCCACAGTCAAGTAGGCTTCATCCCAGGGATGCAAGGTTGGTTCAATATATGAAAATCCATTAATGTAATTCATTATATAAACAAACTCAAAGAAAAAGATGAAATGATCATCTCCTTAGATGCAGAAAAAGCATTTGGCAAAATACAACACCCCTTCATGTTAAAAGTATTAAAGAGATCAGGAATTCAAGGTTCTTAACTAATCATAATAAAAGCAATTTGCCACAAACCAACAGCCAATATCAAATTAAATGGAGAGATACCTGAAGCAATCCCATTAAAATCAGGGACAAGACAAGGGTGCCCACTCTCCCCATATCTATTCAATATAGCACTTGAAGTTCTAGCTAGAACAATAAGACAACAAAAAGAGATCAAGGGGATACAAATTGGCAAAGAAGAAATAAAAATATCACTATTTGCAGATGACATGATAGTATACATAAGTGACCCCCAAAATTCTGCCAGACAACTTCTCCAGCTGATAAACAACTCAAATAAATCAGTATCCTTCTTTTATACAAATGATAAACAGGCCGAGAGAGAAAGTAGGGAAACAACTCCCTTCACAATAGCCACAAATAATATAACATATCTTGGGGGTAACACTAACCAAATGAGTGAAAGATCTGCATGACAAAAACTTCAAATTTCTCAAGAAAGAAATTGAAGATCTCAGAAAATGGAAAGATCTCCCATGCTCATGGATTGGCAGAATTAACACCGTAAAAATGGCCATCCCACCAAAAGCAATCTAAAGATTCAATGCAATCCCCTTCAAAATCCCACCACAATTCTTCAAAGACATGGAAAAAGCAATTCTCAAATTCATCTGGAAAGGCAAAAAACCCAGAATATCGATAACAATTCTTAACAATAAAAGAACTTCTGGAGGAATCACCATCCCTGACCTCAAGCTCTCTTACAGAGAAATAGTGATTAAAAAAACCTGCATGGTATTGATACAAAGAAAGACAGGTGGATCAATAGAATAGAATTGAAGACCCAGAAATAAAACCACGCATTCACGCACACCTGATCTTTGACAGAGAAGCCAGAAATATACAATGGAAAAAGGAAAGCATCTTCAATAAATGGTGCTGGTCTAATTGGCTGTCTGTATGTAGAAAAATGAAAATAGACCCATATTTGTCACCTTGCACCAAGCTCAAGGTCAAGTGGATCAAGGACCTCAACGAATTTCGACTGTTAACCTTATTTCAGAAGCATGGAGTATAACTGGTTTAACCAGAGCAAGTGACCCTGTGCTAAACTGGAATGCTCATACTTCAAGCCATAGGGTATAATCCAATGGAGATAAAACCTAGGGCTATCCCAGTAGAGATGTGACAGGAAGATTTCTGAATGAGGTAGTATAACAGCAAGCAAGACAAAAACCAAGTAGCAGTCTGCATAAGGGACATAGTGAGACAGCTCAGTGGGTAAGAGCAGTTGACACAAACATAATGACCCGAGTTCGAATCCTTCCCACCTGTATAAAAAGCTATCCATGGATGTGCATGTCTGTGGTCCCAGCACTGGGGGTACCAAGAATCAATCCTGAAACATTGGTTCGCCAGCCTAGCAGGCAAACAGGGTTGAGTGAGAATCCCTGTGCTAAAGCCATCAGTGAGGCAGAACGTGATAAGAGACTCCAAATTTTCACTCTAAAGCCCAATAACCACAGTGAGCAGTAGCCATGCTTGACTTCCCCACTGCCCAACAATTTATCCCATTTCTGGATTCCCACTTAACATTTCAGAACACAGCAGAACAGGGTGAGGATTTCTGCCAGACTACAACACAAGCATCCTCTAGCCACCTTTGTGACCGAGTCCTCGATCCCTCTGTATTGACATGAATGGTGGCCTCCGCTTTTCTATCAGCATTCTGGCCTTCCAAACTCACCTACACAGTGTTTGAGAAGCTCGTACAGCATCCTGGGGTCAAACTCTTCTGGAAACTAAATCCTAAATGTCTTGAAACTACACGGTCAGGTAGTCACAAGACTCTGTTCTCTGAAGCCTTTTTTTTCTTTTTTTTTTTTCACAAAGCCGTCTGAAATTTGGGAAGCAAATGAGGGAACTCATAAAATCAGAAATGTACTTGGAATGAGTTACAGCATGCATAATCTTCACTTGCTTTTAAATGAGTTGCTGTGAACCCAAGACTGCAGCTGCTAAAATTTGCAAAGGAGTTTAGTTCACATACCATCCAAGTGCATTCTAGAAGCAGGTACCATATCCCTTTTCCCGTGTTTAATTAGATTTTCCCAATATTTAAGCTCTTGAAGTATGTATGGTACCACTATGTAGATATATTTCAGCTTACTGCACGTCAGTCTGTGTATGTTGAAGGCTCCTGGAAGTTCTTCAGTGAGCAAACCTATCAGCGCTATTTTTTTCCGATGGTGTGTGCTCATTGTGTGGTGTTGCCAAATTTTTCTAATTCATAACCTCGTGTGCACTTGGAGGCCAGAGGACAATGTCAGGTGTTGTTCCTTGAGCACTGTCCTCATTTTTAGGAGACAGAGTTTCTCACTGGCCTGTTAGTCAGCTCAGCTGACTGAGCAACAGCGAGCTCACGTAGACTTACACATTTCTGTCTCCATAGCCCTGAGATTCAAACACAAGACATACCACTGTCTCCCCAAGACAAGTTCAGTCATGCAACATAATTGGTGTGCAAACAGGGTCTGAACAGAACCAAGGATGAGTTTGGGGAGGAGTGAGTGTGTGATCCTGGCCAAGGAGAGCAAGGCGCACAACTGAGCTCATTGCTGAATAGCCGGAGTGGGAGCATCCATGGAGGAATTCAGTTGTCATTTCCTGTGTGGTGTGTGTTAATGTGCCTGTGTGCTATGACACTGGTTGCATGGTTCTTGCTATGAGAAGGGAGACATGCAACTAAAACTCAGACATCAGGAAGAGGAGTGTCTTCGGGAGGAATCCCAGGATGCCATTCTTTGTCTATGTGCTTTGGTGTGGCACGACTGCTCGATGGGTGTGGGGCATCACATGAATGTGGAGATTTCTGGAAAACAGTAAAAGGTCAGAGGATATTTTGGAGTCTTTGAGAATGGGTACCAACGTTGAGATTATTGGCAAACAGTGGCAGAGGTTGCCCAGCCACTGTTGTGTGTAGTTAGAAACTCACCTGAGGCTGAGACGGTGGCCAAGCAGGAACTGGCTTGTGTAAAACAGCAAGAACTTGTTTTTATAGAGGAGCAGTTGTGACAATAAAGGAAGGTGCATCAGTGTACTCTGTGTTAGCTTCTGATTTGGCTTGTGGATGAAACTAAAGAGAGGATGAGGGAGATGTGGTGAAATCAGCAGAAGATGCTCCTCAGGTCGGAGCTTTTATAGAAAGGAAGGGAAACCTGTGAGACAAATGTGCAGATGGGGGCCTTTGTAATGGTCAAGTACAAAAACCTACAGCGATTAGGAAAAACTCAGCATTTGGACTTGTGAAACTAGGAAAGACATTTAAGGGAGCAATGACTGTGTTTGTCACAGCACGACTTGTGAGGACGTGAGACATAAGAGTGGATAAGATCAGTCTGACTGTTGTGGAAGCAGAAAAACTGAGTAATGCGACTTCCCATCCTTCTTAAGGCAAAGGCTGTATAGCCTAAGACAGTCTGACTTACAGGACTGTCTTTCCTATACAAAGCCTCGTGTCCTTATATGGAGGCCATTCAGAACACTTAGCTGTCCCTATCTGAGATTGCCTCGAAAAGCAGGAGCCTGGCAGACATAGAGGAGGGGCAGATGCTCTGAGGAAACTAGAAAAAAGAGAGCTATGTTTGAACCCTAGTTCACTGGGCCATACAGAGCTATGTTTACAGGGGAGTTTAAAGCAAAAGGTTGATCCAGCAGAGACCTCAGGGAACTTTAGTGGCCTTGCTGAAACTTTCGGTAGGGAAAGACGCTTGTTTAAAAAAAGGTGAAAAGGCTTTGGCAGACCTCAGTGACTTAGACCAACAAGTAAAGAGTTTCTGTAAAATGAGAGAGCAACCTAGAAGAGAGGAGAAAATGGTAAAGCAGAGAAAGCGGTCTGCCTGGGTCACCGAGGACAAATGTGCCAAGATTTGTTTCGAGCTGGAGTTCCTACAGTGTGTGTGTGCTGCGGGGGTGGGAAATAGAAATCCAAACTGTGTATAGGGAACCTTGAAGCCCTCTCAGAACACACTAAGACCAAGCTTTCAGCATGAAGGAGATGTATTTGCTCCAGAAGGACAGAGGGCAGGTAATAAGGGACAGAAACAGATAGAGGATGAGGGAGAAGGGAATAAAGGAGTGTGGGAAGGTGTGTTTGAGGGGACAAAGGACTGCCTCCAGTTAGAGAGAAGACAGAGGTGGCCATAGGAAAATGACAGTTAATAAAGGTAAAGAAGAAACTGTGTTAGGATGAAGTGTTTAATTTTAATTAGACATGTTAATTAGCTGAACCAAGGGGGCTTTGGATTGCTGAACTTCAATGCTAGCTGGACCTTGGTGGTCACCCGCAAGAGGAGGAAGTGACCAAATAAGGGAATAGACCTTGGTGGCTAGTTCTAGGAATGGGATCTAACAGTTATAGCAAGGAAGAGGGAATGAGGGAGAAGGACAAGCCTGCCAGAGCCATGCTTGATAGTGCTTAGGCTGACTAGAGACCCTCCACCGTGTGCTAAGGAGCTTTTGAGGGGCTTTAAAGCCAGAGGATCAGTTCCCAGAAGACATCTGTGATAAATTGTTAACTAAGCCTGTCCCAAGGGTAGGTAATTACACAACCCCGCCCCTACAATCTAAGGAGGTTACGTTTCCCTCCAGCAAAGGGTATGCTAGAGGTGGAGAGAGTGCCAACCGGGATCTTCATCCAGCAGCTAGGTATGGTGGATGGAGAGAAAACAGCTACAGCCACTGTTCCAACTCAGGGCCACTCTGACCACGCAGCCACCAGGTGCAGCAGGGAACAGCAGGGCCCCTTTGACCTTTGGCTCTGAATTGATTTGAACAAGTTACATCAGGACTGTTGAGCTCATTAGGAATGGAGACCTGGAGGGGGCATTCATGGGCGAGCTCCAGACTGTGTGCCCAGAGAATGACTGAGGGTCACAGGGAGCTAATTAAACTAGCACCTTTTTACCATGCTTTGTATCTGGCCATAGTCTGGGTCTATGGCCAAAGTAATTGGTACAAAGAGCTGGAGCTGTTCCTTGCTGTATTAGACCTTAATTGTGTTTGGATTTAGAATCCTCTTCGTTGTGAACTTTTGGGATCACTGGACACTTGGTGAGGACAGATGACAACAGACTTTCCGAGTGTTTTACCAACACTATCTGTGTATCTCCACTATTGGGTATAGGATGGTGCTTTAGGGCATTGCTTTGCCCGGCCCATCCTCCGAAAAAGGTTTTATTTTATAGATAACACAATGCTGACCCCCGAGTGTCTTCAGATTTAGAAAGTCATCAGAGAGACATACAGATGTAAATAGTACTTCTTTACAATCCTACTGGGACTGAGTTAACTCAGAGGAAAAAACAAGCTGGAAGGTACCCCATATGAGTGGGAAAGGATACTCCCAGGTTGTTGAACTAAAACCCCATTGCCACAGTTGAGGTACTTCCCAGTGTGTTGTTGGCAAGGGAAGCCCCCGAGGCCCCACATATCATAAATGCTATTGATACTGCCGTTGCTTGTATTCCAGGACCAGATGGTAAGACCCTATTGCATGGGCACCCTTTGACTATAGGACATGGAGAAAGTAAGCGAACTAGAAACTCCCACCTTGTTGGCTGGATTTTGTAGCTTCAGAAAGGGTCATGCAGGCTGCTGGTGAAGAACTGTAACAAACATTCCTGCTCAGCTATGAGCCCTGCATGCCGTAAATGACTGACGTACCAGCCAGGATGCATCTGCTTGCACGGTAGTGACTATGCTGACATGGTTGCGACCAATAACCTTTTGGTTGCATTTACTGGCCACTCTATAAGGAGTTTGCGTCTGGTACCGTAAGCCAGGATGAAAATCTGCCTGGGGAGGTCACAGGTCACAACGAGGAAGCAAACTGCCCTCTAAACAAGTATGTTTATGTCCATAGACATCATTGTCAGCTATAACTCATGAGCACTGGTAAAGCTCTCCAGAACAACGCCATTTGCAGGGTTTTCTAGACTATTTCTTAGTCCTAGGTGGATAACTACAGTCACCTGTTCCAAGGTTCAGGGATCATTTTCCAAGACGGGGCTAGAAGAGTATAAGAGACAAAAGAAGGGGTAACAATTTCCTCCAAAATTGAAACATTGTATCCTGTAGGGAAGGTGCTTAAATAGGATGGTACATGTGACCTACTTTATAGAAATAGTCACTATTACTAAGATGCTCTGTTTGTTGCAGTTGTTTGGAAAGGAGACCAGAGTATCTCCATCCATGCCTATATTTACTACTATGCTGAAGAACAATTGTAAATTAGAACTGTACAATTTTAGATGGTAGGAAGCTCCTCCGCAAAATGCTAAAATACACAGAGCACCAATTTTGGCTTTTGAAAAAACAAATATTACAATTTAAGGAAACAAAAATTTCAGATGGAAAGGCATTGTGAATTTTCTTCTAAACCCTAGGAAGGAATTAAACCAGTGAAGCAAGAGTAACTCAAATGGTGAGCAGATTTGATTTGGAAATCACAACCATAATAGTATTTGAAATGTTTTAACCAATGAGAAGAGTCTTTTCAAAGACTGTCATTGTTAGGTAGCTATCATGAGGGAATAGAATTAAGAAGGCCCGTCATTCTAAAGCATCTAAATCTGGCAAGTCATTAAAGTAATTGCAAGTAGAGGATATTGGATTGCTGTATTTTGTCGTTGAAAAAATATTTGAAAAAGAAAAGCACTCTAAATAAAAGACATGAGGCAGTGTCTTTAGATAGACTAAAATATTTATACAACCAAATAACTCCCTTCAGAGTATTCTTGACTGAGTGGATTTTGCTCTGCAACTATAAAATATACCCAAGTACCTATAGGGAGAGTTTTTTTCTTAGTAAAAATACTGTGGTCAACAGAGAAAAGTCAATAAAAGTTGTCAAAGATGTCAAATTTATTAACTATTCTGAAGGCAGTTTTAAAGAAGATTGTAGGCAGTCTTGTGGGGGGAAAATAATGAAATCAGAGGCAGTGCACAGCATGTTTTCAGGGCCATGAAATGGCTGTGTGTCGTTATTGTGGTAGATATACGTCATTGCAGAGTTATCCAAACCCATAAAACACACACACTAGGAGTGAGACCCAAGGTAAACTATGGGCTGTGGGTGGCGATGTGTCAGAGCAGGTTCATTAGGTATGAACAGATCCAGCTGTGGCAGGCGTTAATAAAGAGGAGGCGAGGGTATGTGGGAAGGGGGAGAGCTATATGGAAAAAATCTCTACATTCTGTTCAAAATTGCCATGACATAAATCTGCGGTAGAGCATAGTCTATAAAAGGTGGTGGTTCCCTCCACCCCCTAACAATTTAAAGTGCCATGGTATTAGATCTAGATATAGCTTTGAATGATTGTACTAAACACACTGGGACAAACACTCCATACCATTTATAGTATTTGGGAGACAACATAAATGATGTTATTCTTTATAGATGATCTACGATCTTGAACTTTGCATAGATATATATTGTTCTAAAGTTGTAGATTTTTCTGAGAGAATATTGAAGAAAATTTCAAAACCAATTCAAACAGAAGTCTTTTAAACTAATATTCAACAGTTAAATGGGCTCTGGGGTGCTGGCAGGCCTGAACGCCAGCAGCAGCAATGACTATCCAATGACCCCAAGTCTGCTCTTACAGAGTCCTCAGTGTGTGGTCTGCTGAGACACTGAAGTCAGGGTGCACTGAGAGGGGCAAAGCCGACCACCCCGGCCATGCCACACACTACTTAGGAACATCTTCGCTGCTTTAACAGTGGTTTTTATTAATCACAACTTTAGCCAACATTTTCCATTTTCTAGACTGAATCAAACTTTGTTCCCTGTGCTCTGTTCTTTAACTTAAATGTTTACATAATCACAGTGGTCCCATAAAGATAGAGGTGGAGACATGTACCTGTTTTCCATAAAGAAGTCTTTATTTGATAGTCAGTGTCAACATATTTTTAAGAAGAGCCAAATGATAGCATTGCACTGTATGTGTGCCAACAAATGTCTAAACAAACTGTGAAAATGCTTAGGAATGGAGAATAAATTTAGAGGTATGAGAGCAAAAAGTTGTCCTAAAATTTCTTTGAAAATTTAGATGATGAACTTCTTTTCTACTTCTAAAAAATAGACAAAGTTTGTTTTAATTTTGCTTTTGCTTTTCTAAATGGGCACCTGGTTCAGTGAGATGGTTTGATGGCTAAAGTGCTTGTTGTACGAGTCTGACCACCTGAGTTTGATACTCAGGATTCAAATTGGAATGAGAGTAATATATGTATATACATACACATACACACACACACACACACACACACACACACACACACATATGTGTGTGTGTGGGTGTGTTAATTCAAAATTTCCTTTGCTATTTATTCCGCCACACACACCAGTTTCTAGTCAGCTGGTCTGAGGACCACACAGATGCCCTCAAAAGACACTGGAATTGCTGCACCATTCATTCTAAAAGTGTTTCTGGACATGTTCAGCCCTCCACCATGTTAACTTGAAGTATCTTAAGAAACATCCAGTTGTTAGAAGGCAAAACATAACAATCGCCTTCCTGTTCTTATGTGCCATTTCCATTGTAATGTTCTATTATTAATTAGCTCAAAAGATGGACGGCCACTGTGGCAGGATAACAGGAGCAGAGAAAGAGGCATTGATATTAATGTGAAAGGGGCCTTTGGATGGGAAGAGTGGAGACATCACCACCTCCTGCTACACTTAGCAAAACAGCATGTGGGAGCTGGGGAGATCTGCTGGACATGACTCTTATAGACAAGAGTTGACATAAAGGATTTGAACTCAGGTGGTGCAGGCTTTTGACTCTGAAACCTGTCCTGGTCTCCTAGCCCATTCCCATTCTCCAGTGGTTTTTTCTCTTTCTTATCCCCAATATTCTTAGTATATCCTTCGCCTAATTTTTTGTTTCACAGGTATGTAGACCTCTCAGTGGGAATGCTGAGGACTCTGACCCACACCTATAACACTTTCCATTAGAAATTCTCACCAAAGTAAAAGGAAGCACGGCCAACCCTCTTCCTACTCCCCAGGCTGGGACAGGATCTCCAGAAGCATTCTTATAAGTCACCATCTTGTTTGGCGGGAGTTGTGGAATTTAGGAAAGACTAAGGTTGTTACACAGTTTTGTAGTGCCCACCTTTGATCCCCTCTCCCAATTTGAGGAACCAGTGAGGAAAACTTAGTAGAAAGGGTTTAGCACACAACAATTTGAAAACTATTTCCCGGATTCTAGCACTGACATGCAAGTTAGAGTCTATACATTCATCCCCAGGATGACAAGGGTGCCTGTGACATCCCTGTTCCCAGGACTCATCATAGTCCAGCCATCTGTCAACACATTAGAGGTGAGTCTCTGAACGTGATGGGTCAGGCTGTCTCTAGATGACTATTAGTGTATTCTCCTTCATTTGAAACAAGACTCTGGATTATTCTGTTTCCAAAAATAGACTTAATAGGCCATGAAAGACAGACAATTTCATGTTCAGATTGCTTCAGAAGATCAGTGCTGGAGCTAGATAGTTTCACAAAAAAAAAAAAAAAAAAAAAAAAAAAAAAAAAAAAAAAAAATCAGATTATGTTAAAACAAAACAAACAATTAAAAACCAAAGCAAACCAAAACAAAACAAAACAAAAAAACAAAACAAAAAACCCAAAACATCCCAAGGAGAGTAAAGTTAAGGAAAATCAGCAGCCTGTTCCTGACCTCTGTAAGAATAAGTAAGTGACTGTTTATAATCACACCCAGAGTCACTAAGGCTTAGAGAATATTCTGATAGGCATGTGATAGGTATGCCTTTTGGTGCTCTGTCTTCTCCCACTGGGCCCCTCCTCACACCCTCATGTGCTGTTTTCTTTCTGTGAATTAAGTAAAAGGATGCCATAACAGTCTTAAGGCATTGCCTGACAGTATATGAAAAAATGTTAGCTTGCTATTACTACTGACCATCAACACCCCACTGCGCATTTTGATTATGAAGCTATGTATTTCAGAATCCGGCTAGGTTAGAACAAACTGTCTGCACTTGTGGGAAGAAAGCAAAGGGTCTCTTAAAATTTGTATATGAAACATCCCCCACAGGTTCCAGTGTTGGATCATCTGGTCCCAGGTGGTGGTACTGTTTTGGGAGGTTGTGGGAAGGTTAGGAAGTCTGTCCCCATTAGAGGAAGTGAGTCTCTATGAGAAGGGATCTTATTGCTTATAGCCCTTCTCTGCTTCCTGATCCACCTGAATGAGAAGAAACTCACTGACATATCTGTAAATGACTTCTGATGATACTTTCTCCAACATTATATCCCATCCAATATTGAGCCAAATTAAATGTTTCTTCCCTCATGTTCCTAGGTATTTTATCACAAGAATGAGGAAGATAACCAATTTAAAATGATATAGTAAACTCTGAAAATTTGCATTTATTCCAGTAGCTAACAGTTTCAACAGGCAAGGGCAAGAAAAGAGAGATGTCTCAGCACTAATCCTAGGAGCTAAAGTATTTCCCATGACTACATATTGATTATTTATGGATTGAGTATGTTATCATCCTCTAATCTAATAATGACACACTTGTTCATTAACAGCAGATTCAATTTAATGGTCTTCTTTGTGCCAGGAGAAACTGGGCTGGCTATGTAAATGATGGGAACATTTTAAACAAACAAAGTTTTCATAGATGTTTTAGAAGCACATTGGGCATCCATAAAATGTTCTTGAATGCCATGTTTCAGAATTCATACAACTAAACACACATTGATGACATTTATTTTTTTTAAATGACAAGGGAAGAATCCTGGCAAAATATTGATACACATGTTATTAGAAGCAAGTGTCTAGTTTAAGCATAAAACAAACCCAGACCTTCAATGTTGGAAAATAATTTGTCTTAAATTAGATATTAAAATTGTGAACATTAGAGTCCTGGGTAGCCATAGTTGGTGCTGATGAGGGTTGTAATGCTGGAATAAGATGATGTTCGAGGCTACAAAACGAAGCTGGGATAAAACACAGCTCTTGAATCGTATCAGGAAAATGAGTCCAGGCTACCTCCAAGTTTTGTGATCCATCCTCTTATCTCTGCTCCCCAATGTTGGAGTTACAGGCTTGAGCCACCATGCCTGGTTTGATGACTACTCTTGGCTGTCAACTTGACTATATCTGGAATCAACTACAATGGCTCAGCTGTGATCCAGATCTTAAGGCTGGAAGACACAGACTTCTGACCCTGGTCTTGAAATGGAAATCTTGAGGCATAGCAGCCATAAAAAGCTTAGGCCCAGGCAAGGTAGTACAAGCCTTTCATCCCAAGAGACAGAGGCCAGCAGATCTCTGAGTTCAAGGCCAGTCTGAGATAAAGGAAGTTTTAGATATAATGCTACACACACCTTTAATCTGGGTCAAGTGTTCGCCTGGAGACCTACAGAAGGACATTGGAAGAAAGAAGACTCACTCTCTTCACCTCTTGCACTTACTTGCCAGCTCATCTGTTGAGACCCACTTCTTTAGGATTCCAGCTTATACAGAAGACCAGGTAAAACACCTAGCCTGGTGGGACTGAGCAACCACTAGATTCTTGGACTTCCCAGCTACAGCTCCCTACTGTTGGGTTCGTTAGACTAGAGACTATAAGGCATCGCAATGTCTCCTTAATATATGGAGACATTCTGTAAGCTCTGTGACTCTGGAGAATATGGATGAACTCTGGAGAGGACGGATGAAGAAAAAAGGATAACAGAAATCCAAAAGCATCTAAGATCTCCGGGACTGAAGGGCCACTTAAAAAGTACACAACCTCAAATATTTTCCTGTATTGACAAAACCTCAGCATATCCAAGGCCTTTCTATCATTTTCATAAAACAGCTTAGAGAAATTCAACCCTAGACAGAGAGGGATGGGGAAATGGAAAAAGAACCTCTCACAGGCAGTGCTGCTGGTGGCATTTGTATCTAGGACACCCCATGCAACCCAAAGCACACAGATGGCACAACAATGCACGGGTTTGCAGAGAACCAGGATCACATTCGGCAACTTGTCATTACCAGTAGGAAACGGCCAGTAGGACAGTGGTCCAAGGATCACATTCAAACACACATCACTAAGATAATCAGTGAACACCCAGCTTTCAGATAATGACAGAGCTGGGCTGGGAAGAGAACTTTGGTGAACATCACACTTTAGCACTGCCCTCTCTACTCCTGTCTGAAAAGGCTCATGACTCAATGACCATTTGCCCCCTTTAAATCACTACTACTCCATTGCTTTCCTGAGTATCAGAGCCACTTTGCTGATGGCAGCACTGAGCACCTTTGAAACCAAAGTTGAAGGAGCTTGTTAACTGAGAGTAAAAACCAGGTGAGGTGAAGTAAAACTAAGCCCAGACTTCTTCCTACAGGCTCCCCAATCCCCAGAGAAATACTTTGGCAAACATTATGATGTGTGTATTTTCTTCTGGTTTCCAAATGTTACATTGAAAAAGCTAATTTGCATTTAAGTTTACTTTATGCAGGATGTAGAATCTTGGGTTTGAAAGCCCAGTGATATTTCTAAGGCTAAAAGAACTCTATATAATTAATCTAGGGAGAAGCCAGTTGGAGGAGAAATGATGGATATCGTGAATAGGGTGGGTTTTTTAATTTTAGTTTTATATAAGACAGATTTTAGAATTATATAGCATGCTAACATGCACAGAAAGTATCAATATCAATAACCTAGCATGGAATTAGAGAGGAAATTTGAACCTTCTGGCCCTAAGTTTTCTATGTTTGATGTTTATTGAAGCATCTAAGATAGATTGGTGTGGTATGTATTTTACTTCTCTGTTTATTATGGAGATCTTGAACTCATAGACACTGAGACTTGCAGCTAACAACATAGTCCCAGATGTTTACTAGAGCCTCTCAGTACTCTGTCCTGCCATGTTCTTGTGTGCCAGGGACCTTCCCCTAATGAATAAAATGTTTGGGGACCAATCACTGGACAAGGAGTAGGCAGGACTTCCAGGTTGGAGGGGAGAAGAGAGTTAAAAAAAACACAGAGAGAAAGCTTTTGGGACTAAGAGAGAGAGAGAGAGAGAGAGAGAGAGAGAGAGAGAGAGAGAGAGAGAGAGAGAGAGAGAGAACTTGGGGTACAGGATGTAATGAACTAGAGGCCCCGAGTAAGATGGCAGATTCGCCAAGATTTGTCACCAGAGGGATTAATGTTAGTGTCCTTATTAATTAGGATGTTAGTAGTTGTGCTTAGCAATTGAGTTGCCTGTTGATTCTAAACTAAGTTTGTGTGGTGTTTTCCTTCACATGGCTACTCAACAGAGTTCAAGAGAAAGGTGTGGTGGCAGGATGCACCAAGCCTGCCACAGAATTGGGATGTGTGGGGCTAGTGTGGTAGCGACCCACCATGGGAACCTAGTGAGTCAGGGAGCTCTGGGCCAGAGAGTCTGCCAAGATGAGAACAGCTATGTGCCATGTGACCTGCTAGTCACATGTCACTAGTGTGAGATGGTGCTCTTTCTTAATTATTATTTAACACAATGCTCCTGTGCTATGTTGGTCTTATTTCTCTTTGCAAGACTCTCAGGAAGGAAGAATAGTGTGCTATTCTGACACACTCCCTGGTTTGAATAGATATTTTGAACATCCCATAAGTATTGGTATAACTAGTTCAGACTGGTGGACTGGGCTTCAATGTAGCTCTTTCCCAGGGATGTTGTGGAGAAGTCAGTCCATGCATGACTGGGCTATGTACCTAGTGTACATTGCTGGTTTTATATAAGGAGCACTGTGTAGACCTCAGCAGGTGAAAGGGCTTTGATGTCCTTCACCCACATCCTCTTTCCTGGGTTGCTGTGTATATGTATGTGTACACATGCGTGTTTTATGGGCACAGGTATTGGCTAATGCATGGGTGGAGTCCAGAGGGTATCAGGCCTCACATTACTCTGTACCACATTCTTGAGACTGTGTTTCTCCATGAACCTGTAGTACTGATTGGCTGGCCAGGGAGTCTTTGGGATTCTTCTATAGCCACCACTTAGTGCTAGGCTGTCTAGGACAGCCATGCCCAGTTTTTTACATGGGTACTGGGGATCCAAACTTAGGCCCTCATGCTTGGGCAGCAGATCCTTTACCCATTGCTCTCTCCTGGTTACTGTTTTTTTGAGTTGTTCACTCTTTAACTGGTCCATTCATTTTTGCAGCACTGGGAATCAAACCCAGGGCCTTGAGCAGTCTCAGCAATATTGTACATACTTTGACAAACACTGAAGCTCCCCAACTCCCACCAAGACCCCTAACCTGTGCCTTTCAGTACGGCCAGCACAATGGCTGCTTTAAAGGACTTAGCAAAGAGACATATTAGGCATGGTTGAATGTCACTCCTGCAATTTTATAGAAATAGAAGCACGGAGAAGGGGCACCATTCTCACAAGGCTATCTCACTGCTGGTGACAATTGGAACCTAAAATCAAGTCTACTGACCTCTTTTGCTTCCAGCTCTGCCATCCTTGCCCAGCCAAGTAAATGGCTTAGCTGCGGTGGTTGATGGAGTATGCGGTTGTCTTGACTGAAGTGTTGCTCTAACTAAGGCTCACTTCTGCAAGCCTGATGGACAGACAGAAGTTGATGAAGCATTTTGGATCTGACTCTTCCTAGATCTTTTGGATTATATTTCCAGTCAGCTACACTTTAGAGCAAAGAATTCCAGGACATTTAATTCAATCAAAAATATAATTGGTGGGGCTGGACTGGTAGTTTAATCGGTAGAGTGATTGTCAGGCACGCATAAGCCCCAGAGCTTCTAAAACAAGTAGACACATTTAGGTGGGTATGGTAATTACAGGTATGCCTATAATCTCAGGCTGGGAGATGGAGAAAGGAAGGTCAGCAGTTAAAAGCCATACTCAGCTACATAAAAATTCAAGGCCAGCCTGGGCTAATGAGACCCTTACTGGAAACAAAACAAGACTTAAAAAATTCATATTATTATAGACATGCTATATAAAATGCTGTACCGTCGGGGGCAAAGGTGATTGTATTGTGTAGGGTTGAAGTCATCTACATAGAAAATGGTGTTTTTAAAACCCCCAGAAGGAGAAACCACTGTAGGGAATGGGATAGTATCTATAACACATACATACTAGACTCTTGACTAATACTTTCTGGTATTTGGAACATAATCATGAAATCCAGAAAGGAAGTGAGTGACAGAGTCATGCTGAAATTTGTCAAACACGTCTTGGGGGAAAAAATGTACCAAGACACCGGATGCTGGAATTACTCTAGCAATTCTCTTCCAATTGTCTGACCAGGGGATTTGGGTCAACAAAGACAAGAAGTGGGGTACAAAACCAGACAAGTTTTCCTGCAGCTCCTGGTCCTGTCTCTTAAAGTCATGAGAAATCATGCCAGAGCAAGACAGGTAAGGGACTATAATCATTCACTTAGTCAAACAAAGGTATTTATAAAAACAGTGAACGTTCTTACTAAAGGAGAAAGCTGCTTTGTCAGCATGTAGTTTGCTATCAATGTCTCAAAATGCCTGGAGTGTGTCCTCAAAGACTTCAGTGACAGTCTTTGGTTGGGCTTCTATTTAATCTATTTCCAGCAGAGAACTTGAGTCCTGTTTTCTTCTGGGAGTGACACATGCCTAGAATTAGTGTTTTTGGGCTTCGGAGAATCTCTACTGAACCCTTTTAATATACTTTTTTCTTCTTCTTCTTCTTTTTTTTTTTTTTTTTTTTTTTTTTTTGAGAGTACTCAAAAATTTAGGCTGTGACAGTTACCCAAAACATAATTTGTTATGCTGTTTAATTATTTAATGCACTGTTTAAAAATTTAAACATGGCCTCTGGTTGGTTGGTTGATAGAGTCCCATTAAGGTGCATTTGAAACGCCTTCAAGATTGTAATTATCTACTGAATCCTTCATGGTTCAGATTTAGAAATTAGATGTGTTCTCTAATAAAATGCTAATTTAAAACTGTCAACTTCAATGTTTTAAGGTATTTCTTTAAAATATTACCAGATACATAAAAGATATTACTAAATGTCTAGTTTTTTTAATTTTTTTGAAAAATAAAGTGAAAGTCTAATTATCTTGTTTATTATATTATCATATACACATTATTTTGTAATTGTATTGTTACTTATTCATATACATCCCTTTCTAATTCAGAAGATGTTTCCCTGGAAATATTTGCTATCAGCATGGGATCAGATATTCACAGTAATATCAAGTATCCAGTCCAACTTTATGTGTGACAGCTGTGTCTACTGAACATCACAACAGAAGCTCACTTGTTTTTATGAAGAATGAAAATAAGTAATGCATTTCGTTGAATGTGTTACCAAATTGGTGCTTTTTAGCTGGAATGAGAAGATAGCACATAAAATGAAAAAACAAAGCATGGAGGGCAAAAGCCACTGTGCTCACTGAATGTAGACACTAGCAATGCTTATTTTGTACAAGTACAAAATACAATAGTATGTGTTTATCATATGTGAAACCATGGTTAGAAAGAGAAAGGAAAGAGAGGGAGAAGGACTTACCAAGGCTACAGAATCATCAGGTTCTCTAAAATTTGAAACTTAGTAAGCAAGATAATTATCTGTACAATAACATACTTACATTTCAGGGGAGCTACTATAACCATAAAGGGGGGTTCCCTATGGTGTGTCTCATCCATTATACTCTTCCAGTGCTCCCCAAATTCAGGGAACTCAGTGATAGTTCTTGTCTATTTGCCTCTGGTCATCTTCCTGAATATTTCTCGAGACTAGGTTGAGTCTTGTCTACTGAAGTAGTCTCCCAGTCTGTTATTGTAAGTGACACGTGATAAAACTTTAAGAAAGCCTTTGTTGGGTTCTCGGATTGCAGCCAAGCATAATTATCATCAGAGGGACCAGAGAGACATCATACATGAACTGATGTGAGCAGATAAAGAATCCCACAGCCAAATATTAGGAGGAGCTCCGGGGGTTTTTCAGAAGAGGGGCAGGAAGGATAGGAGGGACCATGGGGACCAAGAACAATATGAGAACATGACCCACAGAATCAACTGACCAACAGGACTTATTGGGGCTCACAGAGATAAGAAAGCCTTTAGAGGCCTGACTTGAGTCGTCTGAATGTTATAGCTGAGTAACTTGTGCTCTTGTGGGATTCCTAACAGTGGCAGCAGGGGCTATCTCTGACACTTTTGCCTTCTTATGGATCATTTCTCTTCCTACTGGGTTGCTCTGTCCAGCCTTGATGTGATACTATGTGCCTGGTCTTATTGTGGCTTGTTATGCCATGTTTGCCTGATGTTCCTGAGAGACCTGTTCTTCTCTGAAGGGAGGTGGATCTGGAAGAGAGGGGAGGTGGAGGTGGGGGGTCACTGATGGAAGGGAAGGGAGGGGAAACGGAAGTCAGTTTATAATAGATGAGAGAAGTTAAGAAATAATTAATAATTAAAAACAAAGACTCTGTTATAACAGGCAAGAGAACAAATGGCCAGTGAGTATAATATACAATCTTAGTCATCATGAAGCAGAGCTGATGATATTTCTTACGTCACTGACAAAAGTGGTTTTAAGTAAAGAATAATTCCTTCTCCCTTCTACTGGTCATTTATATCTCACAGGAAAGAGAATCATTTAGACTATAATTTTACAGTCTACCATTTTCCAAACTGAACTGACACCTGGTAGTTAATGACATTCAAGTATCTACAGCCCACCAACCCACTCAACCCTCGGCTTTTGCTCACTTAAATAGAGAACTGGAAATTCTGCATGCTTTGACCTTGGGTTGAAGACCAAGCCTAAGGAGAAGAAACGTTGTTAAGGTGTGGATTTGATTAGATTATTCAAAAAGCATGCACACTACCGAAAATGTGACTTATGAGGACGGCTGCTGGGAAAATAAACATAATTAAGACCGGGAAGGCTGATGGAATCTAGAGCAGGTGAGAGAAAAATGGCCGCGGCTTCTCTTCCTCTGCTTCATACAGCCTGATGAGGGGAACGTTTTGGAATTAAAGTTTTTGAATAAGGTTGGGTAAGAATGAGTGATGGATTCCATGCAAGTTCAGGAATGACTCAGCTTTGACCTGTGACACTCACCTTTTTGAATGTTCTGGGTAGGGCCAGCTTCGTGGGCACACAACTTACAGCTCATGAGTTGCACAGACTCTGTGGTTAGGCTCTGCCTGCCGCTGTGATCTCGCCGATTGTGTTTTAGAATCTGTGTTCTGTAAGGGGAGTTTCTTGGGACAGTAGTACGTGCACATGGAAAACACCATTGCGCAGCTCAGTATTTAAGTCCCATCACACCCCTGCGCCTGTGTGGAGCCGGTGATGCTCCGGAAGCTCCTGGCTCCAGCCAGCCAGGAGGTAGGCAGCAGCAGCGGGGCTGAAAGTGAGCACAGGGTAATAGTAACACGTGCGCAGGGCTGGCCAGAATGCTGTCGGTGTGGTCCACACTCCCTGTCTAAACCACAATGGACTTTGCACAGAAAAGGGAAGTAATGGGGTTGTAAGAAATATTAGATGTCAGATTTCCCTGAAGCCAAAGCCAGGGAATGTTGCTAGAATGTGCACAAATGAAGAAGTGAAACAGCACACCTATGTCTGCCCTTTGACCCTTTATCACCCCGATAAGTTCCTATATACAATTTCCACCCCACCTCAGCTCCGTTCTTTACCACTTTACTGCCTCGAAATGTTAACTCCTCCCTGAGTGTTGACAGGAGGCCTTGCCTCGTCCTCTTCTGCTGTAGATGATTTTATAGCCTTTTATAACTTTCTTACACTTTAGACTGTGAACTTCTTGTGTGTGTGGTGGGGGGGTGTACACACCTGTTCTGTTTTCTGCATAAATAACACACAAGAGACGTTCGGCATACTTTTGTGAAACGCCTATTGAATTGTAATCGATTCAGGGTCATCAATACTGACCAAACATGTACTGCACAGATCATCAGAGGTGTTGTATAGGAGCTAGGAAGAGTAGGTCAACAGATGTCTATTGAAGTTATAGTGTCCTGCTATAATGCAAAGCCAACAGAAATACGCACATGTATTATTTAATAAGAAATGAGTTATGTAATTTGGTTATGGTATGAACATTGTAGATACTTGTACAAAACTAAGTGGGCTGTAGTATCAATAGGTGGCATAATCTTTGGGGGTCCATTTTTTACTCACACACTGTGCTGTAAATAGTTTTATGAAAACTAATGGACATTCCCATTGTATTACTTTCCTCAGTAATATGACAAAATATCAGGTAGAAGCATCTTTTAAAAAGAATGGGTTTACTTTGGCTCACAGTTGGAATGTGCTGCCTATCATGGCAAGGAAGGTGTGGCACAAAAAGCACTTGATGCTTGGTAACATTGTGTCTGCCATCAGAGAGGCATGCTAAATGCTGGAGACAAGCTTGAGTTCTCCTTGTGATCTGCTACAGAACCCCATTCCATGGACTGGTGCCACCTGCACTCAGGGTGGGTTTTCCTCCCTCAGCTAAACTTCTCTGAAAGCAACCTCACAGACACACCCAGACACAGGTTTACTACGTGATTCCAAATCCAATGAAACAGAAAACAGAGATGAGGCATCATAATTCTGCTCCAAAACTATTTTATATCAAACAATGTAAAGGGCTATACCTGGCCACAAGGCTGTTACGTGCATAAGCCTATTGTATATTAATAGTGGAGATTAGAAATAAGAACAGAGAAGTCCTTTCAAGTGTCAGAGATGCAAGTGGAAATGAATATTGGCAATATACATATCAAGGAAACACACAAACTACTAGGGGTGATTCACACTATATGCACCAATGGCTTATAATAGACACACCTGTAAATGTGGGCAGGAACCCTTCTGCTGGAGACACCATATACTTAAGTCATAGAACATGTAGAAACCAAGCTGGTACTTATTTAAAAACTATTGGATCCCTTTAATGGTGTTTGAATTTAATTTACTTTAATATTAAACACTAACACAGAAAAAGAAGTTAGATAATTTATCATACCATGATATGAACCCTGAGAGCTACAATATTGTCCTGGAAAGACGTGTTCACTGGTGTAAAAATGATACCAACATTTAAAAGTAACTACCTCCTGATCGGCTTTAAGTTCCATTCCACTAGATGAAACCCAGTCCTGACACCATTATTTGGCTGTAAATGCATGGCTAGGTAGGTCATAGGCCTTAGAACAAAAGCTATCATTATTAATTTGGTAAATGAACAAAAACTCAAATCACTTCCTAATGACTTATCATTACCTCCACAGAGCAATATATCTCTCACCCACATCAGAGAAACTTCTATTTACAATAAATGGTGATTCGCACAGTAATACACAGCTGCCCAAGCTACAGATAGAATAAGATTATGGAATGTTCAACCCTAAATGGAACATATATACCACACAACTTCCTCTTATGGTTCAGGTATCATTGCAGAAAAGGACTATGAAGGAGTGTAAGAATCAGAGGCAATGGTTGATGACAAGAAAATAGTGTCTTCAGGACCCATCAGGACAGCTATGCATATGAACTCATGATGGTTGTGAAAGCACATACAAGTCCTGTCCAAGCTCAAGCCAAGCCAAACCCAACAGAGTTTTGAAGGGATTTAGGTACAAAAATCTCACCCCATCCTTGTAACTATTAGCAATTGATACTTATTGAGATGAGAGCCAATTCTCTCTATGTGTACAGCCCCTGGTAAGTTGACCATAACCCATTGGAAAGCCACCCATCCAAGAATATTTGGGTTATACAATTTGTTTTGATGGGGGAAAAGAAGATGCAATGCTGGGTGAATGAAAAAGAGGGGTGGGTCTGGAAGAGTGATGGAGTGTGTAATATAATTAAAGCACATTTCAAAGGACTAATAAAAATGTTGAAGAGTAATGTGGTGCACACAAAAGCTTCAATACACATGGGAAGTCTATTTTAAACCTAGTAGCCAAGAGGATGCCATTAACGTTTCTGAGCAAGTTAGTGAAATAACTAGTTAGTCTATCTCCATGAATACTAGAGGCATGTAGATCAAGAGATCTGTGATAACTAAGTGAGAATATGGAAAGAACAAAGATGAGAAGGCCTGAGTAAGCCCAAGAGCTGCTTGAGCACAACTGGCCAGAATGGACAAATGTTTGTGTGTGAGTATGGGAAGAGAAAATGTGGTCTTGAGTGTCCTAGCCTAATGCCTCAAACATGGTGTCCTAGTAACAACACCAGGAAAGGTGAATGGAAAGATTCATTTCAGAGAGTTGAAGGAAACAAAACTTTCCTTCAGACATGTTAAGTCTGACTTTAATACTTATTTTGCCTGGTCAAAGCCCAAGTTTAAATACTGTGACTAATAAGAGCATTCCTTTCCAAAAGTGGATTAAAATGCCTCTGCCATTTGGCAGAGAAAAGATTTTTAAGATCATTTCTAAAATATACCCTTCAGTGATGTTTGATGTCTACTTGGTTTTTATTTTAAGCTGTGCTTGTCCTGTCAATGAAGTACACTTGGGAAGTCCCAAGTCCTTTCCTGGATCAGTTAATCCTCCAGTCACCAGCTATGTCAATTTGAAGCTGTTAATTCACTTGCTATTTTCTCTGTAAAGAGGAGACAAACTAAATGTCAGAGCAGTAAAATGTGGATTCTTCCTGACAAAGTGAGATCGTTAAGATAAGTAGAAGCAGAGTAAAGTCCATGTCCATGATGAGAACATAAAAAAAAAAAAAAAAAAAAAAAAAAAAAAACCAAGCTAGAAGAACAATTGAGTCTTGACCACAGACATATTCAGTAAGAGATGGATGTCAAGAGCTGAACAGATGGTTCAGTGGTTAAAAGCACTGACTGTTCCTTCAGAGGTCCCAAGTTCAAATCCCAGCAACTTAATGGTGGCTCACAACCATCTGTCATGAAATCTTATACCCTCTTTTGGTTTGTCTGAAGACAGCTACAGTGTACTTATATATAATAAATAAATAAATCTTAAAAAAAACTCATTCTAGCTGTCTGGAAGCCAGTCTTTTTCTAGCAGCATTCAAATTAAGGTGTGTGTGTGTGTGTGTGTGTGTGTGTGTGTGTGTGTGTGTGCATGCATGAATGTAATCTTTAAAAAAAAGAAGTGGGAGTAGACCATAGCAAGTGAACTTATAAACTTCATGAGAGTCACATTCATCATCCAGGTGGGGCTGAGGATGAAGAATTGGGAGGAAGAAAATGGCTGAGTCTTCACTGTTGGTTACTGAGTAGAAGTGTACTTCCAGAACAGTATAGTACAGTATGGTACATTGTAAAGTCCTCAGTATCAGATAAGAACAAAACTGGTCACACACAGAAGTTGACACATATGAAAAATACACCCAAATCCTTACTGCAGAAGAAAAGCAAACCAACAAAACAAAACAATGCAAGTAAACAAACAAAAGAACAAACAAAAAAATCCCAAAACATAGACACCAAAAAACATGACCACATTAGGAATTATAAGAAACTGGAAATAGACCAGTCAGGTCTACCTGGAGCACAGCTAGCAGATGTCAGTTTCACTCTGTCCCCTGATCTCCATCATCTGTCCCCATAGCTCACCTTGCTATGTTAAAGAGTCTATTTTTTGATCCCAGGAGCATCCAGCTTATACCTTTGTCCAGATAATCCCCTACCTGCCAGGTCCATCTGAGGCATAACCAGCAGAGGTAAGCAATGTCCTATATCCTGAGATCCATTGTCAGGCTCTGGCTGCCTCCCCAAGGAGTCCTGCTGGTGTCAGGGATATTCACCCAACACCAAGGAAAACAAGATGGCTAAAGGAAATTGTAAGAACACAGTCAACAAGAACCAGGACAGCATGGCACCACCAGATTTCAGCTATCCTGCCATAGCAAGCCATGGATATCCTAACACAACTGAAGCACAAGAATATGACCCTAAATCCAATCTTAAAATGATGATAGAGGCCTTTAAGGAGAAATACAAGAAAAATACAATCAAATAACAGAAGGAAATAAATAAAACTGTCCAAGACCTGAAAACGGAAATAGAAGTAATAGAGAGAACACGAGCTGTATAAATCCTGGAAATGGAAAGCCTATGGAAGATAACAGGAACAACAGATGCCAGCATCACCAAACAAATATAAGAGATAGATAATCTGGGCCATAGAAACTATGATCAGAGAAATCAACACATGAATCAAAGAAAATGTTAAATCTAAAAAGTTCATGACATAAAACATCTAAGAAATCTGAGACACTATAAAAAGACTGAACCTAAGAATAATAGAAATAGGAGAAAAAGAAGATTCCCAACTATAAGGCCCAGAAAATATTTTCAACAAAATCATATAAAAGAATCCCAACCTAAAAAAAAAAAAAAAAAAAAAAAAAAAAAAAAAAAAAAAAAAAAAAAAAACAAACGATTTACCTATATACACACAAGAAGCTTATAGAACACCAAATAGATTAGACCAGAAAAAAATCCTTCTGCCACAAAATAATGAAAACACTAAATGTACAAAAGAAAGAATGACTATTAAAAGCTGCAAGGGGAAAAGGCCAACTAACATATGAGGTAATTATATCAGAAGTACACCAAGTACACCCAACTTCTCAACAGAGATTATAACAGCCAGAAGGGCTTAGGCAGATGTCTTGCAAATTCTAAGAGACCACAGATGTCAGCCCAGATCACTATGCCCAGCAAAACTTTCAATTATCATGAATTGAGAAAAGAAGATATTCCATGACCAAACCAAAGTTGGACAATACCCACAAATTCAGACCCATTGAAAATACTAGAAGGAGACTAACTACACATAAGAAAACACAGGAAATAAATAATTCCACACCAGCAGACACAAGGAAGGAAAGCACGCACATGTGCACACGCACACACACAAACACACACACATTACCACCACAAATATCAAATTAACAGAAATTAACAGTTGTTGGTTATTAATACCAATCAACACCAATAAAATCAATTCCCCAATAAAGGGATACAGGCTAAATGAATGCAAAAACAAGATCTATCATTCTGCTGCATACAAGAAACACATCTCACAAACAAACATAGACATTACCTCAGAGAAAGGGAGTAGAAAAGAGGTTTTCAAGCAAACAGACCCAAGAAACAAGCTGGAATAGCCATTTTAATATCTAATAACATAGACTTTCAGCCAAATTTAATTGAAAGAGACTGAGAAGGAGACTTCATACTCATCAAAGAAAAAATTCATCAAAATGACATCTCACTTCTGAATATCTATGACTCAAATGCAAGGACACCCACATTCATAAAAGAAACATTACTAAAGCTTAATTCACACATTGGACCTCATACACTAATAGTGGAAGGCTTAACACCCCCATTCTCATCAATGAACCGGTCATCAAGACAGGCATTAAACAGAGAAATAATAAATCTAACATGTTATAAACCAAATGAACCTAATAGGTACCCATGAAAAATTCTACCCAAACACACACAAACAAAATACCTTCTCCTTAACACCTTTTGCAAAACTGACAAAGCAAGCTTCAATAGCTGAAAGAAGTATCTTATTAGACCATCATGGATTTAAGCTGGATTTCAACAACATTAGAAACAACATAAACACTATACACTCATGAAAAGTAAACAACTTTCTACTGAATGACCACTAGGTGAGAAAAGAAATAAAGAAAGAAATTAAGAACTTTCTAAAATTCAATGAAAATGAAGGCAAAACATACCCAAATTTATGGGACAAAATGAGAACAGTGTTAAAGGGAAAGTTGGTAGCATTAAGTGTCCTAATAAGGAATTGGAGAGATCTCATACTAGTAACTTAATAGCACACCTAAGAAAGCTCTAAAACAAAAAGAATAAAACACACCCAAAAGAAATAGATGGCAGAAAATAATCAAATTTAAAACTGAAATCAATATATTCAAAACAAAGAGAATAATACATAGAATCAAAACAACTGAAGACCTGCTTCTTTGGGAAAATCAACAAGATAGACAAACCCTTAGCCAAACTAATTAAAAGCGAGAGAGACAGTATCCAAATAAATAAAATCAGAAATGAAAAGGAAGACATAACAACAGACATTGAGGAAATTTAAAAAATAATTATGTCTTACTTCAAAACCCTGTAGTCCATAAAATTGGAGAAATCTAAATAAAATTGATAATTTCCTAGATAGATACCCCTTACCAAAGTTAAATCAAGATCAAGAAAGCAATTTAAATTGTCCCATAACTACTAAGAAAATAGACGCTATCATTAAAAGTCTTCCAACTAAAGAAAACCCAGGGCCAGATGCTTTGACCTCAGAATTCTACTAGACTTGTAGTGTGTAAGAAGAGATAATACCAATATTTCTCAAACTACTACACAAAATAGAAACAGAAGGAACACTTCTAAACTCATTCTATATGGACACAGTCACACTGACACATAATCCACACAAGACTCAACAAAGAAAGAATTTCAGATAAATTTCCCTTATGAACATGGATGCAAAAATACTCAATAAAACACTCACAGTCAAATCCTAAAACACAGCAAAAACATCGACTACTATGATCAAATAGGGTTCATTCAGGGATGCAAGAATAATTCAATACATGAAAACCCAGTAGCATAATCTACCATGTAAACAAGCTGAAAGGAAAAAACACTACATGATCACTTCATTAGAAGCTGAAAAGGCCTTTGACAAAATCCAACACCACTTTATGTGATAATTTTTAGAGAGATCAGGAATACAAGGTTTATACTTCAACATAATAAAGGCAATATACAGCAAGCCAATAGCCAGCATCAAATTAAATGGAGAGAAACTTATAGTATTTCTACTAAAATTGGGGACAAAATAAGACTGCTCACTCTCTGCCTATCTATTCAACATAGTACCTGAAGTTCTAGCTAGAACAGTAAGACAACTAAAGGTGATACAAATCGGAGAGGAAGACGTCAAAGTATCATTAGCTGCACATGATATAATAGTATATTATATCCAAAAAATATACCATCAAATTTTTATAATTGAAAAACACCTTTAGCAAAGTGGCTGGATACAAAACCAACTCAAACAAATCAGTAGCTTTCTGTTGTACAAACGAGAAAGAAATTAGCCAATAGTCACAAATAATATAAAAATCTTGGTGTTACCAACCAAACATGTAAGAGACCTATATGACAAGAACTTCAAGTGTCTAAAGTAAGAAATTGAGGAATATAACAGAATATAAAAAGATCTCTGATGCCTATGAATTGGTAAGATTAACATAATAAAAATGTCACTCTTACCAAAAGTGATCTACAGATTCAATGCAATTCCCATCAGAGTTCCTACACAATTTTTTACAGAACTGAAAGAACAATTTTCAATGTCATATGGGAAAAAAAAGATAGCTGAAACATTCCTGTATAATAAAAGATCTTTTGGAGATATCACCATTTCTGATTTCAAGCTGTACTACAGAACAATAGCAATAAAACCCCCATGGTGTTGGCATAAAAACAGACAGGTTGATCAATGGAATCAAATTGAAGACCCAGAAATAAACCCACACACTTGAAGACATTTGATTTTTTATTTTTACAAAGAAGCCAAAACCATAGAATAGAAAAACGAAAGTATCTTCAATGAATATTGCTGGTCTAATTGGATGTCTACATGTAGAAGAATGCAAGTAAACCCATATTTATCAGCCTGTACTATATTCCATTCTAAGTGGATCAAAGACCTCAACATATAACCAGGAACACTAAACCTAATAGAAGAGAAAATGGGGAACTGCCTTAAACACATTGGCACAAGAGATAACTTCCTGAATAAAACATCAATAGCTCAGGCACTAAGATCAACAATTAATAAATGAGAACTTAAATGCAATGCTAAGGACACCATCAATAGGATAAAATAGCAACTGACAAAAATGGGAAAAGATATTCACTACATTGGATAGATGTATAGTATCCAAAATATATAAAGAACTCACAAAATTAGACACAGCAAACCAAATAACCCAATTAAATAAGATGATACAAGGCTAAACAGAATTTTAAACAAGGAAATCTCAAATGACTGAAAAACACCTTAAAAAATGTTGAAAGTCTTAAGTCATCGAGAAATGTAACTTAAAAGAACTCTGATATTCTTACACCTGTCATCATGGCTAAGATGAAAAACTCAAGTGAAAACACATGTTGGCAAGTAAGGAGAACACTCCTCCATTGCTGGTGAAAGTGCAAACTAGTACAACCACTTCAGAAATCAATTTGGTAGTTTCTCAAAAATTGGGAATATTTCTATTTCAAGACCCAGCTATACCACTCCTGGGAATATACAAAAAGATGCTCCACTATACTATAAGGGCACTTGCTCAACCATGTTCACAGCAGCATTATTAGTAATAGCCAGAAACTGGAAACTATCTAGATGCCCCTCAACTGAAGAATGGATAAAGAAAATATGGTATATTTATACAGTATAATACTGTGCAGTGAATAAAAACAAAGACATCATAAAATTTGCAGGCAAATGAATGGAACTAGAAGGTATCATCTGAATGAAGTAACCTAGAACCACTCTTGGTATGAACATTCATACCTAGAAGACACTCTTGGTATGAACTCATTTATAAGTGGACATTAACCACAATGTACAAGTTAAACACTCTACAATCCACAGATACAAAGAAGCTAAGTAGTAAAGAGGTTATAATGCAGGGCAGTTGAATCTCACTCAGTAGGGGAAATAAAATAAACATTGGAGATGGATGGAGGCAGGGAACTGGGTAGGAGAGGAGTGTGAGGAGGAGATCGAGTTATGGCTCTGGTGTGCAGAAAGAGTAGGAGAAAACTGTGAGAAAAAACTGAAATTGGTAGGCACCATCTCTGGGACTAGCCAGAGACCTGGAATGGGGCAGGATTCCTGGACTCTATGGAAAGATGCTAGCTGATAATTATGGCATCAGGGGATATGGAGACTGCAGCGGTCACTTCCTGTAGCCACACAGGACTTCCAGTGGCAGGAGGGGGGATATTAACCCACCTATAAAACCTTAGACCCACAACCTGTCCTTCCTCCAAGATGTGCAGGGATAAAGATGGAGCAGAGATTGAGAGAATGCCCAACTAATGATTGGGCCCAAGTGAGACTCATCCAACGAGAAAGAACCAACCTCTGACACTATTAATGATACTCTGCTATGCCTGCAGACAGTCTCCTGATAGACTACATTCAGTAGCAGATGGAAACAGATGCAAAGACTCACAGCCAACCATCAGGCAAAGCTCAGGGGGACTCCTGTGGAAGAGTGGAGGAGGGGATTGAGAAGCCAGAGGAAAACATAAGACCAAAGTGTCAACTAACCTGACTGAACCACCAACCAAAGAACATGCAGGGATTGGAACTAGTCCTCCTGCACCTTTGTAGCAGATGAGGAGCTTGCTCTTCATGTGAGTTCCCTAACAATTGGAGTGGGGTTGTCTCTGGCTCTGTTGCTTGCTTTTGGATCCCCTTCCCTAAGCTTGACTACCTAGTAGGTCAGGCCTGAGTGGAAGAGGATACATATACTTAGTCCTGCTGTGGACTGACGTCCCAGGGTAGGGTCATACAGGAGGCAGGGTTCCCCTTATTTGAGGAGAATGGATAATGGTATGGGGGAGGGACTTGTGAGGGTGGGACTTGGAGGAGAGGAGGTGGGGGGCTGAGACCAGGATATAAAGTCAATGTATAAATAAATGAATGAGAAAAAATAAACAGAACAGGGATAGAAAAAATAGAAACTGAGAATAAAAATTATATAACCTGAAAGCATCAGTGAGATCATTGTATGATTCCATTGACAATTTCTTAGTCCCCACAAAGATCACATAGTTACAGATGATGCTGGTGTAAAAGAAGATTGCATGGAAAATCCAAGAGACCTCTATTTTGGTCCAATCTAGAGTTCTTGTACAATGGAAAGTTTTATTTTATTTTGTGTCTCTTTGCAAAGCTTCCCAGTCTTATAAATTACCAAACAAAAAGCTAGACATTGATTTGCACGGTTTAACTCCCAACAGTCCTCAATAAAACACTGAGACCAGTTACTGAGGGAACTTTGAACACACTGATGAACTTTCAACCTAAGCAGGCTCTGCTGTGTACTGTCTGTCTTCCAGGAACAAGTTCATTTAATTCCTTCTAGTCTCTAATTATTTTGCCTATAAAACGAGTACCTTAGTGCTCTTTTCCCCTTACAAAACCATCTGGAGGCTTTGTTGCTTGTTTGGCACACAGATAAATGCACAGATATGACAGTGACTGTAAGTATTGATAGGTAACAAAATTGAGGACCTAGAATCTAAAGTATTTTTTTGATGCTCAGATGAAATGTTTGACTGGATTGGCCAGACTTTAAGTTCATAATGTGATAGGCTTACTTCAGTGTTCTACCAGATATGTGGTTCATGACTCAGCCACTCTTTATTTTAAAGTAAGCACATGTGTTAAAAGTGGTCCCTGTACAGGAGTTCTAGAATGACATAAAAGAGGAATGTGCAGAGGAATTCTTTTAGTTCTTTGTTGGCTTCTCACCACCCAGCTCCATGTAATGACACAAGTCAAAGGTGCTCTGCTGGGCTTTGGAAAGCTGGTCTCTGTGCCTTTAAATACTCATGGGTCAGGATTCGAGAGCAGGGCAGTAAATTAGAGAATTGGGGATGGATGATCCTGGGTTCCTTCAACAAAAAAAACTGAGACCACTCTGAAGACTGGCCCAAGGAATATAGGCCAAAGGCAGGAAATACTATAACTTTGAGGGATGCTGGGAACACCTCATCTGAGCTTTCTTGCTAGTATGGTACCATCAGAAGAAAGGAGATACAGCATAAAGAGCTGCTAGAGTCACCCAGTGAACCTGTTTAACAAGAGGAGGAGAAATGTAAATCCTAACCAAGGACCTTAAGTCAATCCATCCAAATAGGGACCTAGCTTGCCAGATGTAGTCCTCAATTCCATTCCTTTTTCTCCCTCCTCCCTCCTCTCTTCTCTCCTGACAGTGAGTAGCATGGCTCCTCATTACTGCGAAACACTGCTGCCTTCTCCTGACAGCCTGACTTCAGCTCAGAATCTCAGAAGCTAATGACAGATGCTGTGTGGTGTTATGAGCATGAAGCTTGAAGGTTGGCAGAGCAGAGAGACTGCACAGCTCCCGTGTACAGGGGGCTTGGGGTTGCTGTGTCTGCCACTGTGTGGTCTACATTCATCAGCTTCCTTCCATAGAGAAGCAACAAGACTCTTTTCTGCTTTTTTGTAACCATATGCACAAGGAAATTTTTCAAGATTGAGGTGAAATGTGTAGACAGAGGTGTAGTACCTAGTAGGTATTCAATATGTGTTTGTTTTCTCCCCCTTGTTATCTATTGGACAGCTTTGAGTAAATAGCCAGAGACTGGAGGCCCAATTTATACTGTTATTGGCTTGCATCTTGGCCTTGTTGATTGAAGCATGATGAAAGCAAAATGTCCTAGAAGTCCAAGAAACTCAATGCTTGTCAATATTTAATTATAACATAGCCTTTCCATGTGAGTGGTGCCTTTTGAGATTTGAAAAACCCAGTGAATTTCAAGCTAGGGTTGTCTGCTCTCTCCACACCCAGATTTCTGACAGCAACTGCTTCTGAGTGTTACCCCAAGGATCTGAAAGATGTAATTAGTTAATTGGATGACCTTCTTTCCCAATACCCATATGACATCTGCTTGAATAAATTTATCCACTCTTTGTACTTTTATTTTTATTCTAAATCTATTAGGAAGAGACTAATGAAAGATTTTTGTTCAAATCTTGTGACTTCTTGAACATTTTTTAGGAATGTGTCCAATGTCTCTATGTCTTGTTCCAAACAGTAGACAGAGAGGCAACCAGAATCCAGCCCTTCATGATATTATACACTACTTCAGGAGCAACTACATTTCCTAAAGGTGACAGAGAAGCTGTTTTTTGCAGCTTGTAAAAGAATGACAGAGAGAGACTATTGTTAGGTGGCTGAAAAGTGTGAGTAGTTTCAAGTCACCATCCTTTTTAAAGGCTCAGATTTGACACTTAGGTACCTCAGATTCCAAAGCAGAAGGGTCAGACTGGTACAGGGCACGGTAGTGGTAACACAAGGAAACTGTTATCTTTTGTGGGATAGTATAACACGGTGATCCTATCTATTGCCACACTCGAGTTTCTGGTGATGAACACAGGGGAGAGAAAAGGCTTATGGGTATTGGCATTGATATATACCAACATCCATCAATAAGGAAAGGCAGGAAGAAAGAGTGATTCAGTATGTGATAACAAGGATTTTGTAGAAAACAATGAATAGGAAAAAAGTAAAATCTCTCTCTCTCTCTCTCTCTCTCTCTCTCTGTGTGTGTGTGTGTGTGTGTGTGTGTAAAATCACAACTCTAGGGACACCTTGGGATGGGGGTTAGGAACACAGATGACCCCCGGTTCTCAGCCCAGAGCTGCTGTAGTAGATTTTTGATTTTCTCATTTTCAAATCTAGTAGAGACAGTAGGATCCAAAATGCCTTAGTGAACATCATCTACTAAGGATTATGTAAATCTGTTAAAGGTAATAGTGATGTATAGAGAACCTAAAGAATATGCTGTTCATATCCTACTGACGGGATCCCAGAAACCTAGTGGATTTTAAACTGTCCTTGTCTGCTCTCTGAGCCCGGATTTCTGACAACATTTCTGAGACCAAACTTCAAAGTACTAAAATGATTTTCAACTTTTTTACTATTTGAAAATTTCATCCATGCATATAATACATTTTGATCAAATCTCTTTCTCTCCTTTCTAATTCTTTCCCCTTCCCTATCATTTTCCTTCACAATTTTACCTGGTGTCTGCTCGTTTGTTTTGTAAATCCACTGGGTTTACTTAGCGTTTGTTGCCTATGTATACAAGGTCCTGTATACAGGACCAGGCATGGGGGTTGAGAGGCAAAGAATCCACTGACAAATCCCAGGAATCAGACTCAGAAGACCAGCATCAAGACAGAGACCTGAGTTTATTGTGCAGCACAAAAGTATATACAGTGTTTGAGCTCATCCCAAGTCCCTAAACACTCAGGTAATCATACCTATACATACCCTAACTGTTCTCCTGCCCGATGAGGTAACTCAGAAGGGGGGCAGGGAGAGTTGGTGGTCTATGAAGACCGGGAAGCAGTCTCCACCATGGCCTGTGTTCCTTTTTGCTCTCTCACTGGTGTTCGGGAGCCATCTTAGATCTGATGCCCAAATACAGATCAGCACTCTTCAAGGAGTCACAGGAGCCTGCAGCGCCTTGCTCTCCATCCCAAGTTCTCCTTCAAAGTTGGCTTGAACATCCCCACACAAAGTGTGGGTCCATCAAATACAGTAGATAATTTCATAGGAACAGAATCCCTGAAGAAAACAGGCTTTCCACCCCCTAGCTTCTATCCGTTGCCAATAGCTCCTCTGGTAGGAGTGATATTTTATGTGCCCCTCTGTCATCCATGTAGAACTTGGTTGGCTTAATATTGTGCATGTCTTGACATGTTGCTACAGCAGCTGTAGGTTCATACATTCAATGGCTCTACCAAACACTGTTTTGTGGCAGATGACTATTCTTTCTGGATTTTACAGTATATCTTCTACAGTGAGAAAGCCCTGAGCTATGACCAGAAACTTTACAGTCTCATCTTCTCTACATCTTGACCAGGTTGGACCTCTGTCACAGCTATTGCCAAAATATGCTTCTCTGATGAGGAGAGAAATGTACTTATATATTGGTACAAAGATGATAACTTAAGGGACAGCTTATTACTATGTGCGTTTAATAGAATGATAGTGTTAAGTTCTTCTCTAGGACTTATAACCTAGTCAGCTATAGTTATTAGACCAGGCATGAGTCCCGTCTCATGGAGCAAGCTTTCAACCCAATCTAAAGATGATTGTGCCACTAATGTCCCACAGGTAATATTTACCAGGCAAGTCATTATTAGAGTTTATAGGGCTCACGACTGGGTATGCTGTTGATTCTTTTTTTTTTTTCAGGTAATCATTGACGTCATTTCTTCAGGCTCTATGATGTCTTCAGCAGTTGGACCTCACCATCAGATTCTGCAGGGTAACCACAGGCAATGGTGATAGCCTGTTATATTGAGGGGTGTCTATAAAACCCAGTGACCAATGCATTTGAAACAGATGAGCTATGCCTGGCACTTGAGTTTTCATTTTCTAGCCTACGGCATCTTGTGAGAGCACTGTCACCCTGGTTACAGGATGACTCCATTTAAACTCCCTTTATATGCATGCATGTATTATATGTGTGTGTGTGTGTGTGTAGTAGTAGTAGTAGTAGTAGTAGTAGTAGTAGTAGTAGTAGTAGTAGTAAGTTTTCATATGGCTTTTCAAAGGTCTTCAATGTTAGTTATCTCTCTCTTTCTATACTCCTTCCTCTACCTTGCACTCCCTTTCCTCACCTTATTAAACCCTTCTTGTTCCAGTACTTCTCTACCCCACTTCACACCACCTGCATGTACCTCCTTCCTTTGAATGGTGCCCCATGTCCTCTTGCCTTCTGTGGATATTCCAATCCAAGCACACATGTCTAATATTCAATCAGTCGTTTACACATGAGAGGGAATATGAAGCATTTTACCTTCATGAGTCTGGCTTAAAAGGTAGTCTTCCACTTTCGACAGGAGACAGGAGCAGGACAGGTACAGGACAAGGACTCTGCACACCCCCAATTTTGCGTGTGCAGTCAGAGGAAGGGCCCAGGTCATCTGTACCTCTCCAAGCAAGGTACTGACCGTGGTTCGAAGCTGGTGAGCTGCTCGGAGGTCCCTGATAGGAAGGTGCCAACCATGTCAGAGAAGGATGGGGATGCCTGACTTGAATTGGAAGAGAACCCGGGAGCAAAAGGGGTTAAAATAAGCAGCTTCCCAGAAAAACAAAAACAGAAACAAAACCAAAACATCTCCCCATTACTAGCCATGGGCAGCCAAGATCACCTGTTAAAAATCCAAGTATTGGGGGGACACCGCCGTGGACAAGATGCCTCTGGCCCAGCGCTACTCCCAGGACAGCTTCAGCAAGCACTACAAGCCAACCATGGGAGTGGATTTTGCTCTGAAGGTTCTCCAGTGGTCGGACTCAGATGGTGTGACTCCAGCTGTGAAATATTGCAGGGTAGGAACATTTCACATCCATGACAAGACTCTACTATCGAGATGCTTCTGCCTCTGTTATTAAGTTTGACGTCACCAATGCCACTACTTTCAACAACAGTCAAAGATGGAAACAGGCTCTGGACAGCAAGCTCACACTGTCCACCGGGGAGCCAGTGCCCTGGTCACCCTTGGCCAACAAGAGTGATCTGTCCCCTTGGGCAGTGAGCTGGGACCAGACTGGCCGCTTCAGTAAAGAGAATGGTTTCACAGTTTGGACAGAAACATCAGTCAAGGTGATCAAAAATATTAATGAGGCCATGAGAGTCCTCGTTGAAAAGATGATGAACAACTCCCGAGAAGATATAATGTCTTTGTCCACTCAAGGGAACTACATCAGTCTCCAAACCAAGGCCTCCTCTGGCTGGACATGCTCAACCCCTTTTCTATTCAGGTCAAAGGTCTCTGAGTCCTTTCATCTCCTCCTGTTGGCTGCTCACTCAGCATAAACACTCTGTTGAGAATACTTGAGCTGTCTCTTGCCTGTTGCCTAGAAAGGAGCCCCACTGTGACTTAGGAATGGCTGACTGGGACCCATATGCATTTGTGTTGTTCCTGGATGTTGTCTGTGACTTACTGATGGCACGTGTACTATAGTTAGTATTTCCTGTGTGACGGTGATCACCTCATTCTTCAGCTGTAAGATGAATTTATGAGAAGAAATAAAAATTAGCACTTAAAAAAAAAAGGTAGTCTTCAAGATTGGGTTGAAGGCAGAACATGAGCAAAAAATAACCCCCAACTGTTGGGTATGAAGGAAAATATGCTAAACTAAGGAACTGTGGAAACAAGAGTCATCCTTAAGGCCAATGTCAGAAAAAGCTGTACACAAGCACTATACCCTGCTCAAGAGAGCTAAGGGTTAGAGTAGCACTCTCTATGTAAGTGGGAATGGAACAACATTGCTGGATGATAGGTTGGAAGTAGGTTTCACACTGTTAAACAAGGAAAGGAGTTAGAACAATCAATAGAGGAATGCATTCAAGTTAGAAACAGCAGCACGAACTGCCCTTCAGATGGATAAAGATATTTAGATACAGACATATTTAAAGACATCTGTTCTTGTGGTTTGAATATGAAATGCCCTCAAAGCCCTGCAGACCATGCATGACACTACTTTGGAAAGTTCTGGAAATTTAAAATAGGGGACCTACTTGAAAGTAATGCTTTTTGAAGAGTCTACCCTGTCCTTGGTCCACTCTTCTTTCTATGCCATGAGAATAAAAAGTTCAAGTACTTGAACTACCATGATGTTCTTCTGATCAAGTGCAGGGAGCCAAGAAACCATGGACTGAAATCTTAGGAACAAGCCAGTACACACACACACACACACACACACACACGCATACACACACACACACACACGTGCACACGCACACATGTATTCTTGCTCACTCAGCACAGTCTCCTTATGAATGAGTACACCTATCACACATGTCCTGGTGTCTAATGTCATTTGCTAATATGAAAAATGTATAACCTGAACTTGAAGTATCTCACAATGCCAGGAAATAAGGTAGTACTTGAGACAAACTTATAAGCAAACAATGTATCCCTCTGGACAGAAGTCATCCTTGTTTTATGAAGACCATATCAACAGGATAAAGTGTCATCTGACACAGCTAATAATGACCAGAGCTGTGACAATTTGGACAGTTAAAGTTGTTTTATATTGCAACTGGAAATGGAGAAGAATTAGCAAAGAGCTCGTAGTGAAATAAACGGAGAAAAGGAAGAATGAAAAGAGAAATTTCTATGAGATGACCGAACAACTTCCATCGCCTCTCCACTCCTCAGGAACTGATGCATGTGGACAGCAAATAGTGACTTTTCCCTCAAAACGTGCAATTTGGAAAAGGGATAAAAAAATTAAAAATAACAGCATCATGGAAACAGCTAACAAACAGTCCTTTAGCCACGTGTCAAAAATGAACAGGAGACATGCCCATGCTGATGGCGTATGCCTTCAATGTGACATGCTAAAAATGGTACTTTACCCCTTTCTCCTCAAGCCCTTAAGCCAAATTTAATCATAAGAAAGACACCAGACATTGTTTAGGAAAAGAAGATTCTGCAAAATACCCACCCACCATCCACCAACACTGTAAATGCCACGGTAGTCAGGGAAATGTCGACCATCCGAGCCAAGAAAGGCTAAAGAAGCATTGCTACCAAGTGGTTTCTGAGATGCACACCAAGACAAAAGAAAGGTCCATAGGTAAAAATTAAGAGTAAGTGAGCTGTGCACATTAGTGACCGAGTATCAGAGTCAGAACGTTAATGATAGCGAATACATTGTAAAAGTGCTAGGCAAGAGCAAAACAGAACAAGGATGAAGAGCACAGTCACTCCATCGTTGTTATGGTTTTCCGTGAGTCTAAAACCATTCAAAATTTGCAACAGTTTGAGCAAGTAGAGTATTTTAGATTACAACTAGAATTACAAAGCAAACATTTATTAAGCAATTTCTACATTGCGGCCATGTTTCATGCATTAGTTTTAGCCCCAAATAGCTAATATTAGAAAAATGCCACTTATAATAAATTGATCCAAGGTATGATCAAATTTACATAGTAAACAGTAAAAAAAAAAAAAAGGTGGTCTGATTGGATGTCTATTCTGAAAAAAAAAGCTAAATTTATCAAACTAATTTTATTAAATACATATTTAGCATGTATATTATATATAATTCTGAATTATTAGAATCAACAAGGCAGAAATCTTCTTAGGATATTTTTAATAACAGAGACAAAAACTTTTATTTTAGGAGCCCCCAAATGATGTTAGAGCTGAAGGCCCCCACACACTCTTCAGGGACTGAAGACATAGTTCAGTTAAAAGCACTGGCTGCTCTTCTAGCAGACCAGGGTTTAGCTCACAGCATCCATACGGCAGCTCACAACTATCCATAACTCCGGTTCCATGGAATTAGAAGCTGTCTTCAGGCTCAGTGGGCACCAGGCCAGGCACTAGGCATACAGGCGATACACAGACACACATGCAGGGAAAACACCCATACAGTCAAATAAAAAGATGCTTAGATTGTTTTCATATCATTTGCTATGCGTATCTTCTGCAGTTAGCTCTCATGGACTTTATTTATTTATGTATTTTTATTTATTATTATCAGTGTGTGTGTGTATGTGCATTGTGTGTGTGTGTGTGTGTGTGTGTGTATGTGTAAACATGCCATGGACTCATGTGTACCATGGCACATATGTCAGAGCACAGCTTTCCTGAGTGGGTTCTCCTCTTTGCCTGAGAGTTCTCCTCAGACCCTCAGGCTTGTATAATAAGCACCTTTATCTATTGGACTATCTCTCCAGGACAAGTTTCTTTTTATTATTATTATTTTGATATTTTATTTAGATTTTAAATGTTATCCCCTTTCCCAGTTTCCCTCCAGAACCCTTCTATCCCATCCTCCCTACCCTGCTTCTATAAGGGTGCTCCCCCACCCACCCACTCACCCCCTATCACCTCCCTGCCCTGACATTCCCCTACACTGGGGCATCAGGCCTCCTATTGATATCTAACAAAACTATCCTCTGTTACATATGCAGCTGGAGCCATGGGTTCATCCATGTGTGCTCTTTGGATAGTGGTTTAGTCCCTGGGAGCTCTGGTTGTTAGTATTATTGTTCATATAGGGTTACAAACCCCTTTAGCTCCTCAAATACATTCTCTAACTCCTCCATTAGGGACCCCGTTCTCAAAGGTTGGCTGTGAGCATCCGCCTCTGTATTTGTCAGGCTGTAGCAGAACCTCTCAGGAGACAGCTATATCAGGCTCCTATGAATATGCACTTCTTAGCATCTGCAATGTTGTCTGCGTTTAGCGAGTGTATATGGGATAGATTCCCACATGGGGCAGGGGATCAGGCCAAGGGCTTTAATATCTTTATATGAGTTTTTCAGTGGACATGTATAGAATCATGAGATGCTGTTTTTTTTTTTTTTTTTTTTTTTTTTCTTTTCTTACTCTGAAATAGAAGGGTTTTCCCAAATTCTACTTTATGACTCACAGCTTAGGTTCCTGTCATCCAGAAGCCTGCTGCTCTCTAGGAAGTCTGACTAACCCCATAATACCACAAGGAAACTCACATTGGCTATGAGCAGATGCCAGAGGGTCAAATCCAAGGTCACCAGTGCCTGTCCTGTGAGCAAGGTCCTACTGAACCTTCACCCCAAATGAATGCAACCCAATGACATAAACTGACATGACAAAGGGCTGAAAGTCTCTGCCCAATCTCCTGACACACAAAATCTTCAAAATCTGCTCTTATTTTTAAGCCATTAACTGAAATGGTTGGTAACATAAAAACAGACCGTCAAACAAAGGAGATTGGACAGATGTTTGGCACCTCTGAGCTTCCTGGCCCCAAATTTACATAACTTTATATAAACCGGTCACAAATTAGCCTAGGAATGGGCATATTCTAAAAGCCTTTATAATATTGTCACATAAAATTAGAGATTGTGGCCATGAACTGTCTAAAGTTGTGAGCGTTGTATACTGAACTGGAAAACTATGCTGAATCTGAATGGTCACAATTTAGCAAGTTGTTAACATCTGGGATTCACAAGAGAAACACAATGAAACAAAACCTCCTTCCTAGTAGCAGCTCTGTAGCTGCTACTTTGCACAAGGCATCCAGCAGAAAGGTAAAGAACTCTGCAGCCAGAGGTTCCAGGAAGACAGTGCCTTCTCCCTAAATAATACACTAAAACATAAGCTCCTGTTCTGCCTCAATGTCTCCTCCAGGGCAGTCTACCGGCCTTAAAAACAAAGGAAAATAATAAATTGGTTTTTTTTTGTTTTTTTTTTTTTTTTTTTTTTTTTTTTAGACCTACACTTTTAGAATCGAATTCAGTGCCTCGTGCTTGGTTGTCAACTGAAATTTAGGTGAGGAAACAGCTAGACAGTTTCACTTAAAGCCTAAAGAAAGGGTTTGAAGATTCTAGACTACATTGATGGCTATTGGGCCCTTTCATATATGCTGGGAATTCATTAAGGGGCTGTGTATGCCAAGCCACACCACCAATTCCGAGATATTGACTCTAACTGAAATGTCTTTATTCTGGTCACACCAGCAGAGTTTCACCTCAGCAAATGTCCACTGATGCATAACACTTGTGCCTGCCCTTTAAGCCATTTATGTGTTTGCTTTAGACAGCGTGCATTCTGTGTCTGTTGATATATAACGGTGACAGGCATGGATCTAAAACAGCAGGATTAGTGGGAAAAGGAAGAAAGGAGAGAGGGAGGGAGGGAAGGAGGAAGGGAGGGAAAGAAGGTGGGAAGGGAAAAGCACTGGCTTGCATTGGAGGGCTGTCTGCTTTTTGAAGCTTCTGATTTCAAAAGTCACAGTGAGTGCTGTGGTTTTGATTATTATTGTTGCTATGTGGCCCTCACGGTTTTCAGGGCACCTCATATGTGACCACGTGTGGGACAGGCTGAATAGCACTGATTAGTGCATGAATATGACACAGAACTGTCTAGAGGTCTTTCAGGGCCCTGCACTCTCTGGGAGGGGAGTACCCTCAGGCTGGGCTGTTCAGCCTTTGGATGTGTTAACATGAAATAATGCCCCCCCCCAACCGTTCCAGTTTCCACTCGGGCAGCTTTTTCCTGGCTCCAATTCGGTGACCTAATTCTCTAATTTCCCCCCTCAGAGAACATATTTTTTTCTTAAATTATTTTTTTTTCTATGAAATCCACACCATTCCCTCCACCTCCTCTCTTTTGATTTCTTATTCAGCCTGGAAACCACCTCACCATTTGTAATTAGCCTGAATGCTGAAGGGAGGGAGAAGGGCTCCCCTTAGGAAATAGCCAGAATAAAGCAAGTCCCCTTCTAAGAGGAGGGAAGAGAAAGGCAGGCCCATGGAAGCTGATTAAATGTCCCTGCCTTTTCATCTATTGCAAAGCTCCAAACCCTGATGAGGGCTATTCTTTGCTCTACTTTGTAGGCTTAATTGACTCATACCACACAGCCTCAGCTTAGGAAACAGGACACACTCTGAGCTCCACTCTCTGGGAACAAATGTAGAGTAGGAATCCACAACTTTCAAATGTTACATTAATGACACGCTATGTTTCTAGGTGGGTCTTTCCTGGATATATATGTAAATGTGTGTGACATATAAATGGGGAGGCTCAAGGCTGGCACCAGAAGTCTTATTCACGTGACATCCACCACATGTTTTTTTCTTTTTGAGGCAAGCTCTGTTCCTGAATCCAGAGCTCACTGATATAGCTAGGCCAGCTGGCCAACGACCTCCAGAGATTGGCCTGTCTCCATAGACCCTCACCAAGACTGTAGTCACGTGCTGTGTGAGTCTATGTGGATGTTGGGGATCTAGATTTAGGTTATCCCCCTTGCATGGCAAGCACTCTAGTATTCATGCCGTCTCCTCAATCTACCAGTTAATATCATCTTGACCTAATTTTGCCACGTGTGTACTGCTTGCTGGGTCTTTTAGGATCTTACAAATATCATTTTTTATGAAAGAAACTTTAATGTTTCTTGTGTTTCCTTTTACAAATTGGGTTTCTTTAAATAATAGCATCTATGGTCCAATCTGTCCTCTGTTCAATGTTTGGATTCCGTTGTTCTAGTCAGTATGACAGGTCATGGGAAGGTAGTTATCAGCATCTCTATTTTATAGATGAAAAACTTTAAGTGTGGCATTATCATAACTCGCATAAGGGGCACAGTTACTGTTAGGCCTGAGAACAAAACCCAGGGTTCTTCACAGCCAAACTACTGTTCAGTGCTTTGGTACACTGCCAGGTTGAAGACTGTCAAGAAAAGGGAGAAGAGGAAGCCAAAGAACAGAGAAATAAAAGGAATGAGAACACTTCCCTTCTAAGTAGAGGATGTGGACACTTGGGGGTGAAAGGAGAGTAAAGGCTCAGAGCTTTCACACACAACACAGAGTACATCAGTGAGACACCTGACTACAGAAAGCACATTATATTCCATCCTTGTCCTCAAAAATGCTTATAAACAAAGCCATGCTTGAAAACTGGCTGCTGAACTTGACAATCTCTAACCACCCCCAAAGCCACACAAGTAGATACCCAGTTTACTTTAGCATAGAGTGCATCAGTCACTACAATCTTGAGATTTTCCCTCTCCCGTTGAGTAAAACACACAGTCATTTCCAATTTCCTGTCAGATAGACTTTCATTAACTTATCCTTTAATGGCTATAACATTATTATATACAAACAGGCCGCTTTCCACTGGGCACCAAGACCATTTTCTATTCCCTCCTCTATGGCTTTGCGTATTTGTCAAATACCAAAATGAACATCTCTACAACCGAATTATTAGATACTCATTTCAAAATAACCATTGACCTGAACTACTTTATCAAATTGATAATGAAGCTGTGTATCTGCCGTCTGAGTGCTTTGTTGAGTAACAGTCTCTTCAGATCAATGTCTATTAACTAAACAATCTGTTACCATTCTGAAACTGATGGTACCAGAAAACTCTACAATGAATCACGTGACTAATCTATGTGGAGAGAGAGAGAGAAAAAAAAGAAAAAGAGGATCCTGTGATTGGAGGTTCTTGGCTGAACCATTAACGAAGTTCCTTGTGTAACAACATAACAAAAGCTGAGTTTCCGGAACCATTACTGCTGAGAAGTGGCTAGTTGGTTGGTGTGAACACAATCTCTAACAGGGCCATGGGTGAAATCACTGGTGTCCATGGTCACTGGTCAATACACCCTCAGGAACCTACAGGAAATGTAATTTCATTTTACCTTTGAAGTTCATGTAAAAAAATGTTCACTTTTGTGACTCTGGCATTGAGATATTTTTGTAATTTTCCATAGCTTAAGGGCTTTTTTCATGGTGCACTAAGTATCTACCATGTTTAAATAGTATTATACCCTGTTAAATCTATGACCCACAAAATAAGAAACTCAAAAGGCATAGTAGTACAATTTTTAGGACTGGTTTTCTGAAAGGTTATTTCTCTGTAAAATAGAAATGAAGCTATATCCTTTACATAAAGAACAAGATTTTGCCTTCTTGGGACCCTTAGCTAGCAAAAATTTTTTAAAAGGGATTTAATTACTTCCACCTTATTTCCTCTGTTACATCTACTTTTGGCTTCTTTCAGGGAATATTGCTAGAACTAGCTGTGGTATCACATGCTTAAGACATCAAGGGTCATTGCCTAAAACTCATGACTTACTTTCCATGCCAAAGTTTGACAGCACCTGTATGTCAAGTCTCCCAAGAGAAACCTTCTCACACCAAGAAAATATCTCCAATAAGAGAGCTCTAGTTTTGCTTGGCCTTGGTCTTATGAAATGACTCACCAAACACTTGTACAGGCCTTTCCTCATATTGAATAAATAACATATACCTGGATGATTAAGTTCTAGTCACTAAGTGTGCTAACTAGCTGTTACTTAGAGACAGAAGAAGTGATTGCAGTTTTTGTCCTCCATAATGAAGCCGCTTTGCTTTTGAAATGAACCCTTGTAAACCCATCATTTGACTTCTGGACATAATGTCTAAAACTCAGCTTATGACTGATTCTGTTTACCAGGCACTTTAAGGATGTACTTAGCTTCAGTACTGTGCTAAAGGTACCGCTTAGTACATTATGTCTGACATACCAGTTGGGTTTTAAACTATGAAGTTTGTATTTATCTGAAATAGTGGTATCTTTGACCTCGTTTTTTAAAACATGCTTATTATTATTGGTGTTCCTGATCTTTATGGCAGTTGTATTTATTTGTAAAAATATCACTAGAGAAAGTGGGGTTCATTCGGATCACAGTTTGGAGGTGCATTCTGTGTCAGGAGGGAATGCCAGTGTGGGTGAGAGTCTGCAGCTAGGAAGCAGAGAAATGGAATATGGTGTCTTCTCCCCTTTCTCTCCTCTTTAGTCTAGAAATCCAGCGGGTGGGATGATGTCACCAATATTCAGGATGGCTCTTGTCTCCCTGAAGAAGCCATTATTGGAACACCTTTGGATACTGGCCTTGAGGTCTCTCCTGGGTAATTCCAAATCAAATTGAAATGAAGATTAACCACCGTAAGTATTATCAAGTATCTCTGGATCCCAGGAGAAGGAAAGAAATGCTTGGGTTTCCATCACCTGTACACCATACAGCCTCTGTAGATTTCCCTCTTCACTGCTCTTCAGACCACCACTGTGGGAAAAATCAGCATGGCCCCCATGCTGCCGGATCTGTGTCATGTCTTAGTCCTCAGCTTGCTCAATATGTTTGCAAAATTCCACACAGTTATCCGGTTCCTCCTTCTAAAGAAGCTTCCCGTAGTGACTGGGAGGTGACTTTTCCTTACTCACTGGACTTTATTAACTTTTTTTCTTTTTTCTTTTTCAATCTACTTAGGGTCACATCATCTGCATGCTGCCTTCCCAATCCATCACCCCTCTTCTCAGTTCTTTCTAGGAAGCCCTATGTCACCTCACAACCATAAGTGCCAATTACAGAAAGTTCTCAAATGTCTGTCTCTGTCTTTGACATCTCCAGTGAACTTTAACGCACACTTACCCAACTGTTCAGCATTTCACTGAGAAAAGCCCAAATAGCATCTCAAGATTAACATGATAAAAATAAAATAAAATAAAATTAGACTCTTGCTATCTCCTACGTTTCATCATTGGTCCTCCCTACTTTAATTAGTGGGAACCCCTCCTTCTAAATCCTTGGAGCTGCCCTTTAGTCTGTATCTCTTTTACAGTCCATTGTACCACCATGCCTTCAAATGTCTTCACAGTGTAGTGTCTTAATCCCTCCACTTTAGGACCCCAAATAGCATGTGTCACCTTTTGCCAGATCCCTCCACTTTAATCCTATCCCCTCCACGGCTGCCAGTGCCTGTCCCCAACCACAACAAGGAATAAGTTCTGTTCTTTTCGTCTCTGCTTTTCAGTGCTTCCAATCTTATTCTGAATAAAGCTCAGGTCCTTTTCATGGTTTACAGGGTTCTAGCAACTCTTACTCAATACTGCAATTTCTATCTTATCCCACACATAGTCAGAGCCCTCCAACAATGCCAGCAGATTTGCACTGATCCCACGGGCCCAGGAGGCTCCAGCTTGGGTGCTTTGTACTTCTGTTCTGTCCACCTTGACCACTTCCGTTATCCTCACATCTATTGCAGATTGAACTTGGCCTTGATTTGTATCATTGCCACTGAACCATTTCATCAAGGTGACTTTTCTTGTCTGCTTAAACAGCCCTCTGCCTCCACGTGCATCCTGTTTTCATCCTTCATCCAGAATGAGTATTTCCATTGTGCTCTTCTTCCTGCTAGAACCTAAATTCCGTTATAATAAAAAGCTTATTTTTCCGATGTTGAGTCTTTAGATCCAAGGACAGCATCTGGCACACAATAATCTTTCAGTGACTAATGAGTTTTAATTAATTAAGCAATTTGAGCTTGGAGGGGGAAAAAAACAAAACAAAACAAGAGCCTTCAAGGCAAGAGAAACAAGTATGAAAAAGGAACGCGTTTGGTCCATCTAAAATAGAAGTTGGCAAACTACAGCCTCCGGCCAAATCAAATGCAGCCTGCTACCTTGTTCTTGTAAATAACATTTTATTGAAGCCCAACCATGTTCTTTAACTTACATGTTGTCCATGATGGCCTTTGTTCTGCCACAGCAAGGCTGAACAGTGGTGACAGAGAACACATGGCTCCCAAGATTCAAATATTTACAATTAAGCTTTTTATAGAAAAGAAGTTTGACAGTTTTTGGTCTTCATGACACAATGGTAAAAAGATGGAAGACCAGATGAAGGCAAGCCGGAGGGGATGTCTATGGGTTTCAGTTTAAATACAGGCAGAAGGAGACAGATGATGGATGTTTTTAAGACAGGGGAGTCCCTGGAAGGCAGAAACTACTCTTAATATAATTTATGCATGAAAGAGCACTGTGATATTTAAGTCTGGCATTCCTGTGACAGATGCTACCAGGGCTGAGCTACAGTACCATTGTCATTTCCAGGACTGAGGCTTAAAGTAGGAGTCACACCCTGGTGAAACCATTTCCTTCCCTCCCCTGTCTCTGTCCTGGATAGCATTCTGCTGGGACATGGTCTTTCTCCTATGGTAAGCCTCCTGCAGAGTCTCCAACAGAGACCATTCTAACCTCTGGATATCTCGACAGAGACAATTCCAAAAGTCCCCAAAATAAGAGTTTGGTTCTAGGGTCACCCAGAAACTGTTCCCAACACTTTGACCTTGTTGGTCAAATTGGAGGAAGCTCATAGAACTTGAAAATATGAATCATTTCTGTGGAGGGTGATAAGAAAAATTTAAATTTTTGGTGACTTAATATCTCACCAAACTTCTCTCAGGTTCTCTCTCTGAACCATGTGGAGCATGTTTAGATTCCACTACAAGGTAAGGTTAAACACTGCCGTTCCAATTCCTCTTTCTTTCTCTGCTTGAGTTTCACAGTACAGCAATCTTTCTGTACGTTTGGTCCTTGTGATCTTGGTTCCAGTCAGTCCTCAAATAGAAGCAGGATATATTTTAAAGCTGGAAGAAAGAAGGAAGGAGGATAAGGAGGAGGAGGAGAAGTAGAAGAAGAGGAAGAGGAAGAGGAAGAAGAAGAAGAAGAAGAAGAAGAAGAAGAGGAGGAGGAGGAGGAGGAGGAGGAGGAGGAGGAGGAGGAGGAGGAGGAGGTGGAGGAAGAGGAAGAGGAAGAAGAAGAAGAAGGAGGAGGAGGAGGAGGAGAAGAAGGAGGAGGAGGAGGAGGAGGAGGAGGAGGAAGAGGAAGAGGAAGAGGAAGAAGAAGAAGAAGAAGAAGAAGAAGAAGAAGAAGAAGAAGAAGAAGAAGAAGAAGAAGAAGAAGAAGAAGAAGAAGAAGGAGAAGAAGAAGAAGAAATATGATGTTGTGAGTTTCACAAAACAGAGTAGACACCATATCCCCTTCTTCTCTCTGAGAACGCAGCAGTGAAATCTCATATGCTCCAGTGAGGCTGCGGCATTTGGTCTAAGTGAATCTATGCTCATGCTTCCTGTATGCCTATTTTCCCAGTGTAGGGACGCAGGAAACACCACTTTCCCCTTTCATTTCTTGAATCCTTCAGTCTAACGTTTCATTATTAACTACTGGCTCCAAAAATTCAAAGTGTGAGTTAACTAGAGTAGGAGAGATTATCATCTCAAGGAAGGATTGGAAGTGTCCAGAATCTTGCCGTATGCAAAATCGACAGAACTTTGATCTCTGCCATTGTTTTTAGAGCCCACGCTTTGCTCCAGCTTTTCAGAGTATCATAAGGAAGTTGCATTGTTTCTGCTGCTTGATTTAATGCTTCAGTTTTCAGGAGGAGCCTGCCCCATCGAGCTTTTTAGGAGCTATCCACTTGGGGGGTGATGAATTAATTGCAGGCTTCATTTTGTAGGAGTTGGTATCCATGATGGGGTGCTAGCTCAGTCCGTTTTAAAGTAGCAGACAGAGGTGGCTCTGATAATTACATTAGGACCGTGGATACACACTTGCCTTAGGGATTTAGAGTAGGGCTTAATCAAATCTACATTTGACATTTCACAGCCCACGCCAAGGATTTCTGCAAAGAAATAGCAGAGCACTGCCAGCTCTGCCTTAGCCTCTTCTTAAGACAGCCAACGGGCCTTGTGTTAATCTTGTTGCTGCATTGGCTGCTTTTCTGCCTTGAAATATAACACTCAGAGATTTCTGGGCCATTGCTGCTTTCAGTCCACGAAAGACAATGGTTTGTTTTGTGTTGTTTCCTCTTGTTTTGTTTTTACTTAATAGTTCTCCTGCACCAAGGCTATGCTGTGGTTTGAATATGAAATGTTCCCTGGCGTGATCTTTAGAGCCTGCCATAATTTCCCAATTAGTCAATCTGCAGCCTAAGTGGAGACTCAGATGAGCAACTGGCCTTCTGCTTGGGACAGACTTGTTGGTGTCACTTCTGTTGTGATGGAATGGTCCTCTTGAACTGTGAGCCAGAATACATCCTTTCTACATTAATTGCTAATTGCCAAGTATTTTGTGACAAAATAAAACAGAAAACAATGGAATGGAAGTGATGGTGAACAAGACTGGATACATGGAGATTCCACAGAGCCCGATCCCTACCTCCCCTGAGAGTGCACTGGCCTGTGGCTCCGAAGCAGCTGGGAGTTTTGTGTAAAACTTACTTTTGCTTTGTAGAGTTAGGCACATGTACAAAAGAGACTAAAAGACAATGTCCAACACTGAAAAATTGAAGGTGCTTTTAGGTGATCCTCAGTCTGTTTAAAATGAGAACAGAGGATCTGCCCATTTCATAGCCCAGGGTTTCTGGTTACATTTTTCTTTTTTTCCCTAATATTTATTCCAAGTGTGTGTGTGTGTGTGTGTGTGTGTGTGTGTGTGTGTGTGTGTGTGTGTGAAGTCCAGAGAAGCATCAGAGCCCCTGGACTTGGAGTTATAGGTGACTGTAAAAGTGAGGGAAGAAAACTATGATCTGGAAGAACAAGAGGCTCTCTTACCCATGACCTTCTCAGACTGTGATATAATTTTTCTTTAAAGCATATTTTGAGAAATACTGAAAAAAGTCACAAAATAGAAACAAGAAGTGGCTTAAAGGGCATAATCACCACTCCTGTCACTGAGGATTGTCAAGGCTACACCACCTCAGCCCTGTGTGGAAAGGAAAAGGAAAAAAACCCTCCAAATGAAGTTCTGGATCTTTTAGAAAGATGCTGGGGTTTCTTCAGGCCAACAATACCAGAGCGGGTCTACATCCCGTGAAGGGAGTGCAAATCTCAGCCAAAGAGAAAAGAAGGAAACAGATGAAAGATGGAGGAAGTACAGAAACAGACATGTTCAGGTTCTGTCAGACAGGGAGGTCAATAAATATAACAGCATAAAGGCTAGTCTAGAGACAGGTTGGATCTTCAAAAGTGCCTTGGAGCTGTATACAGGTGATGTGAGATCCATTTCAGTCGGAGAATAATGTGACCAAATTTGCCTTTTAGGTAGATTGGGTATCAGCGTGGCATTGGATGAAGGCCAGAAGGCAGCCATGAGCTTTATGGCTATTGTTAAGTGTGAAAATTACAGGTTTGCTGTTAGGTTCCATATACAAAGTGCTCCTTTGTTGAAAGACATTTATGTAAAGAAAGCTGAATCACCAGCCACCCAAAGAGGAGCGATCACAGAGGAGTGAGGCCTCCGGAAACTTCATGCAAATGGTGCAGCCTTCCATCCAGGCCTGCACCTGCTTCTCATCTTCACAGCCATTGGCTGGCTTTCCTTTGTATTTTGCAACTTTTTCCCATCTTCTTCCAACTTAAAATTTTTATTCCAGAGTCAGTAAAATGATTCATTCCATTTGGGAAAGGCCCTTGTGACAAAGCCTCAGAATTGAAGTCTAGTCCCAGGTCCCACATGGCAGGAAGAAAAAAACCAACCCTCTCCAAGCTGTCCTCTGTCTTCACACATGTGGCATGTACCATGATGTGTGTGTGTGTGTGTGTGTGTGTGTGTGTGTGTGTACACTCTCAGTAAATAGATAAATGTTGTCTCCAACTTCCACTCTTTTTGTACTTTCCTTTTTGTCATTGTTCATGGGTTCTCAAGAATTCCAATACAATCCCATTATTTTAATTCCCACACAATTGCCTCATTTTCTTAGTTATTTTCTGTGTGGAATTGCAAAGAAGCAAAATCTAATTGGCCTTATTCAGTTCTTCATGCAATACTCTATTGTAGGTCACTAGCCAATCTGCATTTTGGCTTTCCATGTGTTTCCACGGAGATAGAATGTTTCCACCTTGGGAAAACAGATGAGCAGAGACATTCTTTACCAAGAAGTGGCACCTAAGAAACTTAACTTGGGAAACGAAATTTAACTGATCCATGGGATGTCTCCAGATGAAACTTTGAAGTATCCATGGGACATACAACATCAACTCTTGATTTTGCACACCTATCTGACCCATGCCTAGCAATAACCAGCTCCTCCATCTCTTTACTCCTCACTAAATCATGTGACTTTCTCTGCATGCTCCATGAGCTTTTGTGGAGCTCTAACATTGTTCCAAACATTTTATGAAGTAACTACCCCTTAGTTCTTTTCAACACATAAACAAGCACACAGAAGGAGCTCAATAGGTTCAAGATATTTGCTCAAATAATTATGGAGGTAATACCACAGTAGTTAAGGAAATGAGCAGAAGAAAGAAGATGACCAAGAAAGGGCAGGCAATTAGAGTTGAGTCTTGCTGGAGAGCTATCATAAACACACACTCCAATGTAATCTCACACAGCAGACAGCACACCAACTCTATCAGTAACCAATTGAAGGATTCCATCCTTTGGGTTGGGAGTATCAAGTCAATGCTTGGCACTTTCAGTTGTCCTCACAGGGCAACCAAACATTGGAACAGAGAAAGGAATCTGACAAAGAACTGTAGGTTCTGAGAGTCACTAATCCCCTGGGTTCATGCTCAGTAAAGGCATAGGGTTATGACATCAACACCAGCTCATGTAAACTGAAGGAATGGATGAAAATCAGGTATAGTACAAAACAATACACTAGGTATCAGTTGAGAATTCATGTAATCTTACCTATTTTTGACCCTTTTGCCCAAGACAGAATGCCTGTAAATTAACTAAAACAATAGAAGAGGCACAAAGTAACATTAAATACCAATTTTACAGTAAAATGTTGAAACCCAACTAGTCACTAAGATCCTGCTCACTCTTCTTTAAATGAGTCATTATCCATTTGAAGTTTCTTCAGTAGCATTAGTGATTGCTTTCCCCTTGCTGTTGTAACCAACTTTTTCCAAACACGAGTGGAATGGATCCATACTGTATAAGGACTTTCCCTCTTTAAGAAGTATGGATGGTTTGTGCGTCTAACTGCAGCTCCTGGGAAGCAGAGGCTAGAAGGTCACACCTTTCAAGCTGGCCTGAGTCACGTAAACATATTTTGTCTTTGAGAGAAAGAGAGAGAGAGAGAAAGAGAGAGAGAGAGAGAGAGAGAGAGAGAGAGAGAGAGAGAGAGAGAGAGAGAGGAGGAGTGGAAGAAGGACAAGAAAAAGAGGAAGAGGGATAAGAGGAAAAGGAGGAGCCAATCAGGAACATGCCTTTTATTCCAACACAGACACAGGTAGATCTCTATGAGTTCAAGGCCAGTCTGATCTATGGATTCCAGGCTAACTGGAGCTACATAGTTGAATCCCATCTTAAGATGAAGATAAATGAAGAGGGAAGAGAAGAAACAGAGAGAGATTCTAAAATGTACTATAACAAAAACCAATTTCATTTGGGCAACTTGTCTAGGATCTTTGAAAAAAACCTATTATTGCTGGAGAAAGATGGCCATCCTTGATATTCTAACTCAGTTACTTGGATTATGTGACTTTTGCCCATTTCCTTGGGCGTAGCTCTCCTGGGATGGTTAACAATCTTCCTACAATGACAAGCAGGGTATGGGAGTGCATAAACTCAAATCAAATCAACTTCTAATGTTTATGAAGTAGAGTCATGGGACATGAACTAGGGTTACCAAAGGATGATAAACAAATCAAGAAAACAAATGCAAAAAGCCCCAAACAATGACCAAGAGCTCAGCCTTGCTGAAGGGTGAGGTGGCTGGAAGAGAAAACAGAAGTAAAAAATTTGGAGATTGTTTGTTCCCCCAAATAGAAGTCTGACTTTTTTTTAAAAAAAAAATTCAACTCTCTCACTCCTGCTTTGGCCATGAGAGAATGAAAGGATGCTGAAGGAGTATATATGGGACAGTCCTTAAAGCTGTCTCTTCTGTCACTGAGTAGCCCTGAGTAGGTCATTGCACAGAGCTCTGTGTTACACGAGACCCTGATTTTTTTTTTTTTACTTTATTTTAAAAAACAAAGACAAATGTACAAATTTTCAGCATTTTTTGCATAAAAGTATACAAATACATTTTTAAGGTTGTAATTAAGTATTTGTGGATACATATACATACACATATGTATATATGTAACAATAATATAGGAAAAGAGGCTATTAATTTGAGGGGATAGGAGAGAAACTAGGAGGGGCTGTAGGGAGGAAAGGGGGATGTGATACAGTTCTATTTTAATTAAAATATATTTTTGTTGTTGTTGTTGAACTTCGCACAGTCTGTGAGTTGTTTCTGGGGTGTTCAGAACTTTCTGGGGTTACTATCCCATTATCAGTGACTGCATATTATGTCTGTTCTTTTGTGACTGGGTTATCTCACTCAGGATAATATTCTCTAGATGCAACCATTTTCTTAAGAATTTCATTAAGTCATTGTTTCTGATAGCTGAGTAGTACTCCATTGTGTAAATGTACCACACTTTTTGTATCCATTCATCTACTGAAGGACATCTGGGTTCTTTCCAGCTTCTGGATAAAAGAAGACAGAAAGTGTTGCATGCAATCATTTGAAAACAGCATGCACTTTTTTCTGAGTGATATCTGACAAGCTTTAAGGGTCCCCGTCTGGGTGACCAATAAACACACTTCCTTCAGGATTTTACAAATTTAGATGCTAATATGTCTTTTTTTTTCTCCTCCTCCTCCTTTCCTTCTCCTCCTCCTCTCCGTCCTCCTTCTTCTTCTTTCCCTCTCATCTTCCTCCTCTTCCTTCTCCTCCTTCTTCTCCTCTTGCTCCTCCTCCTTATTTCCTTCTCTTCCTCCTTTTTCCTTCTTTCTTTTTCTTTTAACTAAATGGATATTTCTTTTTAGAATACCTGTGGGTTCATAGAAGAATGTAGTGGGAAGTAGAGAGTTGCAGTATATACTGCCCTTTCTCTATTCTCCATTAATAGCTTATGTCGAGCTTGGTAGCTGGTGTTAGGACAGTACAGTCTGTGGCTGTGACAGATGTGCAGTGACTTGTATGATGCCTATTGTGCTGTCATGTGTAATAATTCCCCCCCCCCATGTTCTTCTTGCTCATCTGTCTCTACCCCTGACCTCACTGACCGTTTTAACCTTCCATGGAGTTTTGTGTTTTTCAGAATGCCTTAGCCCCAGATTTCTACTGAGAGAAAAGTACAGATCTTGTCTACAAACAATACAGAGGTTACATGTGTGCCTTTTCATGTTGGCTGCCTTCATTTTTAATATAAATCTCAAGTTTCTTGTATATCTTTGTATAGCTTAATAGCTCATTAGTGCTGAAAAATACTGTTGCCATAATGTGTTTAATATTTTGCATTTACCTACTAAGGGGTCACTTTCCTCTTTTTTTTTTTTTATTAGATACTCTGTATTTACATTTGAGATGTTATCCCTTTACCCCACCCAGCTCTCATACCCCCCTCCCCCTTCATTTGCCTTCACAAATGTGCACTCCCTCCTAATCACCTCTCCACCCCATTGCCTTGGCATTCCCCTACATTGGGAAAACATGCCCTCTCTGGAACAAAAGCCTCTTCTCACATTGATGCCAGACACTGCTATCTTCAGCTACATATGAAACTGGATCAGTAGGTCTCTCAATATATGCACAAAGGTTGGTGTTTTACTCCATGGCAGTTTTGGAGGGTTTGGTTGGTTGATAATGTTATCTTCCCATGAGGTAGCAACCCCTTTCAGTTCCTTAGGTCCTTTTATTAGCAACCTCATTGGGGTCCCCGAGTTCAGACAGATGGTTAGCTGCAAGCATGCTCAGCTCTATCTATATGACTCTAACACAGTCCCTGAGGAGGCATCTCTGTCTGGTTCCTGCCAGTAAGTACTTTTTGGGATCAGCTATAGTTCTGGGGTTTGGTGACTGCATATGTGGTAGATCTCCAGGTGAGGCAGCTTCTGAGTGATCTTTTCTTCAATCCCTGTTCCTCTATTTGACCTTGCATTTCCTTCTATGAGAGTTTTGTTCTCTTTTCTAAGAAGGACTGAGGTATCCCCATTTCGGCCTTCCTTCTTTTTGCGGGTCATATATCTGTGAATTGTTTTTTGAGTATCTGGTATTCAGAGCTTTCTGGGGCTAGTATCCGCTTATCAGTGAGTGCATACCATGCATATTCTTTTGTGACTGGGCTACCTCACTCAGGATGATAGTCTGTAGTTCCATCCATTTGCCTACAAATTTCATAAAGTCATTGTTTCTAATAGCTGAGTAGTACTCCGTTGTGTAAATGTACCACACTTTCTGTATCCATTCATCTGTTAATGGACATCTGGGTTTTGTCCAGCTTCTGGCTATTATAAATAAGGCTGCTATAAACATGGTGGAGCATGTGTCCTTGTTATATGTTGGAGCATCTTTGGAGTACATATTCCAGGAGTGGAATAGCTGGGTTTTCAGGTAGTACTATGTCCAATTTTCTGAGGAACTGCCAGACTGATTTCCAGAGTGGTTGTGCCATCTTACAACCCCACCAGCAGATGATAATATCTCTTAACTTGAATCTCTCTGTACTGTCCTTGTTATTTGTTTTTGTCCTTGCCAAACATTCAGTCCATGTAGTAGTACTTCCATGGCTTGGCAGCTGTGCTATGTCTCTTTGGAGAATTAAAGTGAGGGGACAATTTAGCATCATGGGTAACTGGGAGAGCCTAAGAACTTGCAAATCCAGAGATGGAAGACAAGCTCTGCCACTATTTTGCTTTGTAACAAGGGACAAGGCTTTACTACCCGTTTCCTCATGGCTAAAATCCAAGAGTAACATGTTTGTTTTTCTTTTCTGAACTATAGTTCCACTCTGTGATCCACACTGGCCTCCAATTTGGTCATCCTCCTGCCTTACAGGCCTGTACCCATGCCTTCTTCATCTGGGTGTTATCTGTGAGTTGTTCAAATTAGCACCAATAGCAATTACAACAAAACTTGGTTCATGATAATCTGAAATACAAATGATGTCCGAGATTTTTCTCTTTTCCAGAATGTTGGGCATATTACAATTCATGACCTTGCTAAGAATATAATTCTAGACTCTCCCTACAGTGCAGACAGTCCTGCCTGAAAATATCTGCTCAAATTCCCACTGTAACTCACAGCTTCTAAGAACTACGTTTTGCAGCCACATATGTGGATCACACAACTGAAGATGAGAATTAGGAAAAATATTGACAACAATGAAGTATTTATGAATAGTCCACAAACACAAAAAATCACTTCAAAATCAAATGTATCATTAAACTGGGTGTTTCTGTCGGTCCTTATTCATGTCACATAGCATGACTTTAAGAAGCCTTGGTTTTGAATCTATAAGAAGCACACTTTTTAATGTGCCTGCCCTTTCACTGTGTTACACCAGGGAATAGTGTCTGAAACCTCACATTCAAGACTATTATATAAGTTGCAATATTTTTACAGTACATTTGATAGAAACATGATGGTTTAATAATGGGGGGAAAAGGGGAGGGTATTTTTCTACCATTCTTCCTCAGCTCAGAAGTACTGAATTTGTGCATTTGGATCATATTGTAATTGAATGTTTGATTTTAAAAATGTTTGTTTGAAAAATTCTATCACTTGCAAGAGAAAGCAAACACAAAGTCCAACTCGCTAGCCAAGAAGCTCTTTGCAATTGATACCTACTTAGAAAAGAAAAACCAGTTTTGTCCAATGGAGAAACCACATTCCAGGCCAGGCTCTGTGCTCAGGAGTAGCTGGCCAACAAAAAACAGAATCTACTTCTTGTATATGTGTTGTTTGTTTTGTTTTTTAGTTTGCTTGTCTGCTTTGATATTTTTAATTTTTGTTGTGTGCATTTTTGCTTGTTTTGATTTTTGTTTTACTTTTAGAAAGAGAGAAGAGAGGCTCTCTGCTCCTTTCTGTTGCAGAGACAGCTACATCTTCCTATGCAGTGTCAGCCTCATCCGTTAGACATGATGGTAGAGGTGAGAGTAAATGGATTTGGCCATATTGGGCACCTGGTTACCAGGGCTACTCTCACATCTGCATCTGGCAAAGTGGAAATTGTGGCCATCAATGACTCCTTTGTTGACCTCAACTACAACGGTCTACATGTTCAAGGATGACTCTATTCATGGCAAATTTAACAGCACAGTCAAGGCTGAGAATGGGAAGCTTGTCATCAACAGGAAGGCCTTCACCATCTTCTAGGAGCAAGATCCTGCTAACATCAAATGGGGTGATGCTGGTGCTGATTATGTTGTGGCTTCTAATGCCATCTTTACCACCATGGAGAAGGCCAGAGTTCACTTGAAGGGTAGAGCCAAAAGGGTCATCATCTCTGCCCCTTCTGCCGATGACCCCATGTTTGTGATGGTGTGAATCACAAGAAGTATGACAACATGCTCAACGTTTTCAGCAATGCTTCCTACACAACCAACTGCCTAGCACCCTGGTCAAGGTCATCCATGACAACTTTGGCTTTGTGGAAGGGCTCATGAGCACAGCCCATGTCATCAGTGCCACTCAGAAGACTGGGAATGGCTCTTTTAGAAAGCTGTGGTATGATGGCCATGAGGCTGCCCAGAATTTATTCCTGGCATCCATGGGTGCTGCCAAAGCTGTGGGCAAAGTCATCCTAGAGCTGAACAGGAAGCTCACTGGCATGGCCTTCCATGTTCCTATCCCCAATGTAAACATTGTGGATCTGACATGCCGCCTGGAGAAACCTGCCAAGTATGATGACATCAAGAAGGTGGTGAAACAGGGATCTCAGGGCCCACTAATGGGCATCCTGGGCTACACACAGGAACAGGTTGTCTTCTGTGACTTCAACAGCAACTCCCAGTCTCCAACTCTGTAAATTCATTTCCTGGTATGAAAACGGCTGCAGCAACCAGGTGGTGGACCTCATGGTCTCCAGGGAGTAAGAAACCCTGGATCACCCACCCAAGAGAGGCCCTTGGTTGCTAGGAGTACCTGCTCCAACTCAGTCCTCAACACTGAGCATCTCTTTCACAGTTCCCATCCAAGACCCCACAATAACAGGAGGGTCCTAGGGAGCCCTACTCTCTTTATACATCAAAGTTTGCTGGACCCACCAAAAGAAGAGAGAGAGAGAGAGAGAGAGAGAGAGAGAGAGAGAGAGAGAGAGAGAGAGAGAGAAAGAGAAAGAGAGAGAGAGAGAATGAGAACATTCAGTTGAGTGAGTACAGAGGTGGGGAAGACTTTGGAGGGGTTGGGGTAGGGAAGAATATGATAAAAATACATTGCATGAAAAATATTTAAAATAATAATTTTGAAAATTGCCATTTTAGTTGCTGAGCAGAGTTTTAGAGAAAAATAAATAAATCTATTCTAGTTTAGGATTGGGAATTTTCAACGTTTTCTGGAAAGTTCTTAAGCATACTTCTGCCGTCCTGTACTGTGATTTTTAAAAAGTGCCAGTCTCAACACTGATGAATATAAGATAGAAATATTAATCAATTCTGACAAACAGTGGAGCTGCACTAGTTCTAACTGTATCAAATATTCAGCTACAATTGAATTCTTGTGTAAAATTATCCATCTCATTAGTGTACAGATTTGCTTTCATCTTTGAGAAACATTAAGATTATATGCATACTAAAAATTTACTTTAAAACAAATATTTTTATAATTTATTATTAGCACATGCTTGATTTATATGCCTATTTTATGTGTCTATATACGTGGAGTCATGTAAAAGTTTCTCAGGTAAAGGTCTAAAGCGTTAGGTCATGGGTTAAGAGTACCTACCATTACTACCTTCCATTTCTAAAGGATTCAACATCCTGTCTGGCCTCAGAGGGCACTGGGTATACATATGTCACACAGACATACATGCAAGCAAAATATTCATAGGCATAGAATAAAGTAAATAAATGGAAACATATTTTCTCCAATGAAAAGGGATATGCTAACTATGTTGGCTTTATAAAGAAGTACACAGTGGCTTTTCTGGTCCGAGACATTCACATGGTTTTCAATGCCTATGTTCACAGCAAGGGCAGGCCCCCCAGTAAGATGGCAAGAAGAACAAAGTCTTTGCCCCTAGACAGTCACAGTGCTTTCCAGTCATGCACATAGTTTGCTGAATACATTGTCCCCCGGTGTGTGCATCAGGGTGTTGTAGATGCTGTCACCGATAACCCTGGTGCTTAAACAGTAAAGCAACAAACGTTTACTTCCCACTCATGCCGTCTGTATCTTTTCCTGGGTAGCAAAATGTCCCTCAAATTTAGTGATTTAAATATGTGAACATTTCTCAGTTTCTGAGTCCAGAATCAAGATTGAAGTCAAAAATCAGCAGACTTGGCTCTGGTTCAGTGCCTCCTGGAGTGTATCCCCAGTGTCTACTGGAGCAGCTAAGGTTAGACAATTCTTTCCCAAGCTCACTTACCTGATTCTGGACAGCTCTCCCTCACCACATGGGCGTCTCCATAGCCTGCAGCTGCCTGGCTTTCCCACAGAGAGGAGCAGGGGAGTACCCAGGGAGATGCTCCAGTCATGGTGAATACAAGAAGTGGGGTGCTACTATTTCTGCCATAGCATATTTCTCACATGGGCAGACCCAGGAACTGTGAAGAAAGTGAATAGCAGAAAGTAGAACCTTTGGGACATGGTTACTCCTATATGTATGTGTCCAAGGACACAGTAGCCAGTGGGTAGAGGAGACCTCTGGGCCAGAACTTTGTTCATGATGTTCAAAAGTCTAGCATCCAGCCTCTGGGCTTTCTCCATTTGGTCCTCCACATCTGACTGAAAGGATGTGCTAAATGTATTTAGGGTAAGGGAGTGGGGTGGCCCCTTAGAGTTCATACAGAACATACCCAGACACCAAATTCTCAGCATACAGAAAAATTGTTGCACAAGATGGTGGGGGGAGTGTAGGGATGGGGGATGGGAGTGGGAGGATGGGGGTGAGAAATGAGGGACTGCTTCTGGGATTGAGCAAAAGGAGGCAGCAGGCTGCAAGGTGTTTTTGTAGGAGTTAGATTTTATAGGAAAAATGGGTAAGTCTGTGCTAGAATGTGTTGGTAGGTCCAGATTGAACAGGTTAGTTACTGAAGCTAAATAATGAACTTTGGTTGCTGGACCTTGGTGTTTAGTCTCAGGAATGGGTCAGTGGCCATGTAAGGGAATAGTCCCTGGGGGCGAGCTTTAGGAAGTCAAACAGTTTAGGCAAGGAAGAGAGAAGGGTACAAGGACAAAAGCTGTTGGCCCCATGATTGTCAGATTGTCACATGAGGACCTGTTATCTCTTCGGTCAGTATTGCTTAAGGGTTTAGGGTACAAGTCTTAGAAGTTGTGTACATGACTTTGACCCACATTCCACGTGCCACAACACCACCCAGTGCAGAGGAGTCTGGGAACCACATTTGTCTGTGTCCCCCGATTAAGAGAGTAGGACTTGGTGAGTAAAAAGCAATCACTCACCCTGCCACACCCTCTAATTAAGAAAGACAACAGATCTCAGGGCTCGATTTTCTTTCAAAGGGCCAGCTATACAGTTCTAGTAGAACAAAGGGATCCAGTTGCTTGCCATTGTGCAAAAAGACAGTTTGATTAGTTGGGTGTTTTCACCTCCCCTGTGACTAGCAAACGCAGCACGGGTTCGACAGCAAGAAGGTGGCAGAGAGCAGATTCTGGGTCAGGGAGCATGCAGCTTCAGGGACACCAGGATGGTGCTTCCGGAAATGAGACTCACCTGTTTCCTAGTGGGGATGAGAAGCCAGGCTTTGTTCCCAGGCAAATGAGAATCCAAATCACAAGACTGAAACTATAAGTGCAGAACAATGTATTAAAATGGGGTGGTGGTGTGTGCTATCTGCATGCATCTTAATATGCATCTGCCATCCCTTGAGTTCTCTGAAAACAGTGGAGAGTGGAGGGTATTTAACGAAGACCGAAATTGTTTGGCTATATCTCTGCTTTCTTTGTGCCTTTATTGCTAAGCCTTTTGTTTTTTTAAAGGCTCCAGGATGTTAGCTGCAGGTCACGGTGGCCCATTTCTCCACATATCGATGTGGTAACACTCCAATGAGGTGACATGAATTAAAAACCATTTCTGGCATAAAAAAATGATCTGACCCAAATCTGAGGCTTCCAACATGGTTTTAACAATCCTTTAAATTAGATAGATGTGCTCATCCACCTACTCGTTTTGAATTCTGGCCATATTTATTTCAAAAAAATCCCCAATAAAAATTTCGCTATTTTGTTTTCTTCTAACAGCCCGGTTTCAGAGTCTTCTGCCTCAGCAGCTGGGGTGGTTGCTGTTGCTTGATTTTTGCTGTGTTTGCTTACATCACTTCAAGTCGGAAAAACCCACAGGAAAAAATGGTTTTGTGGAGGGGGTGAGGGAGAAGAAGCAAAAATGAATGAAATCTGAGCCAGACTTAGGATACTCTCTGCCCACCTCTGCTTCTGGACCAGAGGAGAAGGATGTTTTCCTGAGAAGCCAGCTCCAAGCCATAAACCTGGAACACATCAAGCTTTTTCTTCCTGCTAATTGGCACTTACCTCACCTAGGGGCCTTTGCCAAGAAGAGTTGAGGGGTTTAACAGGGGAAGAAAGAAAGGAAAGCGCCCAGAGTCCTGGAGCACAGTCCCAACCACATGGGATCTTTCACTGTGGGGCTTTGCAACAGAGTGCTCTGTGTGCCTGCCTGCCCTGCCCTCCCGTTTGCGGGGCTAATGCTCAGACGAGGGCCTGCATGATAACTGCTCAGAGTAATTACAGAGACGGCTTGGAAACTATGCTCCTCTTTGTTCTGGCCTTCAGATGAGGATGTCTGAACGCAGTTTGAACCAGCTTTCTTTCAAAGCACTTTTTCTTTTCTTATTTCAAAAGGTCAGTGTGTTTACTGGTGGCCAAAAAAGAAGCTGCTGTAAGAAAAAGAAATCCATGTGGCTGAGTGGCAGGCAACCAGAAGGAGGAGGTAGGGGGCTGGCTCTGGATCCTGTCTGAGCCTGAAGAGGAGATGGAAAACCACCAAGACTTGACCTCTCCTTTATAACCATTCAAAAACAAGGGGGTGAATGGGAACTGTAGTCTTTTGTGGGGTTTTTTTTAAAAAAAAAAAAAAAACAATTCTTAAAGTCTGGTTCTGGGAGGAGAAACGCAGGTACGCTTAGTAAAAACAGTGTTATCAACTGCCCATCCAAGAAGACGTCCACTTCACCTCCTGGAGGTAGGAATGCTTCCTCCTTCCAAGAAAGCAGGCTTGACAACCTGGCCACCCTTGGGAATCCTGTCAAGGTAAGTTAGCACCTGGAAATAATAGCAAACCCCAAACCTTTTCACAGGTCTCTGGGTTGCCAGTCTGATACTAACACTGTTTCTTAGAAAGATAAAACTGACCAGACAGAGCACCACCTGCCCACACATGAAGCACTCATGCTTTTGTTGTGAATATTTGAAAACAGTGTCAGACTCCAGTGACTTCAACTCAGTGCCCATGTCAAGCATTCTTCAAGGCTCACTCTCTTTTTATCTGTGTGCAAAATGGGGAACTTTCACCCCTGGGCTTGCTTCAGGGTGAGCTCCTGATAGGAGGTGAGCAAACTGAAAGTGGTAGAAAGCACAGATGTCAAAGCCAGGTATGTTAGGGTTCAAATCTTCACACTGCCACTTACGACCTGTGTGATCTCGGCCAATGTGCTTAGCCAATGCGTGGCTTGGTTTTCTTGCCTGCAAATACAGGTGTCTCATAGCCTGGAGCTGGGAGGGTTTAACGGGTAAGTATGTGTGAGGTGTATAAAGCTGTTCCTGAGCTTTGGAAACATCTCAGGATTAGGTAATGTTGTAAAGCACACCTCTCTTCCAAATGGAATTCTACGCTAGTGAAAAGCCCCCCCCCCCTTTGCTGTGTGCTACCTACCAACAGTTTTTGGACAATCCGTCCATGATAGAAGTAAAAAGTAAGGTTGCAAATGCCAGTGAATGCACTTGTTTGTGAAGGAGACAGAGGCAGTAGTAAGAAAGACCTGATGAAACTGCTCAAAACCCAATCTCCTGACTTCTCTGAGGTTCCAGGCTCCTGTAAAATGTTGTAGCAAAATGGATAGAATTCTCCAGAAGTCACCAGGGAAAGGTGTGGTAACTCCAGGAGGCATGGAGAGAAAGGGGCAGGGGAGTTTAAGAAATGAGAGCTAAGACATCTAGAGACTCTACATTGTACTGATCACTACATTAAGCAAACATAATTGCCGCCATTTTATGGTCAACGACGGCAAGGATCAGGTAGCCTACAGGAACTTCTTCTCTAGGAAGCTGTGTAGCAGGGTTTGAATATTTTCCTCTTTCCTAGGAAAACTTCATCTAGGAAGGTAGCCTGAGGAGATATCAGAAGAGCGGGATGCACTATACTGCAGATAACCTGTGACGTCATGGACAGTCTTAGCAAGAGGTTTACTCATGTTACTGATGAGTTTGAGGCTCTTCCCCCACTTTCTGTTTTATTAATGTATCTGGTTTTATGTTGAGGTCTTGATCCATTTGGAATTGAGTTTTGTGCAGGATAATAAATATAGATCTATTTGCATTCTTCTAAATGCAGACATCAAGTTGGACCAGCACCATTTGTTGAAGATGGCCTTCATTTTTCATTGTATGTTTTTTGTTTCTTTGTCAAAAATCAAGTGTCCATAGGTTTGTAGGTTTATTTCTGGGTCTTTGTTCCAACTTCATGGACCCACCTGTCTGTTTCTACACCAATTTCCTGCAGGTTTTTATTTCTATTGCTCTGTAGTACAGCATGAAGTCAGGGATAGGAATACTTACAGAAGTTCTTTTATTGTTCAGGATCATTCTAGCTATCCTAGATTTGTTGTTGTTGTTGTTGTTGTTTTGTATGAAGAAAAGATTGTTCTTTCAAGATCTGTGAAGAATTGTCTTGCAATTTTTGATGGGGATCACATTGAATCTGTAGATTGCTTTTGGTACGATGACCATTTTTACTATGTTATTCTTACCTATCCATGAGCTAGTGAGATCTTTCCACCTGGTGATATCTCCACATTTTTTTTTTCTTTAGAGAGTTGAGGTTCTTGTCATACAGATCCTTCACTTGCTTAAGTAGAGCTACACCAGGTATTTTATATTATTCGTGGCTATTGTGAAAGGTAGTACTTCCCTAACCTCTCTCTTAGCCATTTATCAGTTGTGTTGAAGAGGGCTACTGATTTCTTGGAGTTAATTTTGTGTCCAATCACTTTGCTGAAGGTGTTTATTAACTGTAGGATCTCTCTGGTAGAATCTTTGGGGTCACTTATGTATACTATCACAATATTCCCAATTATGTCCTGTTGATCCCCTTTACTGTTCCTACTGCTCTAGCTAGAACTTCAAGTACTATATTGAAAAAACATGGGGAGAGTCTTGTCCTTATTTTAGTGGAATTGCTTTAAATTTCTCTCCATTTAATCTGATGCTGGCTATTAGCTGTTGCCTATATTATGTTTAAGGACTCCCCTCATATCCCTGAATTCTCCAAGACTTTTAGCATGAAGGGGTTCTGGGTTTTACCAAATGCTTTTTTGGCACCTAGTGAGATTGCCATGTAATTTTTTTCAGTTTGTTTATCTGGTGGTTTATGCGAATGGAATTTCATATATCGAACCACCCTTTCATCCAAGATGAAACCTACTTGATCATGGAGGATGGAGTCTTTGATGTGTGATTGGATTCAGTTCTTGAGTAGTTTATTGAGTATTTTTGCATCAATATTCATAAGAGAAATTAGCCTGAAATATTCTTTGTTGAGTCTTTGTATGGTTTTGATCCCAGGGTGACTGTGTCCTCGTAGAATGAGTTTAGCAATGCTCCTTCTGTTTCTATTTTTTGGAATCGTTTGAGAACTGGTATTAGCTCTTCTTTGAAAGTCTGGTAAAACTCTGCACTAAAACTATCTGGTCCAGAGCCCCCTTTGGTTGAGAGACTTTTAATGACTGCTTCTATTTCCTTAGAGTTTACAGGAATATTCAGATAGCTTGCCTGATTGTCATTTAGCATTGGTAATTGGTATCATCCATTTCAGTTAGATTTTTCCCATTTTGTGCAGTATAGGTTTTTGAAGTAATATCTAATGATTCTTTAAATTTCCTCAATGTCTGTTATTATGCCTCTTTTTTATTTCTGGTTTTGTTAATTTGGGTACTCTCAATGCCTTTTAGTTTGCTGGGTATAGTACTCTGAGCTGACATCTGTTGTCTCTTAGGGTCTGTGAGACCTCTTCTCGGGTGTTTCTAATTTTACGAATCTCAAATGAGAAATCAGCTGTAGTTTTTATAGGTCTGCCTTTATATATTAGTTGGCCTTTTCCCCTTACAACTTTTAATATCCTTTGTTTTATATATTTAGTGTTTTGATTATTATGTGGCAGGGAGATTTTCTTTTCTGGGCCAATCTGTTTGGTATTCTGTAAGCTTCTTGTACCTTCATGTTTTCTTTAGGTTAGGGAAATTTTCTTTTATGATTTTGTTGAAGCTGTTTTCTGGATCTATGAGGTGAGGATTTTTTCTTCTTCTATTTCTACAATTCTTAGGTTTGGTCTTTTTATAATGTCACAAATTTGCTGAATGTTCCATGTTCTAAAGGGTAATGTCTACACATTGCTAAAGTTAAAGCCCATATTTCAATATTTATTTAGAGATGTGTTTCATCTCTCATTTTACACATCATATCAGCCAACTCATGAAGAATAAGATGCCATGTTAGTTTCCACTATCAGTTTCTTGTTGCTGCTGTAAAAATTACTTTGGATTTAGTTACTTAAGATGACACAAATTTATTATTATAGTTCCGGAGGTCAGAAATTCAAACTGATTCCCATTGGGTGAAAGTTATTGTTAGCAAAGTTTGTGCTTTCTGGAGGTTCAAAAGGAAAGTCTGTGTTCTTGACTGTGTACTTGATCAGAGGCTGTCTATATCCCTTTGTCCAGGTCTCCATCCCATCTCACAAGCCATCAGCTGTTATTCAAGCCTTATTTTGTAGCAGCCAGCTATTGAATGTCTTCCCTAGGCAAGGAAGCCTACTGTGGTTTCATCATGTCTGAGCAATGCCAGTTATTCCTGTTGCTGTGACCAAACACCTGAAGGAAACAATTTTAAGGGAAGGTTTGTTCCCCTGCTAACACTTTCATAGAAGTGATAGTCCGTTCTATAGATGGGAGGAGAGTCATCTCTGATGACCTACAAATCACTGACAGTCTTACAAACTTTCATTGTTTGAGTAAACCCCAGGACAGCATACTCATAAGGGTTTTTTTTTTTTTTAAAGTAGGCATACAGAGTCAGAAGACTCCTTGGAATGTTTCATAGCTCACCCTAATTGCAATGTGAGTGGTTTGCAGATTTCAAACTTCCAAACTTGGCTCAGCATCTTAGAAGTTATAACTGAGACCCCATGAGTACAGCAGGCTCCTCCCACAGTTCTATCAGTTCTTCACAGAAGTAGAGAGCCCAGGCATATGATATCTTTAATTACGACCTTCGTCTCCCAAATCCCTCACTACTGTTGCAGTAATTATTATAAAAAGGACAGACCTATCTCTTTATCGGCCTCCGAGGGCACCACTTAATATGGATCTGTGTGCACAGACTGTCACTCGGTCCCCAGGCCATTCATCCCACCCTCCCTGGTGCTTCCGTCCTGGGTGGTGGTTATCTCCCCAGCGTTTTCTTTCCTCCATCATCTGTCACAAAAACATTATTCTGAGGCCAGATACCTTTTCATATAGGTTTATATATTACAGTCTCAATCCACAAAACCTCTATACCATAACATTACATAAAATGGACAAAGATACAAACTGCCCTTCTGTAAGAGATAAAAGACCTATAGAAGCCCTTAAAAATATTCAATTCTACCTAACGCCAATTACGGCCACCAGGATCCAGGTATGCGGTGTCCAGCTTCATCTTGATCTCTTCCCCCAATCTCTGTTCCTCTTCCATTTTCCTACCTGTTCTCTGCCTAACTCTCCACTGCCCAATCATGTACTGGCCTAACATAAATCTACAACCTTAGAGCAAATAAGTTGATACAAATTTCATGAAGGAGTGACTGAAGAGATAGCCCAGTGATTCAAAACACTTGCTGCTCTTCCAGAGTAGCTGAGTTCAATTCCAGCACCCCATAGCAGCTCACAACCATCTGTAAACTCAGCCCCAGAGATCCCGTACTCTCTTCCGGCCTTTTCAGGCACCAGGCACACATGTGGTACACATACGTCCATACATACACGTAATGTACTCATATGCATAAAATAGATGAATTTTAAAGAATATATCAAGAAGAAACCCCAGCCTTTTTTCACGTACCTAAGGACTGTATTGAATCTAACCAGGTTTTCTAAGCCTGTTTGTGTCTGTTTAGACATACGGTGTGAGTAATTTGTGAGCATTTACTGAGAGGTTTTATCCAAATTCTGTTTAAGAAAGATGCCAGGACCTCATTCTCGATTCTGTTACTGAAGCTGTGATTTTCCTATTTTAGATTTGAGATGCTAAAGCTAAAGAACGCAGATTTCACTCTGATTAAAATCACTGGCTGGTGAAAACCCAAATTAAAATAGAACACCAAAAATCGAGTTTCCATTTTCTATTAGAACAGAAATGGTTTTATTTTCCAATTCAAAAGTTCTATGCTGAAGTGGTATTAGTAAAAATAAAAAATAAAAAATGTAGATACCATTAGAAAGGCAGGTAGCTATCATGACCTGGCATGTGTCCCTTGGGCTGCTGCAAAGTTGTAAGGACAGGTGCACATGATATCTCACTGTTTAATGGAATAATAAAGCACGAGAAGGCATCAAGTGGCCCAAATTATTTAGGAAAAAAAATATTCATTTTTGAGACACAGAAGTAACCCTGCTACAGAAAGAAAATGTGTCCCTAAAAATCACCATTCCGACTACCCTCCCTCCTTATAGCTCCCATACACGTTACTTTTCTGATCCAAGATCTCATTATGTAGACCAGGTTTGCCCCTTTTTTTTTGTAATCCTCTTCCCAGGTGCCAAGATTATTAGCTTGTGCCACCACGCCTGGCTATTATTTTCCCCTTTCCCTGAGGATCTCTATGTTAGAACAACACCACCAACAATGATAATCGTGACCATGATGAAGAGAAATGCTTTGATTTGTTCTTCCTTTAGATTTTGTCCTTTTAAAAATTAAATTATTTTACTTACTTACATTCCAAATGTTGCCCCCTTCCTAGTGCCCCCTCCCAGAATTCTTCACCCCATTCTCCCTTTCCTTTGCTCGTCTACCCACCCACCCCTCCATTCCCACCCCTCTTCACACATACCCTCACCTCTACCTCACGCCCTCCTAGCATACCCCTTCCCTGAGTATCAAATCTCTACAGGATTAGGCCCATCCTCTCCCATAGAGGACAAGGTAGTCCTCTGCTACATGTGTGCCAGGGCCATGGACCAGCCCATGTATGTATGCTCTTTGGTTGGTGGCTCAGTCTCTCAGAGCTCCCAGGGGTTTTCGTTAGTTAATACTGTTGGTCTTTCTATAAGGTTGCCATCTCCTTCAGTTCCTTCAGTCCTTCCCCTAACTCTTCCATAAAACTTGTGAGCTAGGCCTGAAACAAAGTGTGTGTGTGTGTGTGTGTGTGTGTGTGTGTGTGTGTGTGTGTGTGTTTGGTTTTTTTCTAGAAGTTAGGTCTGTAGTTTCATAAATATACAAAATGCCTGTAAAGTATCTCCCAGAAAAGTTAAACAAACCAACAAAGCAAACCAACTATAGCACCAAAATCTTTTAAGAAATATGATGAATTATCATTCCATTTGACTGACGTTTTGGCACAGCTGGGCTTTGGTCCGGTGCTGAGGTTAAAAGTTCTGAGAAAATACAGTGCTGCCCATCACCTGGTTTGTGAAGACATGGAGTCCTTAAGGTCCCACCCTATCCATCTCAGCTCACGCCTATGACCTTCCCTCCCAAATCTATACTCGTCCAGGCCGTGCTTGTATCTGTGCTGCCCCCAGTCTATTCACAGCCTTGCTTGAAATTTGATTGGTTCTGGGTTTTTTCTTTTCTTTTCCTCTCCAGTAGAACCAGCTGGCAACCTTCTTAGGCAGTCTTTGTAGGCCATCTTCAGAACACTCTTTCCTTACGGAAACAGATAGATAGATGAATAGATAGATAGATAGATAGATAGATAGATAGATAGATAGATAGATAGAGAGAGATAGATAGATGATAGATGAATTAAGCAAGCAAGCAATCAAACAAACAAACAAATAAACAAATAAATGCCAGACAGAAAGACCGACCTAGTCCATAGTCCTCAGTGATTTTTCGCTGCTAGCTGAATGTTGAGGGTCACATGCCCACTAGAACATACAAAAGCTTGGGCTATATGTCCAGAAAATCCCATACAATTGCTCTGAGCTAGATCTTGGACATCTGCATTTCAAAATCTCTTTCAGGGCAAAACCACCCATCTGCCTCATTTTAAGAGCCATTTTTATTAGCAAACAATATTGCACCTAATAATGAGCTTTATTTTGCCAATTTTCTACATGCACTTGGATCACATTTACCCCCTTTTCCTCTACTCTCTCTCGACCCCTCCCATCCCCATGAACCCCATTCTGCTTCTCAACCACTCTCCTCTCTACATTCATAGCTTTGGTTAATTTTAGTGACCCAGTGAGTTTCATTAGGGTTTCATATAGAAGCCTTGGTGAATGGGGTTTTTGTTGGTTTGTTTGTTTTTATTTTTGTTTTTATGAGGACATGCACCTTAGCATTAGCTAGAGAGCTGAAGAGAATATCTCTCCTTCCCCTAGCAAATGCCTATAAATCCTCAGGGAGGAGTTGGACATTGTAAGCCCCTTTTCTATCTGACAGGGAAGTGACAGACCCAGCCTTGTTCAGGTCATTTTGCAGCAGCCATTGTTTGAGTGTAAGGACCTGAAGTCAGTTATACAACACTCAGTCCTCCCTCTGGCTCTGATGTGTTTCCCACCTCCTCTCCAGTAATATTACCTAAGACTGGGAGGGAGTGCTAGGGATGTTCCACTTAAAGCTAGGCAGCCAACCATCTCCTATTATCAGTGCTCTGACTAATTCTGGGTCCCTGCATCTACCACTGCCCACCGCAAAATGAAGTTTCTCTGCCCCAAACTGAAGGCATCACCAATCCATTCTCATAAACACAATCAATTTGATAGACGTTTTATGTACAAATAGCAAAACCACAGTGGTATCTTCCCCACTAAAGCCTATGGCCTCCCTAGGGGAAGGCTATTGACCAAGTTCAGGAAACCAGTTATAAATCCCTGCTCTGTGGCAGGCCTTACCTTAATCAGAAAGTGGTTGAGTAGTTCAGCCTATCCTACCAGACTAGATTTTTAGCTATCAGAGCAACACTTTGTGCTGTTCGCTTTATCCCTTTGTATCGTCTGTTCCTCAGATGAATCTCACTGCCTGCATTTCCTTAGGACTCCTTTGGATGCGCAGACTCCACTGCCTTCCATCAGAGTGTTATTTAAATTGTTTTGTGGTATTTAAAATGCTTTAGGGATTTCTCAGAAGCCCATTGAAATCACCAACTCAGAGAAGAAGATGAGATCAAGTTCTTAGGCATCTGGGGTGAAATGCTTTTAAAAAACCTAGTGGATTCATAGGAGAGATGCATTTGGAATGTGAATCCTCCTGTCCTCTACCATCACCTAATTGCTGGTGTCACCTGTCTCCAAGATGCTAATTAATATAAATTAATACAGAGCACCTGTCATCTATTTTTTCTGTACATAAGCTGGTTCTGTTCTGTAGTCTTGGCTTTCCTTTCTGAAGCATCCAGCAGGTGTATCTGTCTCCATCAAACCAGATGTGACTGAGAGATTTGACTGATCCAGTTTATTGTGACTTTATCTACAGTGTGACAGTGTCCCTGGGAACTGTCAGGCCAGTAACACTTGGACTTTAATGCCATGCTGATCAACTTTAAAATGCTGTCATTAAGCAAAGCATTCTGCCCTAGTCTTTGAATCGATCCACAGTTCTCCGTATTCCACACTCACTTCTCATGAGTTATCCAGGTACCACTTTAGCCATGATTCACACGAAAGCAAATGCTGTACCTGCGATGAGTATCATCTTACCTGCCCCATATATTATTATTACCTGGCCACCCCATACATTATTACCCGACATCTCCAGCTATGATCAGTCCTCCTGGGGGTAAAACTAGAAAGTAAAATGAAAACAAACCACAATCTCTCTTTGTAAATTATTCACAGAATATCTCAAAATTATTAGCTTTCACAAAAACCTTAAGTTAACATTTGATATTTTAAATTGATGTCTGGCTTTGATGATGTCTAGAGGGATAGTGTGCATTTAAAAAAAAAGAGAAGAGAAAAGAAAAGGAGGTGAATTGTTTATGATGAAGAACAGAGAAAACTCTGAAGCCAGAGCCCAGTATGACAGGAGAATGCAAGCAGGAGAGAGTTATTGTGAAAGGGTTAGTGCTGCCTGAATCCAAGATAGTGGACTCTTCCTGGCCTTAGTGGGAATACATACATTTTGGAAGAATCCAGCATCAATATAATTCACAGTTATTAAGTGCCTGTTTATATGCCCATTGTTTGAAGCATCCTATCTGCATTTCTTCTATTTTACTGTACTCCCTGACATTTGGGAGGGGGTCTCCTTCCTCAGAGGATAAAACTGAGGCCCAGAGGAGATGCTGAGATCATCAAATCCAGAATTTCTACATCTTTCCCCTTGAGCTGCTCAGTTTGAGTAGCATTTCCTTAAAGGATATTAGACATGGCTGGGGCATGGAGGAGACTCTAGAGCTTTAGCAAAGATGACTTTCAGAATCTTCCTGAAGCTAGAGCGGCCCAGCAGCTCAATAACAATGGTCTATTGATTTAGTAAGAAATGCCAATCTGATGGCCACCGATGGGTACAAACCTCACAAAGTGTTGGGCCAAATCCCTGCCCGGCTGTTATTGTCCTATGCTGAAATGGAGAATTCAAAGGAAATTACTTCTTCTCCCAGTAAGGGGCCTAAAATAAAAACGTTTTTAATATCTCTCCTTTGTCTACAGAACTAAGTGCTACCAAGTGCCCAGAGTGCGCTGAGGTGAGCGCAGACATCTTGAATCTGGGGAGTCACTGCAGTACTTCTAGCTTATTGTGCAGAGCTTCAGGAAAGGTTTAGTGGATGTCTGACGAATGCTCCCAGGGTCCAGGGAACTACCCAAAGGCTGGATACACATAATATATATATATATATGTAAAGTGGGTTGCAAGTTGTGAGCTGTATTTAGAGACATTTGAATAAACTTGCTTCTGTCTTTTCTCCCACTTTCCCAAGGTTGGAATCAAGTGTCTAGAGTGGTTTACTGGTAAACATCCTGATGGTCCCCTATGAACTGACCAAGGGTAGAGTCAATTGCTGGAAGAAAGGGAAACGTTTGCACAAGGTATGAACGACAGGGGGCCCATCTTCAAAGCACATTCCTCTTTCTTTCAGTAAGGAGCTATTCTCATACACAAATTAAAATATTTTCTCTAAGATCCCATAAGTAAATGTGAGCCAGAAAGGCAAGATCTTGTATTTTGTCAGCAAAAGATGTTGTGTTTTGTTTTGTGTTATCCTCAGTTTTTCTGAGAAAAGTGCCTCCCCACTCCCTTAATAGCTTCAACCTAGCTTTCATTTCCATGGAAGCCTTAAAGACACAGTAGCACACTGCAGCAGGGGTTCCTAATCTTGTTCTGAGAGGCAGCTTTCCATTTCTTCTGAGGACTTAAGGTCAGGGGATGGGGGTAAGGTACTTCTAGCAAATTGTTCCACTGCTCCCTAGGGAGGTTGTGAATCCCAGACCACTACCAAATTGTACTTCAAGATCTATGCACAGGGCGAGGTTGAAGACTCTTGTGCAAGGATTCTTCCATTTGAGGAGAAATGGAAAAACTCTTTTTGAGAAAAAGAAAGAAAGAAAGAAAGAAAGAAAGAAAGAAAGAAAGAAAGAAAGGAAGGAAGGAAGGAAGGAAGGAAGGAAGGAAGGAAGAAAAACAGTTACTGGCTATTTCACTTTCCCAGAAGATTGTCTGAGGAAAGCTTAGCTTCATCTGCTGTGAGGGGCTGCCAAGACAGTGAAGGCACAGAGTTGATCCTTGAAGGGCTCTCATGACGCCCATGTGTGTACTGCAGACCAATTTTATGTAAATGTCTCTGTTGCTGAGACAGTCATCTAGCCTGTTCCTGTAATGAACACAATTTTTCAGCCCTTGGAGTCTCTGCTGACAGAAGAATACATCTGAAAGAATAAACCCCAACTGTGGAAGTTTGAAAAGCTACTGACCAGCATTAAACTCATTCACATTCTTGACCTTTATTTGGGGTTGTTGGTTGGATGTGGAATGTGAGCATGGAAGCTCTGCTTCATTTGTGCCGTGGTGACCTGAGTGTGTCTAACTTGGGAATGTCCTGATGGTACTATGTGGACGTCAAGGCTCAGACCACAGAATCATAGGCTTTAATATTGGAAGACAATTCAATGGATCATCTGGTTCTATCTAGACATCAGGGTAGAATGATCCCATTTTAATGAGGACAAAGTGGAAACCCAGAGAGACCTTAAAAATTAAAGGATGGGCATCTAAGACCTTTATCTATAGTCTCTTCCTTTAGGCTGCTTTGAAAATCCATAACATGGTGAGATGCTGGTATAGAATGAGTGTCTTGTGTGCATGACACATCCCCAAGATACAATTGATGGAGTGCATAGTAACAAACAGGAAATCCTGACACATACCAAGCCCTTATGATGTCTTACCTTAAGAATGTGATCCCAGCTGGGTGGTGTTGGCCCATGCCTTTAATCCCAGCACTCAGGAGGCAGAGGCAAGTAGATCTCTAAGTTCAAGACCAGTCTGGTCTACAGAGTGAGTTCCAGGGCAGCCAGCCCTACACAGAGAACCCCCATCTATAAAAACAAAACAAAACAAAAACAAAGGAATGTGACCCCAACCAAACCACAGGAGTTGGTGTTTACTAGTCATTAACTGATACTGTTTCCAGAGCACAACATACATGACTTACTTCATTTTTAGAAACTTTATTACATGGGTGTTCTCATAAAGTTCTTTATCTCTTATCTCACATAATACAATAATTTTTCAGTTGCTTGAGTTGTTCCACTAAGCTAAACACGATTCTTCAGTTAGATACTACTATTCATGGTTGACCAGATCTCCAGGCCTTACCTGCCACATGCTATTTATAGACAGACCCCGACACAGCTTATGTTGGACATTGTTGAGTGCTGACATATATTTCTGGGTATGTGTTGCCTGTGCTCTGGACAGCTCTCAAACTGACCCTACCTGCTCTTGGGGATTGGAGGCAAGTTGGTGCAGAGTCAAGAGTACAGATTCAGGGAGCAGGTGAGAAATGCTGCAGCAAGCTTATCTGAGAACTGCTACAAACTCCTTTAATACCCTCCACCCATGCTCCCATTGGTCCCAAGAAAGTTCTATTGTAAACAGCAGTTCCTGATTGGCTGGCATTATTTGCACCAGCAATCCTTGTTCTCTCAGGCAGTCCTCAATTAGGTCCTCCTGCAGAAGACTTTTCCGAAGGTGCACAGCCCCAGCATTTACACCTGTAGTTCTGCTTTTCCTGCTGCAGGTGTGGTCATTCCTGCTGTAAGCACCTTAAAGGCAGGTAAGGATTTCACCATCACTGTGGTAAAGGTAGCTAGGAAGTTCAGGAAGAAAGAAGAGACAGGTAGCAGGTGTTGCTTTGTGGGCTTACTAGCTTGTGTATGCTTAGCTTCAGGACTTGGAAATTCTGTAGAAGGTTGAAACATGGACCCTGGATGCATCTGAATCACCACAACAGGAAAACAACATTCTGGCATTCTTTAAAGATAACCATTCCCACACAAAGCAATGTGGGAAAGGGGGCCACATGGAAGCTGAGAGGGAGTAGCTATATGTTACGGAACTAAACATGCAAAGGAGGGATACACACAAAATGCAGACATTTTTCTTGACCCCATCAGCTACTTCCCTAATTCTGTAGGAAGAAGCTTGTTTTTGACAACTATAAGCCTCCTGTATTGTTGGGTTTTTTTTATTTTGTTTTTCAATATTAGTGTGAATTTATGAAGTCATTCATGCTTATATTTCACATCTATTACAACAGATGACTTGAGATTTTTAAAGAAGGCATTGCCTCATGGTTTCTAATAGTCAGAGGTCCAGGAGTGCTTCCATTCCCAGGAGGCCCTGGGTTTCTTGGGAAGCTGCAGTTAACATGTTGACAGGTTATACCAATTCAGTATCTGGATGGGTTTGGAGAATCTGTTTCCAGAAGGCATTCAAGTTGATTATAAGTCCTTGGTTGCTCACTGACATTATCTGAACTCTGAAATCTTGCTGGAAGGGTATCTCCACAGAGATGCCTAGGGGAGTTTGGAATAGGAAGCTGCCGTATCCCAACATGAAAGGTTCAAGACAGATCCTTTAACTGTCTGATTGCTTTGGGTAAGTAGGCAACTTTATAAAGTGTACACCTTTTGGAGTACTGTTTCTTGCCATTAAGTATACACACACTGGTGTGTGGTTGTCATTACTGTCCATCTTGAGACTTCTTCACATCCTGGATAGAAGCTATGTGCTCATTTGTATGACTGACTTTTCTCATTTCTGTGAACAAAGTAGCTGGCAAGAAACAACATGGGATGGAAGGGCTCGTTCTGACTTGGAGATTGAAGAGCTCCAGTTCACTGTAGAAGAGAAGGTGTGGCCGCAGGAGTTAAAGGTCGTCTTGCATCTGCAATCAGGGGATGGCACAGGAAGAGTGAACAGGAAGTAAGGCCAAGCAGAATAACTCCAATGCTCACCCCATTCACCTCCCCAGCAAAGCCTAACTCACTAAATGTTTACATCCTTCCAATGCAGTACATCATCTACAGATCTGAACTTTCACCTCCATACTACACACCATTAAACAGCAGCCAACCAACTCAACTCTTTGTATATAGTTTCCATTTTGATGGTTGCTGGGTTTTTTTTGGTGGTGGATGGTTGGTTGGTTTTGAGACAGTCTTACACTGTCTCAGCCAGTGTGGAACTTGCTGTATAGTCCAGGGTGGCCTCAAACTCAAGACAAAATGTGCCCCAGTCTGCTAACTTTAAGCACATGTATGAGTCACCACACCAGGCTCATCCATCCATCCAATTTTTGTGGGTATACTCAATTCCTGATTTTCATTTGTGTGAATTTGCCTACTCCCAATGCTTCACATTAGGAGATCGCAAGTTAATTATCCTTTTATTTCCCACAGAGCAGTGTCTTGAAGGTTCCCTCATGTTACCATGTGGTCGAATGGCTCTCCTCTTTAAGGCCCTAGGTATGTCCACCACATTTTGTTTATCTGTCAGTCAGCATTTAGGCTATTGTTGCTTTCACTGTCGTCTTTTTATAACCCAATGTGAAAGTGAGATCTAAAATTGCAGCATCCGACCCACACTTTGGAAAGGCAAGAGGTAGGGTACTAAAAATGCCATGAACAAGATGTCATACCAATAACAGAATTACAAAATTATTTTAATAATTGCATACAACTCTTTCCATAATGAGGACTCACTTGCGCATCATCCTTAATTCTTGTGACTGTTTAAAAAGAAAATTCTGTTTTCCAATCTTTTTAGGAATTATGCCTAGAGTAGTTTCAAGGAGAACGCAGTGCTGAAAATGGAAAGGTAGGAAGGCCACCTGACTAGTAAATAAATATTGCCTTGAAGGGTTAGTTTTGATAGGCACAAACCTGGTGGCCATGTTGCACCTGTGCATGAGGTTGGCAGCAGCAGAAGAAGCTGGCCTATGAAGTATTCCACTTTCCTGCAAATAGTATGCCATCAGTTGGGTCATGGCTGCAGAGTGTGTGGTTGGAAAATAGGTACAGCCATTCTTTTTTGCAGTATATGGTTTGTTATATGGGTCCATAAGAGAAGCTAGTCTTGGCCACCATGCAAGTGTCCTCTCATCACTTTGGTAGCCTTTCCTCCTGCTTTTGTGCCTAGAAATGCAGAAAGCTGGCTCTTATGCCTTTCTAGTTTATCACACGAGTTCAATCTTCTGTTCTGTGGTGAATTTGGAAGATTTACAAAGATGAAGGCAACAGAGCTTTTGTTTTAATAGCAATTATTCAAGGCAAGGTGCCGGAGCCACCCTGGAAGCATCTCTATCCATCCTTCTTTATTACTGTAATGGAGGCTGATCTGCAAACCAGTTTGCAGGAAAAGTTCCAGAAGATGCATAGTGATTATTCAAACATAAGGCAAAAAAGAAAAAAAATAATAAAGTGGTTCAAAGTGTTTCAGAACAGCAGTGACATCATTTCCATCCATGAGTATGTGTGTGTGTATGTGTATATGTGTGTGTGTGTGTGTGTGTGTGTGTGTGTGTGTGTGTGTGTGTTTTCAGTTGGGAGATTTCCTCCACCAGCTCAAAAACTCAAGTGTGGCTAGTCTTTTAAGAACTGAACAGAAATCAAACACTTTAACTCTATCACTGTTGGCATAGCACTTGCCTAGCATGTAGAAAATTCTGGGTTCAATCTCTAGCTCCACATAGCATAGACTTAGTAGTACATGATATTATAGCATTCTGGAGGTAGAGGAGAGAGGATTATAAATTCAAGGTCATTCAGAACTGCATACTGAATTTAAAGCCAGCCTGAGCTATGTGAGATCCTTTCTTTCCCTCTCTCAATCTCTCACCTATATCTTTCTATATAATATATATTGTATATTATATTAACTACGATCTATCAATATAGATATATATGCAAACATAATAAATATATTATAATATATGGTATATAATATATATTATACATTTAATATATATTAAACATGTACTTATATACAACTATACATACAAACACAATGTATACATACAATATATATATACATACACACACATATACATATATATATACATATATATATATATATATATATATATATATATATATATATATATACATGAAGAAGTCTGCTGCAGATAGACAAACGTAGGTGTAGAAATGAATAGATGTGAGAGAGCAATGGAGACAAAAAGGGAAGAAGAAAAAGAAATTGAAAGAAGAAGAAGAAATTGAAGGAAAAGGAGATAGAGAATGTTACAGAATAGATCATACAAATGTAGAAGCTCGGCAGTGGGTTCATAGTCAGATGAGTCAGTACGCTGGGGTCTCCAAAAAACGCTGCAGCTCTAGACTCATGTTAGCCTATATCTGAATCCTTTCTTGCCTGGGAGAGGTCACTATTTTTCTATATAGGTGATTAGATGAATTTTACCCATGGCATAGAGAGTAACCTGCTTTACAATTTTAAATATTAATTTCATCTAAAAGTCAGAATTACAAAAGCATATGAAATATTTAAACAAATATCTTGTCACTGTAATCAATCTAAATTGACGCCTGAGTTTAACCACCATGCATCTCTCCAATCTATCTATCCATCCACATATATATCTACAAAGATGTTTGAATGAATTTTTACCCAGTGACATCATTTTTAAAGAAAAGGTTTACTTTTACACAATTTCAGTAGTTTTGGTGTATAGCTGCATGTCCTCCTAACCTAAACTGGGCTGGGGGGGGGGGGGACTTGCAGCAAAGGACACTGCTCACCTTGTGGCAGACAGGAAGCAGAGAGTAAAAATTCAAGAGTCACAGTGTCTCCCGTTGAGGGGTCCGAACTTTCTTCTCATAGGCTTCATCTCCTAACAGTTCCACCATCTCCCAATGATGCTGTGGACCAGGACCAAGACTTTAATATGTGAGACTTTGAAGAGCATTAAAATTTCCCATTATACAGTGGGCTCTTTATAGAGCTATCAGGCAGAACCGGCTTCTCAATTTTTTAAAAGTCTAGCTATTCTTACTTTCATGAAAAGAATGCACTTTGTCTTTACTGCTCTACTGGCTGGTTTTGTGTGAACTTGACACAAGCTGGAGTTATCACAGAGAAAGTAGCCTCAGTTGGGGAAATGCCTCCATGAGATCCAGCTGTAAGGCATTTTCTCAACTAGTGATCAAGGGGGAGGGCCCAGCACATTGTGGGTGGTGCCATCCCTGGGCTGGTAGACCTGGATTCTATAATAAAGCAGGCTGAGCAAGCCAGGGGAAGCAAGCCAGTAAGTGACATCCCTCCATGGCCTCTGCATCAACTCCTGCTTCCTGACCTGCTTGGGTTCCAGTCCTGACTTCTTTTGGTGATGAACAGCAATATGGAAGTGTAAGCTGAATAAACCCTTTCCTCCCCAACTTGCTTCCTGGTCATAATGTTTTGTGCAGGAATAGAAACCCTGACTAAGACAATTGCTTACTGTTATCTTTTTCTTAATTAATTGAAGAAAAAACATCCACACAACCCCCTGGATCTCCAGTGAAGAACCTGAGAAGCAGGAGTACATAGTAAGATTTCAGAGCCTTGTATAAGCTCTCTGCAATTGCCACCAGCTCTTGGACTATTGAACTTGGATCACACCTATCTATTGAAAACTTCCTAAACCCTCCAAGTTTAGTCTTCCTGTCACTACTACCCCCACACCTCACCTTTCTCTGTGGTTCCTGGGGCACTCCCACCCTAAATGTCATTCTGTTAGCCTTCCTTTTCTCTAACTTTCTGGTTTTCTATTCATCTCCTTTCAGGTTCACTTCTCTCTCTAGGCAAAGTGCCCATGCCCCAAGTTTGTATCTTTAGAACAGACGTGTCCTCCAAAGCTTCAGAATTGCTAGATTTCCAACTGTTGCTTCCTGGGTCTCTCACTGTCCCTGTAAGCTTGAATATCTAACAGCAAGCATCTCCTCAGCCTAGTAGGTGAAAACCGTGTTGGTTTCTTTTCTTGTTGCTGTCACAAACTACCTGACAAAAACATTGTAATAGAAGGTTCTTCGTAGGCTCACAATTCTAAGGCTCACAGTTTTAAGTCATGGAACATCACTTCAGCAAAGTCATGGTAGCAGGCACCTGGTCACTTTGCATCTACTATCAGGAAATGGGGACAGATAAATGCTCAACTTACTTATTCATTTGTCTACTAGATAATCCCAGATTCTATCAAAAGTTGACAATGTTAGCCAGTACACTCTTAGGAGTTGCTCTTTTGTCCCAAGTCATCTCTTAGCCTGTGTCATCTTCTTGCCTCTCCAGGACATGGTCACTCTCTTGCCCGTGTCAATCCTACTTCCTAAAGAGACCACAGTTCATAGTGACAAGTCTAAACTGGACTGTTTCTGTTCTCCTGAAGTTATGGTTTTAGAGTATGGTATTTTCTTCCAAATTGCAATACTCCATTCCAGTATATATATATTCCCCCAAGAAGGAAGAGGGTGTTTTAGAGACTCAAAAAGTAAACCAAAAGTCACATGTCCAGGAGAACAAAAACTTGAAAGATCTTTGAGGGCACCTATTCAGCAATATAAAAAGTAGCAAAGAATTGGTGGAATGAAGACTTTGTGCTATCAAAGTACAGAGAGAGGAGGGCAGGGAAGAGAGACAGACAGACACACAGACACACCAAAAGACAGAGATGGAGAGATGGAGAGAGACAAAGACTGACTAAAGCTGCCTCTCACTTGTGTAGGAAGATCCATGCCTTCAGTTTGGGGGTGGTGTCTTCCATGTTGGGGTAGACTTTTCTGGTGATGCAGCCACTTTTGAGTTATCCTTAAACTTTGTCAGTATCCCCAGTAGAAATTTCACTGATTCAACAAATTGCACAATGCTGTAATCATTACTCTGGTCTGTTGCAAGTTCCCTTTCTGGGGCAAGTAGACATGCATCTTTTGCCACCCCAGGAAAAATCTGTCACAGCAGACTTGTAATGGTAGAACCCAAAACTCCTAGCCAGAAATGGATCCTGCTATCTTAAACAGCATCCTTCCAGACCCCAGAGGGTTCCTGTTGCTCCAAAGCAGAAGGAATCTGAATGGGGACTTGAAGAATGAACAACGTGTGGCTATATTTGGGAAGTAGGAGTCATGGTTCACTGAAGGTACATTTCAGTTGAACTGTCTCATACTGCTCTTTGCATTTCTCACTAGTCATGGCCGTGACAGTTGTCCCCCCCCCCCTTGTCTAGTTCAGAGCTTGACAAAGGCTTCAGGACTCCCCAGATAAGTAGGTAGAAGCAGTCAGCTCCCTACAGAGGGGCTCTGTGAGGGGGACTCCCAGTGACCCCTTGGATGATTTGGGAAAGAGGATCCCTGGGGATGGATCACTCCTAGAATGGGATTGTCTTTTTCCATGCCCTGACCGTGTGTACAAGTTGTTAGGAAGGAAACAGACAGATGCTTGTAGCATGGCAGGAGTTCAACGTGAGATGGGGGATGAAAGAGATACAGTATGAAATCAGCAGGTGAGCATAGATGCATCACACAGGAAAAGGATGTCTGAGGGATATTGAAGGATATTGATTCTCAGATCCTGGGGATTTGGCTCTTTGTGAGAGTGAGGACGTGCTCCTGAATTCCTCCCAGGCTCCTAACAAATGCCACAGCTCCATCTGCTCTGTGGCTGAAGGCACAGGAGGTGGCAGAGGCAGACTGGAGAGCTGTTTGATGATGTTTTCTTCCCTCATCTCTAGTTCCTCGGGAGTTCTCACAAGCTGCCATGTGTGGGCAAGGTCAGGGAATTCGATGTCTCCCAAGTGACACTTCTCTGGAGTAAGGCTACTCCCAGGGGCAAGACAGTGTTATCCTTGTGTCTTAGGGGATAATTTACACTTTTCTGGGGGCTGTAAAGAAGGCACAGAAGCGGTAGCTCCTTGGTACCCAGAAAATTCTTCTAACAGTGAGATTTGCAGAGATTTCTGAAACCACTCATAACAGAAAAAATTCTGTAATGTTGTTTACCAGGGAAAGGGCACATTCTTGAATAGTAATGGTTTCATAACCTCAAAAATCATGGGACAGATAATCAGTAAGTGCTCAAACTCCCCAAGTTCCTCACAGATAGAGCAAAGGGACTCTCTTGGACAATCAGTTACGGATTAGATCTTTGAGTCACTTCCCTTCCTAGTTAAACAACTTGCTACCTAAACTATTTTGCTGCATCTAAGAAGAAACATGTTAGAGCAGGCTGCCCTATCTAGTCCAAGATAGCATGAGCTCAACATGACTTTGCCTAAACCCAGCACCAAGCATCCTTTTTGGGCAATCTGAAAAAGCTAACCTCACCATCCCTCTTCCCATTGTCCCAAAATAACCTTCACAGTCTTATATATCCGTCTACCACCCATAAGTTACAGAAGCATTTGGCTGGCCCCAAACTCACTTCTAAGATTCAGGGTAAATTTCTCAGAATGAATATAGGTTGGAAACCTCAAGCATGTCCTAAATGGGACTCATTCTCTCGACCCCTAAGTTTCTCCTTTATTGTCTAGTTATGTCAGTGGGATCGCTGCTTAGCAGCTATGCAAACTAGCCGTTTTAATTCTCCATCTCTGCTCATGTTCACACATCCAAGCTATTCAGCAAACAGAGGGAAATCTATGCTCTGAATGGTTTTCCTTGGAAGATCAATCTTGCCAGATGTGGCGGCTCACACATGCCATCCCAGCACTCAGGCAGCTTAAGGTAAGAGGATAATGAGTCCCAAACCAGCCTGAGCTGCATAATAAGTCTCAGGCTAGCCTGAGCCCCAGACTGAGATCTGAACTCAAAAAGACAAAGGCCAAATAATAACAATAACAACAACTTTTTTCTTTTCATCCTTCCTGCAGTGCCATAACCAAGATTATTAAGGATCATTTTAGTTAGCTCATAAATAATCCATCTGTTTTTCTCTTAACAAGGTTAGACAGCAGTAGCTACAGGAGGAACCCATGAGCGGCAGTAGAGCACACCTTTGATCCTAGAACTCAAGAGGCAGGCAGAGTTCTGAATTCAAGGACAGCTTCATCCAGAGAGGAAGTTCCAGAGCCACACATAGAAATCTTGTCTCCAAAAAAATAAAGAAAAGAAAAGAATGAATGAAAGAGGAAAAGAATCTCATGACTTGAGAGACTGAAGCAGGAAGACAACCGGTTCAAGACCAGCCTGAGTTATATAATATACTTAATACTTTGTCTTATTGAAACAAGGGCTAGTGGTGTAGCTCAGTGGTAGAACGCTTGCCTCCTCTCCCTAAGACAGCAGCACCACAGAATGGACTGTGCTGATGTAGTACCGTGAACATTCTACGTAGCATCTTAAAGTCTTGTAAATCCCCATCATTTACAGAACTAAGTCTGTATCTTGTCTTTTTTACAGAAGGAAGTCCCATCCTTGTCTTCTCCCTCTACTGTTACCATCCCTTCCCCCCTTACACCCAAGTAAGGAAGGCTTTTCTGACTCTACACACCACGTGCATTTCTGGCTTCATTCCGTGAATGAAGATACTCCCTCCATCTGGAACACTTATCCTACCGTTCTTCACAGGCTAATTACATCTGACTCATCTCTGAAGGCTTAGCGAAAGCATTCTCGCTTCCAGAAAACCTCTTATGAGTGCCCAGAATGGAACATGAACTATTCCTTTCTGTTGTTCTCCACAGCTCTCGGCACATCTGTTATTATCTTCTGTGCCTGTTTGTCTAGCTGCCTTTAAGACCATTTTGTTTTTATCATCCACGCTTTCAGATGAGATCACGTGGTTTATGTGTGTTATGGCCGTGGACTGATGTATACTCTCAACACGCCTACCCTGGTATCACAATCAAATAGACTTTATTTTGTACTCGATTTCCTTACCTTTGTATTCACAGACCCTGTCTTAATTTTCTATTGTCGTGACAAAGTACCATGACCAAGGCAACTAACTTATAAAAGAAAGCATTTAGTTTAGGGCTCACAGTTACAGAGCACTGGAATCCATGACCATAACAGTGTGGTGGAGAACATGGCAGCAGGCAGGCACAGTAATGGACCAATAGATGAGATCTGACATTTGATTCACAAGTAAGAGGCAGAGGAAGATAACAAGAAATGACATGGGATTTTGAAAGTTCAAACTGTCCCCAGTGACACACCTCCTCCAGGACTACACCTCCTAATCCTTCCCAACAGTTCTAGCAAATACAGACAAAGCATTCAAATATTTGAGCCATTAGGGGCTATTCTCATTCAAATCACCACAAACCCCAACCTATGGAATGACAATTCTATCCACAAATTTCTTTCACCTACTAAGATACAATAATCTCTTTTAAAATCTTCAGGATTATTGAAATTCCCTCAACTCTGTGTAGATGAGGCTGGCCTAGAACTTACAGAAGTCTGCCTGCCTCTGATTCCTGCACTCTGGAATTAAAGGCATACACTATTACACCCAGCTCAGAAAGCCTCTCATCTCTGGAAATGTCAATACATGATTTTCCCAAAACCATTGGTCTCCTGGAAAACTGAATTGTGTAATAAGTATGTCTTTTGTGTAGACTGTACCAACATGATTGACAAGTGAACTCACTCCAATGGCTCCAGTTTGAGGGCTCTACATAGACTCAGGATAGCATTAAGCCATAACATGCTAGCAAAATAGCATGCTCGATTAGGCTAGAGGTTTTGATTGTCATTGCTACAACACAATGGAAAAGGCCCCTTTGCTGATTGCTAGTTGGGAGTGGATTCTTGCCTCTTCATTATCATAATTAAATATTCTTGTTCACCTGCTGAACCCATTCACAAAATTGAGGGTGTAATTGGAGTTAAGGCGCCAGTACCTAGTAATGAAGACCAGGCCCTTGTTGTAAGTTTGCAATCACCTAAAAGTCCTAATGTAGATGTCTTTTTTTTTTTTTTTTTTTTTTTTTTTTTTTTTTTTTTGAAGAAAGGTTCACAAGTGTTTAATTGAAGAAGGAATATCTACCATCAACATAGCTTGCATCATCCCATGGTCCCAGAATGAATGAAAAGAGAAAAAAGAGAAACCAGATGAATGCTTCTCTTTCTGCCCTCTCCTTCCTCATCCCTGCAGATGTGATGGAGTAGAATCATGCTTCTGTTGTGTCATGATTAAGAACCAACTGCCCATGCTATATCTTTACCACCATAGTAGTCTTTACCCCAGTATCCAAACTCTTTCTCCTTCGTCAACAGGCATTTGATCTCATAGCCATGGGAAAAATAAGTCATATAGCTGACACATGAGATTTACAGTAGTTGAGTCAAAGAATTTAAAGATGAAAATGTCATAGAAACATTGTACACACACAAACATGTGTATGTGTGTGTGTGTGTGTGTGTGTTTGTGTGTGTGTGTGTGTGTGTGTGTGTGTGTGTTATGCTTTCATATGACACATGAAGACTATTCCAGTAGAATGTATTCACTCTGGCTTAATCTCATTCCAGTATCTCTGAGAGACACTGTGGTGTAAAAATAAAACTAAGTGGTCCAGCACTGACCAGGATTGAGTTTGGATTGCTAAATGTGTCCATGGTCATTTTGTCCTGTTTCCTCGTTTGTATGCTGGGAATCTTACATGAACACTTGATCTACCCCGATGTATTATGAAAAGTATTATAAGGAGAAAAGCAACTTAGAAGAATAATGAAGAGCAAAAGCAGTGTCTGGTACACAGCTAGTTAATGTAATTAAATTATTGCATTTAAGATGTATCCATTCCTCCATCTGTGCTGGTCACTGTGGTACAGCTCTATCCAGCTTGAAGTTCTCCAAGGACGTCGTTCTCAATTCTTATTCTTGAATGGTTAAACAATCTTCTGGCTTCACCTTCAAAGTGATCCTGTCACAAACTCAAGTTTGGAGATTTTTCAATCTTTCCGGGTGCATCTCAAAACTCCATTCAGTTTTGAGAGCCATTTTCCTGTCTCATATTGGCCACACAGTTCAGTAGCACCTATCCTCATACACTTAATTAGGCTTTTTTTCTCAATCCATGTTTATCCTGTATGACTTTGGTTGGTAGTGATCCAACCTCGGGCCTCTGTTTATAGCCTTTTACATTTTATAGATTAACTTCCTGTTTCCTTGTGAATCCAGTTTTACCATGCAATCTCTGCGGTAAGGAGTCTGCATGGATTTAATCATTCAAGCCTTACCTGAACTGAAGACCTTATCCTTCATCGACATGCATTTCTTCATATGGAAACCCATGTTATCTCATAATCATAAATCTGGTCACATGTTCCAAATCTAAATCATCTGCTGAGTTTCACTTACTGTAGCCTCCAAGCCTTCAAATAATTCTTTCTGAGTTGCTGATATGACGAATTCATCCCTAGCCCCAGGCCTTAGTTGTCTGCCTGACTCTTAGTCTAGCATGTTCTCTTGCATCAGATAACCTCATGGATGCTTCTGGTCAGTAATCTTATGTCAGCATCATAGCAAGGCTTTCCTTCCTAGTTCAGGCAATATGTATGCCTCTTTTTGTTTTGTTGAGTTGTGTCTTATTTGTTTTTTGAGACCGGATCTCGCTCTGTAGCTCAGCCAGTCTCTGACTCACAACAATCCTCCTGCCTCAGTCTCTTGAGTGCCGGAGTTACAGACATGAGTCACAACACCAGGCTTTATTTTTATCTAACATCAGTTGCTATCTGCACTCATTTAGTTGTGAAATTTTAGGATACCAGGATCTCATTTTATTTTTCAGTGCATGTAGAAGAGTGTGGAATACTCCATAGACAGTTGATGAATGAATGAATGAATGAATGAATGAATGAATGAATGAATAAATGGGTCAATCAGTCAATCAACAGAAGCTCACATGTCCTTGCTTCCCAGTTTCAGTCTCATTGGAACGAAGTTATTCAGTTATGTAGCAGCTCTCCTGATTTGCTCATGTTCTCCACATGGAAGCCTGGACTTGGCTTCATTCCTGATGCTGACATACATGTCTGTGGACTACAGCTATGGCTTTTTTCTGATGCACCTGAGACAATCTAAAACAGATATCATATTGGCAAATATTTTCTTTGTGAACCTACACTGGTTTGTCATGGTCATCTTTGAATTTTTCGGATCTATAGATTGTAAGGACTTGGTATCAAGTTCACAGGTGTTTGTTCTCTTGATTCCTTGAGACATAAATTTTGAAAAATATACTCTTTGTCTATTGGCCCTCCCTATGTGCAGATCTGGAGGCCTCTAGCTAGGCTCCTCTACTCCACTTGGGCATCTGGCCATTGAGCACCAGAGTATAACTGAAGACTGTATTATGCACAAAACTCACATGCAGGTCTTACTTAAATGCACATTCTGGTTCCATGATTCCACCATCCCCAGCAAGTCTGTGCTGCTGGCATGAACTCTGCACCTTCTCAGAAAGGCTCCTGAGCCCTGTGGCCAATGCTTAAATTCAGATGTGCCCGGAACAAGCTTCTCAAAGTCTGTGGATCTCAAGTATTCCACCAGGAAAGAAAATCGTAGATAACAACTTCCAGCTTTACTTAGCAATAACGAGAATCTGATAACCAGTGTTTACCATGACTGTCACACGCTGAAATGAGCTCCACATTAATGAGCCTGGAGCTCATATAATGGTCACATGCGTTCTGATCGGCTCACCCATCGCAGGCTGCACTTCCCCTTTTGAAGGGGAGTGTCTGTATTCTGTATTTTCCAATTTATTGCTTTTGGATGATAAAGATGAAAGCATGGGTGGTGACTAGAGAACTCTTGCTCATTTCTGTCACACATTAACAAAGTGCCACCAACTCTAAGTGGATACTTTCTTTCTTATTGCCTTTGAAATACCCCATTTAAAGTTCTTGGCATCTTGCTGAACTCTGATCTGCCCCAACATTTCTCACTGTACTAGTCTGTTTAACAACAATGGAACCCCTTGGCTTTTGCTCCTGTGAATATCTAGGTGATTCATTCAAACCAGTTTTTGTGGCCCCAAAGAACAAGACCTTCCCACACACTGGCCCTTGTCCCATCTGAGGCAATCCAGGTGATAACCTGCAATCTTCAGTTTCCTCTGAGGCGAGCAGGTAGGACTGGTTGAGTAGCCTCTTTCCAGTCCTCCAAGGACTTACCACACCCTTGTTTAAAGACAATTTAGAAAATTGGGATGGTGATGAATGGTATAATTGCTTATGTGCAAATTACACCCATTTCTATACAGTTATTGCCAAATTCCAGGGTGTTTGGATTTAAAAATAAAAAGCTTAGAGGCATAATGTCACTCATATGCCTGATAAATCGAGTGTTCTGTTTGATATGGTAAAAAACTGAAAGTGGTAAGTCTGAACTTCTCACAAGACAGCACTCAGAGATTAAATGATACATTTGAAATGAACTAACACTTAGGCCCTCTGTGGTTGGGCAGAGGCAGAGCCCAGGGCAAGTCATGCTGTGTGAACTTTAAACTGGAAGGACAAACATCATTTGCATTTAATTAAAGAGATTATAAAATCTTCCCACATTTTATTTGATCTTCCCAGTACAGGGCCAAGAAATCCCACAAAAAAAAAAAAAAAAGATATTGTTCCTTTCCCAGCGTATGGAGGGGCAATCAACCTCTTAATTCTTAAGCCACATTGCCTTGGGTCTTCAAGGAAACAGATTCCAGGATGGCACTGAGCGTTTAAGGATTTGGAGGTTGGGAGAATGTTTATTGGAGAATCTCAAGGAGGAAACTAGGAAGGGCTGAGAGAGTTACCATGGTGACTCGTGCGTGTTCTGCAGTAAAGAAGAGAAGGGAAGGTTGGTGTCAGAGGCTACATAAAAGTCTAAGTGACAGTTTGTAAGGATCCTGAGTTCTGAATGAGAAGCTGATCTAGGAATGAACAGGCCATAGCTCCCCACCTATGGTTTCTATTAGTGCCTCTACTCAGAAAGCTGTCCTGTGGTTGGATGCCTCTGCGACAGGGTGTCAAGGGTCCCTTCACTTTCAAGCCTTGCTTCACTGTGACTATGTTTTTTATTCTTCTTTATTTTTTTTTTAAATAGGGCTCATGTCTTCCTTTCACTGTTAGTTTGAGTTTTGAGAGAGGCTGTGTTGCACAGGGTAGCCACAAACTCACCATCCTGCTGTCTCAGCCTCAGGAGCACTAGCATCACAAGTGTGCCCCCAACACACCCATCTTATTTACTTGTAAAAGTAGTAACACCTATCCCTTTGTGTAGGTTGAGATAATAGTGTAATACAGCTTTCTCTGAGTCACAATGGGTCCTCTGTGAACCAACAGTTTCAAAACCTATCTAATCCATTGGCTCGATGTGCTGGGCTGTCTTCCGCAATAAAGCATACTGTCTCCTAATCTTATTTATTGAAAGACTAATACTTGAAATATTTTCTTCTTGTCTGTTGAATGCACATCCATTTTTATTTTTAAGAAAAAAAAGGGAATGATAGCAATCACAAAACCCATAAATAACAAAGGTGTGCTGGGTTGGAAACTAAGAGACTCTCAGAAGCCTGTGAGACTAGGCGAATGACCTAGAGTTTTCAGAAGTAAGGTGTTAAAAGGAGAGGAGATGTTTGGGACTGAGAAAGCACCAAATACAATGGATAAAAACTTCTAAACATCTGAAATTTGCAAAATGCACAAAGTCTCAGGGTTGTGTTAATCTGAAATAGCCTAAACTCGAATCCACATCAAGGTAAATTACAGTCAAACTTCTTAGTAAACACAGATAAAAATCTAGAAAGCAGTGTAAGAAGGACCTCACCTGTAAGAGAAAAACAGGTGCATGGAAGATCCTGGATTTCTTATATTTAAAAGGATATGACCTGGCATATGACCTGGCATGGGGCTGGAGAGCGGGCTCACTAGTTAAGAGCATGTATTTCCTAGGAGAGGACCCAGGTTTAGGTCCCAGCGCCCACATGCTGATTTCCCAACCACTGGCAACTCCAGTTCCGCAACTTCTTATCTCCCAGGGCACAAGAAACTCAAGTGATACATGCACAAACATGCAGACAAAATACCCAGACACGTAGAGAACAGAAATAGATACTGTCAGATTGGAATGCCTTGTGGCCAAATATCCTTGAAACTTTGGGTAAGTTGTATCTGTTGTTTCAGAAACTAAGGTACCAGGAGACTTTCCCAATTGCCAGGTAAGTGTGCTAGCTAAGGGCACAGATCCTCAGGAGAGAACATCACATCACCTCTAGTCTGATTTTGCATCCCCCCTCTTTTTGTCTTTTCTGGAGAATCATCTGAAGGAAATTCACACTGAAATATCTGCTTCACCATGATTTGGGACATGAAAAGGGAATACCTTACTCCATGAATATGTCCGCCAACTCATAAATATCCATGAGAACTTTTAAAAAAATATCTGTAATGCAAAAAACCCACAACATAGCTCCCCAGAGCACTTCACAGCAGCCCACTCCAATTTCTCTTTGGAGCAAACATTTTGTTTTTCTTTGCAAAACAAACTTCGTCTCTACACTAAATTCTTTTCTTCTGGAAAACAAAACGGAGACCCAATAACAGGAAAAAATGGGCATAATACTTTTCAAGTGCTGAAAAAAATGACCGATGCAGAACCTTATAGCTAGTCAACATATTCTTTAGGAATGAAAGGGAGAAATTGAGAGACTCTCATATACTAAAAAAAAAAAAAAAAAAAAAAAAAAACCCTAAAACAAATTGCCAGCAGCTAGCCTTCTGTAAAAGAGTGTCTTGGGAAAAGTCTCCAAACAGAAAAGAAATGATAAAACATGGACCTTGAAGTGTTGGGAAAGAAAACCTCACCTTTTAAGAGAAGCAAAATATTACTCTTGAGTTCTCTAAAATACATTTGATGGTTACAGAAAAAGAGTAACTGTCTCATATCATTCTAGGCCTGCACTGAGGAAATGCTTAATTTAAAATATATAAAACAGATGAATCACAAAGGAAGAAAGAAACATCCTGAATTTTCAGAGAGCATTATTCTTTTTGTGTATAGATAAACCTATTCGATCTAAAATCCAAAACCAAATGGAACTATACTCTCAGAAGATGTTCGTGGTCTTTGCAAGTTGGCAGGAGGCTACAAAAATGCACAGCAAAAGAACTTAACGGCGATTGTGTATGTGATTCACGAAAGCCTAGATTAAAATTATAACATCATTTGCAATCTATTAAAAATAATGTAGCTGGGTGTGCGTGACTCCTGTACCAAAAAGCAAAATGCAGAGGAAGGCTGTCAGAGGAGACCCAGTGAGATCGAGAGACTCGACTTACCTGATTAGGCATAGTAAGGATATCCATTCTCCCAAACCACAACACATTCCTATCGAAACCCAAGTGACAGCTTTGGAGATGTAGGAAAGATTGTTTTTTCTAAACTTTAAATAGGATGGTAGGAGAACTCAGGGGAGTGAAACCAATTTTAAAAAGAAGACTCAAATCAGAGGAATAATCTACTTGATTTTAAGTCATACCAAAAAAAAAAAAAAAGTCATATTTTGCCATAAGGCAAAAGTAATCCAGACTGTGGCACTGGCTGGGCAAAGAGCACGCAGACCAACCGAGCAAAGCAGAGAAGCCGGAAATAGAACGTTGCAAAGAAAGCGCCTGCATCTTTGGCTGAGGTACTCAGGAAGGCTCCTGAGTGAAAGACTCTGTGTCCCACAGGGGCACTGAAGAGACTCACTGTGTGTGGAGAGTCAGACAGTGCCTAACTCTCCTGCCTAAGGATTAACTTGAAATCTGTAATAAGTGTGAATGGGAAAACCACAGCTTCTACAACATTCAGGCAGACGCATAGCAGAGAGACCTCAAGGTCTTAGTGTAGGCAGGGAGTTAGTTGTCAGATGGGAAACCAAAAGGAAAAACTCACAGACAACAGCAAAAAGCCAGCAAAGAGCCTGGAGCCAAGCAGGTCAACATAAGCAGAGGCAGGATAATTAGGATTCCAAGGCCAGCATTTTCTACTTAGTGAGACCAGATGCTGTCTTAGAAACAAAAAGCAGGGAACAGGTAGTGAACTGAACCTAACAAAAATTTAAGCTTTTTTTTTTTTTTCTCTATAAAAGCTTGTTGTAGAATGGGGCAGGGAATGCAATAGAAAAACAGACAAAAAACATGAACGTAGAAGCAAAGCACTTAGTCAACAGCAGAACGGTCCCTGGAATGAAGAATGTTTGAAATATAACAGCAAAACCGGTTCAATGATGCATACCTGTAATCTCAGCTCTGTAGAGGCTGGAGTGGGAAGATGGTGAGCTTGGAGCCAATCTTGAGAATATAGGGAGAAGAGGAAGGGGAGGGAGAGAGGGAGAGACAGAGAAAAAAGAAAGGGAAATAGAACCCAGTTTCATTTACTTAGCATGTGAGCAAAAGACATAAAGAAATATTTCACTGAGAAAAATATGAAATAGTAATTAAGCATATAGAAAAACATCCATGGAATTGAAATTTCTGTGCTGGCGGTATGTTAACAACGTCTGTGACAGTCTGTAAAACTCGGCATGCGGGGAAACAAATAGATGGCCCTCCCTGGTCCCCGAGTTGAGTGTGTACTCTGCCAACCCTTTGGTATATGTTATCACATTGTCTGTAGTCAGCCTTTTGAGAAAATATTGGCAAAGAAGCGCACTCAGCGTTTTCTGGTTAAATGAAAACGGACTAGATCCTGGATGGCTGAATAGCTGGAAAAAGAATCAGTAGATCACAGAACAATATAAAACATTTTTAGGACCCAGCACCTTTAGAAGCATGGGGCTAAGAGAGCTTATTTTAAATCCAATCATATTACAAGTTAAAAGATATCAGGCTAGGACAGAAAGATCCAAGAATGCAAAAGGGAATTAGGAAAAACAAAAAAGCAAATGGGCTGTACCTTAATTATGGGCAAGACCATCAGGACAGAGACATGACTCTGTGGGTCGAGTGTTGAGTTCAGATCCCAACATCTGTGTAAAAACCAGGAGTTCCTACAAGCGCCTGTAACGTAGTTCTGGGGAATTGGGCAGGCTGGACCTTCAGGCTCGATGGCCACCTGGCCTAAGTGAGCTCAAGACTGGTAAGAAACTCGGTCTCTGTAATAATAAATGGTAATAATAATGTGAGAATGATTGACCTTAACCTCTAGTATTCACATACACACATATGGTGATTGCAGACACACATGCACACACATGCACACAGTCACAGCCACCCCCCCACATACACAGCCTAGTACCATAAGTATTTGGGGGTGGGGCAGGGGAGTGAGCACATGTGGGGTCACTTCATCTGCTTCTGTTCATCCTCTCATGCTATGCTCATTTGCAGGCTACACTCCTTGGATCCCGCAGACACTGACACATCATCTCTTTGTTGGCAGAGTGGCAGGGAATATATGATAAGCTTTCTGACAAGGAGGCCTCTGGGAGGACCGTGTCTGCTGTCATGGTCGTTTGCCTGCCTTTGACCCCCGACAAGGATTTGAACTGCAGCTTCAGAGCATCTGTCCCCTCGATTGTGACCAGAAGTTGCACACTTGACCTCTGACCTCCATGTCATCGCTGACTCTAACTCCCAACGTGGCTTGGATTGTCCCATGCCATCTGCAGTCCCCCCGGGGTCTGCAAAGCTCCCCTAGTTCCTCCAACCAGCTGTTGGTCTCTCTGTTCTCCCTGTGGCCCGGCCCTGACAACTGAAACCCCCAGACCCTGACAGTAGCAGAGTCCCTGACTCTCCACGGGGCTGGTGCCATCTTTGATCAATGGCTAATAATTATTGTTATGAGTGTCCATTTCTCAAGATGTTAGCCATTGTGCTGCATTCATCATCCCATTTATGTTCAAGGACCACATGAAAAGGGGGCTATTGATCCCCATTTTGGGAAATTAAGAAACTGATGCTCAGCAAATTGAAAGTAATTTCAAGTTCACACTGCTCAGAACGACGAGATTTAAGGTCTCCCAGCATTTTCTATTTACTAGAGAATTTTCACTTAAGGCACTGGGACCTGCATGTGGATTTGGGAATCAAAGGTATTCGCTGTAAATGAGAAAAAGGTGAATGTTTTCATTTTTAAATATGTCCTTTCTTCAGAACACAGTTCAATTCATGGTCAGACTTTATATTCCTTTCAGCTCCAACTCCTGACTAACCACAGAAATAGCTATGGTGTGTGTGTGTGTGTTTGTGTGTGTGTGTGTGTGTGTGTGTGTGTGTGTGTGTGTTCATCACCAAAGGAAGTCAGGACTGGAACTCAAGCAGGTCAGGAAGCAGGAGCTGATGCAGAGGCCATGGAGGGATGTTACTTACTGGCTTGCTTCCTCTGGCTTGCTCAGCCTGCTTTATTATAGAATCCAGGTCTACCAGCCCAGGGATGGCACCACCCACAATGGGCTGGGCCCTCCCCCTTGATCACTAGTTGAGAAAATGCCTTATAGCTGGATCTCATGGAGGCATTTCCCCATGGGCATCCTCAAAAGACACTGTAGCATCATCAGCTGGAGTCTCTGACTTCATTTCCCTTCCTTTATCTCTTAGATCTGCTCCCTGGGAGGGCGGGGGTCACATTTCCAAACTGACAACAGGAGCTCATCCTTTCCCTGAGAGATGCTTCAAGACTTCCTTACATTCTCATTGCTGCAGGAGAACACTGCAACCGAATGCAACTTGGAAAGGAAAGGAGCTTATGTCAGCTTATGGCTTGCAGTCTGTCATGAACGGACATCAGAACAGGGACGCAAGGCAGGCACCTGGAAGCAGGAATTGATACAGAGGTCATGGAGAAATGATGCTTGCTGGCTTCTTCAACCTTATATATCCCAGGACTACCTGTTGAGAATTGGTACCATCCCTAGTGAGCTGGGTCCCCTCACATCAAGGATTAATCAAGAAAATACCCTACACACTTCCTTACAGGCAATTAGAGCCCTGTGAGGTAACCATGCCTTCTACTTCTAGTGCACGAATTGAAGATTGGGAAATTTAATTAATTCTCCCAGAGAGACAGTGCCGTGGGAAGAACCCAGGTATGGTGATTCCAAATTCATTGTTCCTTTATATATATATATATATATATATCTTTTCTGTTTCTTCCTTTAAAAAATTTTTTGAGACAGAAACTCCAGCCCAAGCAGTTAGCTACATATCAGTCCAGCAGGAAACAACGTGTCAGTGTGAACGACCCATTCTTTGTCTGTACTTTGTCATCCTGAACACACAGGCACATCCTCCTTAAAATGAAAAATGCCTTTCATAAGACAGTTGTTTCGTTCTGCCCCACGGTGTGTTTCAGTCGACACCATGGCGTTTGCTATTTTTCTTTCAAATCATCTGGCTTCTGGTGTCCTCTGCAACAATGACCCAAGTCCCTTTGTGTCCTCATTCTGTAATCTGTTCTTAGGCTTCTTCCTCCTGTTTCCTTATTCAAATTTTTAGCTTCTGCTTTTAAAGTGACCAACAACCCGTGTAGGAGTTTTAAAATGTGGAGATCAAAAATTCAATAGATTGCCATGATGTGCCAAGTTTACCTCACAGGCAGCTTACAAACAAAACAACACTAACTTTTCTGAGAAACTGGATACCTGTTTAGACATAGAGAAGAAAAAAGGAGACATAGAAATTCATTTTGTAGCGCTGCAAATTTTTTGATCAGCCTTCTTCTCCTTTCTATTTTACCCCCTCCCACGCCACTGGACTTCTAAGCCTCCAAATGCAGGATTCGAATTCTAGGTGATAGAGTGAGAATTCTAGGTGATAGAGTAAGCTGATCTTCACAGATCTTGAGGCAGCCAGTTTACCCCTGTACTCCAAAGGCATCAATCCCAAACGGGTGCCCAAGGTGATTCATTTCTACTTGAGTAACAGAGAACTGCGTCAAATGACAGATGGAAAAGGATCCTTGCAGGTACCTACCATATAAATAAGCAGCTCCCCACATCACACATCGGGACACAAAACTGTGTCAGCTGATGCTCACATCTCATTAGAGTACCACACACTCTCCCCTGGTAGCAGACAAAATAATCATACAAACATGTAGAGAGAAATAGAAAAATGAAACAAGCCCAAACAAATCTTCAACGGTTTATCGTCTAACCATCTCGTCTTCAAAGATAAATGCTAACGATATCCGATTCACTTGTCTGGGTAACTTGACAACCAGCTTGTCTCATCAGCCCGTACCGGAACTGACCTCACTCAGTACAACCAATTGTTTCTAACTGAGATTTGAGGATGGTGCTCAGGGTTGGGTGCTTGCTGCTGATACTGGCTGCACCCTCATCCCCTGCTGGCTTTGTTCATTCCGCCTCTGATTTCTTCCAGCAACGAGAGGGTACAGGAGTGAGGGAGAATGGAGAATTATCACCATCCTGACTAGGAACACATCCCACCTCTGGGTAGGGTTGTGTTTTCCCTGAGAGACGGAAGTTAAAATAGCCTCTCTTGCTAAGGATTAGTGTTGGTGCATTTAATCATATCCAGTGTATACACAAACACACACACAGAGGGATGGAGAGACTTGGGCCAAGTGTCATTAAAACCTTGTACTTTCAAAAGCTATTATCTTCAAGAGGCTACAGGAAACATAAAAAAATGTGTGAAACATAACACCCCGTATAAACAATAATGAAGAGTATAAATTCAAGCAGTTCTCAGAACAAGAAATATGAAGGCTCAGTAAAAATGACCAAGTGTACTAGTAACCAAGCTAAAGTTAAGTGATTCACAGTAGAGAACTATCAGTTGTGTGTGTGTGTGTGTGTGTGTAGTGTGTGTGTGTGTGTGTGTGTGTGTGTGTGTGTGTGTGTGTGTGTGAATACAAGTGAATGTATATCTCCATTTTGGACAAGCATGTAAAAATAGGTTTTCATTGAAGTCTGAATTCAATTCTTCTTTGCTAAGTAATCTATAAACTACTAAAATCTTAATTAGGCACTCTCTTTGGCCTAATGACTCTATTCAGGAATTTTGTTTTTCAAAATACTATAAAGGATCCAAAGAAATGTGTCTGTGGGATACTCAACAACATGACACTATTTGTATTTGTAAATTAAAATACACATTTGCATTTTTTAATGAATTGTAGCATATTTATACAAAGAAATACCATATTGTCACTTAAAACATAAGGGTGGTGGCTAAAATAGAGTGAGAAAAAAAAAAAGACCAAAAAACATTGTTCAATGTCATTTCATACACAAATAGGCACAGAGAGAGACATACACAGACGCCATTTTTAACAAGTGAGCACTATATTCAGGAACTCTTAACAGGAAATATTTGGAGCTAGAGTTGGCAGGAAGCAGAAATTCTCACTTTTTAATTTTCTTCTTAAATGGTTAAATAAAGAGTGAGCTTTGCTTTTGTGAAGGTTTGAAAGTTTGTGTGCTATAACCAAATAACACCAGTGGCCAAAAATAATGCCTAGAGTCTTACTGGAGGTTGCAGATGTTACCCAAGGTTAATATTCTGCTTAGAGCCGTGTACGTGCCTGTATTTAATGCCATGATTGGCAGGCTCGCCCACTTTGGTGCCTGATGATTTTCACACTGTAGTTCATGCTCCTTCACCTAAGACCCAGAGGCTCACAGACACCAGGGTGTGGGCTGGGGATGTAGTTCAGTTTGTAGAGTGCTTGTCTAGCACGCACAAGTCCTGAGGATAGAGTCATGTTTCCAACCAGAGACAGCTATGACTTGTTTGTGTTGTATGGGGCTGCTGGTCAGCCCCCAGTAAGCACATGGAGAAACTTGGCTCAGTGACACACAGGGCTTATTGGGTGACGGTCACATGATCATTTTTATAGCCTGCCAGCCATGACTGCTCTGATAAATAGATTTGCATAACTCTATTGCTGGGAACACCAACTGGGAATATGGCATATCAGAGTTCTGCTGTCACATCGGCCACTGGCTGTTACCACAGCGATCATTTATGGAGCCCTAACACTGAGCCCTGCAGGTTATTAGAAACTTTATGTGTATTAAGTTATATTACCCCCAGAGAAGAGCATTCCATCAGAGTTCCAGTACTTAGCCCAGCAATGTTGAATAGAACTTCCTACAATAAAGGGACTGTTCTGCATCTCGGCTGCCCAGTGTGGTAGCCACTTAGCCACCCTACTTACTGAGCTTTCTACCCATAGCAAGAACAAAGAACTGCAATCTTCCGACTTTGGATTATGGAAATGTAAATTTAAATAGCCACATGTGGCTGCCATATTGGCTCAGCACATCTGGTCCTAGTTCATGTGGCTAAGTAGCAATCAGAGTTTGGACTCAATTGCAGGGTTATCCCACTCAGTAACATACTGTTTGGGCTAATTATTATTATTATTATTATTATTATTATTATTATTATTATTATTATTATTCTCATACATTATATCCCGACCATAGTTGCCCTTCCCTCCTCTCCTCCTAGTCCCTTCCACTCCACTTCCCTCCTCCCCAGATCCACTCCCTCCTCCATTTCCCTTCAGAAAAGGGCAGGCCTCCCAGGGATACCAAGCAAACATGCTATATCAAGTTGCAATAAGACTAGGCACCTCCTCTCATATTAAGGCTGGACAAAGTAACCCAGTAGGAGAAAGGGGGTCCCAAAAGCAGACAAAGGAGTCAGAGATAGCCCCTGTTCCTACTATTAGAAGTCTCACAGAAAGACTAAGTCTCACAAGCATAATACATATACAGAGGTCCTAAGTCAGACCATGCAGTCACCCTGATTCAGACACTGTGATACCCTCTGAGCCCAGTTTAGTTTATTCTGTGGGTTTTCTTATGGTATCCTTGACCTGTCTTGCTCCTACAATCCTTCCCCCTCTTCCACAGAACTTCCAAGCTCCACCTAATGTTTGGCTGTGTGAGAGCAAAGGTGGTATAGACATTGTAGGAGTAGCCAACCAATGACTTGAGACCCACAACATGTGCCATATGCAGAAGCCTACCCCTGACACTGCTTAGAGGGTCAGGAACCAGAGGTTAGACAGCCCTGAGACCTAGAATAGAAATGAACATGATGGCTGGGGGGGGGGTGGTGCTGTCCATGAAATGATTCCTAATGATACTATGCTATGCTCGTAGACAGAAGACTAACATAATCATCACTGGAGAGACTTCATCCACCAATAGGATGCAGAGATCGGAATCATACTTTAAAGGCTCCTATTAGGACTAGAGGTAAAAGTTCAGTTATATAATGCTTGCTGGGTATGTGTTAGACCCTGGGTTCTATTATTAGTGCTGAGAGAGAATTAGGGTGGGAGAAGGAGGCAAGATAGGAAAAGGAGGAAGAGGAGAAAGAGGAGGAGGAAGGGGAGGAGGAGGGAGGGGAGAAGGAAGGAAGAATGGAAGGGTAAGAGGGATAGTTGTAGTTGCAGTACCTTGAAGTATGCGATCAGCTTATACTATTAAAGCTCTATAGTTACTGCCACTTTCTGGTACTTTCTGTGTCTAGAATGGCGCTGACCTTCCCTTAGCAACTGTCACTGCACACAGGATCTGCTCATGTGATACCACCTACCATGTGAATGGTTGTTACTTTGGAACTGTCTGGTTAAGCCCAGGAAGGCAGCCACATGTGGAGCGGTGGAACAGAATCAATAGAAAAGCCATCGGTTATGGATATTTTCTATTTGTCCTTCCAGAGCCTATTACTTCGTCATTGTGGCTGTTCTGATCTTGCAACCTGCCTCACTGGGCTTCCTTGACTGTCAATTTCCTGGGAGAGCAGACCAGTGGAAGTCCTTAGTGGGAACTTTCTGCGGTCAGAAGAGAAGCCCTTCAGGTCTCCTGGCTCTGTTCTCACCTGGGCCTAGCTTGGCAATGTCGACAGGAGTCTGTTTCAGAATGCAGATCCTGGTGCAGGTCCCACCATGCTGCAGAGCCTCCCCTTCCCACTGGCCCCGCCCCCAACACTCCGAGAAGTCAGAACAGCTTTCCTTGACCACCAGCCCTTGGTGTTTCCAGACTGACTAGTCCTTTGTAAACTACCCCTCACTTACTCACCCCTGTTCTGCCGTTGTTTTTATTTATTTTTTTTTTTTTTATTTTAGTTTTTGGCTATATGACCAATAAATACACTGGTGACTCCAGTTAGAGTCTAAAATGTCCCTCACAAGTTGATGTGCTCACCTCTTGCTCCTCAGCTGCTGCACTATCTTGGAGACTACGGAACCTTTAGAAGGTGAATTCCTGGATGTCAGAAGTAGGTCACTGGATCAAAGGCTTTGTTCCCACTCTGGCTTCTGGCTTTGTGCCTCAGCCTCTCGCTCCTATCACCACAGACAGTACCATCCCTGCCACTGTGCCTTCCTCCTCCGATGGCCTCAAGTCTTGCTACGATCCCAGATAGACCTTTCCTCCTCCAAGCTGTCTCTGTCTGGCGTTTTGATCACAGCAACGCAAAAGTCCTTCACAGGCTTGTTGTTGGATGAGGCCAAGAGTCAGACTCGGCAGCTCAGCTACGGAAATAAAAATTAATCGTTAATTTGTATGAGCTAAAAATAAATCCATGAATGGTGCTTCATTGAGCAGTTATCCCAAATTTCGCCACACATACAGGGGAAAAGGAAATAAAAACCAGCACCACATTGCAAACTGTCTACGGCAGTGATTCTCAATCTTCCTAGTGCCGTGACCCTTAATATAGTTCCTCATGTTATGGTGACCCCCAACCATGAGATTGCTTTTATTGCTACTTCGTAACTGTGATTTTCTACTGTTGGGAATGGATAATGTAAATATCTGAGATTTCTGAAGGGGTCAAACCCACAGGCCGAGAGCCTCTGGTCTGTAAGACCGTGCTGAAGTTTGGTGTCCTGGACTTAGTTGCATATGAAAAGATACACAGGATAGACAGAAACAGGGACATTTATTGAATCATTAATTTCTACACAAAAATCGGGACGGAATCATGTCTATGAGAGGAAGAACAGTGAAATATTTTCTGGGGAGTCATGGCACAAATGTCTGTTACGGGATAGGGAAATAATCCCAGGTAAGGAAATGAAGACAGACTTGAGCAATGATCAGCTCAAAGTCCAATTGGTGAACCAGAGAGTTTATCAGTTATGTGCACAGGAACTCGGGCAGGCTGTTGCTTACAGAAGCAAAGACCATTCGCAAGTACTCTCAGGGCTGAAAAGCCCACCCCAACTTGGTCACAATGCACAAAAACTGCAAGCCTTGAGCACACCGTGAATGATAGACAGGAGGTTCTACCAGTCGGAGAGCTCCAGATGGATGACAGACAGGAAGTTCAACCAGTCAGAGACTCTTCCCCGTGCCTGGCCTCAACAGTCTCTTCCTGGCAACTTGGCTGGTTTTGTTTTTATATCCTGGGGGTTAAGGCAGGAGTGCCTTGGGAATCTTGTGTGTTTAAGCTTTTCCAGACAAAAAAATCTGTTTACTTCCTGAGTCTCATGAGCCTTCCCTCTTTCTCCAGGATAGAAAGAATAAACATTGTTACACAGCAATATTAACCAGCTGAAGCTGCAGGAGTTGGGGTCCAAATGTCTCCCTTTGAAGAAGGTATTCCGTCTCGGTTTTACGTACCAATTACTATTTGAACAAATAGAACACTGCATACATAGTTCTTAATTTTTTAAAAAACTGACTTAGTTCTCTTGACCAAAAAGAATCGGAAAACGAGACTAGAGAACTATCTAAAGCATGCTACGAAATTAAACAGAATTTTTCAAATGTACCAAGTTCAGAGGAAGTGAGCCTAGGGACTTTTGGTGGCATTTGCGCATTGACATTGCAAGCGTTGTTCTGAGTGTCGAAGCTAATCTCACTGCCCCGGGTGAAATGTCAGCTCTGTTTTAAATGACTGCGTTAACAGTGACAGCCCTCACAGACTGCTCCCAGCATCCCTGCCCAGCACTCCACACTCTGATGGCAGACGCACATGGCAGTTCTTCAAGCCCAGGATTTTTTGTATATGAGACGAAAGAAGAGATGTCACCACCATGACTCATTGCCCCACTAGCAGCCTTAATAGAAGCTAAGGATGCCCCAAAGCAAGCTGTTAGAATTCTGCCGATAGGACTTGTACATTCCCATTAAACATGTGATTGCCTATTCAGAAGTCCTTTTGGGCTCCCAGGGAGAAAGACTCTCAAAGTTCACCGTGGAATGACTTGGAGAGGATGAGGCAGGGGTTTCCTTCTGTCTGCACAGACGTTTTATTCACCTTCACGCCAAGAGTCTTTAAGACACATCAGCCATCTCTCTCCCTCATAATCCCTTTCCTGTTTCTCAGCATACCCTCCCATGTACTCTCATACTTTTCCTACTGTTACGCGTTCAGGCTGGCACCTCCCTCACTGTGTGGTCTCCCTCCCATCTTCTTTTGCTTTCCTTTCTTCCATGTGGGTCTGTGGTAGTTGAACAAAAATGCCTGTCCCCATGGGCTCATAGGAAGTGGCACTATTAGGAGGTATGGCGCTGTTGCAGTGGGTGTAGTCCACTTGTCCAAACCCAGTTGTGTCACTGGGGTGGGCTTTGGAGTTTCTAATGCTCAAGCCAGGCCCAAGCTCACTCTCTTTTCCTGCTGCCTACAGATCTGAATAGAGAACTCTCAACTACCTCTTCAGCATCATGTACAACAGCATGCTGCTATGACAGTAACAGACTAAGGCTCTAAACTGTAAGCCAGCCCCAATAAAATGTTTTCCTTTATACAAGTTGCTATGGTCATGGTGTCTCCTCATAGCAATAAAATTTGAATACAGTGTCCATTTCTAGTTCATGTTCAATATTCATAACATAAAGTTGAAACATATTTTATTAGATGTTAGAGATTTTGCTTCTTTGAAATTGTGTGTGTGTGTGTGTGTGTGTGTGTGTGTGTGTGCTGTAAGCACAGAAGTAAAGTATTTCCATGTATTTTTAATGAACTAGAAAGCTCTGTTTGAATAGATTCCTATCACTATAATTAGGGTTGTGACATAAAATTTACCGAAATCTGACAGTCAGTAACTTAGGGTATTATTTCAGTGCCTAACAGTAAAGCATTAATTTAAAACAAGCTTTAATAAGAGATGTAGTGAACTTAGGACATCTGTGACAATGGACACAGCTGCCGGTCACAAGCCCCTGTCCTATTCATTCTGTCTGTAACTTCAGTATCCTTTAAACACGGTACTCTAGGAGGCTACTACCAGCCACCATGGCTGAGGATTAGCACAGCTTGAATATAGAATTTGCTCAATGTTTATATGTGAAACTGATACTTAGTGCTTTTATTTTGGCACTATTGAGAAGTGGTAGGACCTTTAGTACTCGGGAATTCACCAGAGGACAATAGCTTGACCATTGAAAGAGTTACAGGGATACAGGTCTCTTACTGCTTCATTGTTTTCCAGACACCCATGAGGTTAACAGATCTTGTCTTAGTGTTTTTTTTCCCCAGGTGCTATGATAAAATTATTTGACAGAAGCAATTTAAGGGCAAAAGAACTTGTTTAATTCACAGTTCTAGGTTGCAGTGGGAAAAATCACAGAGACGGGAGCTTGAAGCAGATGGTCATATTAACTCTGCAATCCAATGAGAGCAACAAATGCCTGCAAGTGCTTAATGTGAAGTATGCGTCGACTAGGGAATGGTGCCACCCATAGATAATGAGTCATCTCACCTCATTTAACAAGGTAGTCCCTCACAGACATGCCTAAGACCCTTTTCCCCAAGTGATTCTGGTTTTTATCAAGTTTACAATTAGATCTAGCCATCAGACATTCTCTATCACATGCTTACTCATGAGACAGTGAGCTACCACAGCCCAAAGCAACAGAACCAGCCAAACAATGGTTAAACTTTTGAAACCGTGAGCTGAAATAAATCTCCCCTCCATTTTAGTTGAATACCACAGGTATTTTGTCCTGGTGACAGAGAGATGTTTGTTACAAAGTGTAACATATTGTTGTCTGCTTTGGAAGCAAGACTGTCATCTACCATGAGCCCAGGCTGAGTTCCTCTAGACCTACTAGCTAAAGACTAGCAGGGTGGTGGACTTCCTTGGTCTTGATGAAGTTTCTAGACATGATAACCTAGATAAGCAAATCAATAATTTTCCACAACACAGCAAGCTTGGGTGTAAAACCTTCTATATATTTTAAAGGTTCTCGCCTATCTATAGGTCATCTTGTCAGTTAGAGACTTCCTTTCCTGAGTTCTGTTCCTGATGTTGCTGGTTGTTAGATATTGTTATATACCAGATAACGGGGGTGGGGGAGGTCATTCTGTAAAACTCCCTTAGCTCTGTGATTGGAGAGCTCCTGGAGCTAAAACTACAACTTGAATATAGGAGTCAGATATTAAATATACCAATCTCTATAGCCTAAATATTCCATTTCTACCACTTGTGCTTAGCTACAAGCACCAAAAAAGAAAGAAAGAGAGGAGAGAGAGAAAGAATGAAACAACATAATTCACAAGTCACCAGTTATATGAGAATAAAAAAATTCACATGAAGTATTGGGTGGGTTGAGCAAAATTTCAATTCAGTTTTATGTATATTTTGTTTGTAAGATATCATTAAGCTTTAAGTAAATGACAAATATCAGGAAAATTTGTTGTTTGTTTTTTCAGTATTACTTATGAGACTAGAGAGATGGCTCAGCGGTTAAAAGTACTCACTGCTTTTACAGAGAACTGGAATTTGGATTCTAGCCCCCTAGCAACTATATCAGGTGGTTCCCAACCACCGATAATGCCAGTTTTAGGAGATCTGGCACCCTATTATGCCTTCCATGGGCAACTGAACTCACACACACACACACAGAGAGAGAGCGAGAGAGAGAGAGTGAGAGAGAGAGAGAGAGAGAGAGAGAGAGAGAGAGAGAGAGAGACATCTATGAATAATTTAAAATGTTTAACAATATCATATGTGAAACAATTAATAATTAAGTGTAAGTGTGTGTGTGTGTGTGTGTGTGTGTGTGTGTGTGTGTGTGTGTGTGTGTGTGTCCCCTCTTGGCATACACGCCTTGGCATGTATTTGGAGGTCAGAGGACAACTTTGTGGAGTCAGTTCTCTTCCTCTGTCATATAAGGCCCAAGGATTAACTCAGGTCATCAGCCTTGGAGACATGTGCCTTTACTCTCTGAGACACCTTGCTGGCCCTAACAATGTCTTTAAATGAGACTGAAACATAAGCATTATATCTAGAGTGGGCTCAGGGCTTGCTTTCATTTGTTCTCTCTGCTTCTTTTGTGTGTTCTAAAATAAATTGAAACACAATAGCGTTGCCTATTTCATAGTCTACAGCTCTTCCATTAATGGTTGCATGTGGAGAGGAATTGGGGGGGGGGGGGGATAGACATGGTAAATGTTCTCATTTTGCTGTGTGAATTTCCAAAGTTCTTACAATCATGATTATAGACGGAGGAACCCTACACTAGTAACAAAACACGAGAGCTGATCCATGGTAGCCCTTCTTTGTCTTATTTTACCTATGATTGATTCACTGGGAGAGGATATTTCTTTTTTAACTACATTACTGCTCAACACAACACCTACCTAATATCTGGCTGTGAGGTAAGAAAAAAATGAAATAGGAAAATTAATATAGGAGAAAAATGAATAGTAAAATATTTAAATATTTTTAAACAATCTTGTGACCTTGAAAACGCAGTTATCAATGTTTTAGCTTATGGCTCAAATTCTTTGCATATTGAATTTAATGTTTTCTTTTGTTTTTAGTTTTAAGAGTGAATCTCACACTGTTCAAGATGGCCCGGAACTCCTGGGCTCAAATCATCTCTTTGGTTAACTTCTAAAATATTGGGATTAAAAGCACCAGTAACTATACTTTTTTAAACTGCTCCTTTTATAATTGCACAGGCACAAATCACATACATTTTAATTTATAACGTATAACAGAATAAGACCAGAGGAATCATACCACGCGAACCTTCGTGACTATTAATTGCTCTGTCTCTCCTCACAAACTTGCAGTAGATTATTGACTTCCTTTCCCTTGGAAGGAAGGCCTGAAAACTTTGTTTCTTCTAAGGCAAAACAGCACAGAATGGAAGCAGTTCAAATCAACAATCAGATCCCTCAGAGTAGTTTCCAGCTGAATCCTCTGATAGACCAGCCAGAGCCTGAACAGACTTTCAGGGACCAGGGCCATTTCTGATTTCATATTTCCTTTCTTTGTTTTAAAAAAAAAAAATGACTAGAAATATTTTTAGGTTGCATGGTTTAAATGTAAATATGTACTTTTTCGACTCTGTACATTCATTATTATCATTTTAAATATGAAAATTAATTGAAAAGAAGACTAAATCAAACTATTTAGATCATCCACTAAAAATGGAACAGATTATAGACACTGAGCCTGGTAGAAAAGTTGGCCCTGGCATTGCCTGGAACTTGATGGAAATACACATGGTTAGAGGTCTTTCCCTAGACTTTCTGAAGCAGAAATTCATCACTGTATGTGCTGACAAGCCCTCAAGCTGACTGAAAAGGAAGTTTAAGAACTAGTTTGAGAAATTCTGGTATGGGAATTCAAAGCAAGACAGGCAAAACCTGAACCTTCAGAAGCTGAAAATCCCCTCAAGCACTCCTGATTTTCTCACAAGACAGCCAAGTAACCTTCACTGCCACGTCTGCTCCAGAGGTCAGAACAAGTCACCATCCTCTTAACTCAACTTGGTTTTGAAAAGCAACATTATATAATGCAGCCCTCCACTCAAACTTTAAATAACTTTGTAGTGGTAAATTTTATCTAGGGAGAGAAAAAGTTCTATGCATATTCTATTTGAATTAACTTACAAATAAACTACAGCATTCACATTTCAAAAATGGACACAATTGCACAAGGAAAGCTACAAGCTTTATAAAGTTGGAATGAGCACACCATTGTTGACAATATATAACAGGAAGAGATGGGAATCTACAAAGATCAGTATCAAAGTTTTCTGTCTTCAGTAGTTGATACATACACATATATTACAATAAACTTAGAAATGGGCATTGGAAAGTCTGGCTTTTAGTATGAAATGGTAGAAGGTAAGTAATGTGTGACTCCACAGACAATTGTCATTGTAGATAGAGATGAAGTAGAAACTTCTGGTTTCTTTGGAAAGTTAGTTATGCCAAATGTTGTTTTGCTGAGGCACACAGGTCAAAGGATGTCTTGCCAGAGCAAACATGTGAAAGACTTTACTTGAAGCAAACACAGGTAAAAGGATGTTTGGATATAGCAAACACGTGGAAGGATGCTTGATGAAGAAGTATATGACCCCACAGACAGTTGGAGACGAGCACTGAGCGTTCGTTGGTTTAGTTTGCTCTGCCTTGGTATTCCTCACTAAAGACACATATGTATTGGGTCACTTTACATAGCGTTGTAGAGCTCAACTTGTGCTAATGCTGCCATTGAGAGAAACTCACCCAAGAACTGCTCGTGAGGTCCGGGCAGCAGCTTGCCACTTCTGGAGCCTAGCCTTAGTTCATGAGCAAACCTGGTGGTTCCTTCAGGATTAAACTATAGGTGCTGATTTGTGCCTAGTGTCTGCTTCCTGAAAGGACTGGACTGTAGCTGCTGGTTCATGCCTGGTGTTTGCCTGCCTTGAAGATTGGTCTGCACCTGAGCTGCGTTTGGTGTTTGCTCTAGGCCTGAACTGCTGAGAAAGAAGATCAAGCTCACCGGCCCCAAAGAACTATTGCTAACAGGTCCACTTCCCCATATCCTAATAACTTTTCTCTTTCATACCTCTGCTGGGTGGTGAGCTAGAGGAGAAGTTGAACCTTTATTAAAAGTAGGTTGTAAAAAAATGTGTGCCTACAAGTGTGCCTCATGATGCCACATGTCACATGTGGGAAATGACAGAGCGGGTAGACCTTGGGGAGGGTAAACTTTGTGTCTTCATATGTAGCATGGTTCACCTGGGTGTAGTTTTCTACGTACTTCTAGTGTTTCCCTCGATGGAAACATGCATAAGCAAATACAAGTTTGTTTTATGCTCAAATTGTCCCTAGATATAATAAATGCATATTCACAAGCAAGTACTACACAAGACCTGTATGTGAAGTGATAGTTTTGTATACAGATTTCAGACAGAAGAATTGCTCCAGAATTTGAACACTAGTGTTCGAGCACTGTATGAGTTCAATTGTGTATTTTTTATGCAACATTAAGCATGATTGGATGAACAAAAGGCTGTTTCACAAGCTCATGAAGGATCAGTTTTATCAAGAGCAATAGTGCATTGCTCAAAGTGGTCCTAGGAGATGAGCTTCCACACTCATTGTGATTTTGATCAATATCTATATCCACTAATTCTACCGAGGAGTGACTAGGTTTCTCATGTTTTCCTTTAGTGTTTTTACACTGGAAAATGCAGTAAAATCACATTTTAAATTTTATTTTAAAATTGAGAACAGAGCACTGGTGATGAGAAAGTAGGTGTTTTCAGGTTCTCCCGATTGACAGTGATCACTGTGTTTCTTGTCTCTTGGCCAAAGATAGGTAGTACTTACTTTGTGTGGTTTTAATATACAGGAATCCCAGTCACCAGGGCTCAGTTATGTAATACCAGTCCTTTGACAGCCTGGTTCGAATTTTAATTACCATGGCCTATTAGCTGTAAATAAATGTATAAAGTTCAAACTTTATCACCAGCTCTTCCATCCTCAAATCATTGTGTGCATTTCAGACTCACACTCTGATCAGGACGTTTGGTGCTTCTCAGGGAGTGACTGCTGAGGGAGTTGCTCAGTTCACAAAGAGACAGCAAAATATGCAGTTGTGCTGTTTTCTGGTCTGCCAGAGACCAAGCCACATGACTTCGACAGAAATGGATCAGTGAGAAAGCAGATTGGCCAACGGGAGGGAAAGGGCCCCATCAGACGGTGGTGAGTGTGTGAGAGAGTGCTCTGGGAAGTCAATGGAAAGGGGGTTTCAGGATCCACAGCTGACTGGGGGGAGGTTGGTTCCATCGCCTCTGAAAAGACAAGACCTATAATCAGAGGAACTAAGTGAAAGTAACTTATCATCACGAGTGAGGAAGTAGTAACTTATCATCATGAGTGAGAAAGTGTTTGTCACACATTCGCACAGGCACACACACACACACACACAGAGAGAGAGAGAGAGAGGGAGAGAGAGAGAGAGAGAGAGGTGACAGTCCTAAAACATACATGCATGCACATGTGCATACTTGAACACACACATATTACAGACAGGAACATATTAGCTACACTAAGTGGACTGAGTAGGCAATATATATATATATATATATATATATATATATATATACATATACATGTAACAATAATAATTAAAGAAAATAAGAAGACAGTCTTGGGGATATTGTAGGACATTGAATGCAAAGAATAAAGTGCCAGACACAAGGACAAAGAGCCATGTGATGATGAAGAGGGGCACTTCCTACTAAGCATAGGCTGCATGAAGAAAGTCAGACAGATATGCAAATAACTCTTGGTAAATAATCTTCTAAGGAAGTAAGATTTCAGTTCTGTGTCTCTGATGTTTTAAATCACACTATAATAAATGAAGATTCATTTATTGTACTTTTCCATACATTTAAAGATTAATGCTATACTACGTTAACATCACACTAATGTTAATCTAACACTACATTAGTGTTTACACAGAAAGTTTCGAAGGTCACGTAATTATTGAAGCCTTTCCATTGATTGTTTTGTGTGTGTGAGGTCTGTATTTACAGACACATGTGAATATGTGTAAGCATTCGTGTGGAGGCCAGGGGTTCACATCTGGTACCTTCCTTGATCTCTCCCACTCCATTTCTTTTAGATTTGTGTCATTTCATTTCATAAGCATGAGTGATGTGCTCACATGTATGTCTGTGTGCCATGTGTGTGCCTGTTGCCTGCTGACTTCAGGAGAAGACATTCAATCCCCTGGAACTGGAGATAGAGACCACCATGGAGACGGTAACAGTTGAACTTGGGTCCTTTGCAAAAGCAACAGCTGCTTGTATCTTGCTGAGCTGGGCCATCCCTTCCAACCCCCACCCTACTTTCTGAGATAGGGTCTCTTGTTGGATCTGGCGTACACTATTTCTGCTAGACCAACTCGTCACTGAGCTCTTAGGCTTTCTTACGCTCAATATTAACACTCTCCAGCCACACCCATGTTTTTAGGTGGGTGCCGGTGATCCAAATCTGAGTCCTTATGTTTTCACAGCAAGCTCATCACTGACTAAGGCATCGCCCTCACCCCTTTCTATTGATTGGAAAGATGCTTGTGTGTATTTCAGCTTATACCATGCTATATTTTTGTAACTTTTCCTAAAGACCCAACTGTCACATTTTTAATTACTGGACTGGAGACATTACTCAGGGGTTCAAAGCACTGTCTGATATTTCCAAGCACATGGGTTTGACCCCGCCCCCAGCATCCATGTGACTATTTACAGCCATCTGTACCTTCAGCCCTAGAAGATCTGGTACCCTCTGGACTCCAGGAGCACCAGGCATTCAGGTTGTATAGAAGTGTACATACATACAAGGAAAACACCTACACTCATAGAACAAAGTTAAATTAAGTATTAGTCCCTAGCCTCTGGTGCTGTTGGGAATGGTAGAGCCTTTAAAAGGCAAGGCCTAGTGGGAAGAAGTTAAATCATGAGAACATGTTTATGCATGGAACTTTAGAACTCCATTTCCTTCCCTCTCTGTGGATGTTTTTTGATGGTTCACAGAGAAATGTTTTTTGATTTTTGTGAGTATTTTGTTTTCTTTCTGGTTTTTTTTTTTTTTTTTAAGATTAATTATGTGTAAGAAGTATGGGGAGGTGGTGAGAATGCAAATGTTCACTGAGGCCAACGGGGTGTAAGGCCTTAGAGCTAAAGTTACAGGCAGTTGTGAGCCACCTAATATGGGTGCTGAGAACTGAACTTGGGTCCTCTGCAAGAGCAGTAAGCATTCCCAACTGCTGAACCATCTTTTCTGACCATTTTGCTTTGTTTTGGTTTTTACATAAAGCCCAAATTGGCATTGAACTTGGAATTCTCCTGCCTTATTCCCAAGTGTCAAGTGTTGGCATTATAACAATACACCCTACATCTGGATATTCTCTCTCCCTACCCCTTGACTACAATGACATGTCTTCCCCTTCATATACACCAACCGTAAAAGCTACTCACTACACAATGCAAAGCTACAGGCAAAACACTTAGTGACCGAGACTTCCTTCCTCCTTGAGTTTCATGGGCATTTGCCACAGCAAGTGTGAGCACAGTTACTTTTATCACCCACATGACTGTGTGAGGTGAGTGTTCTTCACGTTCTGTGTGCAAACCCCATGAAAAATAGGAGCTCTCAACTATCACAAGCAGTAGTAAATGTGGTAAGATGCTAGCTTATGAAAGTACCCTGTTACCATCCACGGACCCAAAGAAGCTAATCTTCCAAGTGAGGAAGATTAATTCTCACATAGAAGGAATAAAATGGTCAGTCATAAGGCAAATGGAGGGAGGGAACTTGGAGCGAGGGAATATGGAGACAGGAATGGGAGATTCAGGATCAGGTGTGGGGAAGAACAGTAGAAATGGCCAAATGGCCATGGATGAATGGGAATCTGCAACTAATTGATGTGGTGAGGCAGTGGGGGCATCTCAAGGATGAGACAGAGACCTGGGATAAGGGAAGTGCCCAAGAATCAATACAGATGACTTTATCTATGACTTACTATGTTGGGGAAATGGAACCTGAAGAAGGCACTTCCTATAGACAGACAGGAATCCCTTTGGAGCAATAGAGACACCAACCCACTCACAAAACTTCCAACCCAAAATTTATCCTGTCTATAAGTAATGCAGGCACAGGGGAGGGAACAGAGCTGAGGGAACGGACAACCAATAACTGGCTGAACTTGAGACCCATCCCATGGGCAAACACCAACCCCTAATACTATTAAAGATACTGCTATGCTTGCAGACAGGAGCATGTTGTCCTCTGAGAGGATCCATCCAGCAGCTGACTCGGATGGATGCAGACACCCACAGCTAACCAGTGGGGAACTTGGGGACTCTTAGGGAAGGGTGGGAGGTAGGATTGCAGCCCTGAAGGGGTTAGGAATTCTACAGAAAGACCAACAGAGTAAACTAACCTGGACCCTTGGGACTCTCAGAATCTGAACCACCAACCAAAAGAAGACACACAGGCTGGACCTGGGCCTCCCAGCTGATATGTAGATGTGCAGCTTGACCATCATGTGGGTCCTCATAGCCTGGGCTATCCCAAAGGTTGTTGCCTGTATGAGGGGTATGTTCTTTTAGCTGGGCTGCCTTGTCTGATCTCAGGGGGAGAGGAAGCACCTAGCCTCACAGAGGCTTGAAGTGCCAGGTTGGAGAGGATACCCCATGAAGGAGAGGTGGGGATGGTGGAAGGATTGTGGGAGGGGGGCAGGGAGTGCGATGTAAAGTAAATAAGTTAAAAAAATTAAAACAAACAAAGACACTAGCTTTTCAGAAAACCAGAATAACCGTTGTGGTAGCCAGTGCCAAGAATCTATCCACAGTCGCTGATCTAAAGTCTGAGACATTTCTGGCGTGTGGATGATGACACCATCTGAACTTCCTGAGGGCAACCAAGGATGGTGCTGTAGAGGCAGCCTGTGGGCAAGGAGGACCACTGTTCAGTTATTAGGGATGATTTCATTTCGGTAGCTGCTTGAGATCTTAGAATGAAGCTAAGCAATGTGTACTGACATTTTATTGGGCATATTTAGTTCAAATGTGTCACCTGATTGTACATAGCTCTTCCCACTTCTGAAAAAAAAATGTCTGGAAGGTGGAGAGAGTACTCAGCAATCAAGAGCACTGGCCGCTCTTCCAGAGGACCTGGGTTCGATTCCCAGCATCCACATGGCAACTCACAAAACTGTCTATAACGCTGGTTTCAGAGGATCAGATACTAAGACACACATAGGCAATAAACCTATACAGGGGGAATAAATACATTTAATTTAAAGAGAGCAATCTCTGGCAAAAATGCGGCAGGCATTTTTTAGCATCTCTTCGGCAGTTGTCCGTGGTCATCATGATTGCAAATGGAGAATGAGAATTATAACAAGCTTAAACGCTCTAGAATAATAGCTCTCTTCAAATGTTTCATGAGTCTCATGAAACCCGCCGTGCTCTCAACTTGTTTCTGGGAAAGGAGAACCAGCTGATGTCCACAGCACTACCTTGGAGCAGTGAGCTCCTCTACCCGTGCATATAATTCAGAGGCCCACCAGGTTCGTTTTATGAGATGGCCAACCCCGTCCTCTTTAATCAGCTGGTGGAAGCAGGACTTTCAGATAGGTTATTAATCAGATTTATGCACAACTGCCATCCACTGTATTTCTAATTGAGTCTTGGTGCTGCCTTTTACGAGGAAGTCAAGTTCAATTGGAAAATAATAAACCTTTGGAGAGCCAGCTGTGTTCCTCCCGGGAAACCTTTGCTGTTAGAAAGGAATTCAACACATTTTACTACACCGCGACTGTGGAGATTTCTTTTTCACTGGTGTTTACTGTAAGCAAACATTTATGTTCTCTATGATCATGGTGACATTTATCCAAGAAATAAAAAAAGAAAGAAACAGAGGAAAAGGAAAATATTTTATTAATAAATCAGTTGTTTATCCTGTACCAAGAGCAAAACCAGTTTAACTTTTTCTTCATTTTCTATTTTCAAGCTGACAACCATTTTTACTAGGATAAGTTTATTGCCATGTGTTTTGACACTGTGTGGGCAGACCTTCAGCCAGCATGGGGCTGGGTGTTAGAGAAACCTAAGACTAAAGCTCATTATTCAAAGACTTCTAAACAACCAGATTTTTTTTTATAGTGTGAATGATTGATTGAAATTTGTTGGGCTTCCAGAAAAAATACTAAAGCCTCTTCAATGAGAGCAGTACGTGATTTGAATGCTTGGAAGACAAATGGCAAACTCTACAATATGTTTGCTTTAGTGGAGGCAATTAAATACAAAACAGCAGACGTAGTGCATTGCATACAAGAATATGGGGAGAATAGACGGAAAAAAAATAATAGCCCACGTGACTGGTTTGTGTGCTCTTGTGGTAACGTCATCTGAGTTGATTAATGTAGAGTATTCAGAGTGTTCTCTGTGGGGGGGGCACATTTGGACATTGCCCTCACATTTTTCATATTTGAAAATCACATTCTGGTTAGGAATTTGGGATTCACAGTGTCTGGAAATGTTAGATGCTAAGGTCTGTTACTAGCTTACCTGTTCTATATGGGGCCATCTTGATAGCAAGGAGGGTGTTTAGTAACAAACATAATTCAGATGTCAAAACTGATCAAGCCAAGAGGTGGTTTCCTCTCAGTTGATGGAGGTAGCACATGCTAGTACTGGCAATCTGACATTCTCTCAAGTATCTCTATATGCAGAATACCATGTGGCTAGAATATTTTAAGATCTTCACAGCAACCTCATGTAGTAGGTCTACTGTGCTCGTTTTAAGGATGAGTAAGCTTCAATCCAAAGGTAAATAAATTACCCAACTAGAACATTACATGAAAAACACGGGTGATAGAAGATATTAGTTTAATATAATTTATGCACTTTAAAGAAACATGCCAAACATATAAACAAACATGCAATAACAATTGAAGGAGATTAGGAGGGAATAAAAAAACAGCAATTTTGTATGAGTCTTTTCTGCTGGAGAGAAAAGAAATCAGATACCGGTATACATCGGGGACTCTATTTGTATGTTTTGTTTTCAAACTGAAAACTGAGCATATAGATATGCATTACATTATTCTTTATATACATTTATATGGTTAGTATATATATTATAAAGATTAAAAATTAGTGAATGGGTCTGGCAAGTTATTGAAAGCCACATACATGGTTACTAAAGAGGTGGCAGATCTCACTTGACCTGAACCAGGTGATGCTTGAAGCCACAGCCTCTGTTTTTGTTCACACTTCACACCAGCTTGACATCACTACAGCCTTCTTGTAGAAGCCAGTTCTGTAGGAATGGATGTGTTGCTGGGTTGTGTCTCTATGCCTGTGCATCACCAAATGGTAGGGCATGAAGAACCAGAAATGAGGGTGTGTGCATTCTGTACGACAGAAGAATGGATGTCTGGGAGGTACTTGCTTAGTTGGTATTTGCTTAGCTTACTGAAGCCTTGAATTCAATCTTCAAGACCATATAAATGTTGTAGAACATGACTGTAATCCCAGCATACGGAAAGTAAGGAGAACCAGAGGATCGGGAGTTCAAGGTCACCCTGGGATATATAACAAGTTTAAATGCTAGCCTGGGATCGAAAAGGCCTGGAGAGAGAGACAGACAGACAGACAGACACAGACACACAGAAACACAGGCAGAGACAGAGAGAGAGAGAGAAAGAGAGAGAGAGAGAGAGACAGAGACAGGCAGCAACAGAGACACAGAGAGACAAAGGCAGCGACAGAGGGACAGAGACAAAGATAGACCGCACTGGGATTCTTGCGCATAAGACAACAGTCTTCACTGCTCCCGCCACTGTCTAAGCTTCCCCGATCCTGGAGTAGCACCTTACTTTAAAGTTCACTAACTTAGTAACCACATAAGAACAATCACAAAGTTAAGCCAATGGCCATACAATCCCATCATGCTCCCGGGTCTTTGTAGGAATGATGTCCAGGAATTACTGGCTACTGGAAACAAATTCAGTTCCTACAATGCGCAGAAAGTGCTGCTGGTTTGAAAGCTCCTAAGACTGATGTCACAGAAAGTGCTCACTCTTTTGTCCCTTTCCTAAGCACCTGCAGAGTTCACACATGACCTAGGCTAAAATCGAGCCTGGAGACTTTGCCTTTGCACATCTTACTTCAGACTTACATTTATTATCTCACTCAACTAATCACCGTCTTCCCAGCATCTCGTTTAGACCTCAGCGGATGGCAGGGGAATAGATAGTTGTTGAATCAAATGAGAACGTGAGGAACTCTGAGAAATGCTGTTACCTGGACTTATTAGTCTATGAGGGAAACAGCAGTGCATTATGATGTTCAAGACTCGGTGAAGGGCTGTGTAGAGAAATAGGGCTGGTGGAGTTAAGCTACAGCTCTGTCAGCTTGGAATCTAGGACTTGTGACGTTTCAAGAAAATGATTCCACCTCTGTGATTGTCCGTTTTAGCTTTAGCTAAATGGTAGTAATACCGATGCGTCTCATAGAGGATTGCTATGAGAAGTGGAGAGACACTCAGTGGGTCGATGCCCTTTCTACTGAGTTGGATCCTCAGGACCCACGTGATGGAAGGAGAGAGACGAAGTACTACAAGTTATATGCTGACCTCCACATGTGCATTGAGGCACACATGAGTCCACACACAGAGACATGCATGAACATAATAGATTGACAAATGCATTAAAACATTTTTGTGATAGTGTAAGACTGTAGCTTTAGCTGTCCAATCCACCGAGCTCTGCCTACCTCTGCCTTCTGAATATAGGGATTAAAAGCCTGAGGCCTTATACCTTCCATTAATAAAAAGCAACTTTAAATATAAATTAAAAGATACTTTGAATAGTTGTAGCTATGTAGTAAGCGTTCCATAAATATTAGCTACTATTTAGATCACTTTTAGTTCTAGTTAAATAGCCTCTGTTTGTAAGAGAGATAGGGCTTGTATACCACTGATCTCTGAAAAGATTTATTCAAAGCAAAACAAAACCATAAAACACACAACAGAGCCAGCATCCCTTTTTTCCTTATCAAAATTTCTATTTCCTCAGAGCAAAGTCACTGTTCACTGTTGCAGAAGAAAAATGACTTTAATCTCCAAGGCGACATTAAAAATAGGGGGAAAGAAAACAAATCAATAAAGGCAAAGGTCAGAGAAACAGATGATTTCAACATAAGCCAGACTGCTGGGTCGGGGGTGACATACACACAGGCTGGAAACCAGTCAGATAACACTGCACATCTGCAAGAGGAAGCAGGCAGCCACAGCCAGATCTGTCAACCAGGCGACTCCATACTGTAGACGTTTTAAACTATAATGTAACCAAATGTAACCAGATATAACCAAATGTAACCATGTAACCAAATGTAACCATGTAACCAAAAGGGATGGAAATAAAGAATCATGGCTAAAAATCCCATTTGCCAGCATGATGCTTTCCTTACCATAAGTGATCAGGTTAAACACTTTCATAGGTACTCATGTGCACACAATATGCTCACACACATACTGCACACATACATACTTACACAGCTAAACTAATTGTATTCTAAACTGTATTCTTCACCTGAAGAACTTGAAAGCCACTTCAAGAAAAAAAATGATAACATTACAAAATGAGAAATGGTGCTTATGTCTTTCTTTTTTATAAATAAAGTTTTACATATTTGATAATTGTATATGTGTACATAATGTATTTTAATCATTAAGGATGCTATTTATGGCTTCTGTTTATCATCATCTTTGCTAGTATCAGTTGTTATATACTATTTCTGTTGTTGATTTTAGTACTTTTTTTAGATTTATTTATTTATGTATATGAGTGCACTGTCACTGTCTTCAGACACACCAGAAGAGGGCATCATATCTCATTACAGATGGTTATGAGCCACTATGGGATTGCTGAGAACTGAACTCAGGACCTCTGGAAGAGCAGTCAGTGCTCTTAACCTCTGAGCCATCTCTCCAGCCCCAGTATTTTTTCATCATTATTCTGTGTATGGAAAGAGGTTACCATGGTTTTCTCTGTAGGGTGTCAATTTTCAAACACATTTTTTTGTACCAACCCTAATAAATAATGAATTTTGCTGCAACCCAGATGTTCTATTGCTTTTTTTTTTATGTTGTCTGTGGCCTACTATATTTATTTTCACAAGCCTCTCATGGGTCATGACCTCATGCATGAAAAACATTGTCCTGGGATGGTCTTTCTCAACTTTCTCACTGAAATACCCCAGGGGAGTGGGAAACAGGGAGAGTAAAGGAAGGAGACAGACAGACAGACAGACAGACAGACAGACAAATAGAGTCTACCTTAAGTGCAAAATCTCTTTGAAGCTTATTTCACCACTGAAATGTACCCTCACTCAAAAATGACCATTAGCTTTCTACTAAAAATTTTTAATTTCCCATTTAAATAGAACAGAAGCTCTAGACTTCCTGCCCTTGACACTGAGGTTGCATCTCCTACTACCTAGTTACCCAAGATGCCCACTGCAGCCTACAACCATGTTCTGTGTGGTGATAAATGGTCCCAGGGAACACAGTGCTAAGCAGTCTGGGGCCTTCTGGCTTCCAGACAGTTGTTCAGTGTAGACCTTCTGGATGCTGTCTTCAAAGGCATGCAGACTCTCTCATCAGTTAGTGAGCCTATGTTCTTCCTCAGCATTGCTGAGTCTCACGACTGGGGAATGACTCAGACTCTCATTAACCCTCACACACCAAGCCTCCAGGAAGCCCCAGCAGCAGGAAGGGGATGATGCTCACAGGCTACTGTGCAATGGGAGGAGCAAAATGATGAATGCTGAGCCACTTGCGAGGGAAGACATGTCAGTTCTTTGTCCCCGCTGCTTGTTGAGAGCAGTTTGGCATTCTTCCCCTAAGTCAGCTATCACATCAGAATGGACCAGGAAGAAGAGAAAAGTAAATCACGCAAGGAAAGAAGGGGAGCCTTGGAGCTTTTAGGATGTTAGTCAGACAGTAAGTGTATGTGTGTAAGAAGGTGCACACACAGCCACTGCAGAGGTCAGAAGACAACTTGTGGGAGTCCGTTCTCTCCTTCTGAGTTTCTGTGGGCTCTGAGGCTCCAGTGAAAGTCTTCAGGCTTGGTGGCAAGTACCTGCACCTGCTGAATTGTTTTGGGAGTCCTCCTGGGGTTGTTTAAGCACTTCCCTTCTCTTATTTTTAACCTAAGGATCCAGTGGCTTGGTTAGAATTTTTAAAATGAGATTGTCTCACTCAAAATGGATTTTTTTTTGATAGATCAAAGTCTTTCTTTCACGAAAAGGACGCCCAGGAATCTGGGAATAGGGCTACAGTGCACTAGCATGCATGGTACAAAAGAAAGAGAATCTGAGTTTAAATTCCTCGGGTGAAAAATAGCTGGAGAGATGGTTCAGTGGTTAAGAGCACCGGCTTCTCTTCCAGGGGACCTAGATTTAATTCCCAGCACCCACACAGTAACTCACAACTATCTGCAATTCTAATGTGAGGGGCTCTGACACCCTCACACAGACATTTGTGTAAGCAAAACATACCAATGCACACGAAACAAATCCAAATTAATAATAATAATAATAATAATAACAATAATAATAATAATAATAAAAGCCAGCCTGGCCTTCTGTGCCTTTAATCTTGGACGTGGGAAACTAAGATTAGCAGATCCCACAAGCTGCTGGGCAGCTAGCTCAGCCGAATAGCTTCAAGATTCAGTAAGAGACCTGGTCTCAAAACAAAGCTGGAGACCAATCAGAAGACACTGGATGTCTTCCTCTGACATCTACACATAAACATACACTCATATAAACATGTTCATACACCACACACAGCATTCCTATACAAATACAACAGCGCACACACACACACTCACACACACACACACACAATCTAGGATTTGAAATATATACATAAATTAAAAATAAGAAAAGGATCTGAAAGAAACCTATAAAGAAAGTGTCTTAGAAAAGCCACAGTTCCAGACAGAGACGGAGATGAACAGCCACAATCAGGTGTGAGCAAAGCTCCAGCACGCCCTCATAAACTCACACTCAAAGATTGCTGAAATGAGCAAATGTCCTGATAAAGGTCCCTCACTCTTCCTGCACTGTGCTGCTATCTCCAGTCATAACCCAGGACCTTTCAGTAAGGTAGAGTTCAGTGGAGCACCTCGCTATAGTGATTAATGAAGCGATGAATTGAGAAGCTGAGTCCTGTCTGCTTAAGTGTACAAGGGGTTTCATTTATTTCACCATTAAAGCAATAACACACAAGTGTGAAAAAAAGTCTAAATTTCCAAGAAATTGAACACTGTTTTCCTAGCTGAATGAATTCCACATTAAGGATATGATTTGAGGCTTAAAAAATAGTACCATAATAATAAAATGAGGTCACCTTCAAGAAAATTAAAAACAAAAAAGCATTTTAGGCCATCTGAAGATTATGAACACGAAACTTAAAATACAGATACATAAGTCTTATTGCCTTCTGGGACATTCCTAATGGCCACAGTCGCTTGTATCCTGGTTTTAAATGTACAGTCATATGAGAAGTGGGTTTTACTGTATTTTTTTAATATGTAAAATAAAAAAGATCATATGAGATTGTCTTTTCTCTCTCATCTCTATTTTTCAATCTCTCTGTTGGAAACATTCTTGGCTGCTGTGCCAAGATATAGTCGGAAGATATAAAATAACAAAGTTTTTAAAAGGTAGGCTTGGTTTCTTTCATGATAGGCCAGCAGGTATGGAGAAGGAAAGGTTACCTCCTTCCTATCTGAGGCCTTCCCTCTCTTCCCTTTCCTATCTGAGGAAAGTATTTGACAGCAGATGCAATGTGACAGGATCCCTGTGATCTTACCTCTAAGCTTTCCTGAGATGGGCAGTATCCATTCTTAAACTATCTGCCCAAACAATCCTTTCTGATAGGAAGCAAGAGGGAAGGAAGGAAAGAAGGAAGGAAGGAAGGAAGGAAGGAAAGAAGGAAGGAAGGAAGGAAGGAAGGAAGGAAGGAAGGAAGGAAGGAAAAAAGGGAGGAAGGAAAGAAGGAAGAAAAAAGGCAAGGGGAGAGAGGGAGGGAGGAAGGGAGAAAGGAGAGTTATTATGTTCCACCTACTTACTAGTATGTAAATAGTAACAGAAGTCTGTATAATAAAAAACAGATTTGAAACAGATTATCAGAGATATTAGCATCCCCCTGAGAGCTCCAGGATAACACATAGAAATGCCTGTACACTTTTTGTAGCTCTGTGGTACTCATTTTATGCTCACAATCACAAGACTCAAGGAGCATAACTCAGAGACTAGAGAGATGGCCCAGTCCATAAAATGCTGGCTTCAAAAACTTGACTATGTCAGTTCAGGTCCCAAAGCCCCATGTAAGAAGCACATACCTGTAAGTCCAGTGCTAGGGGATGGAGAGAGGTGGATCTCAGCCATGGCTGAAGAAGTAAGCTGTGGGTTCAGTGGAAGACACGGTCTCAAAAACCAGGCTGAGAAGCAACTGAGGAAGATATCCCAGCATCAACCTCTGACCTCATCACATACACATAGTGGCAAGTGTACCACACACACACACACATGCACACATACAAACAGCATGCAAATACAGGAAAGAAAAATAATGTGAGTAACTGCTAAAGAAGACACCCAGTGGTGACCTCAGGCCTCCACATGCATGAACACACGTGTACACTACACACACACACACATACACATACACACATACACACATACACAAACACCACATACTCAAAAGGCAAAGGAAAGATTTAACCTTCATTTTTTTCTAAATAGGAAGGAATTTAAATGCGAAGCTGCCCAGCCCTCTAGAATAGAAACCACTTCCACATACATAGTGCTTACTGCAGTCAGAATTAAGTAATAATAATTATTGCCTCTGATGTGAGCTTCCCATGAGGGGTGATCCTCCATGTTTATCACAAATTTGAGCATCTCATAAAATTAGCACAGAGGGTCACCTCATGAAGAGTTGGTGATCAAGGAATGTGCAGGTGACATTTCTAAAGTCTAACAGAAAGTAAAGATGGGTCAAGATAGGAATCTTCATTTCCTTCTGGGAAACTCCATTTCTTTTCCTCCATCAATGCAAGGGCAGCACATGGTGTTCTCATAGCCTATTCTGGGACCAGACTCCCCAAGCAAGCATCCTGCACCAGCTGTGAGACATGGGCAATTATTCAGTGACTCTTCTTTGCTTTGCCTGCGAAAGCGATGGGGAAAATAATAGTGCTGATTTACTCTGGTTGCCAGATAAAGCTGGAATTGAGCTGGAAGCTTCTTCTAGCTCTCAGTCCTGAAGACTACTGTGCACACAGCCTCTGGGGGAGAATTGCTGTCAGCAGCCTTACTCGCCTGTAGACTTTGTGTGGTGCACGACTGACCAGCCTGACAAAATACACCCGTGATGGTGACAGTCTACTGTGAAGGTGACCAACTGCTTTCCTGCTTGATTTGAAGTCTGTATCACAGAAGGAAATTCTCATCTAGTATAGGAAACCTAGTCAAAAGCCTTGCCTAGGGAGGTCACCGGCACTACTGGGGAATTTGCTAAGTGGTCTTGATAGTCTTATCAAATTGCCTTCTGAATAATTGTGTTTATTCCCATAAATTAGCGCTGATCTCAGCTTTGGTCTTCATGCAGAGGAGTGATCACTACAGAGCTCTTAACTGGCCACAGCGATGGTGATGTGTAACTTTTGAATGTTTAGCTTCAGTGGGTCTTGTGGTAAATATTAAAAGGATAGCTTAACCTTTTCTCAGCTCCAATGGTCTCACTGTGCAGACACCACCCTAGTACAGAGCCAAGCACTATGCAGTCCCCACACCACTTGGTGCTCCAGGCCAACTCTATGAACTCAGGCACAGTTCACTCCACTGCCTCAGCTGCCTCCGTCCATGGTGGATACGACCGCCCCAGCATGTTGTTTTCACTCCCTTCTCCTTGGTGTGTTGTTGCCAAGCCTTAGACACACACATCCCAACTCTGGTGGGTTTTGTGTGTTCCGCCACTACACCCTTTGAACTCGATTATGTAGTCACAGGAAAGAACACACCAAAGTACTCTGATCCAATAGGTATAATATAATTTGCCAACTTAGATAAGTCAATGTGGTACAATTCCATCCCTTATAAAACATTCATAGCAACCTTATTTATGAAGAGATGCATCAAGAGAAACATACACATCTGCCTCCATCTTCGTTCCTCCTGGAACCTCCTCCTCTTCCGTTTTCCTAGCCTTGTCCCTGCCTACCTCTCCACTGTCCAATCATGTATCACCTTAACATCAACCCACAAATGGGGGCCTCCTATATCAGCCCCTATAAAGCTTAGGCAATATAGTAGAAGAAGGGCAGAAAATGTATCAGAATAGAAGAAGGGGTGTAGTGTTACAGTATGTTCTTTCCCAGCCATGACAGACCCTTACACAGCAGCTGTGACACTTCATAGGCCTGCAGAAGACTGGGCTTGTCTACTTCCTACCATGGTGTGGAGAGAGCCCCATCTCTCCCTACGAGAAGGGGAAGGAGAGGCATTTTTCAGAGGTATAGCCACTATCCAGGTATGACTACATGTAAAGACTCCGTACCCCTGTAAATAACCCCTCACCAATGTACCTATAGACAGCCCTAATGAAACTCATTGGGTCACAGAAACAATAAAAAAGAGGGGGACAAAGAAAGGTAGTAGATATTGAATACATCAAAACACATTGATATATGTATGGAAATATGATGAAACCCATCTTACAGGTGAGTCATATATGCTAATAAAAAGGTAAAACTAAAGGCAGTGTTGGTGATGCAAAGCTGGGGAGGTTTCAGATGGGCAGACCTAATCCACACCAATCTTCGGTGTTTCCAGCTTCCTGTCTCCATCAAAGAAAGGGTTAATAAATGAGCCAAGGAAAGCATTGTGAAGCAGGCTGTTACAGGGCAAAGGAATGTGGCTCCTCAGAAGGGAGATACTGTAGGGAGCCATTTGTGCTGCACCCAAACATGGTGCAGGCTTCCCACCGAGAACTCAGCAAACAGAGCTGTTGCCCAGCCAAGAGACTTAATGTGCATGCACCACATAAGTCACAGCCCACTCTTGGGGCACGTGATTGAGCTACAGGAGGATGCACCAATCAGGTAGCAACACAAGTCTCTGAGGCATATATAGCAATGCATTTTCTCCCCCACGTGAGAGGAAGAGGAAGACAGTGGAGAGATTGAGGGAGACCCCACGTGGAGAGATGGCGGAGAGGCACCACGTGGAGAGAGACTCGGTAAAAGAGATTGCGGGAGGTCCTGCGTGGACAGAGACTGGACAGAAAGATCGCTCGTGGGGGACTGCGCGTGAGAGGCCGTCTAGACAGTAGAACTCGGTAGGGAGTCCCCGGCTCAGAGACAAGTTTCCTGCTCAAGAAGCCCCTGCTCAAAGTGCTGTTCAATAAAGGTTATCCGCAGAAGAAGCTGTTTGTTTTGTTGCACGCCTGTTCCTAGCGGCGGGAAGTGTGGGCGCGTGACAAGATACACTATTGAAACTTTGAGATTGCTCCTTTTACAGGTACACTAACTTCCTTCTTTCCTTCCTTCATTACTTCCTTCTTTCCCTCCTGCTTTCCTTCCTTCTTTCCTTCCTTTCTTTCTTTTGTTCTTCATCCTTTTTTCTTTTCTTTTCTTTCTTTCTTTCACTAATTTACCTACAATTGATGGATTGATTTTATAAAAGGAATTGGACAAACATAGGGCCTTATTTTTCCAGATAAGGATTGATCCACAAAGCCCCATCCTTTTTAAGACGTTTTGCTTTGAGACAGTTTCACTGACTTGCCCAGGCTGGCCTTGAAGTCACTCTGCAGTCTGCACAGGCTTGGAACTTTGAATCCTCCTCATTGGGCTTCTGAGTAACTAGGATTATTGACCTGTGCCACTAGGCCATGCTTTAATGGCAGCCTATAATGACTCAAGGAGTATTTATGAGTCAAGATGAGAAAAACAGTGGGAGTTCTAAGAATAGTTCAACATTTTCCCAGAACAGGACTGCCCCTTTCTGTCTGGTTTTTGGTTTGGTTTGGTTTGGTTATTTTTATTTTTTTATTTTTGCTTTGTTTTGTTTTGTTTTCTTCAGATAGTGTTTCACTAAGTAGCCTTGGCTGACCTGGAGCTCATTATGCAGATAGGATGGCCTCCTGTCTAGAGATTCATCTAGGTCTTGAATGCTGCAATTGAATCCATGTTCCTCGGTGCCCAGCTTCCTCATTCTGTCTCTCTATGGAACTTTCAGATGGGACACAGTGTCAGATGCAGGACTGAAGCAGACAATTTTGCAAGCCTAATGGTCTGCATCAACGGACAGTTAGTCATGTTGGTCTCAGCTGCTTCGGAGTGGTCTCCACTCTACTGTCTGAGCAGTCAGCCAGAATAGCCTACTGCAACACAGCGCTATGCTTGTACCCGCCTTGGCCACCCTGCCCTTTACCTCTTTCCTTCCATCTACCTGTCCAGATAGATGACCTCAGTAGCATCTCCCAGAGCTTGCGTCACTCTGCATTGCACACAGCTGCCGCAGCTGCTCTCTTCCTGTCAGGGACATTCCAACTCTGGCTGTGCAACGGTGGACATTCAACGCCTCTCCAAACACACCTTGCTTCAGCTTAACTTGGGTCAGACCTAACTCAGAAAAAATATATCCTTAAGGGAGTAACGGTTGTCAAACCAGCTCTGTGTTTAGCTTCTGGACCTCAGTAAGCTGCGTAAAATCACAACCATAGGCATGCTGCCTCTAACACCAAGAGCAGCAATGGGGAGAGAGACGGGCCCTCTGGAACACTGTTCCCGGCTGGACACTGAACCCTCTGTTGATTCAAACTCATCCCCTAATCCTCCAGAGACATGCCTGGTTGCCTCTGTTGGGAGTTACCTTCAGGCTTCCATTGGCTTCCTGACAATTGGCAGAGGCCGGTCTGTGTTGGTCACCCTAGCCACACGCTGTGGCTTTTTCTTTGTCAATCACAGGACAGAAGGGGAGCCAGGGAAACAGCACCTTCAGAATGTAAACACCAGAAGCACCAATGGCCAGGGAGAGCATTGAGGGTTTGAATTTGGACTGGCTAAAGATCATCTCTTTAATCCTCCATGAGCCCCTTGACCTCACAACGGTGTGTCTTAATCTACAAATTCGGTTCATTTACTGAGCACCTCTGGAACGGTCAAGAAACCACGTTTCCTTAAGCCACTGGCAAGTCAGTGACAAGAGGGCCAACCCTCAAGAAGCATTTGTGGAGCTGGACTCTATCCTTGGACATGAACCCTCAGGGAAAAAAAGTCATTTGACCTTTGACCTTTCCAACATTCTAAAAGCTTTTCTGGCAGAAACTACTTAAAAGAATTGCTGCCTACAAACCCACTGTCATGTGCTGAGAGGGACATGGAAAGGCTTGTATCCTCCTACGCAAAGCCTTTCTTGAAAGAGACACCCCCACCCCCAGCCTCCTACCCCTACTCCCTGACCCAGCCTTTCTTCCGGACCAGCCTTCTCATTGTTCCTTTCCTGCTTGTCTTTCTGAGACAATCCCATCTTATTGAGAAAAAGAAAAGTCAGGTCTGGTGTCACAGGCCTGTAACTCCATCTACTTAGAAGGAGGTTCACGAGTAGAAGGCCTACCTAGACAACCTACTAAATGTGTCCCAAATAAAAATCGAAAATGGGGGTGGGGGGTGGGGATGGGTGGGAGTTAGGGACAAGGGATATACGTCCTTCAGAGATGAAGTCAAGGCCTCAGTCCAGTCCCCAGTGGTACAAGAAAACATCAGCAGACATAAAAACATCTTCATGGTCTAGGCTTTTTAAGGATTACAAACCACAAGGTTAGTGCCTACAAATGGCACAACTGCTTGGTTAGCTCTCTTTAAACTCTGCTTACTACATATTATGGTTACCACATAACTACTGTCAAAGAATATTGCATTACAGTAGTGTGTGTGTGTGTGTGTGTGTGTGTGTGTAATTTTTTATAAATACACCCCTGTAATATGAGAACTGAGGCAGGAGGATTCCTGTGAATTTGAGGCCAGACTGTGTTCCATACCAAGTGTATTAGGTATATTTTTGTTGTACTGATAAAATTCCCTGAGGAGCAAATATATAAAGAAGGCAAAGTCTGTTTGGCTCATAATGGTTGGGAAGTCCTGGTGGAAGGAAGCTGGTCACATGACATCCGTAATCAAGAAGGAGAGGAAGGAATGTCTGTGTTCAGGTTAATCTCTCCTTTCTAGAATCCAGGATTATAATGGAAGGACTAGCAGCAGTTCCAGTGGCAGCTCTTTCTTTCTCAGTTAACCTAACCAATGTAAGCCCTCATAGGCATTCCCATAGGCTTCCAGTTGACAAATGAAATCAACTGTCACACAAGACCCAAATAATAGGGGGAAAAAGACACAGGTAAGCTGGCTGAGTGAATAAAGGTACTCACTTCCAAGGCTGATGACCAGAGTACACTCCCCAAAACCCGTAGGGTAGAAGGAGAAAACTGACTCCTGTAAGTTTCCCAGTGGTGTCTGCACACACTCTGCAGCAGATGAGCAGCCAGGCATGCAAAATTAGCAAATATAATAAACACAGTAAAAAACAAAACAGAAGAAAATCATATCAAAGCCAGTTTTCTCTCCTTCTCTGTGCTTTTCTGACACAGGCTGGGGCTGAGAAACTGGTGGAGGGGATAGCAGAGCCCACATAAACTCGACATGCGAGGGAAAGGTGAAATGGCAACAAATGATTAAAGAGGAAAATTGGAGTGTCCATCTGTCCTCCGGCATTATGGGATGTTCCACAGAGAGAGTGCAGACACTGGGGTTCTCATGCTGAGAGTTCAAGGTCAGCCTGCTCTACACAGCAAAGCTCTGTCTCACCGTCACAAAGCAAAGGAAATGGGAGTCTTTTCTAAAAACCAGATCAATAGATTGGAGAGATGGCTCAGTGATTAAGAGCACTGGTTGCTCTTCCAGAGGTCCTGAGTTCAAATCCCACCAACCACATGTTGGCTCATAACCATCTGTAATGAGGTCTGATGCCCTCTTCTGGTGTGTCTGAAGACAGCTACAGTGTACTTATATATAATAAATAATTCTTAAAAAAAAAAACAGATCAACATACAAATCAGCATAGGCATGAAAATTAAAAATAACCCCAACTCCCTATTGAAGTAAGGAAACCCCACTGCTTGAAATTGTGAATTTTTCTTTCTTTTGAATTTAAAAAACATTTTATTTCATTTACTCAGTGTGTGTGTGTGTGTGCGCGCGCGCGCGCGCGCACATACACACAAATACCAAAGCATGTATATAGATGTTAAAAGAGTTGTTTTTCTCACTATACTGTGTGTGTCCCAGGGATTGAGTTCAGATCATCCAGCTTGCTGATGTTAAGTCACCAAGTTTATCTGCTAAGTCTGCTATCTGGGTTCATTTTCTTTTCTCTAATTTATTTTTTCTAAATTTAAATCAGTGTCAGTAAGATTTTAATAACAAGGGGGTTTTCATCAGTTGCCTATTCATAAATTGTGCATGTGTTTATAGTACTGTGCCTGGGGGCAGTTTAAAACAGTAACCTCCTCTGTGAACATTTGGAATCAACCTCTGCCAGTAAGAGTTACAGTAGAGTCATAAAGAAGGACTGAGCTAGCAATAGTCAAACGAGCCTGTAATCCTAACACACTGGAAGCTAAGGCTGGAGAATTGCTTTGACTTTGAGACAAGCCTCAAGTACAAAAAAAGTTTCTGGTCAGTATGGGCTATGTAGGGAGACCTGTTAAAAACAAAAACAAAAGAACATGACCACCATCTGGGTCTCAAGGACAGGAGGATTGAGTCTAGCCTGGGCTATATAGTATGCATAAGTTGGGGATAAAGAGGAAGGGACAGCGGAGAAAGTAGGACGAATAGGGTAAGCAGAGCAGGAAAGAGGGGAAGATAATCTCTTTAAAGCTGAGTAGATGTTTACTGTCCATGACTTCAAAAATGTACAGCCAATAACTTCTATGTACAGGAGACATTAGGTTGTCATGCCTAGGAATTTAGACTTTAGAGTCAGTTGGCCTGGGCTCGTGTAACTTTATCATAGGTGTGAACTCTTGGATAAATCAATTTTATCATCTGCAAAATGTAGGCAATGTCTACTTCACAGGTCTAGTATCAATGCTAAACTGGAAAAAAATCCACCTACAGAATATGGCAAACATTCAACCTTCAATAAACATGCTATTGCCATAATGAGATAACAGGCTCACTTAACCAAGGGAAGACTCAAATGGCACCATGGATGTACACCTGAAGAAATGTGTCAGATGGGAAGAGCTAGTGTATCAAAAACATGGGCCCTGAAAGGAAGGAAACAGTATTCTGACATTTCAGAGTGAACTCCCTGATGCCCAGGCATGATAGATGAGCCCGCGTGAGCAACTATACACCCAATACAGACATTGACTCTGCATTAGCCCTAGAAATAGCTGCTGACACATAGGGGCTTTTCATTCATTCCACAGAAAACAGGCTTGAAGAAGACACCATGTCAGGACACTTGCTTTCTTACAACACCAACCAAACAACGTTGTTGACATCTCAGTTCCCCACAGGCATCCCAGGAGTGGTACTCTTGACAGAAAATCCTCAAGTTCTACATACACTCCCATTTCCCAGGGAGGGTATCTTTCTCATTGAAAAATATGCACTGAAGCTAGGTATGGGAGCATATGCCCTTAGTCCTAGCACTGAAGAGGTAGAGGTAGGAAGATCAAAGCAAGTTCAAGGCACAAGTTCCAGGCCATCTAGTGATATAGAGTGAGAAGCTATCTTAAATTATTTTAAAAAAGAGTTGGCACAATATATTAGTTGTATTCACTGTATATTTCAATATTACATACATAATGATGAAAACTGAACAGTGAATTCATCCTCTTTATGATGAGAACATAAAATCTGGCAATTCAGAAACACATGAGAGAAGGAACCAATACTTCGTGAATTATAGTTTTCTACTGTGCATGTGTTTATAACGTTTTAAAGTTCTATATGCCAGATGACATATGATGTCTTACACCCCTGCAGTGTAAGAGTACACATTCCAGCCCCAGACTACATATCAAGGTCGGTCTCAAAAGATAACAAAAAGTGATTCATATAAATACCAACTTAACAGAATTCTTCATTTATAATGAAAATATATCAATTCTGGACTTTTCTTTGAGTTGGTGGAATAGGCGGAATTTGATTTTCCTTATATAAACACCCCCTGTTGTTCTTAGGACATGGTATGCTTCATTTTTATTTTACTTTGGAAGCTAGTTAGTTCTTATATTTAGGTCAATTTTCCTTTCTTGTTTTAGGTTAGTGTTGCTGCTATTCTTGTGAAAATGGAACCCCAGGGTCTATCCACGTTCAACATGGAACTTTGACTCAGTATATGCCTATTTAGGTAATCTCTTGAGTGATTCCATTTAAAACACTTCAATGGTTTGTATTTTTCTTACCTTGTCCTTATTCATCCTGAGGATGTCATCTATTTCCAGAACAGTGACAGCTCCCATTTCAGTAGCAAACTGTCACCAGGTTACCAGGCTTTATTGGCCTTGCTCATGAAATTATGTTATGGTTATGCCTCGGAACTTCAGCACAGCTGGGAAGGTGGATTCCTCCGAGTTTATAACTTATGAGATTCACATCTGAGTTCTGAACTCACCTTGTACAAAAGACAAGACCCTACACTGAGCAGCTAATCCTGCACATTCTTGGAATTTTATAGCTCCACTAGGATTCTTGAAAACATTTACAGTCCCATACAATTGCTTACACAATTAGAAAGCAAGGGAAGTGTTGGAGGCTCACCAGCTGAGTTGCTATCAATATTCTCAATTCATTTCTTTTGTTCAGACAAAATAGTCGGACAAATTAAAGTTAGGATTTAGTTACCTTTATAATTCCAGATTACAGTCCACCACTGTGGAGAAGTTAGGGCTGGAACTTCAAACAACTAGTCACATCACATCCACAGTCAAGATAGAAATAAACATGTGCAAGACCATCTGCTTGTTCTCAGCTCTATTTCTCCAGATCCCCTGCCTAGGGAATGGTGCCACCCATAAATGACTAGATCTTCTCAAATCAATTAATTTTTAAGAGAATCGATCCCCCTACCTACACACATGTCTACAGGCTACGATAGTATAGGCACGCCCCCATTGAGAATCTCTTCTTGAGAGATTATAGGTTGTGTTGAGTTGACAATTAAAGCCAAACATTGCAACCAATAAAGCTCTATTGCTCCAGACCACACTAAACACAGCTTCATACCACAGGCTGACTTTTTCTAAACCCTCAACACCTCCCTGAGTTAGTCCGTCAGGCAAGTTAACACAGAACATCAAGGAGAAGGAGGCTTATCACCATTCCAAACTGTTATCTCCCAGTCTTAGGGGCTGCCAAGACTAAGACAGAGGCACCAACAGACATGTCTGAAAAGGTTCTATCTCATGGCCAATGGCTACAGCCATCTCATTGATAACTTCAAATGGCAGAAGAAGCAAGGGGCCCTCCTCACATGTCTTCATAAGAGCACTACTCCCTCACATGTCTTCATAAGAGCACTACTCCCATACGTTTCTGCCTTTATGATCTAATTAAGATTCAATGACTCACCATCAAATGTCTTTACTTCAAGGATTATGTTTCAATGGAAGAGTTTCAGAGAGAAACAAATGCTATCACACTTCCTCAGATTGCTAAGGTGAGCTATCCTCGGATGCTTCACGGAAGAGCTCACACTTCAAAGTGCATCGTAGCCTTGAGACCGCATGTGAATCAGAACAGAACAGCAACAACAAAAGAAAATATTGCGAAGTGTCTCATCTCACAACTTGCTAATCAGTCTTTTGGGTGAGATGATTTTTGCAGAGGAGTGAGGAGCTCAGACTCAGAATGGTCTTAATCAGGGGTCAAAGGTTGCTCTAGACCATAAAGAAGGAAAGCGAAATTCTCTTGAATCATTTATAAATGAGCTTTACTGTTCTGGCTGTCTTCAGAAGCGGCTTCTTTAATTCCTCAAGTCCCCAATGACAAAGGGATATTTGAGGCTACTCAAAGTCTCAGAATCTGGTTAGTTTTACAACTGAGCTAACAGCTGATGCAAGATTAATCATTTTACACGTCACTGAATTCTTGAAAGATAAGAAAACAGTCTTAGGAAATTCTGAGGTTCTCTTAAATGAAGGATCAAGATTTAAAAACGTCTACATGTACACGGTTATATTTAATATATAATACAGCATGTTATATGTAGTATTTATATGTTAGACACGTGACTTGAAGGGGAACCATTTTGAGAGCGGTTAGGGACCAGCGTCGGGAGGGTAGCGCAGTTGTTGAAGAGGAGTAATATTTAACAATACATATGCATGATGGTATCATGAAGGAACCCATCATTTTATACACTAAGTAAAAATCTATTTAAGAGATTAGTTAAGCCAGAAACCTATTTAATATCCAATACCAAGACAGAAAAGACCTAGAACCTAGCTTAATAGCTAATACGTGTTTTCTGGAATGGAAAATAACACTAACAATTAAAGAAAAGAAACCGTCAGAGTTTAAGCTATGACATCAAGACACAATACACATTTTAGCTTTCTTTAAAAATTACAAGATCTGTTCGTATTGGTGCAAAGCTTGTTTGGGTGGGAGGCTGTGTGGACTCTGGGTTCAGGGTTAGGGGTGCTTGAGAAATATTTCGCAAAGCCTGCTACATCAGTGAACACACAATTTGAAGTAGGATTGAATCTACTATATTGTTGCTGTTTTGTTGTTATTGTCATTTCGAGACAGGATTTCTTTGTGTGGCCCTGGCTGTCCTAGAATTAGCCAGTCTACAGCTGGCATCCCGGGAGCAAGGCGAGACGAAGCTTGACTTGACATTGGTTGCTTTGGATTAGCCTGTGTCAGAGGAACAGAGCAGCAAGGTCCACACTCACCTGCGGGGAATGAGAGAGGTGATGGTGAGGAGGGAGGGGGAGGGAGAACGGAAAGGGGGTTGGGTATCTAATGAGTAAGTGAACTTTGCTATATGTGTGCATGAGAATGTAGCTCAGGGGACCACAAGGATCAGAGAATGGATCTGTGGGATGGAGCCAGATTTTAAACACACTCCCTGAGTTTTGTATGGGAAGCACTGTTTCATCTGCTCTCGGCTGTGGGAAAAGGGAGCTGTTATCATCTTCTCTCTACCAACAAGAAACCCATCCAGAGAGGTTGCCGGACACACACATAAGACGTGCGGCCCTGCCACCATACCAACTCAGACACACTGAGCCCTGTCTCTGTGCTTGTAAGTACTCTAGACAGGGGGTCTGCAGACTTCCAGTTAAAAATAAATAAATAAATAAATATCAATTAATTAATAAAAACTGGTGGGGTCCATAGGCTCTATAGCAACTGGTTGGCGTTGTCCAGACAGCATAGAAACAGAGTCACATAACTAAGTCTCTCACATAACATCACAAAGCCCACACGCAGGTCAGAAAACCCTTAACATTGCTGTCCTCAGTATGGGGTCCAGCGCAGGGGAGTCCTGGAAACATAAAAACACTGAGTCTCCCCTTAGGACCACATCATTTGAAATCCTGGCACCAGTAGTTTGAGGCAGAAGACTTAAAAGTTCAAGGGCAGTCGGGGCTGGGACACATAGAGAGTTCTAAGCTAACTTGTGACATATGGAGAGAGAGAGAGAGAGAGAGAGAGAGAGGTGTTCAGGTCGCACTGGACCAGGTCAATAAGAATTTACTTAACAGAATCTCATTATGGTCTTTACGTACCTTAAGCCCTAGAACACTGTGGTGTTTGCAAAGACCTTCCCTCAAGCTGTCTCCGTTGCATTTGGTGAGCTGCCTGTCAGAGAAATGGACTCAGCTTTTGGTAGTGAGTATATTGATTGTCCTCGTGAAAATTAAAAATAAACTTTAAACTACCATAAATAAAACTACAACTATGATTTACTTTTACCTCTTCCATCTTATTCTTTGCAATGTATGAACAACTAGTTATTTCTCTCAAAGCAAGTGCAGTAAGGTTATTGTTCTAAGGTTTCTATTATATTACACAGTTGCATTAATAGTACAGTTAATTTTACCATTTAAAAACTGCAATAATATGTAAAGATATAATATTTTAATATCATTCTCTTTAATATTACCTATTTATCTCCCTAGATAGAGAAATGGATAGGTTTCTTTTTTTCTTTCTCTAGACCAGAAGTTACAGGTCAAAGATTGCTTATCAGATATCCTGCATCCGAGATATATTTACAATTGATAACAGTAACAAAATTTCAGTTATGAAGTAACAATGAAAATAATTTTATGGGTCGGGGGAGTCACCAGAATATGAGGAACTGTATTAAAGGGTCACAGCAGTAGAAAGGTTAAGAACCGTTGCTCTAACAGTTTAAAATAGAGTTTAAAAAGCAAAACTTGAAATACTAAAAATTACCTTACATAAAAAATAACTGTTTTATATAATGACAGTCAGCAAACTTAGGAAATGTAATATTAATGTATCCATTGCTTATGCTCAGCTTTGGTCAATTGTCCTATCCAAGTCACATGCAGAATCTATGTCTCTTGTCTTTTTGGTTTCCTTCCATCTGGAAACATTCCTTTGTTTGGTGATACTGGTCTGTTTGGGTTTATTTAGGGGATTTTATTGTTATTGTGGTTGCTGCTGCTGCTGTGCTTGACATAGGCTAGCCTTGAACTCCTGTTCTTCCTGATTTCCCGTCTCAAGGGATCAAAGGAACTGGCCACCATCCCCAGCTCACACTGAAGTCTGAAGACTGCCAGTTTTCTCTTTATGAGGTTTTGTTTGAAGTTTTCTCTTAAATACACACTGTGCTCTGTAAGCAAGAGCGGTAGCAAAAGTAGCATTGTGTTCTCCTTGTGGTTTTATGAGGAAGTAATGTCTTGTCCCCATGCTGTTAATAATGAAGTGACTTCTGCGGACTTATCTGCTGTAGATAAGTAGATACAATGTTTTACTTTGTAATCCACTCAGTCTGGTGTGAAGAGAAACTTTGTATCTAGTTTTGCTAAACCCTATTGCTCATCAAGGTTTTGTTGCTTCTTTCAGTACCCATTGATGCTCTCTCTAAGTTTCCTTCTCTTTGTAGCGTTGGACATTCTACTGAAAGGAAGGATTGTCCTTAACTCTTTGTTTGTGTATTAACACATTTGCTCATATTAGTGCATTCTGCCATCTAAGAACTAATCAGGCTGGACCCTGCTTAGCTTCTGCTTAGCTTCTGCTTAGCTTCTGCTTAGCTTCTGAGATTACAAAAGATCAGACACCATCTGGGCGGGTGATTCCACACTCAGTAGAATCTTGGAAACAGTGTCCATAGCAATCAAGACAATCCGAACTGCCTCAATCCTTCTTAGAAGGGAGAGCAAAACACTCATGGGAGGAAATACAAGGTCAAATAGAGGAGCAGGAATTGAAGAAAAGATCATTCAGAGGCCGCCTCACCTGGGGATCCACTCCATATGCAGCCACCAAACCCAAGCACTATTGCTGATGCAAAGAAGTACTTACTGGCAGGAACCAGATAGGGGTGCCTCCTCAGGGGCTCTACCAGAGTCATACTGATACAGCTGAGCATGCTTGCAGCTAACCATCGGACTGAACACGGGGACCCCAATGAAGGTGCTAAAAGGGGTTAAGAGGAAAGGACTGAAGGAGCTGAAAGGGGTTGCAACCTCATGGGAAGAACAACATTGTCAGCCAACCAAACCCTCTACAACTCCCACAGACGAAAACACCAAACACTGAACACACATTGAGAGACCTATGGCTCCAGTTGCATATGTAGCAAAAGATAGCAGTATCTGGCATCAATGTGAGAAGAGGCCTTTGGTCTAGAGAGAGCACATTTTCTCTATGTAGGGAAATACCAAGGCGCTGAGGTGGAGAGGGTAAACAGAGCACCTCTGTGGAGACAAGTGAGGGGGTGAGGGGGGATGGGAGCAAGGTGGGGGAAGGAGATAACATTTTAAATGTAAATACAGAAAGTAACTAATTAAAAAGAAAAAAAATCCTAATATTACATAAGGATCTAAAGACAAGAAAAACAGAGTGTTTTTCCCAGGATAACCCATACACATTGACAAAGTAATTTGTGATGGGCAGTGGTGGCATATGCCTTTAGGCCAGCACTCTGGAGACAAAGGCTGTTTGTTAGTTCTCTGTGGATTCCAACACAGATAGGCTACGGAGTTCTAGGACAGCCATCACTCCACAGAGAAAGCCCTATCTCATGGTGGGGTGAGGAAGCAAAAGTAATTTGCATACAGCTTTAGTTGTGATCTTTATTTAATTACAGATGCAGGAACTCAGTCTGTGGCAGCGGAAAAGAACCTTCATGAGGAGAGTATTTTGGTACTTGAAATAAGGGCTGTGCAGTCAAACATTGCCAAGTTGAACACATTTTTAAGAGTTAGAAACTTAAAAGCAGAAACAGGTCCTTAGACTTTGCTTGTCCTTTCTCCACCCATTGGTTCTCTATTCTATCCACATAATGACAATTCTATACGGTGAAGACCAAGACTGATTAATTTCTCATCTATGATCTCCAGTTTACATCTGGAAGAGCTAGCCTATAGGGACAGTTCTAAGATGTTGGCTCTGGTGCTGGGTATAGCTCAGCAGAAGAGTGTTTGTCCCGGGACACCCTACACACACAGTGACTCCAGCACTGGCAAGAGCCCAGAACATCATAGCAATACAAAACTTTGTATCCTTTAATACAAGTCTCTGGTTGGGATTTTAAAGCAAACTGTTTCCTGTAGGGGGGAAAAATCTACCATGATACAAAAATTATCATGATTAACTTGAATATTTGATTTCCCTCTCAATACATTCTTAAAACCTGATGCCAAGCCACTAAATATATATTTTCCCCCACTCTGAACTTAGTCACTTGGCCTGACTTTAGATGTGCAATGGTAGCTACATAAATAAAATAAAATAGCTCAAAACCACCCATAGGGGCTACTGGAGAGATGGCTTGACAGTTAAGAACATCTTCCTATTGGAAGAAGATCGGAGTTTAGTTCCCAGCACTGACTCAGGCAGCTCAAGTGCCTGTGACTCAGTTGCCAGCAGGAGGTGGTTCCACTGTCATCCTTGGGCACCTTCAGGCATGTGTGCATACCCACCACATATTTAAAAATAAGGGAGTGAATTTGCTTTTGTTTCTAACTAAAAAAATAAAATATATAGGAATTTCAGTGTCACAGGAACCCAATACATGAAAGAGTAATCAGGTATCTCACAAGACACCAGACACAGCACACAATGCTGGTGGGTAGAAACCCCAGCTTGGGACCAAGATCTGAAAAAGCTTTAAAGAACATTTTCAACTTGACAAAAAAAAAAAAAAAAAAAAAAAAAAAAAAAAAAAAAGATAAGGTAGGCTAGCACTCTTCTTTGAATGAGAAACAAAACCGGACAGGATGAAATTTTCAATTCTATTCTCTTCTCTTGCTTTTTAAAAATGTATTCAATCCAGTCCTTACAGACCCTGAATTTCATGCCTCCTGGTTTTTAGCATATCTGGCCTTTCCTAGCCTGTGCTGACAGTGCAGGTCTTTTGTCTCCAAGCCCTATTGGATTACAGAGATTAATGGATGTGTTTCCCAAAATCAGCCTATCAAGGGTTTTGAGATGCACCAACCAAGAACCTGAGCAGCAAACTGTGGAACTTTGCACCTCGCTGGCCACTAGGAAGCAGTCTATAATTAGTACAGTCTTAGTATCACTTTCTGCCACTGTGGCTCAGGAATGGTTTTGCCCAAATCAGAGAAATCAACAGCTCGGAAATGGAGTGCAGAGTGATGCTTACAGTCTTCCACGTGATACGGTTGAATCCTCTAATGGGTAAAGAGCCTTGGCTCGGTGTTCAGTTGCTACAGCAATGGAGTTAGATGCAAGCTTAAAAGTCAGAACAAATAAAAACTAAAATAAACTTTTAAAAGGATGTGCACAAACAGACGTTATCAGGAGAGACTCTCAATGGAAATCTCCGCTGGGTCTCTCCCCTCAGAGATCGGAGAACCCCGAGGAAAAGGGAAACAAAAAATGTAGAGATGAAGAACCAGGACATACATGAGCTCAAGAGACTGAGTGACCAACCCATGGCCTATAAGGATCTACACCAGGTCCTTTTGTGTATGTCCCAGTTGTTAGCTTGGTGTTCTTGTTCAGTGGACTCCTAACAGTGGGAGCAGGGGGATCTCTGACTCTTTTGCCTGCTCTCCAGACTCTTTTCCTCCTATTGGGTTACCTTGTCAAGTCTCATTAGTAAGACAAAGTAGCTTTCCCTTTGTTTTGTTGGATCTTGATTTGTCCCATGTGACTGTTGCCTCCTAGAGAACTCCTCTTTCTGAAGAGGAAAGTGAAGGAGTGGATCTGGAAAAATGGAGGTGAAAGGGGGAGCTGGGAGAAGTGGACGGAGGGGAAACTGGTTGGGATATATTATATGAAAGAAGAACCTACTTCCAATTAAAAAGAAGTTCACAAAATGTGAAGAAGACGAAGACGAAGATGACGGCGGCGATGACGAAGAAGAAGAAGAAGAAGAAGAAGAAGAAGAAGAAGAAGAAGAAGAAGAAGAAGAAGAAGAAGAAGAAGAAGAAGAAGAAGAGGAAGAAGAAGAAGAGGAAGAATGTGGAAAATGAAGGATGCCCTAGGCAGGTGCTTCCCTCAAGACCCTAGTTTTTCCAGATGCTCAGAGTGCATGCTGTTGACTCCTATCAGGTAAGTCTCCTTATAGAACTTGCCCTTGGCAGAAGGGAGCTGTTCAGTCCTGGTTGCAAGGTCTCCCGGAGGCAAAGGCAAGAAGGCTGGACCTCCTTGTCCTCCTTCAGGATAGCTCTGATAGGTTTTCAGTTTGGAGATGTTTGTGTAGGATGCAGGTTGAGACATCTATCACATGGTCTTTAGTCCTAGCTTGGCTTCCCCTGAGCACTCCTCAGTTAAGTTCATGTGCACATCTTTGCCTCTCATTCCCTGGGACTCTCAACCTGAGACAGAGGCTCACTGGGAAAATCCTGGACCTCTTAGTAGAATGGCTTTGAAAGGATGAAGAAAATTATTCTGGGAAGAAAGTGTACTCAAAAGTTCTCTGGGGCAGGCAAGGTGGCTCAGAGGATGACTCTTGGTGGAAGGAAAGAAGAGACCTTCAAAAGTCGTTCTCTGATCTCCACACTGGAACCATGAGCTGAACGTGGCATACATGAACAGGTATTGTTTAAAAATAATTTTCTGCTAACCCTGTAGCTGTTTCCTAGTAATCAGATGGGTGAATATTTGGAACGTCCAAAGAAAAATAAACAGAAAGGGAAAGGGGCCAAAAAGATGAAAAGATGAGGAAAGCACAGGGGTGCAGCTCAGCAGGAGATCGCTTGTCTAGTGTGTGAGGGTGCCTAAGCTTGACCCCAGGCACTGGAAAGAAAAGGTGGGTGGGTTAAGAAGAGAGACTGAGAGATGAAAGGAGAGAGATGAAGAGAGAAGAAAGAACCGGCCCAGAAACCCCGACTCTGTCACACTTTCCCACTCTGAGGAGCACTTCTCATGTTGTTGAAATAGCTATTTTTAGAGTCTAAAGGCCACTGTTGGCTGCCTATTGTGCTAGCTAATTCACTCTTGTGGTGTCCAGCTCTTAAAACAACGCTACAAAGGAAACAGTAATATCAGAGAGGCTAAGCAATCCACCCAAGGCCTCAGTGAGTGAGAGGTAAGAAGGGGACCTAAGCCACTCTGGCCTCCGTACCCCTGGCTGTCTCCTTGGTGAGTCGCAGTTCTGCTGGTCCAGTGAGGAAAACAAACCCATACCAGGTTCAAGGGATTTTGGAAAATGTTGCCTGAGTTTGAACAGAGAGAAGGTAACTTCCTACAGAGGAGATGCTAAGACATTGCACAGGACAGAAAAAGAGAAGTCCCCATTTTAAGGAGACAATAAGCAAAACAAAAAACCAAAAGCCTGGAACTAAAGGAAACAGAAGTATCAGGATTCCATTTTCTCTCAGTTGCAGTATAGTAAAAGGCTGGCTTTTAGTCCCAGAGAGGGGTCCTGGATAAATATGTTACCTATTATTCAGTCCTAGACCAATCACCACACACGGGATCTGAGTTACAATGTAACAGGCTCGTCTCTGCCACAGGCATCTTATGGCTAAAAACAACAAAGAGAGACACTATTCTAGGAAAGGGGCTGATAGAAGGGTATGTTACCACATTGGTTTAATAACCTTATTTCGGTGGTATAGGTTGATGTTTGTTTGCTGTGTAAAGCTTTGGTTTTCTTTAGCTGCATCCCATACCTCTCACCACACAGCTCGGTGATTCACTGGGGAAAAAAAAAACCAAAAGGTGGAGAAAAAAAAAAAAACACACACACAGCAGTTAAAGTTTAGAAAGAAGTATATATACCCTGCTCATTAGAGAATATCTTCTTTGGAAGATCCGAGGAAAATGGAGTTGAAAAGATAGGACAGGAGGCAAAGTCAGGTCTAGCTTGCAAGCTAAACTCTCCCTTTCAAATGCAGGAAATTAATTTCCTCTTGGTGGTGATGGCTGAGGAAGAGTGAATAGAAAGAGACGAAATGAAAAAGCTTAAGAAACATTTTTTTTTTTCTAATCTTGTGGTGCATTAACTCCTAAGAGAAATTAAGCAGGCTTATGCTTCTCATAGAATTGAGTTAAAAATCAGACCAACTCTTTGTTCATATAGGAGTCAACGTTTCCCTTCCACACTGGTCAGAAAGGGGCTCCCAAGGGAACTTAGGCTCATTCTCACGGCCCTACCTGCAAACCTAGTTCCAGACTCACTGTCAAGGTACACAAAAGGACAAAGGGGCCTTTCACTCTGTTCCAGAGAAAGACTGAGGCTGAAAGTGACCATTTGTTCCTTCTGTGATGTGCATATCTGATATTATGCATGGACATGCATAACTCCATGAATTATGCATGAATTGGGCCCTACCCTTGTTCAGCAACAGCTGGATGAATTTTCTCCTCCAGATGCCCAGCCACACAGTGACACATCCCCCAACACATGTCTGTACTACATGTTCCCCTATACATAGACACCAGGGTCAGTGCCCCCCACCCCTGTTAACCAGAACTCAGGGACCATGACAGCCAGGGCAATGCATTTTGAGCTGAGTTAATTTTCTGACCTGAAAACTTGTTTTCTTTTCCTAGTTCACTGCTACCATTTACCAACAGAACAAAGAAACTAGCCAAGCAACCAAGTAATAAGCTCAACTTGTTCTTACAGACAAGGACTTCCAAATGTGCTGTTTCTCAAGCCCTTGGTTGGGAGATCTCCCTGGAGACCTGCGTGCCACTTGTAAGGCTGTTAAGAGTCTGGAAGGAACTGGGATAAAGGCACGAGCGAGTGGTTTCACTTGCTACAGCTCTTTGTTTCCAGACTCATTATCACTAAGTTCCTGATCCTCTTACTGGGGTGCATACAACACACACACACATACATGCACACACACACATATATATACATACAATACACATATACACAACACACACATATACACATATACATACAACACACAAACATACACATATATGCACACAAACATGCATACATACACAAACACACATATACATGTGCACACACATATACACACATACACACAGGGGCAGGGGACAAGTGAGTTCATGTATTGGGCATTATAGCACTTCTGCAGGTCTCAGGTTAAAGAACAGTCAGGCCATTGTTTTTAGAACCAACGCTGCAAAGCCCAGCTCCTAATGCAGTCGTTTGTAACGCACATGGGATGACACAAGTATCAAACTGTCTGGGTGCAAGGGAAAGAACGCAGCCAAACGATTGCCCTGCAAGCGTAAGATCATGAACTTGATCCTCAAACTGTAGGCATAGTGGACACCTATAATCCCAGCGCAGGTGAGCCGGAGACTGGTAGCTGTCTGGGATTCAATGACCAGCCAGACTAGCCTAGTAGGTGAGTTTCAGGCCTACCCTCAAAATGTAAAAGGTGCATGGCTCCTAAGAAATGACACTTGGAAGTTTCCTTTGGCCTCCTTAAGCCTGTGTACACGTGAACACACACACATACACAAATACATGTACAGACATAAAGACAGACAGACACAAACATATTCACACACACACACACACACACACACACACACACACACACACACACACACACACACACACATCCCTGGGGAACAAAGGACATGAGGAGTGACCTGAATTCAGTCATTCCCTCTGGATGGTTTCCATCCTACGGTAACTCCGGAGCAGAAACGATGCAACTTGTTGTCAGAAGACGGGACAGGCCGTGATGTGAGTTTGTTCTGCTTCACAGCGGGCAACATGTTTACAAGCCTCTAGCCCTCTGGACTTAAAATAGCCTCCCCTAACCAGCCCCTCACTGCCTTTGTCCCACAAGAAAGTGTCCCCTAATATGCCCTTCTTGAAAACATTTCTAAAGAGAAGGGCTTGCACATAGAGGCCCTTAAAGATTCTGAAGAAAACGTTGTCTGTGGTCAACTTGGGCTGCCTGCTCAGGAATGCCCCATGAAGAGTCCAATGACTGTTTTCTCACTGAGATGTCCTCTGTCGTGCAGGTCAATCATCCACTTTCTCCGTCAGACAGCCAGAAGTAATAAGGACGCACAGGTAATCTCTGTCTGCAGCTCACCAAATTTCTGAGGTCAAAGCATTTATACAGTGAGAGCTTTCAGTGCCATTAACCGTGAAAATATCCAATATCAGAATGATTCTGAATCTCAAAACCAATTTGAGTTTTAATCTGAGTATTCAAGGTATGCACCCTTGATGGCCAGGCATCCAACTATCAGTCGACCCTAAATCGGTCAAACTGATGAGGTCGGTGACATGAAATAAAAGACCACAATGGGCTGTCACCATTGTTTGTAATGACTGTTTTTTTTTTCTTTTCTCATTATTCCCTCTGTACAAAGCTTTCAGAGGGTGAATTGGGATAGATTGGAAAGTTTGGATGCCTCTGGGTCTTGTAGCATACTCCCTTCTGCCCTGATAGTAATGCTGGCAGGTATGGAAAGGGCTGAGAAGATGAAAATGTTATGGGGTAAGCAGGGGAGAAGAGTTTAGCCATGGGTAGAACATAATAGCTGCTCATTAAAATGTATGAAGACATATCACCCTCAAACTTAGACATGAGCTTTAATTTCTGTCTCTGCTAATTCTGTTTGTGTGTCTGCTTGTTAATTTTTTTCTAATTCTTCTTTGGTAATTTCATACACATATGTATATAATTTGATCTGGTCCTATTTAGCCTGTATAACCTCTCTTATTCACATTCCTTCTAGACTCCCTCTTCTTCCTCACGGCCCTCTTCAACTTTCTTATGTAGGTATTTTTTTTGCTTATTTGTTTGATTGATTGTTTCACTGAGTTTAACTGGAGTTGCTTACATGAGTACATGTCCACGTGCTTATTTATTGGAGAAGGTATATACAAGTAGTCATAGCACTGAGAAATAGCCCATCCTCCTTCAGTGGCCATTAATTGTCAGTAGAAGGGATGGGGCATCCTAAGATACTGTTGACTTCCTTATTTTATGTGGTGCTTGTGGAGGCAGCCACAGCTGCTGCTATGAGCTCAAAGTGCAATGGTGCAGAGGCTCTGGCATGTCTAGAAGACAGCAGTTCTCAGCACTCATCCCCCAATGTCTGGTTCTTACATTCATCCTGCCCTGTCTTTCATGATGTCCCCTGAGCCTCTGCAGGGGGCCTTTCTATAGGGTTGGGTACCTAGACAGAAGGAATAAGGAAAGGGGGAGGGCCTGGGGGCCTACAAACATCCAAGCTGCCATCTGTTTGGGGACAGCTAGCCATAGGTTTCTCCATTCTGAATGTAGGAAGCTTTCTTTGTGGCTTCATCTTTGGTCTTTCATATGGTTCAAACCATTGCCAGGAAGCAAATCCGGCATCCCCTTAGGCAACTGCTGTCCCTAGTTTCTGCTACAAAAAGGAAGGATGCTTTTTGTAATCTCACAAATCTGAACCACCATGACAGGCCCATTCTTGATTGGTTAAGGATTGGCCTCTTTTCATTCTCTTTGAACATCCATTGTGCTTTAGATACTATGTGTGCATGTATTTTGCCCTATTTCCAGGTTTCAGTAGTTTGACATATTTAGACTGTATCTTTAAGCATGACAAAATATGGAGCAAAAATCCAAGTATCCTCGTCCAAGCTGTAATCTCAGAACTGGGAAGGTGGAGCAGAAGGATCAGGAGTTCAAGATCATTGTCAGCTATGACATGAGTCATCTTTAACTACAGGGGATACTATCTCACAAACACAAAACCAGTCCAAAAAAAAAGTCATAAAGCAATGAACTCTCGGGTTAAAGAAGGTGGAAAAAGAAATTGTTGGCAATACCCTCATCTATAACCCAATAAATAGCTTTGGGAATCATCATACTTGTGATGACTTTAACTCAGCAGCAAATTCTTTGCCTGTGATTTAATCAACAGACTGGGATGGAAATAAAACCACACCATTCCCAGGAGTGGACTTGGAGATCAGTGGCTTCAGTATTGCAATACTCCCATTTAGAAACTCATCCTTATACTATATGAATCCAAGTCACGTGATAGGAGCCCCATTGGCAGGAGCCACAGGTGTTCCAGCTAAGCTCCCAACCAAAAGCCATTCCTAGTCCAGAGAGTAAGTCACCTCAGATCCTGCAGTTCGGACTAGCCTTTATTGATAATAGAAGCCTCTGTTGACACTACATAGAACAGAAAAGCCACCAAACTGATACCAGTCACTGTGATAACATGAGAAGTAAAGTATGGCAGGCATGGTATTAATCCTCACAACTTCAGTGTGCTATTGTTACGTAGCAACCGATCATCAGAACAAGATCCCAGCAAACAGAATGGTGAGTCAGCTGTACTATCCTGACATACAGAATAAGTGATCCAGAGTATGGACAACTTGTACTGGTGGGAGAAGAGGAAGGAGAAGAAACTCTAATTGAATGCATTTTCCACACAGTACCAACACCATTCCTCCTGCCCCGCCACCCACCTCTAGTTTCTAGGTACCACTGCAATGCCAACAGCACACGTAATTCCTCTCACAAGCCACTGTGACCTAACAGAAGCCATTTCTACCTCTTCATTGACATTGTTCCTTTGAAAAAATGTCTCTTTTGATATGTTGTTTTGATATATGCTTGTTTGGGTCTTTAGACAGTATCGTACTATGAGGCTGGCCTCGAACTCACAATTCTTCTCCCGGAACCTCCTGAATGTTGGACTTCAGGAGTGTGCTACATCGCTTCGTATTTTACTTTATAAGCAGATGCTCCCCTGACTTTTCTATTGCACTATTCATGTAATAATAATGTATTCATTTACATAGAGATTTTCCTTTTGAAAAACCATCCCTTTTGAATATTCTTTGTCCTGATAATTTTTAAGAACCAAGAGAAAAATGCTTAAAGGATAATTTGCCAAACTTGAACATTAGCCCGCTGCCTCCAGAGTCTGGAGTCTTTGTTGCCAACACAGACTTTTTTTTTTTTTTTTTTTTTTTTTGCATAGTAGATTCCTGTTTCTGGCAGTTGTTAGAACTCTTGCATTTTGTAATTTTAAAAGTATAGTGCCTTTGAATACAAAAGGATCAAAGGCTATAATTCATTGTATATATTTACATGAAGGTCTTCTGGGTAAACCATCCACAAAGCCCTTTAAAGTCATTTACAAGTTGACTTGGGGCCTTATTCTTACCCCTTCTCCAGCTCAAAGCAAACTGTGTTCTAAGACCAGGCTTAGAAGAAACTTAGGCATACAGAGGCATAGCCATGGGAGGTCTGTTCCTTGTTCTTTCCAAACAGTCATTAAGAGGACATATGGTCACTTGAATTCATACCAACATTTCTGAGCTTATTCATGTTTTGAAGTGAACTAATGTGTTGCGTCAACTCCTGGGCATTGTTAGAATGCCCCCCGCCCCCCATCAGGTTCTGATCATATTCAGACTCTCATGACATGAAGGAGGATTTGAGTCTAAAGGGAACAAAAACAACAGAAAAAAAAAAAACAAAAAAATAAAATAAAACTTTGCAAATGGAGAGCCAAATAAGGTGTACTGGGTTCAGGGTTTGGGGTTGTATGCACTGCTCTGAATTAAGCACTTCCAGGGGCCATCTTTCATTTCGGAATTACGGTTTTAGCATCTGCTTTTCCAGCATTTGCAATTCGAAAGCATGACTTATGGAAAACAATTTACGTCTGTGCCTGTGCTCTCCAGATGCCTGTAATTTGATTATAAATTTAGAATATACTTTGTGTGGCAGTCAGGATTGCTGTGAAAGGACATTGGAACGGGCAGGCACCACAGTGTACATTTCCTAAGTAACTATGCAACAAAGGTTAGTTTCCTGTTTACATCCATGTCTTTGGTGTCAGAAAGCCTATATATACCAAGGCCAAATTTTCACCATCTTGGTAACATTAGTTTCAGTAAATACTATCGCCCTATGCCCTAGAGGAAAAGATTAAATTACCCTGACAAACTTAAGACATTTGAGATTTTCAGGCATATTCATATTCTCTCTCTCTCTCTCTCTCTCTCTCTCTCTCTCTCTCTCTCTGTGTGTGTGTGTGTGTGTGTGTGTGTGTGTGTGTGACACACACACACATGGGGGGGGAGAATAAACTTAAGGAGCACTATAATGTGACTGAGATGATTTCAACCCTAAATGTTGGTTCAACCTGAAGATACACCATTCTAATGTCTAAATAGCAAAATCTTCACCTTTGTGTTTTTTGGTGAAATATAGAGGATTTCTCTAAAAGCTATAAATTCCAGCCTATAGTGGAATTTGAAACATACCAGACTCTAGGGCAGTAAGTTGATACCATTAAGTAAATTCAATAATATTCTTATTTTCCTATTATCACTGAGGCATCTGCTGGCTGGGGAAAACAGCAAGATGAGGGTTTCTATGCCTACACAAGCCTAGAGCTAAGCTTTCTTGGAAACTGCTTCTGCCACAGAGAAAAGCACAACATTACATGTCAAATGCAGATTGTCTTCAGTGGAGCCAGACAGAAAGACTCTTGACTGCCTAATCTTTACTGGGGAAAGTTGACACCTGGCTGTCTGATGTGAGTCAGGGTCTTAGAAAGCAAGCTCGTCTTCTTAAATGTAGTCAGAATGGCCAGCAAAATCTCAGCCATTGACTGCCAAGCCAGCTGTCCAGAGCCAATAGGCCTGTTTCGATCAAGGCAATCTCTTGAAAATAAATGAACGAATAAATGAATACTTGAAAAATCTCTCACATTTTCCCAAGTCATAAACCTCATTCTGGCTATCTTCTGCCCTTTTTTTTTTTTTTTTTTCCTGCATGACTGCGAATCAAACCCAGAACCTTGAACATGTTAGACAAACTCTCTACCTCAAAGCCTCAAACCTTGCTTCTTTATAATTTTGTGGATATATATATGCCTGACCAGAGCTAACTCTTGCCTATGATTTCAAATGCTTTTCTTTTCTAGGAAAACAATTACCAAAATCTAGCATTTTTGAGGCCCCTGTTTCCACAGCCTCTTCTTGGTAAAAGACTCCAACTCATGTTCACCACAAAAGGGAAGGTGACCTGTTAGCAGAAATCCTCCTGCTAAGTGCATTTATTTCTTCACAGCAAAAGGATTTTTTCCCTTCTCCAGCCTCTGTTGGAGTTGATGAATTTTGCACATCCTTGGGATTTGCAGCAGGTTACAGAACAAGATTATGTACCCTGCTGATTTATTTACTGCAAGGACAACCCGGACGTGGCAGCAGCCTGAAACCAGACTCGGCGTGAAAAGAGTCTCACCCTGAAACACTTAAGGTGATTGTTTCAAGCAAGCATCCTCCTGTACATGGGAAATGAAGCCAATCAATTCTGCTTTCTTTTTTATTGTTGTTGGTTTAATGCGAGACAGTCTGAGGGCATGAAGGCTGGCACCTGCCTCTATTGCTCACTAATATAAAATCAGGACAGAGGAGAGGCAGCAGGGTCAGTCGTAGAGATTATATAATGCTAACAGGTTTTATTCTTGACGAATAAAAGCTCCCCGTCTGTGCAAACATAGAAAACATGGTGCTTCTTCTCCACTGAGGATTAACGTGCAAATGTCACCTAACACCGGTTACCCTGAGAAACAAGGTCACACTGGGTTCTGCTAGCAACTTTCTCGGTCTTTTTAAAAAGATTGAATAAATAAAACATACATTTCCTACATAATTACGTCAAGGGTGCTGTGAATAGTGGTTAGCAAAATGGGTTACCACTGTGGCATCCATAACCTGGTAAGAAAAGGGGGTATTTAAGGGTGGATAGGCACATGGAAAATAACAGAATTGTAAGCTGTGAGAGAACTAATCAAACAAAAGGGGCTCTGGGAGAGTTCGTTAGAAGCCCCGGATTTATACGCTTCTACTTTCTCTATTAGACTGCAAGATTCTTGAACCAAGCAAATGGTTCTCTAAAATTAAAACCATCAAGCCAGGGAATGATGGTGCATGTCTGTAAGTTCCAGGCCAATCTGAACTGGCCACATACGGAGACTATCTCAACAGAGGAACAAAACCAAGACAAAGAACATAACTGCAGTTGACAAAGACTGACTTTTATATTTGAAAATTGCTAGTAGAGATGATGTTGAATCAGCTTACTGCAATGAAATATCCAAGGTAAGAGATTTGCCAATCACCACAATTTTATATATGTAAGTGTAACGTCTGTGCATGCATTGTGTGTTGTGTGCTCTGTGTTAAAAAGTTGTATAGCCAAACACAGTGACTCTTTATTTTGAGCCATGAAGATGCTGAAGGAGGAAGATTGCTGCAAATTCCAAGACAGCCTGGAAAACATAAGCAGACACTGATTTAAAACACACACACACACACACACACACACATACAAGATGTCACACTGTGTGTTGAAAATGTAGACAATCATTGTGTCCATTAAAATGCAAACATATCTTAAAACATTTCATACTTCTATGTTTTACATGGTGCACAGCACACTATAGTTCTTTATTGACTGACCAATGAGTAAAATTACAGTTGCTGGAATAACTTTTATGGTTTTCATAAAGGTCGCAGGAATTCTTTTGGACAGCACAAGTCTCCTGATTTTATTGATGAGAAAATTTGAGGGGGCAGTTATTAAATGATTTATTCAAATTCCCTTGGGCCAAAAGAGTCTGGTATCAAGATCTCTTATCTTTCTCTCTCCCTCCCTCCTCCCCCCCCCCCCCCGTGTGTGTGTGTGTGTGTGTGTGTGTGTGTGTATACATGTTTCTCATGTATGAACATGCTTCTATAGATATGCATGTATGTGTGTTTCAGTTATGTTTAGGGGGCTGGTGTATTTAGTGTCTAGTGTCTTCCTGGAACACTCTTTCCCTAGTTCTTTTTTTTTTTTTTTTTTTTTTTTTTTTTTTTTTTTTTTTTACTACTACATAGTGAGTTCTAGGACAGCCAGAGCTACATAGTGAGACCTTGTCTCAAAAACAAAAACAACAACAAAAAAAAAAAAAAAAAAAAAAAAAAACCAAAACCCAGAAACCAATAAAAAATGTATTTTATGAATCACTCGTGGACACATACACTGCCATGGAACTTTGACAAATGAGCCATGCAAAATAAGAGCGTATGCTAATTGCAAACGGTTACTGCTAGTTTTTCCGTCTAGTCGAGTAGAAAACTTGAGTGACGATGTGTACTAATAAAGTTAATTGCAGCAACAGATAATGCATTCAACCTTATTGGGAAAGATGTCAAAGAAGCTTTGAAGTTTTGAGATAGATAGATAGACAGACAGACAGATAGATAGATAGATGGGTAGGTATATAGAAATTTCTCATTTAGCAATGTTCGTACGGATGTGTGTTTAAGATGACTTATAGAGAGTGGATCACTGATCAGGGATTCATCCCAGAAGCTGGCTGTTCCTTCTCTCAACAGTCATTCATTGCTTTTAGATTGTCACCTCGATGGGGCCTTATGAGGTTTCTCCCACCTGCATCAGCATGTTACCTGGTTGTGTCACTGTGCATGTCTTGTTAGGAAACTGCATTGTCAAGGTTTCACGGGCACAGCTTCCCTGTTGTATATAGAAGACAGTCTTACAGCAGATGCCCTGGTCAACCTTTCCTACAACCTTTCTGCCCCCTTGACAACGAGGTTCTCTAAGCCTTCAGTGTAGATCTTGCTAACCTTGAATTTCGGGAAGGTCAAATGCTGACAAAGGCTTGGGGGGGAGGGGGGAGACGGGTTCTTGCTATATAGCCCCGGTTGTCCTGAAATTTACTGTGGAGAACATGGTGGCCTCTAATTCACAGAGATCCATCCAGCTGTCTGCCTCTTGAGTACTGAAACTAGATGCATGCGCTGCCACTCCCAACGAGTTTTAGGTGCTGGAGTTAGAATCCAGGAATGCATGTACGTCAGGCATGTACACTGTGGAAGGCTAGCACTGACAAGACCTTAGTTGTCCCTGCTCATGTTGCCATTAACACGGCTTTGTTGACCAGGTCTCGGTGTCGATAGCATCTAAGAATATCCTCTGAACAATATTAGATGTATTTCTGGAGCTGCCAAGACCACTGAGTGATAGAGTACTTGCTTAACATGTTCAATTAGATTAGAAAGGGAATAAAAGCAGATTTATTATTAAAATACACAGTTTTTTCAAGCTAAGGTCTCATGTAACCCAGGCTGGACTTGTGATCCTCTGAGTCTACTTCCCGGGAATAGGCATTACCACCATAGCCAGTGTAGGTAGTGCTAAGATGGAGCAAGAGGCTTAGTGCTTGCCCAGAATGCTGTTTGTTTGGTTGGTTTGGTTTGGTTTTGGCTTAAATCAGCAAAAACAGAACAAAGGAGACATTGTAATGTTACATAAAGAGTTCAAGGCCAGCCTGGGTTATATAGAACCTGCCTCAAAAAAGAATGTATTATTTTGGTAATCTCTCTCTCTCTCTCTCTCTCTCTCTCTCTCCTCACACACACACACACACATACTTTGATTAATTGTGTCAGGGATACAATGTGCTGGTCACGGTGTGCTTCTGTGTCGCTTTGTATGTTGTCTGCCATCAAACAGAATTATGATGGCAAAAACAAAAACAAAAAAAACAAAAAATCTACATTAGCCAAACCCACGTTGACTCTAAAATCCAGAAAACCCAAACTACAGTGACTTAAGCCCAACAGAATTTATTGAAGAAAGAACTAGCATTCTAAGATAGAGGCTGTGTCACATAACTGAAGCCATGAACCCAGAGATGACCACAAGGGCTGGCTTGTCCTGTCTTCACCTCTCAGCTGAGATTGCTTTCTCTGAGGCTGGCTGCATTCTGGGGTACCCTGTCCCATGGAGGCAATGTTTGATATACTGTAGCTTGTCTCTCCCTTCCAGCAAATTACCACGAAGAGCATAGCACTGCTGGCAGAGATGATTCTATGAGCCCTGACAGAACATCGGCATAGTACGTGTTCTCCCTCTGGACTAAGGATTCTATAGGGCAACTGAACAAGGTGATGAGAACCAATCCAATGCAAAGGATGTGGACTGGAAATGGGTATACTCAAGGAAATAACACACACCTATACACACACATTCACTACACACAAACACATATGCACCTATGTATGCACACTACACACCTACATAAAAACTGTTGGCGTACTTTTATCAAACACAGGAGGAATATCCTTTGGGCAACTGAAGACTACAGATGTCTACCAAAACCACTGGAGATATTTGGGGTGTGATTTTGTGGTACAGTAGCTGCCTCTTACCGCCAAGATCTTGGGTTCAGTCGCCAATAACCACCATTACATACTAAGATTACTGGGCTGGAGAGATAGCTCAGTGGTTAAGAACACTGACTGCTCTTCCAGAGGTCCTGAGTTCAATTCCCAGCAACCACATGGTGGACACAACCATCTGTAATGAGATCTGATGCCCTCTTCTGGTATGTCTGAAGACGGCGGCAGTGCATTCTTACCTAAGATAAAATAAATACATCTTTAAAAAGTAAATACATAAAATTACCACTAGTTGAAATTGTTAAGAGTGGTGGTGGTGATGTAATGGTGCAGAAGGTCAGGAGCTCAAGGTCATCCTCAAGCACATAGTGTGACTGAGGCCATCCTGTATACATGAGACTTTGTCACAAACAGCAATATGATATACTAAATATACAATTATGTATAGTACACTAAATTAGTAATATATCAGTATAGAGTATATTAGCATATGTTGTACATTACATATATAATATATGTATATATTATTAGTATATATAGCATGCGTGTATATATATAATTAGTATATAATATATATTATATATACTATGTATACATACACATCAGAAACAAACGTTTATTAAAGGGAGTGGTAGTCTTGGCAAAAAGTGAGAAATAAAAGGATAACATAAGATAGAAACTTGGAAGAAACAGAAATGACCTGAATAGTGTGACACTTGCCTTGGTTTCCCATAAGTCAAGGTTAACTCATCACATGACTGTCATCAAATGAAAAGCTTTCAGCTCCTTGGTTAAGTGACATATTTTCCTGCCTTTGAATCCTGAGAATAATTTGCCATTAGAGTCCTTAAATAAAACAAACCAACCACTACAATAAAGAATTGTGTCTTTAGAAAGCAAGGTTTAAGGACCTGGAGAGATGCCTCAGTGGTAAGACCATGTACTGCTCTTACAGAGGACACCAGTCCAGTTCCCAAAACCCTCATCAGATGGCTTACAACTGCCTGTAAGTCCAGCTCCAGGGGGACTCAATGTCTCTCTAATCTTCACAGTCACCCACACACACACCCAATTAAACATAAAATAAATCCTAAAAGATAATAATGAAGGTATGTCTAAGCTAGGCACACCTTTTCCCCAGCACTTGAAAGGTCGAGACAGGCCTGGCATCTCTTAGTTTGAGGACCAACCAGCCAGGGTTGCATAGTGACCCCATGCCTTAAAACAAAACAAAAAACAAAGGTAACAACAGAACTAGAGTTCTTCTTTCAAAGAAATAGTGTCTAGGCCAGAAGACGGGAAGGTGGAAAAGGTGGTAAAGGATTGTTATGGAGATCTGGCATCCCCCACATGTAAAAGTGGGAAGAAAGAACCGATCCCACAAAGCTGTTCCCTCAGCCCCATGTGTGCTTTCTGGCTTGTGTACGCTCAGATGTACATATATGCACACACACACACACATACAGAGAGAGAGAGAGAGAGAGAGAGAGAGAGAGACAGAGACATTAATAATAAACAAAACCTTTTTTAAAAGAAAGACTTAAAAAAAAAAGGCAGAGATGCAACCAAGAAAAGATATTGCAGCCAACATCAGCAGCCTCTTAACACAATCACTCACCCTATACATGTATACACACACACACACACACACACACACATTCACACACATATACACACATATGTACATATTCACACACATACAGACACACATATATACACACCATACATATACACACATACATGTATACACACACACCTATACATGTGTATGTACCTACACACACATGCATGCACACACATGCACACATACACACACCAGACTCAGGCCAACACAGTGCTTAGAGAATGTCTGCCTTCTTCAGTAGAGTTTAGCACATGGCTGCCATATTCTGCTGTGTGTTTGAGAAAAATTTGATTATTATGTCCCTTTGTTTGCCTTTTAAACCTACTTTTTTCATTTCTTTCCTTTTTTTTTTCCTCCACAGCAAAGACAAATTCTAGCCCAGAAACCAAATGAGAAACTGTTTACATGGTTGAAGCATGTATTTATAGGAACCCGGGATGTGTGGTGGGTCCTGAAAGAGCATTGCCCAGAGTCCTGTGGATACACAACAGTCCTTTTCAGATGTATGAAATAAGAGGTTTTCATCTCCCCCAGGAAACTTGTCAAGTCTGGTCCGCAGATGGCTGACATTTAGGTCCCGTCTTATATTTGCTGGAGACTTCCTAGATGAAATCTTGAGGTTAAATGTATAAATAATATGAAAGGAAGTGAACGTCTGAGGTTAATGTTTGAAGAAATGCCAGGGAGGGGACTTTTTGCTAAAACTTTTTGAAAAAGCTGTTTAGCTTCCTGCATGTTGGTTTAGTAACCCCAGGTAAGGGATTTTTACTAACTAAGATTTCTCGGGTTTTATATGACTGGGAAAATGTTGCTTCTAATCAAAAGCAGAGAGACCTCAAGCTGTTTGCTGTGCCGCCCTATTTCATTGCCTCCGGTCACGTCTTATGCTGTGTGGTATGCCCAGAGAAAACCAAGGCATTTGAAAAATCGAAACCATAGGGGGAAAAATCCCTCCATGGTGGTACAGACTGAAAAATAGGCGAATCCACTAATGGCTGTACCTTAATTGACTACCAGGCAGTTTCAGAGATTGTTACTTCCATGGGACCGGATGATAGGTTCATTGCAAAGAGTCCTTAAGACTTTGTTTTCTCATATCTCGGCTTTAGTGTTCTATCAGGCATCTGCTGGGTATATGTGCATGTAAAACCAGGAACTCAGGGAAATGGCAATACATTTTCTCATAACAAAACTACTTGAGTTGATATGAAGCTACAGACTGTAGGTAAGCTTTGCTTATAAACAATAGCAAGAGGGGGGGAAGGAGGGGCTGGAGAGGTGGTGCTGTGTGGTTAAAAAGCACACTCCTCTTGTATAGAGTACAAGTTCAGTTTCCAGAACCATACAGGGTGGCCCACGAGTGCCTGTAAATCCAGCACAAGGGGTTTTGATGACTCTGATGTCTACGGCACCTGCAATCACACACACACACACACACACACACACACACACAAACACACACACACACACACACACAGAGAGAGAGAGAGAGAGAGACAGAGAGAGAGACAGACAGACAGACAGAGAGACAGAGAGACAGACAGAGAGGAAGATGCATGCTTGCACTCCTGTGAAAATAAATCTTAAGGACCTTGACTATTTTAGACCTAAATTAAGCTCTGGAGCTAGGAAGATGGCTCAGCAGCTAAGAGAACTTACTGTGCAAACATGAGGGCCTGAGTTCGAAACTCCAGAACCCATATAAGAATGTGTTCATTATGATGTGGGTACACCTATATTCTCTAAGGGGGACGATCAGAAGATCACTGGAGTTTGCTGGTTCCCAAACTACTCCAGTTTCAGAAAGAAACCCTGTCTCATGAAAGTAAGGCAGAGGGGATAGAACAGGACAGCTGGCATCTTCTGGCCTCCACATGCATCCAACACACACATGTATATACATCAGACCACATAGTTGCTCTCTCCCTCACATGCGTGCATGCACACACACGGACCAACAGAAACTAGGGCATATTACACAGTTATCTGGGTTATTTCCTGACACTGTCACCCCTCGCCTCGTCTACAGTTTCAGTTTACGTTTTGTGCTGTTTTCTGCGTGGCTCGCTCTCTCACATCTCACACACGATTGGTCATCTCTTTGCCTGATGTGTCCTCACTGCGTGTGCCACAAGCTAAGGTGGGCTGCGGAAATGTCACAGTATTTGTGTTCAAGTGACCTTTGCTTTGCTTAATGTCCTCCAAGGACAAGGGGAGTGTTGCCAGCTACTAGAATGTGCCAGAGAGAAACCATAAAATACTTCCTTTCGCTGAAAAAGGAGACTTGGTAGGAGTTCCATATGACCTATGGCTTCATACAACCACTGGGAAGGTTGGGATATACCCCTAATGGTAAGGGGGACCGGGACTGTGATTACTAAGAACAGAGATGTGTGCATGCAATGAACCTTTAAGCCTGTCACTTACACAAAATGAATCACTAAAACGATGAAGCTAAAACAGTAAGTCTATGATTCGCATATAGACTAGTGAAGATCTTTAGAGATCCTTGGCACTTACAGAACTTGAGGATTTGTATTACACACGGAAGAGCAAGCAAGAAGGGTAGGTAGTTGCTGGTGCTTTGATTAGGCAGGAAGGATATGGTCTGACATTTGAGGCCAGCAGAAACTAATATTCAAATCAGAGCATGAGGTCTTTTAGACCTCTGCCCTTTGGCCCTACATATGTGGAAAAGCTGATAGTTCCAACATGGATGAGCAAAGATCTAGCTGGTGGGGTTGCAAGCTGGTACAACTGATCTGGGAATCAGTCTGGCAGTTCCTCAGAAAACTGGACATAGTACTACCTGAAGACCCAGCTATACCATTCCTAGATATATAACCAAACGATACTCTAACATACAACAAGGACACATGCTCCACTATGTTCATAGCAGCCTTATTTATAATAGCCAAAAGCTGGAAAGAACCCAGATGGACTTCAACAGAGGAATGGATACAGAAAATGTGATACATTTACACAATAAAGTACTATTCAGCTATTAAAAACAATGACTACATGGAGTTTTTAGGCAAATGGATGGATCTAGAAAATATAACCCTGAGTGAGGTAACCCAGTCTCCCTCCCTCCCTCCCTCCTTCCCCCCCCTCACACACACACACACACACACACACACACACACACACACACACACACACCACCCATAGCATGCACTCACTGATAAGTGGATATTAGCCCAAAACCCCAGAATACCCAAGATAATTTCATATGAAGCCCAAGAAGAGGAAGAACAAAGTGTAGATGCTTCAGTCCTTCTTAGAACAAGGAACAAAAATATTCTCAGGAGAAAATATGGGAACAAAGTTTGGAACAGAGACTAAAGGAAAGGCCATCCAGAGACTGCCCCACCTGGAGATCCAACCCATATACAGCCGCCACCAAACCCAGACAATCTTGCTGATTCCAAGAAATGCATGCTGACAGGAGCTTGATATAGCTGTCCCCGAGAGGCTCTGCCAGAGCATGACAAATACAGAGGCAGATGCTCACAGCCAACCATAGAACTGAGAATTGGGTCCTTAATGGAAAAGTTAGAGAAAGAACTGAAAGAGTTAAAGGGGTTTGAAACCCCATAAGAACAACAATACCAACCAAGCAGAGCTCCCAGGGACTAAACTACTATCCAAAGAGTAAACATGGATGGACCCATGGCTCCAGCTGCACATGTCACAGAGAATGACCATGCTGGGCATCCATGGGAAGAGAAGCCCTTGGTCCTGCCAAGGCTCAGTGCCCCAGACAAGGAGGATGGGTGTGGGTGAGCACCCTCATAGAAGCAGGGAGAGGGGGTTGGGATAAGGGGTATGGAGGGGAAATGGGGAAAGGGATAACATTGGAAATGTAAATATAATATATCCAATAAAAAGAAAAGGAAAGAACAACTTCTAATATTCCTTAAGACTCATACAACACAGCCGCCTAGCCAATCAGTTTCTTCCAGCTGCACTATAAAATGCTAGCTTTGAAGTGAAGCAGAATTAAAGGGGGGGGGGGGGAGAAAGAAAGAGAAAATCCTGCATCGATTGCTACATAGAGAAGATGAGCAACTATGCAGCTATTGCTGCATAGGAAATAAAAATGTCCCTGCAGAAGGGCACACAGCCATGAGAACACTCCGCCTGGGGTGTCACCGAGAAGAAAACAAACCGGCAACTTTGTTGTACTGTCCCTGGGACTGCGACAAAGCAGAGTGCGGAAGACCCTGCTCCACCTCGACCCTCAGGCTTGCTGCCCACATTCCAAACATGCTGTCAAAACTAGCTCTGAAATTAGAGAAAATCAGCATAATTTGTTGCTGTTAGATGGACCAGAGGGGCTACAGAGAAAACCCATGAAAGCTTTGTGCTGTGAAGCTAATCCTATGTTTGGGATGCTAACAGGTAGTTGGTAAGGGCATTGGTGGCCACAGACTCAGAGGCAGAAATGGCCGCACTGTATCTACACACAGCATCCCAAACTTCATTGGCTCATTAGCTTTATTTATTATCTGCTACCTGAGTTCACATTCTACCTTTGGATACTGACCTCTGGCCTACACACACACACACACACACACACACACACAAGTGCCCACATATATGACACACAGAGACACAAACACATATATGATAGGGATATATCTCAGCAGTAGAGTAATTGCCTGGCATGCATGAAGCCCTAAGTTTAGTTTCCAATCACGGTAAATTCCCTCTCACCATCCTCCCTTATCAAATAAGAGTTGTGATTGGTGCATAGCTTGGTGTATGACATCATACTCTCATTCAGTCTTTGGGACTCTAGAAGACAAAATGAATTTGCAATTCTTTAGATAGCTACAGTGATGAATTTGTTGTTTCTTGGGGTTGCCACAGCAACTTACCACAAATCGGATGATTTCAAACAACAGCAACTTATTCTCATGGTTTTGGAGACAAGAAGTCTACAGTCAGAATGTGTCAGAGGGGCCACATAAGGCGACTCTTCTGTAATTCCCGTTCCCCGGTATTCTTAGCTCCTAGAGGCACGTTTCAGTACTGCCACTGTATGGTGATCTCTCCATGTGTCAGGCTTCAGGGTACCTTTCCTTATGTCACCTTGGCACTAGGTTAGAACCTTAATATTTGAGGGATTATTTCCTCTCAAACTTTTGAAGGGATTATATTTTTATATTCTCTATTTTTTTTTTTTTTTATTGCTGGGATTTCAAGTAACCCAGGATGGCCTTAAACTCCCCACAGAGCTGAACATTACATTCAGCTCCTAACCCTTCTGCCAGCGCCTCTGGTGTCCTGGGATTACAGGCATGCACTCACTATGTCCGGTTCTATGGGATGCTGTTCACGTAGTTCACGTGTGTGTTACGCAGGCATTTTACCAAGTTTACCAACTAGACTATATCCTCTTTGCTCTATTGTTGGAGAGATGGTCTTGCCACATATAATAGATTGGTTTTAAACTCCTAAGTTCTGGAACTACAAGAATATCCCACCATACTCAGCTAAGCCCCTATATTAAAGTAAAACCACATTCTTAGATTCCGGGCAGTGGAGGAGCTACTTCATTAGCATAGTAAAGTAGGAACAGCCAACTCCCCGTTGCCAATTTCCTTTGTTTCAGCTTCAGCCCTTGCCCTTGGGTTACACTTGTGTTAGCCTGTGCCCCGTCCTAAGGTATAAAACTGGCTCCTTGAAGGAACAACGAAAGTTTAGAAAATGATGTACAATAAATAGGTTGCTTGAAGGCAACGTAAGAAAGAAAAAGGAGATTGTGTGTTGATCACCTGTAATCTGGAAGAGCTTCCGGAACTTTCCTAGACTCTTGGTTCTCTAAAAGAAGCAGGAGCAACATGAAGCTCATGGCGGGAAGGGGGAAACAGATGGACAGAAGCTTCCCATAGCCTCTGGTTCAGGAGATTAGGACACCATTGTAGATGCCCAACCCCTTGTTTCAAAGATCACTGTGTTCCACATTCCAAACAGACCCTCATAGGTAACAGATAAGGCGCAGGATGGGAGCCTGACTCTTTCAGGATTTACATGTAGTCTTCTCTTAAGAAACAAAACACAGTTTTGCTTTTAATGTTTTAAAGTTAACTTTGGGCAGAGAGTAAGCATGCGTGCTTATGGGGTACAATGGAAGCCTTCCTTCGTGCACACATGGTCAAATCAGAATATTCGGTGTGTCTATCGCCTTAACTTTTATGGATCGTGTTTACTTTTGATCTGAAGGGAAATGTATCACAAAATATATACATCCCTTGTTAGTGCTTTGAAGGGGCCACCAGGCTCTAACTGATTTATTTAATTGGTTATTGCCGCCCATGAAACCTGCTGTACGGTGACACTTGGGTTCCCTTTAAGATTATGTTGTTTCTTTAAAGGAAATTTTTCAAATGAAATCCAGTTCCATAAACATGATCATTTTTCAAGACCCCCCTGCAGCTCAGTGCTAACTGAAGGCTGCCTGTCAACCTCGCTGTTACACCTCGTTTTGTGCGACTGCTTCAGAGGCGCAAGAACACTTATTTTCAGTCCCTGGAATGTGTCAAATGTGTTATCTTAGACTTTGTGAAGTTCACCTCCACCTCCCTGTTCCATCCCACCTAGATTCTTGGTGAGTTAGTCGGTATGTTTTCTGTGACAGAGGCTTTGTCTTCAGACCCAGGGGAAGGTGAAGGTGTGGGGGGAACCACGTGAGCAAGTTGTCTTGCAAAGATTCTAGTACACTAGTATATTTCTGCAATCGCTTCTCCTGGAAAGTACTTTCTAAAGTTGCCTCACACCGAACTGAAGTCTGAAACTGTATTAGATTGAGGATGTCCTGGGCTTTCAGCAGGCCCTGGGGCCTATTAAAGAATAATCTACCGTGGCCAAACAGAAGGGACATGACCTGGAATTAAACCGTGAAATCGGTTCCTCTCCATTGTTCTCGCCTTCCTCTTGATCCCCTGTGTCTAGACACAAGCTCTGACAACATCAAAATCTTTGCAATCATTCACTAGACATTGATATATTTAAATTTTCAGATAACATTATATAACAATAAGAATTAGGAATTTGGGGTGAGGGGTGTTGAGGATGTAGCTTAGTTGGTAGAGTTCTCATCTACCATGCGAAAGGCCCTGGGTTTGATCTCTAGCACTATATAAGCCAGGGAGGAGGACACCTGCTTGGAATGCAAGCACTTGGGAGGTGAAGCAGGAGGGTGAAGAGCCCAGTCAAAGTCATCCTCTGCTCCTGAGAGAGCTAAGACAAGCCTTGGCTCTGTGAAACTCTGTCCCAAAGAGGGGGGGGGGGGCTAGAGAGTAGAACCGAACGTAGTAGTACACACTGCAATCCCAGCACACAGAATGCAGAAGCAAGGCCCGTAAGAGTTAGAGGTCAGCGTGTGCTACTTGGACCCTATCAAACAAAGCAAAAATTAGAAACAACAAAAGAAAACAGAAACACAAACAAACAAACAAAATTTTAAAATGCAAAAAGAAAGGACTAGAGTGGGGAAGGCAACTCAGTTGGTACACGCTTGTCTATTGTGTGTGCAGCCTTGGCCCAGTACACAGCATCTCAGTAATCAGGTTTGGTGGCACAAGCCAGTAATCCCAGAATTTGGAAGGCAAAGGCAAGAGCATCAAAATCCAAAGTCACAGGATGACCTGGTTAGTTTCTATTGTTAACATGTTACAACCTAGAGTTACCGCAGAGGATGGAATTTTCAGACCAGCCTCCAATCAGATCAACCTGTGTCCGTGTCTGCAAGAGACTTTCTTAATTGATGATTGATGTGGGAGGGATTATGTCACTGCAGATGGCACCATCCTGAGGCAGGTAGACCTGAACTGTGCAGGAAAACAAAGCAAAGAGTCAGTAAGCAGGCTTTCTTCATGGTTCCTGCCTTGAATTCCTGTCCTAAATTCGTGATGGATTTTGATTTGGCAAATGTAAGGTAAATCAATCTCTAAGTTGCTTTTGATCAAAGTACAATGATGAGAATGACACTAGAATCTGTAGTGAGTTTGAAGGTTTACATGAGATCCTACACTCAAAACAACATAAGATTTTTATAGGGAAGGAGGAGGAAGGGAAGAGGGAAAAGGACAATTGCATTAATAAATGGCCAAGCTGCATAGCACATGTCTGTTAAGGCCAGCTCTCAAGGGGCAGAGTACAGGCAATATGAGAGGAGTTTAAGACTTGCCTTGATTATATAGTTACACACACACACACACACACACACACCACATATATATACACACACTATACACACCAGTGCTGACACACACATTCACATGTAAATGTACACACAAACCACACATACCACACACCATACAGATGCACAAGTGTATGCACTGCATATGCACACCACACACACACCACACATACATATAGACACACACACCATACATACACATGCACACATGTACACACAACACACATGCAGACATATATACATACAGATACACACACCACACATACACATGCACACATACGCACCACATATACATGTGCACACATACACATGTGCGTGCACACACATAGCACACACACCACACATATAAACACACTACACACTATATGAACATACTACACCACACACACACACAAACACATACACACAGAATGTAGATTCTTCAAGTGTCCATAAATACAATTTATAAATACTTTTCCTTTCCCTAAACACCAACCTTATTATTCTCTCTTTACACTTGGGCCAGCTCTCAGGTTCACGTTGGGGTGGCAGGTCGCTTCCCCTGTGTGCTGTTCTAGCTTCTGAGTGTCTCCTTTCCTTGCTGTCCACCTCTGCAGACAGACCCACTGATTCCTTCTCACTTTAAGGATGTATATGTCAATCACTCTGGGAAAGTGCTGGAGAGGGGTTGCCAGAAGGATTCTAAAAGTCCTAATAGGTCTCCTCTCCTAGACCGTCTTCATGCCTTGTTAAGAGGGTTTAGAAGATCATCCTTGGATGGTTGCTGTCTGATTTTTTTCTTTCAAGGCACATCTTTTCCGATTAGCTGTACGTTAAATTCTTTCTTCTCACTGGGAAGAGCTTGGCGGTTTTGACAGCTATCTTGAGAGTGGCTTTGTCCTAAGCCAGTAATTTCCGTTCTGTAGTATTCTGTGCTATTTAATGCCCCCAGTCTCACCCAAACTTAGATATTTTCTTACTTGATTGCTATGCAAAAAAAAAAAAAATCTTATTCTTTTTGTGATAGAAAGGTTTGTGTCACAAATGGGCAATAATTTTTAACCCCCTCATTAAATCAGGAAACAGGAGTCTCTCTGGGGAAAGGGATGAGTCGCTCAAAAGACACTTGCTGCTCAGGCACTAAAGCCAGAAGGCTGCAGACTGAGACACATGGATGATTCGGACAACAGCAGAACTGCTCTGAGGGGCTCACAACCAGGAATCTCACTGTGCTCCCCAATTTACCACCTCACTTCCTTCTCTCACCTTCGTTGTCTTGGAATCTGCAAAATGTCTTCAACTTTGTGGGATCGTTTTAAACTGTAAAACAAAGCAGGTAAGACTCTATATTTCTAGGAAGAATTTGGCACACATATACACATGCAAACCACACACAAACACATATATACATACATACATGCACATACATATGTATATGTATACTTAATCGTGTATACATGCATATAAGCATGCCTGCAGGCATACACACTTATATATACATATGCACATTTACAAACATATATACAAGCATATACACATATACATGAATATGGATACACATATAACACAATACATACATATACACATATGTATATGGGCATGCACACATATATACATTCATGTACACATACACATGTACATATATAAATGCACACACACACACACACACACACACACAATGGAAAGAGAAAGTGTAGAAGGAGAGCCTTCAAGGTATACAGAAAAACGCCACAGCTTCAGGCCTCACTAAGGATGTTCTCAGCTCTAAGATGAGAAGCTGCTGATTGGAGGAGAGAGTGTGCAAGTGCTTGGGCTGCTGCTGAAATCAGAAAGCCTGGTGTGCCAGGTGCTTGTGTCCCTAGGGCACAGGACCATGTCCCTCCTGATAATTCAGGCTCTTACTTATTTGCTGTATGTTTCCACTAGAGTCTTGCTATGAGACACAGGCTGCCCCTTAACATCTGGGCTCAAGTAAGCTTCCTCCTACCTTAGTGTCTTGACAAAGCTGGGTACACCCATGCATCCCGCTTTGGTTGTTTTCCATCAGATGCTAATCACTTACCTTCTTATGTTGGGTATTGCCGCGTTTAAGAACGAAAACAGACACCCCAGGCTGAGGGTGTAGCTCACTGGTACAGTGCGGGCTTGGCATCACGGCATCCTAGTTTCAATCCCAGCTCTGTGGAAACAAAACACACAGAGAAACAAGCAATCGCTGTTGAGATGGATTGGTGGGTAGCATTGAGTCCCACCGGGCTAAGGAGCACAGCAGCAGGCAGGCAGGCTAGAGGGGATGAGCTTACTGTCTCTTTGATCTTGACTGTGGATGTGACCGACCAGCTGCTTCAGTGATGTGTGCCTTCCCTGGGATGATGAACTGTAACCTGGAGTTCGAAGGTGAATGAACTCTTCCTTCCCACCTCAATAACCCCCTTAAAAGACAGAATTTGATGTGTTTCCAATGCACTCTGGGCTTTTTATTTTTTTAAGACATTTGTTTTTTATTTTTATGTGTGTTTTTTGCATTCGTGTATGTGTATGAGTACGATGTGCATGCAGATACTGGAAGAGGCTAGAAGAAGGTGTCAGAAATCCTGGAACTGGGGTTACAGGCAGATATGAGCAGCTTTCTGGATGCTGGAGCCTGAACCCAGACTTTCCAGAAGGGCAGCAAAGTAAGCTTCTCTCTGTAGCTGAGCTCTTTCCAGTCCCGGGAGGGAGCTCTGAATGATACTGCTTTTTTTTTTTAACATCTCCCATGTTTTTACCCTACAACTCTCCCACCTAAAGTTGCCAGGTTAACCAAAACAACAACAAAGGACACACAGTTAAATCAGCCTCAAAGAGGCAATAAACAGATTTTAGTATAAACACAGCCCAGTTGATCCAGGGGACCTATTTATACGTGAAAAGAAAACGTTTGTTCTTTTCCAATGTGCTTTACTCAGGGGTCCTGTATTTTGTCTGGACCTCTAGCCCTGTCCCAGCCCCTCCCCATTAAATATTTTAGGGCTCAAGTGTAGTGGTCTGAGCAGCTTTAAAGAGGACCTTCTTTATTCTCTAATCCAGGTCAGGGAAGGAAATGTGAGGGCTCCGTGGGAAGCCAGTGCCTGCTGGGCAGTATTATTTGTCCCTTTTAACTAAATAGAAGTTGGGTATTTTCACAATAAGTGTGTCATATCTGGAGAGTTTTTTTTTTTTTTTTTTTTCACTCCTTTCTTGCTGATTTGAAAATTTGAAATGTCTCTTGGTAAACAGGTTCTATGGGTCTGGTCAGCTCACGGTCTATCATGAATCTAGGCTTGTCTTACTTCTGTGAGGAAACTCTACATGGGCAAGGTTGGTAAAGATCACAGACTCTGGGGGGGGCGGGTATTCAGCAACAAAACATCAAAACTAGGACAAATCACTGGAATCCTAGGTCTCAGTCTCCTCTAACAAGCAGAGGAAAATCAGAGGCCTCGCTGAGCAGTGACTGATTAGCAGAACTTGTCTGTTGTCTCGCCCGCTAAGATTCAGAAGGTCTAAGTAAGGCCCGGAAAGACAGATTTCAGATTGGTTACTCTGAGCTCCACCGACTCAGGCTATAGCTGAAGGGAGGTGAGCAGCAGACGTGTAATTTATTCAGTGTAAAACGTTCTGTGCGTGCCTGTGTCAAACTGCTCGCACATGATCCCGACTGTAACTGAGATGAAATGCAGTATCACAGATAGCCAGTCAGTTAGCACCAAAATGGCGTCACTCGAAATTGTTTCTAAGCGTGCTTTCTGGTTTTAGTGAGAGGCGGGAGGCAGCTCTCAGAGACTGCTGTATTCTAAGACACAAAACTTTAATATGATTCCTTCTAACCAGAGCAAGCTGGTATTCGACAACATGCTAAACAGAAGGGCCACAGAAAGAGCTTTCAGATACTCCGAGACGGGTAACAGATATGACAGGTTTCCTGAGACCCTTTTCTGTGTCCATAAAAGAATTCTACAGCAAGGCATGATGGGACATAACTAGATTCCTAGCACGTGAGAGGTTGGGAACCTGTTTTGGTCTATGGGAGACCCTGGTTTAGACAAACAAAACAAAATCAATCACTTATAGAGCTGCTATACATTGGGTATTTAAGTACATGGACAAACCCGAGTGCAGGACTAAGGCCTGGAGCCCTAATGATCCACACCCAGGCCATCTCTTTCTTAGGGAACACTCAGAGCCCCGTGGGTTTGAATTCTGCCTGCTATGATGCCACCGGATCAACCAAGTGCAGAAAACTTGTAAGCTGCTGCTGGGACTGTTGAGCCTGTGGGTAAATCAGAAAGTGGGTGACTTTGGGGCCCACCCATGGAAGCATTCTCTGGCCACAGTTTCGAGGCATAAGAAATGATGCGTCCCAGAAGGACAAGTGACATATGCCTCTGCTCTCAGGGTCTGGTTTGCTGCCATGGACAGGACACATCTCCTTTCATTAGTTAGTTCTGCCTTCTGTTGATACTGCTGGTCACGTTGCCTTGCTAACTAAACTTCTGGCAAACTTGAGACTACCTTTAACAGTTCATTTTTAACAGCAGGGAAGAGAAAACAGAGCCACACAGAAGGGTCTGCTTTAGAAGCAGCTCTGCCCACTTCCTTCCTACCCTTCAAATTATATCTTCTCCCCAGGCCTGGGAAAGAACTCTAAAACTCCAGGTTAAAAATACTCCTTAGGTAATTTAGCAAGACCACAGGCTAAATTACTCCTCCAAAGAGAAAAGCAAACAGTTCCACAGCCCCTGGAAGTTGCCAGGGAAGTCAGCCCCAGAGGCTCACTAGCCAAGGGCTAGGTCTCCAGGAACTGTGTTAGCCTCTGATTCTGTGCTTCTCAATCTCACCTTTATTTCATTTCATCTGGGAATGCCCTTGTCCCCGATTTTCCCTTTGCCGGTGTATGCCTATCACAGGTGTTTCAAGTTGTGTCTCTCTGTGTTGACACTAGCCCCTTATCTTCAAAAGGACAGACTCAGAAAGGAATCTCTTCAGGTATGAAATTTGCTGGTCACCTAGCCTTGCTACTTTGTCTCCATAATGTCCACAAAGGATGGGTAACAGCACCTGGGTGGTTTCTTGTTACCTGGGTGAAATTCAAGGATTACCAGCCAAATTCAGTGGTGGAGTGCTTGTTCTCCCAAAACACACAAAAATGTTGGGTTTAGTCAGCACCACGAAAGCCCTTACTGAAAGAATAAAGAAGTCTCATAAAAGTTTAGGATAAGGTGCATACCCAAGTCAAAAGAAGTCTAGAAAGCAGTAGAACCTTCTGGAACAACATTAGTCAGGATTGTAAACTACCCAAAGCTGGTCTTGGCTCATCCAGTTTCTTACAACTCTGGATATTCTTTATACAATAGAAAAAAAAGACTACCAGAGAGTGCAAGATTTGACAAACATCCCAACATGTCTGGGATCAGAAGGCTGTCTAGATTGTCCCTCTGGGAAAATCCCAGTGAGATGAAGGCCACATCTTATTTTCTATCACCATGTCCCCGCTGGAAAGTGAAGGTAAGAAAATGAGAGAGTATTTAAGGTTTCCCAAAATAAAGGGTGCTGTATGGACCTACCTTCGTCTCTGACAGAAGTTTCTGAGCACAGGTAGTGAGTCCTGCTCTAAATTTATCTTCAGTGGCACTTGGTGGTTCACACCTTTTATCCCAGCCCTCAGGAGGCAGAGCTAAGTGGATCTCTGTGAGTTCAAGACCAGCCTGGCTTACAAAATTAAAAAGTGGGTTGATGAAGGGTACATATTTGCATACAATAATTTTATAAATATTGTATTCATTTATCTTTATTTACATATATGAGTGCCTGCTTATCCATACGTGTGTCATGCACACACAGCTCCTAAGGAGGTCATAACAGGGTACCCCTGACACTAGAGTCACACACAGTTCTGAGTCATTAATGTGGGTTCTGAGAACTTTGTCCTTGGCAAGAGCAGCGAGCGTTCTAAAGGACCGAAACTTCACACCAGCCCCGGAGTGATTTTTGGTTTTATTTAATTACTGACTTGGAGTGGTGGCTCAGTGGTTAACAGCACTTGCTGCTTTTGGGGATGACCCGAATTCAGTTCCCAATACCCACACAGAGTCTCATCATTGTCTGTCACTCACAGTTCCAGGTGGGTAAATGCATATGAATGTAGATCCCATCAAGAAGACTACACTGTCGTATCTTAGTCACCTTTCTAAGGTACCGCTTCCCAATACCAGTGCCCAGGAGATGAGGTGTCAACCTGAATTTTGTGGGGGATATGGATATTCAATCTATCCCAGTGAAGATAGGCAGAGAATATTTTTAGTTAAGAATCTATGAAGAAAAACATGAACACACCAACAAACATCAAATGAAACAGATATCGTGGGTGAGAAGAAACATAGCATGGGCCAGTGGTTTATAATCCAGCAGTATCTCTTGGACCAGTGGTATGGCTCAGTGGTACAGCATCTAAAGAGCATGAAGCTTGGGGTTCCATCCCAAGAAGAAAAAAGAAACTGAAAAAAAGAAGTGGAAAAAGAAAACAACATAAATACAATGTGCACTCATACACACATATCTCCAGAATACATGGCTATTGCAACATTTAGGAAAACTGTTTATTTCCATGTATATGTGTTTGAGTGTTTTAATGCATGTTCAGTGCCTGAGGAGGCCAGAAAAAGGCATCAGGTCCCATAAGACTGGAGTTACAGGTGGCTCTATGTGGGTACTAGAATTAAACCTGGGTCCTTTAGCAAGAGCAGCGGGTGTTTTTAATCAGCAAGCCATCTCTCCAGCCCTTAATGCAATATTTTAAAGTAAAGACCTTCCAATGATAACTCTGAAATAGAATTAATGTTACTATGAATAGGAGATGGTTCCATAAATGAGCATCTCTATGACAGTAACATAAATTAAACACACACACAGTCTTTCTATGTAACCATGGCTGGGAATTCACTATGCAGACCAGGCTGATATATGTATTGAATATATCAGATATCATATATATATATATATATAATATGTAGTCATATCATATATGTCATATACATGGCATATATTTATGATACACCACAAATGAGGTGAGCAAAAAGTAGGTCTCCAAAAGACACAAAACCTTTTGGTGTCTAGAGTATGGTCTTCCCAGATTCTAGAACTGAGGGAATATATGTTCGTGGACCCCACTCCAGAGGTGGAGACTGGCTTAGCCTCCCTTTAGGATCTACACATTGCTTACATTCTTTCTCATTGGTTTTGGTTTAGCAGTGTAAGCCAAGTGAAATTTGTTCTATATACAAAGTAGCACTCAAATTTTCCTCTGCAGAGGAAGGACAGCAGACTCAGTAAAATAAATAACCACTGGGGCTCTGAAAGCACCACTCCCTGGGAGAGTTCAACTGTATGTGCTGCCTAATCTACTCTTATTTCAGTTTTCTTTAGTGTGTTTTCCTCATGAAGCTTTAAATACCAGAAAAGAACATCACGTAGGTTGATATAGCTCTACCTCATCCTTTACAAAAAATTGTGTTGATGTATTTTTAAGGTGCATGCATGTATGTGTATGATGGTGAGCCACCAGGTGGGTGTTGGAAACTAAACCCTAGTCCTCTACAAGAGCAATAAATGCCATCTCTTTCCCTCTACTTCCTCCTTTGAATGGACATGATAACTTGCTTGCTACTGGCTTCTGCATTTATTTTTCTATACAATGATGAAGGAACAACTGTTCTGCCACAGACGTCTGGAGTACTTTATAATCTCATAAGGTGAGGGTGCAGCTGAGAACAACCAAAAACTCTTCCAGGATTCACTGGTCTCTTCCATTTTATACATAAATACTACTCAGTTGATCTGTAGGGTTTTGGTTTGTTAGACAGGGTCTCTCTACACAGTCCTAGCTGTCCTGGAACACACTTTGTAAACCAGATGACCTTGAACTCACAGAAACCCGGACCACTTCATTTTCTCTAGTGCTGAGATTAAAGACCACAGTAGAATTTTAACATTCAAGGTATTTAATCTTCCGTCAGAGTTTTTACTGGCAGAAAATTTCAACAGAGCTCAGTTGATTTCTCAAATACTTATCAATACTGTCTACTGAGCACTAACTCCCTCGACCATGCTTGTAAGTAAAATAACCATGGTAGTTCCATAATTATGAATTCTGTTGAGAAAAATTCTACTACTTGGTGTGGTTAAAACCACCCTGTGTCCTCAGTTCTTTAAAGCATGTATCTAATGTTGATGAAGACTTCTGGCTTCTTTATGTTCTCCTGGTATACAAAATAGCAGGCCAGACCTAGAAGTGAGGGCATTCTACAAGGCTGCCCCAGCATGACATCGGTAAGCAACATGCAAGTAGTTCTACATCTTTTTAACAAAACCAAAGTAGCTGCTATGGATCATAGTCATTTGATATGGTGGGCACACTTGTGATCTCAGCCTTCAAAAGATTCTCTGAGGCAGAATTATGGGTTTGAGGGCAACCTAGGCTACATGAGACCCTGTTTCTAAGGTTAGCTGGTTAATTAGTTAAACAATTAGCAAACAAAACAATAAGTAAATAGAATGAGCCCAGTTCCTCATTAGTCTCTTCCTCCTGTGTCACCCACGGGCTTTCTTCTGCTTGTGTCCCTGATGTGGAAACTTAGGGGTTCTTTGGAGAGTCAGCTCTGTTGGATGGTGTTTTGCTGCAGAGCCTTGAGCTGATAGGTCGCTCTGTTTCCCAATGACAAGAGGTTACCTCTGTGTTTCTCTTAGACTGGTAGTCCATTGACCAATGTTTGCCCTTTCCACAGGGGCTAAAATACCCTGAAACCTTTGTGGCTCGTAGCGACCAGAACTTGCTTGTTCTCTCCTACAATTACCATTGTTCCCGCTCCTTTGAGCTCTGAATCTTTTAGCCTTGAAATTTCTTTGGAAATGACCAATTAAACCACCACAATTCAAACATGGAGCATTTTGATTCCTGATACTTCTAGCTGTGATTTGCCCTACGAGATTGGCATTATACTCCCGAGGACCAATATCAGCTGTTATCCATTCACCTATAGGGGCTCCAGGTGCTTTCAATGGAGTGATCCTCCCTTACATTCAGTATCTGCGTTTTCAAATGCCAGTATTTCTATCAATGACTGGTTTTAGGGTTTGTTATGGCTCTATTCACAGCTGAACTCAATCTCTGTAAGTCTGTGACAGCTTCTCCAGAACCCTGTATTACTTTAGTAAGTGAGGTAGATTCCCCCCCTTCACCTCCTGCCACCAGGTTCTTCAACTAAATCCCAAGCTCCTAAAGCTACAATACAACATTGCTCAATCACATCATTATCAAATGGATTTGTTCACTGGAGAGATGGCTCAGTGGTTAAGAGCACTGACTGCTCTTCCAGAGGTCCTGAGTTCAAATCCCAGCAACAACATGGTTGCTCACAGCCATCTGTAATGGGATCTGATGCCCTCTTCTGGTGTGTCTGAAGACACTACAGTGTACTTATACATAATAAATAAATAAATTTAAATAAAAAAGCATAATTTCCAAATGGATTTGTTCTTGTAAGTCAGCATAACGCCCTTCACCAAGCAGCTGGTCTTTAGTAACAAGTATTCCCCTTTCTAAATTACATTGTGCTAGTTTTGTGGCTTCGTGCCTACACCACGACAACCATTGTAATTGTTAACCAGCTTCTAGAACAGATGACACCAATCCCTTCCAATCTTGTGGGATGACCCTATGCTGTCCAGCCCAGTTACTTAGCATTTCTTCCACATAGGCAGGATGTAAGCCATACAGTATCACACCCTCTTAAAGTCTTTAAGTCTGACATTTGTACTAGTCTCCAGGTCAACTCATTACAAGCCTGTCTACCATTTTTAGCAAGAATATGTTGCACAAAGACTGGGAAGACAGAAGGTGCCTGTGTAGGCCAAGCAAATTCTCTGGTGATGCACTTGGCTGTACCTTAACCTGTTGTATGTGTGCCATTTCCTGCTCTTTCAGGCTGTAGAAGCTAGGTAGGGTGGTAGTTTACCACCCAGACTAATTTGCTTTCATTGTGAGGTACACTCCTGTTCTCATTCACCGAACCTGGGCTTTTTTGTCCTCCCAGTGGCCCATTGTGTTTTCTAAGCACTTTGACCTCTAGCTCAAGACTCTTTAAATGCATAGCCACCTCTGCCATCTTCACTAATAGAGGAGTGTGGTTTCCCATTAAACTTTTTCAAAATAGTATACATGAAAACTACAAAGCAAATCCAAAGAGCCCCTTCTGGGAGCAAGGCAGGATATCTCCTAGCACCAGTAGCTGCCATTTTGCCAGTCTCCTTAAGAAACCTTGCTAACCCCTCATAATCTGCCATTTCCTCGACATTAGAAGCAGGATTACCCATCATGCCTAAGCCACCCTGGATGCAACATGTAACTTTAAATTTTTTCAAACCTTATTTTTCATGATGGTTCGTAAATACTTTAACCTCCCTTGTAGCCCACCACCCTCCAAAGGCAGTAAGAAAAAAAGGATACGCTTGGGGTGGGGGAGAAGTGGACCTGTTTAGAAAGGTTCTTCTGAGCAACGGCCATCTGTGTTGTCTGAAAATCAGCAGCTCAGTTCACAGGTCAGCAGCAGCAGCTTGATCCACTTGCAAACACTTCTCGGATACACCAGCAGTCCAGTTCAATAGAGTCGGGATAGCAACAATGGTGACATGAGCTAGCAGAGACAGCCAGGCCTCAGCCTCAGCAGGAGTCAGCAGGAGGGAGCAACAGGATCACCAGGAGAAGTTCTCAGCTGTGCCTCTCTCAGGGAAGCAATCAGTCTCTCAGGAAGAGACTCACAACTCATAGTTGTTGTCCAGCTAACTAGACCATCAAGCCAAGCATTGTCTCTGTCACTCCAGGGAGTCCTATTTATACCCTCCAAGCATCATGTGACCTCCACATGCCTTGCCTCAGCACGTGCATCCAATCACCCCGAGTCCTTGGAGTCCCAACAAATGGAGCTTACCTACTCATTGTAAGGCGAACCAATGCATGTGTGTTAGCAAAGATTTCTTCATCACGTGTTCTTTCATGTGTTTGGCTTAGCAGAGCATCCTCTCCCTGTGTCTGCTTTGGTGAAACATTCTTTCATGTGTTCGCCCCAGCAAAACACCATCCAACACAACTGACTCTGCAAAGAACCCTTAAGTTTCCAAATCATGTCCCTTCTAGTAGGATGCTGTTCACCAGATACCCTCAGAAAATTGAGCTAAATCGAACTCCCTACTTTCTAAACAACCCAGCTTCAGGTAGTTTGTTGTGACAACCCCAAAGGGACTAAGATAGCTGCTTCTATATCACACCAGCAGAATTAAATAGTTGTAACAAGAGTCTGCCCACCCACCACATCCAAAACAGATGCTATCTGCTCATTTGTAGAAAATATTTGCTGATTGCAAATCTTGATTAAATTATTGCACACTCCCGGGTACATACCCGAATGCAAGTGTACACACCCACGTGTGAGTGTGAGCACACACACACACACACATCACACAAACATACTTGCACACACACAGGCACACACACACACTTCTGTCAAAGTCACAAACAATTATTAGGAGTTGATTCTTCCACCATGTGGGGCTCAGGAATCAAACCCGGGATGTTGTACGTGGCAGCAAGACCTTTTCCTGCTGATCCATTATACTAACCGTGAATCTACATTTCTGGGGCTTTAAGTGTGGTTTTAGTTCACATTCAAGCAAGTTTAAAGAAACATCTTGAGTAATCCTTCTACTTAGGGACGTGGTTAAAGGGCAGTCTGTGTTACCTGGTAAATTCAAAGCTAGACTAATTCACAAAATGAAACACTGTGTCATGGGGTTGGGGAGGGACTTCTAAGAGATGGTGTGTAGTTAACATCCTTTTTTGTTTTCTTTTGCCTTTTTTTTTTAAGTATCTTTTGAGTCACAGTTTCTGTCTTAGTTGAACTTGACCTCAAGACTTTCCTGCCTTGCACTGAACCCTGTCTTCTGGGATCCCTGGCACATCTATGGCAATTCTTATAGCTTCTCTACAAAAAATAAGACAGAGACAAAATTATAGCCAGGGTTAAGGTATTAGACAGTAATCTCAATACTTAGGAGGTAGGTACAGAAAATGAATTCAAGGACTCCTTGTCTCTAGAGTTTAAAACCAGATTAGCCTACAGAACACGTACACACACACACACACACACACACACACACACACACACACAGAGAGAGAGAGAGAGAGAGAGAGAGAGAGAGAGAGAATCAGTTCTCCTTAGGGCAATTCAAGTTAATTCCTGCTCATTCTAGATATCTGCCCAAGAAAAAAAAAATTTTGCCAAGCCTAGACATGGTGATACATCTCTCTCTCTCTCTCTCTCTCTCTCTCTCTCTCTCTCTCTCATCTATCTATCTATCTATCTATCTATCTATAGATTAGATGTAGAGGCACTTCTTGACATAGAGAGATGTGGCCTATGCCTCCAAACAGCCCCTTCTTGTCCACAACTCAGTCAGGTTGGGTTGAGGAAGTGAAATTTATTTAAAAGTTCATCAGTGTCGGAGGTGGGGGATTTAAACACAACTGCGCACTTTCTTCAGATGACTAAACAATGAGTGTTTATGAAACCAAGAAAAAAGATCCTCCCGCCCGCCAGTTTTCCTTTTCAAAGACTGCTCTGTGCTCTCTGGCTGGTTTAAAAAGAGCCATATAGGGCACTGATTTTTATGCACATATGTTGCCAGAGGCCTTCCTGTTTTGCTCAGATGCCTGCCTTCTCCATAGTCTATGAAAGAATGGTCTGGCGTCCCTGATAGAGGGAGACTAAACCAGATTCTGTTAGGACTAGCTGTGTAGTCCAATTCTCTTGGCTAATACTGCAAGATGTTTGCATTTGGGTAGGCCACATAACTAGCGTGGTTTCCTTACCTGCTGCCTGACCCTGAAACCCTGAGGACCACCCTAAGATGAATGCTTTGGGAATGGGCTTTACTCTTTCACAGGCTGACTTGATCTCCGAAGAGTTAGATGTTTGGATGTAAGTGTTTGGAATGTATGAGACACAAACAAAGGATTGATTCTCAGAAGACAAAGATCCAGGAGAGAACGGCCTGGGACACTCTGTGGAGGACATTTTGAAGGTTTTAGGACAGTGGAAGAATCTGAAAGTCAAGGGATAGAAAGAAGGGAGGTAAAAACACCACAGTGGCCAGAGTCAGCCTTGTGAATCTTCAAATAAGTTTTTAAATATATATACAGGGGCTGGAGAGATGGCTCAGTGGTTAAGAGAACTAACTGTTTTTCCAGAGGTCCCGAGTTCAGTTCCCAGCAACCACATGGTGGCTCAGAACCATCGGTAATGAGATCGATCAGATGTCCTCATCTGATGTGTCAGAAGACAGATACAGTGTACTCATATAAATAAAATGAATACATAACTCATATGCGCTAAACAGATGACTTCCAGACTGTCATGCTGGTTCTTAAAATGACTGAACAGGGAATATACTGGCTCTGAAAGCCTGGGGGACCTGAGTTCAATTCTTGGAACCCACCTAAAAGGTAGAGGAGGGAACACTACAGCAGGCAAGAGACAGCATTAGATATCATCAAAGGAGTGGAACATATTATAATACACCTACTTCCTCCTAAGGTTCAGCGATCTTTGGGGAAGTGGACAGCGAAAAATGACTTTTTGAGTCAGGGGTGGTGAAAGAAGGGAACAGTGTCCTCTGGACACAGCAGGAAGGCTGCACATGTGTGCTCACATCAGTGTACACATGTGCTGTGCAAACCTAACTAGGAGCAAACCCCCAGCATAGAGAACTTGGCCATTGACAACTGCCGGAGAAGGAAAGAGTCCATTTTCTCTAAAGAGTTGCCCCTGGTAAGTCAACTGTGTTCTAAGAAAGGGCCACACAACCAAGAAATTCTGGGCAGTAGAAATTGGCCTTCCCGGTTTTAGTTTTTAATTTGTTCAGACTTCTAAAAACAAAAACAAAAAACAAACAAGCACCAAAAAAAAAAAAAAAAAAAAAAAAAAAAAAAAAAACCAAACAAACAAAAATCAGGGTCTCAAGCTGTATCTTTGAGCCATTCTCCCTGCTGGAGAGTGATTGTTTTCAAACATCAGTGCCTAGGGTCTAGACCCCACCTCCAGTTTATCTCTGGAGGTCTAAGGCTGGGCCAGAGTTGCTTTATTATCTGGGCAAGGCCAGCTATTCTAAAGAACTCGTGAGAAACCAAATCAGAGAGCCACGTGCTTCACATCAAAAAGCTACCAACACTCTGGGCCGTGCCCGTCATTAGTAGGGGATTGTTTCTTCACAATTCACAGACTTCCCAGAAGACTTATCACCTGACCATGCTTAGGATTGGAAGCTGGGTAGTGGAGAGAGAGATGCCTCTCACACAGCTGGTCGGGCAGACCCTATGGAACGCACCATGGAGGCTCTCAAGACAATGAATGCACCTGCACTGTTCTCTGGCCGTACGTCTCCTGTGCATCCAGGAGAAGGATGACTCTGGGTCAGGGCTCTGCGGTACATGCGCACATTCCACACATCCACGCCGACCACTACACTAGTCTCTTCTGGGGCACGGGCATCATGAGGTCGAGGGCAGCTTGGGTTACATGAAGAGCTGGAGAACAGGCTAGGTCTCAAGCGGAAGCTGGGAAGGAGGCAGAGGGAGTTCTGTTGGGAGGTGCAAATGAACTATGGGATGGCTCGGCAGGCAAAAGCACTGAGCACCTGGGTCCAATCCTTGAACCCCATAATAAAGAGAAAACAGACACCTAAAAATTGTCCCCTGAGACCTGTAAATTCGTGCCTGTATTTACAACACACACACACACACACACACACACACACACACACACACACAATCACCATCACATCAAGATCAACATCATCAACATCTTCATTTTTTTTTTTTTCAAAAATAGGCAAAAGTGGTTAAAAACAGGCAAGGTGGTTCATCCAGTGAAGGCACTGGTGGCAAAGCCTGCTGACCTGAGTTTGATCCTGAGGACCCACGTGGTGGAAGAAGAGAGCCAACTCACCGACTCCCGCAGGTTGTCCTCTGATCTGCAGAGGTACAAGAGACTGCACATGTACCTACACACATGCACATAAATACACAGAGCAATATTAAAATAAAATAAGCCGGATGCATAACCAGGCTGGGGGTCCATCAGATACATAAACCATGGGACATGTACACAATAGAATTTTATTCGGATTTAAAGGCAGGTGAGATTTTTTTTTCACTGGCGGGAAAATGGAGCTGGAGGTCATGATGTTAAGTGAAGTATGCACATGGCCATGAAGGTGGGCAGGCTATGGAGAAACATCTCCAGGGAAGAGAGAAGGCAAAGGAGTATAAGCATCCCAGAAGTACGAAGGGGAAGGATTTAGGGAGAAGAAAGGCATCAGAGATAGTGGGGTGAGGGTAGGAGGCTATGGGGGAGGATGGTGAAAAGGGACGGGTAAAAGCAAAGCATACTGGTACAGGTGTGTGAAAACCTTTCCATTGCATACTGACCACATTTTTAAAACACAAAAGTTGGCATCTACCAATAGATGACACTGCCTTATAACTGCAGGAGCTGCAGGCAGAAAGACTGTAAGTTCAAACACATCCTCTGCTTCTTCCTGAGTTCAAGACCAACCTATGCTACATAATAAACAGAGAGCCAAGAATAAGAACAAAAACAAAAGTAACAACTTTCTTCCACAAAGATAACAGAACTTTCTTCCATACCCGCGGGAGATGAAAAGGTAACACCCCTACCCCACCCCTGACCACAGAGGCATTGTTTCTGAGAGACAGGAGACTGAGAGAGCTTTAAAAACATAAACAGAAAGAGTCACAAGGCTCTGCTCCATAAAAAAGAAAGCTTTGGGGAGGAGCTGAATTTTGAGAAATGGCTCTGAGGCTTTACAGTAGACTACTGGTGGGACTTCCGGGAGAGCCACTGTTGGCATCTAAGGTTGCTTTACACACCGGCTCTCCTGCAGCCCTCCGGCCTTTCCACACCCACTGGTCACAAGCTTCCCCCTGTTCGCCTTCCTGTCTGTGGAGCAGCCAAGGGTTCCTCTCTGATGATTCAGGTCACCGGGGAAGTGGAAAACTTTGAGTGGCCTTAAATAGAAGGCCTTCCCCCACCCCTCTACTTTCTCGTATCTACCCTTAGGGAAAATTTCATTCCAGGGAAAATTATTTTACTTGGCAGACTTTTTAATCTGCCCTTTGATTCCATTTTCCAGTCAGCCTTTTGATAAATGTCGCTGTATTTTCTGGAGTGTGCCAACCACGAGATGCTTCAGCAACTGTCTTGAAGCGCTCTTCGCTCCCATCCGCAACTGTTTCCGGTCCTCTCAGCAACTTTCACCAGCTTTCATTTCTCGCAGTCCCGGTTAGCAAAGAGCTTCTCTCCTGAAAAATCTTATGGAGTGTTCAGAGTTTGAAGTTTTCAAGCCCTAGTGTGAGGGTTACAATCTGGTTGTGAGTGCGTTGTTTTCTTTAGATCGCTTCTGAAGACCAGTGCAGAAGTGACCGTCTGGAGGGCTGGGATTCCCGGACTCCCAGACAGAACTCAGGGCTGGGCTTATATCAGGAGACTCCCATATCAAAACACCTACACAAAAATGTTGCCATTGCTCAGACATGATATGTTGTCACCTGAGTCACCCCCCCACCCCGTACCTGGCTTCTGAAGGGATCTAGAAGTAAACCACACCTGAAAGCAAGTTTGGGGCTGGGGATGTGATTTCATTAGTAAAGCACTTGCTTGGCAATACCCAGGACTGCATAAGCCAGATGTGGTAGCTCACACCAATATCCTGGCACTCCAGGGAGGTAGAGGTAGGAGGATCAGAAGTTAGAGGTCATCTTTTGCTGTCTGGAAGTGGAAGGATGAAGACAGGTAGGAAAAGAAGAAATTGCTCCCTCCCCACCCCAAATCCTCCACTTCTGATCGATAGTTCTTTTTTCAATGCTCTGAACCCAACACATCCAAACAGTTCCAATGTGTCTGTTCAAACCTTAGTCCAAAAGCAAAGCCAGGCAGGGAACCAGGTTGAGGCCACCAGACAGGTCTCCTGACTGTGATTACCAGAGAATAAACACAGTAAGTGAAGGCACTGGATCTCAGGGTAGCACAGTCAGGCCAATAATCCCAGCCCAGGATGGCCCAGACCAAAGGATCAGAACTTAAAGTTTGTCCAGATTGCACAGCAAAGCCTTATCTAAAGAAACCACAACAAAAGATGTATTTATTTAGATACAAATATATACGTACACACACACACACACACACACACACACACATATAGAGAGAGAGAGAAAGCATAATACTAAATTGTTTAAAAGAGCAAAACAATTACTCCAAATTTATCTTTCTAAAATTTATGATCCTTCTGTTTCTCAAAAACAAAAATATAATAATCTGATCATACCAAAATATTCACTTCTCCTCTCTCTATGTCTTTTCAGTGACCTTTATCTTCATTGCTTTAAGTTCAGAACATACTCCAAGCCTAGACCCCTTTCTTTTTCTGCCTTCCAGGAAGACAAAAATCATAGACCACCTGCTGTTTTACTTTTGGGGATGTACCAGTCACATATTTAAGGATAAGAAGTTTGTCTCTAACTGGCCTTATTTATTTATTTTTGTTTTTGTGAGAGAGTCCCTAGGGCCACAAGCTGTCTTCCAAGCCACTAGGGCAGAGGCTGACCTTGAACTCCTGATCTCCCTGCCTCCATCTCCCAAGAGGAATGTGCACCCTTTGTCCTCCAGCCTTTCCTTGTGTATTCGCACAAGCACACAGTGCCAAACATGTGGCCAGAAGATGACACCTTTTGGAACCTGGTTCCTTTCTTCTGCCATGAGGAGTCCAAGGATCAAAGTCAGTTGTCTGGCTTTGTCTGTAGTCACTGAGCTTGTGTGTGTGTGTGTGTGTGTGTGTGTGTGTGTAAGACTTTTTAAAGAGATTAAACAGAACTTTGGGTATGCTAACCACATCCCCTAACACTGAGCTAAACTCTCAGCTGCTATTGGGCCTTGAGGGGAACAGGGAATCACATGCCTGGGGTAAATAATAAACAACCAGCCTCAGAGAGAAGATTCCCCAAGCATGGTGACGTAAGTCTTTCTACCTAGTCCTCTGGAAACAGGAGCTGGTGATGCCTATGACTTGTGGAGCTCTTGTCTTCACAGGGAGCAAGGACAATATGGTGAGACCCTGTCTTAAAAGAACAAAACAAAGCGTTCATACAAACCAGTACTGAATGGCATACACGGGTCAGGTGGAAGACCGTATCTATACTGTCTTAAGGCCATAAGTGTTCGGAGATTCGTTGAGCAGCTATCTGCTCTTTTCTTTTCTGTCTTCCTCTGTTAGGGATGGAATCCAGAGCCTTTTGTGTTGGCCAAGCACTCTACCACTGAGTTATTTTCCCTACTTCCTTCTTTCCATCCCATCTCTTTTTCTTCCTTCATTCCTTTCCCTTCCTGTTATCTCGGGGTTCATTTAACCCAGGCTGGCCTCCATCTGGGAATGGAGCCTTCTAAAGATGACTACATTCTGACTTCTAATCTGGTTAGTATTACAGATGTGTACCACCATGCTGGTTTAAGAGGCATTGGGGGATCGAACCCAGAGCTTCATACACAGGGGAAAATCAGTCTGTCAGCCAAGCAGCTTTCTTACCTCCCCTACCATTTTTAAGTGCTTTTAGTTGCTTTTGTTTGATTTGCTGACTCAGGGTTTCATATATAGGTCTCCAGGACATTTTTCCTGATGTTTGTTTATAGTGTGTGTGGGGGGAGGGGCGGGGAAGAGAAAGAGAGAGAGAGAGAGGGAGCACAAGCAGCAGTATGGAGGTCAGAGGTCATCTTGGCAGGAGTCTGTTCTCTCCTTTCGCCCTGTGGATCCGAAGGCCCGAACTGAGGTCATTAGGATTCCCTGCAGGTACAGTTTCCCATTAGCCACAGTGCTAGCCCTTGGCTATCATTTCCGTCCGGTGAAAATATTCACAATCATTATTTCTTCTATTCTTGCAACCTTGTACGAACAGCCATGCTCCCTCCCTCCCTCAGCCTCCAGAGGTCTGGATTATAGGAACAAGGAAAACCACTGACTTTCCTAGTTTATGAGCTATCCCAGTATATGACTGCAATTTTCTTTCATGAACAAAGCTATCAAGAAATATTGTGCCAAACTGATCATGGAGATACACTCGTATCATACTCACACCTAGGGTGATGGCCAAGTTAAAACAGTAGCCTGACTGTTGTATAAGTTATAAGCAGCCCGGGCTATAGAGCAGAAAAGACCCTCTCTCACAACAACCAAATGGAACACCCGAATTTCCTAGCCTATTCTTTCATTCTCTGTATCCTTTCCAGCATCCACTAATTGCTGTGTTATTTCAACTTTTCCTTCTGAGAACAGTACATCTTACTGTATTGTGTGTCACCCAAGGCTGGCCTGGAACACACCAAGTAGCCCAGGTTAGCCTCAACTTTAGGACAGTCCTCTCGTCTCACTCTCCTGAGTAGATGGGATTACAAGCCTGTGCCCTCGGGCTAGAATTATCTATTTCTAATTTATTTCAGTTAATATAATGGCATCTGATTTCATCTGCTGTATAGTTATTTCTTCCCATCTGAAACATTCCCTCCTGGTGGGAGGACCACTAGGACTCAGGAAGTCCATGAAACTTACAAGGCTAAGGAAGCAAACAACCTTTGACCTTTGATAAAGCTGAGACATATAATCTACTGAAGACCCTCCCCAACGATATATGAGCAGTAATAACAATCCTAGAGAAGGGCAGATCCGCTCAGATTTGGGTTTCACAAGGAACTCCATAGATGGAGCTTTGGTTTTGGTGCAGTCATCAGCCAGGCTGGGCTGAGCTTTCGTGTGATACAGCTGCCGCTGAGTCACACATGATCTTCTAGGCAACTGCTTACTCAGAATCTGGAAGTAATAACACTAAACTCACTATTTTACAAGCTAGATTTGGCTGGAATCAATTATCAATTTGTTACCAGTGCCCTTTCTGGATTGATTAGATGTTTCCTTACTTCTTTCCAAGAAAAGGCACACAGTGCCATCCCCGTTGTCATGTATTACAGCAATTTTATTCTTTTTTTTATGAGTGAATAGTATTCCACTCAAACAATACCACATTTTCCTGGTTCCTGAACAACTGAAGCAGGGGGCTATCTCTGAATCCCTGATTCTGTCTGGCCTCAGTGGAAGAGAATGTCCTTAGTCTGAGAAGGGAAGGAGAGAATGGGGGGAGGATCTCTGTGAGGGGGTACTGGGAGGAAGTTGGCTGATATTGCATATCTTGATTGACATTTAGGTCTCCTGCTTTCACTGACTATTGTGAACAGCATTTGAATAAACAAGGTGAGGAAATTTAAGGGTGACCTTGAAGAGGATGCCAGTGGGTGTGGTGGTGCAATCTTTTAATCATAGGGGGAGAGGCAGGTAGATTTCTGAGGTCAGTGCCAGCCTGTTCTACATACCCAGTTTTAGGCCAGCTCAGGTTACATCGTGAGATTCCCCCCTCCATCTCAAAAACACAAAACCACCCTCAACCACAGCGCCATGCTTTGACACTGATAACTTTCCTGAGGGCCACACACACCTCTCCTTCCACCCGTAGTGAGGAGGCTCTAGCTCCGGCAGGCCTTGCCTTTCTGCCTGATTCCCTCTGTCTTATTAAAAACTGTGAAGATTCTATTTATAAAGCTAGCTACCAAGGTCTATTCCCTTATTTGGCTCCTTCCTCCTTCTGAGGCTGACTACCACGGTCCAGTTATCAAAGTTGAAGTCCAGCAATTCAAAGTCCCCTTTGGTTCACCTAATTAACATGTCCAGATGAAACACCGCATCCTAACACGGTTTCCCCCTTTACCTTTATTAACTGTCATTTTCCTATGGCCACCTCTGTCTTCTCTCTATCCAGAGGCAGTCCTTTGTCCCTTAGGGGAAAATACCCATCCTCCCTCTCCCTTGTTCCCCTCCCCTTCTCCCCCATCCTCCATCTTCTGTCTTTGTCTCTTCTTCTCTGTCCTCTGTCCCTCTGGGGCAAATAAATCATTGTGCTGAGAACTTGCTCTTGGGAGTCCTGAGCCCATTACACACGAAAAAGGTTTTCAACACTTGTGCTGGTCTCCAAAATTTAGTAGTTTATAGATCATAGAAATCCATTCTCTTACTCTATGCAATATATTTTTTTTCTTCCTTTCTTTGTGGTTAAAAGCTTTGTACATAGGAACAGAAACTCTCAGCCCATTGGATTCTGGTTCTCTGATAGTTATCCCTATAGAAAGTGTTCCTGAGCTTCAAACTCCCACTACTAACCTGACGTTTGTGCTCTTTGCCAACTCAAAACAAAACTAACAAAACAAAAAACCCACGTTGGTTTCCTGGATTTGTTTTAACAGAGATTCTATGATCTGAATACCATGGCTGTTTTAAGGTCTCACATATACTCAGATGTGCCGAAGCTATTTAGTTGAGGATGACCTTGAATTCCTCATTTTGCTGCCTTTACTACCTCAGGGACAGAAATTAGAGGCATGTGCCTGCTGGGGACCTGACCCAGGCTTTCTGTGTTCTAGGTAAACACACAACCAACTGAAGCATTATCTCAAGATCCCCTGCATTCGGATGGAATTACAGGCAGACTTCGCTTAGCTTCTTGAACTGACTGCTTTGTTCTGAGGCAAGGGCTCCATTATGTAGCTTTAGCTGGCTTTGAACTCGTAGAGATCTGTCCGCATCTGCTCTGGAGTGTTAGGAGTCTGTATTAATATGCCTGGTCCTTGAACTAATTTTAAAGTTTTCAGATGTGGTCCTGACGATGTCTGAGAAAGCAGTAAAGCCTGCGGAGAGAACCAAGGATTGGGAGATGTCCCAGTTCAAACTTTAGTATTTTGTTTGCCTTGTTATTTTTGTTTTGTAGAGGAGTCTGTTTAAACTCAGAACCACTGGGATGGGATTCACACCATCACAGGTGAAGAAGCAGACAGTTCTCTTCCCAGTCCAGACTGGAAGGACTTATTGAGAGGGAAAGAACCAAAGGGTAGTAGAGAGATGCAGACCTCTCTACAGCGTGAGTTCAAGGACTGATGTTTAGTTCTTTATCTCTTGGAACGCTATGATAAGCCTCTAGTCAAAACCCTGCCATTCCAGTTGTTTTTCACAAAGTCCTATCTGACAATTCACACACACACACACACACACACACACACACACACACACACACACACTCACAGATGTTATTTGTTGACTCACTTTATTATCAAAGAAAATCAATACTTGCACACGTTAGTGCTTTCTAACATTATCTTTAGAGGACTTATTTCAAATGTGTGGCTACTACGTATTGTATATTAATAAGAAATACCATACAAGTCACCTTTTCAAATCAAGCTCAATAACCAATCATTCTCTTGCTTCTCCTCTCCACTGGCTAGCTCCATATGCTTTTTAAAGTGGTGTGTATCCCGATGACCAACAAAACTCTAAATATTTATTTCCCTCTGGTAGAGTTCAACTTCTGCCTCTTGTTTGCTTTCTTCTTCCTGCCAGGACTTTATTTTTTTCCTCTCCCCCCTCCTGCTTTAATAGAGTTGGGCTAACCCTATTTTGGGCCTAATAGTTTTAGCAGGCTCATGCTTTCCTTCTTTCCAGGCTGCTTCCAAACGTCTTTGCCAGTAAATGTTTCTATGCTTAACATTCTCAACAAGCCTAAAGTTTTATCTTTTGTTTGTGTTAATAGCAGCACGGCTCTAAAGTTCGGACATTACTCAAACTAGAAAAAATAAAAATAAAACAGATTTGGTGTGTATAATAAATAAGTATGCTTAAAATACACGTTATTTTCAAAGCCCGACTTCCTTGTTTTGTTCTTAACAGATTCGGTTATATCTTCTTCTGAAATAGCATCCACAACGGCCTTACTACCTGTTTGACAATTAAACTTTGACAAACACATTTCCGCCTTTCCCTGAGCCATGGGTTCCTGGGTGTCTGCAGCCCTCTAGGGCAATGGCTCGGATTAACCCCTGGATAGCTCCTGGGAGCGGGTCCTTCCATTCCCCATAAACACTGGAGCCCCAGACTCCGCCACCGCAGGCTCCTCCCTCCAGAGCTCTGCCAGCCAAGCTGTCTGGAACTGGAGTCAGATATAAACATGGGGTACGCACGGGACAGGAGCTGGGGCTACGGAGGCCGAACCCCGGTCCTGCGGCTCAGGCCACACCACCGTGAGTTAGTCTAGAATTCCGAACCAGGAGCTGGGTCCCGGACTGCAGAGTCCCTGCTGGCCAGAGCCGGAGGCGGAGCTAGCTAGGGGGCGGAGCTTTCACACGCGCCTCCTCCGCCTCTTCCTCCGCCTCTTCCTCCGCCCTCCGCGGCTCCTGTGTCTCAGGCTGCCACTCGGGGGTTTATTTGTTTACAAGCAGATTACGTCAGCTCCTCCCTCTCCTCCCGGCCTCTGGGCACGCCCCCTGTCGGCCCTTCTCCCGCCCCCTCTGCCTCCGAATCTGCCTGCGTCACAATGGTGCGATCTCCGGATTGGCTAGCGTCCGCCTTCACGCTCAGGGTACGCCACTTCCTCTCCGCAGCACTATAAAATGAGCTGCACGACGGCGGCAGCTCTTCGCCCCTCGGAGCTGGAAATGCAACTCTTGGGATCCTCTGAGGCTACCGAGCTGGAGGCGGAGGCGGCTGGGGAGGTCCGAGCGATGTGACCAGGCCGCCATCGCTCGTCTCTCTCTGTCTCTCCTGCCGCCTCCTGGCTTGAAAATAACTTTTTTACTCTAAAGGAAAGAAAAAAAACCCTCTAGAACCAGTAGCCGTCCGCGCCTCGCGCCCTCGCTTCCTCTCGGCCGTCGGGTCTGGGCGGGAGCCCGGGGTGGCCGTTCCGCCGTCGGGGCCGAGCCCCGGCCGCCCCGGGCCACCCCCGGCCGCCGCCCCCATGCATCCCTTCTACACCCGGGCCGCCACCATGATAGGCGAGATCGCCGCCGCGGTGTCCTTCATTTCCAAGTTCCTCCGCACCAAGGGGCTCACGAGCGAGCGACAGCTGCAGACTTTCAGCCAGAGCCTGCAGGAGCTGCTGGCAGGTGAGCGGGTCGCGGGACCCGTCGCGGGTCGCCACTAACGGGCGCGTCCCGGTCGTGGCTGGGGGGGGGGGGGCTGGGCGGCGGGGCGCCGCGACACGCACAACAAAGGATCCGAAGCGGGGCGACGCGGGGCTGCGCCCCGACGGCTACCGGCGGGTAGCGGGGGACAAAAGACCCAGGGCCCGGAGTCCGGTCGGTCCTCTGTGCCAGGTCGCCGCGACCGTTTCGAGGGTCTGCGGCTAAGCCCCGGGGTGGTTTATTGCCTCGGTTCCTATGAGCCAGCCCTGGACGGACGTGCCAGGTCTCCGCACCTCCTGTGCCTTTTGCCCATTAATCATCGGATTTGTCACCAGTACAATTACAACCCAGCCCAGATCTTGGTTTAGGGTTTCTTCTTGGTTTTCTTCCCTTTGGGGTTAACTGACCATAGTGGCGTTGTCTCGCTCCCAACCCCCCACCAAAGCCATAAAGTCTATTGTATGCGACCCCTTTGGGGTGGCCAAAAGTAAACGGGTTCCCGCCCGGTCGCCTGTGTCATCCAGCTAGTTGGCCATCGGGGCTGCGAGCGGGATTCCTGTTTTGGCGGCTCAACCAGTCAATACCCATACTGTGTTTGCCACACTGTCCGCGCTTTCTCCATTCTGTCTCACAACAGCGAATTCGGTCCCGGACATTTTTAAAAGTTAGCGTTTTTCATTTTTACTCCTCCAAGAAGCCATCAGGAGGAGGGAAGTACTTACTGTACAGTACGGCTGTGGTTACTACCGTTCTAAGCATTGTTTCTCTGTTCTTTTTCTACCACAGAGCATTACAAACACCACTGGTTCCCAGAAAAGCCGTGCAAGGGATCGGGTTACCGTTGTATTCGCATCAACCATAAGATGGATCCTCTGATTGGACAGGCAGCCCAGCGGATTGGACTGAGCAGTCAAGAGTTGTTCAGGCTTCTCCCGAGTGAACTCACACTCTGGGTTGACCCCTACGAAGTGTCCTACAGGATCGGAGAGGATGGCTCCATCTGTGTGCTGTATGAAGCCTCACCAGCAGGAGGTAGCACTCAAAACAGCACCAACGTGCAAATGGTAGACAGCAGAATCAGCTGTAAGGAGGAACTTCTCTTGGGCAGAACAAGCCCTTCCAAAAACTACAATATGATGACTGTATCAGGTTAAGATATAGTCTATGGATGGATCATCTTATAATGGATGGATAAATTTGATTTTTTGCTTTGGGTGGGCTCCTCTTGGGGATGGATTATGGAATTTAAACCATGTCACAGCTGTGAAGATCTGGCACAAGATAGAGTGGTAATAATTTTTTTTTAAGTGACAGTGCCATAGTTTGGACAGTACCTTTCAGTGATTTAAGTAGCCTGTGAATCCAAGTAAAGGATCACTTTATTTGCTAGGGAGTGAAGTCGCAGGGTGGTTTCAGTTTCTCCCAGACCTTATACCCAATTTGTCACACCAGTCCCTGTAAGGAAATTCCGTATTTCAAAGAACCTCGTTGGCAGCCAATCTTGCAGGGGAATTCGCACTATTACACTTGAAAGTTATCAGTAACTCTTTTGGCAGCTCAATAGGAAAGCTCAATGTTTTAAGCATGGTAGTACTGGAAATGTTACACGGAGACTTTTACCTAGCACTTAAATGTATAAATGTACATAAAGACAAATTTAGTAAGCATGACCTGGGGGAAATGGTCAGACCTTGTGTTTTTGGCTTTGAGAGTAGCAAGTGACCAGAATCTGCCATGGCAACAGGCTTTTAAAAGACCCTTAAAAAAGACACTGTCTCAACTGTGGTTGTTAGCACCAGCCAGCCCTGCACATTTGCTAGCTTGTAGTTTTCTAAGACTGAGTGAGTAAACTTCTTATTTTTAGAAAGTGGAGGTCTGGTTTGTAACTTTCCTTGTACTCAATTGGGTAAGAGTCTTTTCCACAAACCACCATCTATTTTGTGAACTTTGTTAGTCATCTTTTATTTGGTAAATTATGAACTGGTGTAAATTTGTACAGTTCATGTATATTGATTGTGGCAAAGTTGTACAGATTTCTATATTTTGGATGAGAAATTTTTCTTCTCTCTATAATAAATTGTTTCTTATCTTGGCATTTTAATCAATCTCTTGTCATGATTACAGAGGTTCAGCTACAAAATATTTTTCTCAGAGGTCTTAGATTTGTAAACTGTGGGAATGTCAACTTGCGCAGTGTCACACAAAGCACATTGGGAAAGGAATGAAGGTGCCGAGTGTTCAGTGAGGCATCAGAAGGTTCTGGAGTAAGGTTTTTGGTGTGTTTTTTTTTTTTTTTTTTAAACTCAAGTTAAGCATGGACACATTGACAAGCTAATGATCCCGTGAGGATAAAGACAGAGGTAACATCTTCTAAAATGGACGATGCCCAAAGGATCCCAGTCACTGCTTCCCCAGGAAGTGAAGACAGATCCGATCCTCTCTGGCCCTCCTTTGAGAGACAGTTATTTTGCCCCATGGATTTGTTCCTTTAGAAAATCCTGGGGCAGGTGACCTCTAGCTTTAAAGAACAGGCGTATCACAGCAGAGCCATCTGCAGCTTTCTGGTTTTCATCTTGCAAGAGTTACATTAAAAAAAAAAAAATCCCTTAAGCTGGAATTCAACAACAGGTATGTTGATGAACTTCTTTTCTCAAAAGCTGAAGTGCTGGTCCTGATTTCCAGAGCCGGGGAGCCAGTGAACGCTGCAGGGGAGGTTTAGTAATGTGTAACTAGGGTCAGAGACTTGCTGCTAGTTTGGGGATTGTGGAAGATAAAGGAGATGATATACTGGTGGAAATTGAAAGCAGAAATTTGAGTTCTGCTTTACAGTTAAATGAACTGGATTGGGGGAGGGGCAGTATGTGTAAACATGTTAACACTGGGAATTAATGCAATTTAAATTGCTTAAAGGCAGTGATTGCTCTAAGTCAGAAGTTCCAAACAAATTTGAGGTTTTTTTTTTTTTAATTTGCAGTAAGTGTTTCTGATAATTTTGCTAACCGTCCAGAAATCTATCACTAAACACTAAACATGCCAGGCATTTAAGACTGCAGATGGTGTTCATATATTTGGAGGAGTTTGGATTTTGTTTCTCATTGTTTTCTGAGATGGTCTCTTGTTCTATATGTAGCCCAGGCTGGCCCCCCACTCTAGATCTTCCTTCCTGCCTTAGCCTCCAGAACTCAGGCATCAAAGATGTATGGCATATCTCCAAACTAGGAGTTCAGATTCTTTGTTTCTACAAAATAATGGGTGTCACCGTGACTTTTTTTTTCATAACTTATTTTATCTAGCCCTTTCTCTCAAAGGTCCCTCATTTCAAACTTGAATTTGAACACTGTATTACAGGGTGGTTTAAAGCAGGTCTCACTCTACTGCTGGTCAATTTGTATATCATTTGGGAACTTGGAGGCTGCTTAACTGGGAACATAGGCTTTGAACACCGGACTCTGCACACGGTTCAGGTCTATCCTGAGGGCCTTAAATGTCTTCATAAATGAAACAGAGAAACGTCTTTGACTTTTCTATCAGACTTTGCTACTTGAAGGAAGTAAGAGCCCATTCAAACTGTTTTAGAGTTCAGGTGGCCTCTGGCCCTTGAGGCATGCAAATGTCTCAGACCTAGCATCCAGCTGTTTCCTGTGACTCTAACCTCCATTCCCCAGACAACTGAGGTGAGCCTGTGTCTGCAGCACAGCAGCTACTTGGGAAGTTCCTGCTAACTGCTTCTGGCTAAGCTATTTTACAAAACAAAACAAAAAACTTGAGTGTCTGCTGCTGTGTGTACATGTGTGTACATTTATTACCAGTTTTTTTTTTTTTTAATTCAAGAGCGGTGTAATCTAAAAGGGTTACACAGCCCAAATTAAGAAAAATTTGTAAAAGATGACTTTTAAGATGTCATAACAGTAAGTTTGAGGAATGTTATTTTACAAGTTTAATTTTTTCTTTCTCCTCCCACATGTAAGTTGGGTCTTGCTTGGTGATCCTACCAGGAGCCTTGACGTGTGAATGATTTGTTTTGAGACAGGATGTCTTGCAGCTCAAGGCTGGCCTTGAACTTGCTACTTCTGCTTAGCTCGAATTCCTGACTCTCCTGTCTCCACCTATGAGGAGTTGTAGGCACCATGAAGCCTGGCTTAATGTGGATTATAGGAAAAGTTACCCTATTCAATACAGGATGTGACTATCCCTTATGTCATCTTTACCTTTGAGATATTTCTGTAGTTGCAGGCCTTTCTGCCGGAAGTGGCTTTCTGTTAGAGTTGCATATGAGGTTTCTTTGTGACACCATAACTCACACTTTGGCAAGCAATTTTGCTTTTGAGAAAGGATCTCAACCGAGTATACTTGACTGGCTTGGAGCTCAGTATATCCACCATGGTAGCTTGGAACTCAGAGATCTACCTGTCTCTTCCTCCCAAACACTGGAATTAAGCGAACGTACCGCCTGCCATACCTGCCTAGTAATTTGGGGTTTAAGCATTAACGGGATTTGAGCTTCACATTCCAAGGAAGGGAGTGAGTCCTGATGCCCATGTTTACTGATTAAAGGTTTCTGGATCCCCCTCAACCTTAGAACTAAAGACCCAAGCTGCTGGACTCTTCCCTGGTCATGAATTAATGATTTTTGAGGCTTCTTCCTCTTTACAAATTTAGCAGGTTACATTTTGCATGTGAAAGTTTAAAGACACTTTCCCCGTCCTTTTCGATCTTGGATGATGGTGCTTTTGGTAAGCTTGGTAAGTGGAGAGAATTTGCCAGTAGCTTTAGAAAGCATCATCTCCGGAAATTGCAATGCTTCAGTAACCTGCCGGGGAGCATGCAGAGCCCAGATGGCAGCTCCAGTTCGAGAGTTAAATTTTACCTGTGAACCCTGTCAGTCTACCTAGTTTATTTCTTCATTCGGAACGTACCTGAATTAAAACATTATTAAGGGTAAAGTGAGTGCCAAGTGTGTTACAAATTGGACCGAGCAGCATCACAGGCTTTCTGCCAGGATTGCAGACTTGGGTAAGTCAGAGAAATGTGTATCATTGTAATTTCTGGTTGTGTCTTTAGTTTATACATAGGTTTATAAAAGGCATTGCTAAGGTGTTCGTTTGTTTTTGAGCTGCTCCAGGGTAAGTCTCAAGGGACCAGTGAGCATCACTTGTAAAGTATTAACACCAGTGTTCTGACTGCAGCTTTAAACCAGCTTCTAATTCAGTGCTTAGGTTGTCAAACAGGAGTTTAAAGAGACTGACATCATAGAATTGTATTCATTTTTCCTCTTTGAATGCCTCCGACCCGTCTTGGTAGATACTCATTTCGAGCTTCAATTTCTGACACCCATGAGCCTTCCTGCTACATCCTATAGTACTGAAGACAGAGTTCCTTTGGGAACTTGTGTGCTCACAGGGAATACCGATGGCTGAGAAGTTGCTTGAATCATCTAAGGTTGAAGCTGGGGGAACTTAGCATGTTAAGGGTTAGTGACTGTTCACTTGCTGGGGTCAGACGTGAGTCTTAAAGTGTGCACAGCAGTCTTGGCAGAGTCTGGCAAGCTATAGGGAGTATAATTCCCAAAGTGGTAGCAGACTCTCAACTGTGGTAGGTTATTGGGTCTTTATATGGAAGCCACCATTGAGGGATGTGTAGACAAGAAACATACATAAGCCTACACTTAAGGGCATTAAAAAAACAAAACAAAACAAAACTACCTCTTTGGGATTTTGAAAAGATGCTTTTTAAAGCTTTATCAGAACCCAATGACATTCTCCTTTCTTCCATGCTTAGACAGTGGAGGCCTTTCGTGACCCTATTCTTGGTAGTTCAAGGATGATTCGTCATAGACCAGACCTACAATGTCAGAATGAGGACCACTGGGCAGGAAGGAATACTTGAGTTAGCTGGGTTCCTGAGTTTGGAGACATTATATCAGATTAACATGGACAGGAGACACCGCGGTTACATTTGTCTTTAGTGAGTCTTTAGATGGTCATCTCATAACGTACGTCAGTTTTGAGAATATTTTTGCAGTTTGCATGTGTATTGCAAAGGTGATAGGCCTGGGCATGGTAGTGTGAATGTACAATCCCAGCACTGGAGGAAGAGGCAGGCAGATCTCAGGAGTTGAGGCCAGTCTGACTTACATAGGCCGGTTCCAGGTCAGCTACAACTAGACAGCAAGACTTTGTGTTTCAAAACCACAGAAACCAAATCTATGTCATAGTCTTTGTAAGCATAAACTAAGCATTTTATGGATGAGCCCATGATCAGCTTATTTTTTCTAGGTTCTTAGCAAAGAAGGGGGACATTTCCTGTCCTAAGTGTGATTGAAAACTATGACCTTTGTCCTTTAAGCGTTAAGTCATTCAGGACGAGCTGTTGGAACAGTGCAGTGAGCATCACCTCACATAGTTTTAGCTCACCTTCATCATTGCTTACACAAAATTAACTCATTTTTCAGTCAACACATCCCCAGATTTGTTACTGCCAATTCAAAGTCTGTCTGTCTCTCGGTATTCCTTGGCCGTGTGCAAAGGCTGTCGGGACTTTGTAATGTTGTCAGGCTGACTTAATGAAGTCAAGGGCCGTGTTTCATTGTTCGTAGCAGGCACATGACAGCCAGAAGTCTTTACCTTTTCTCTTTCCATTGAAGCCATCCCTCCATTTTTGGAAAGATGATGGTATTTGAGAGGATTCCATAAATGGACATAAGCATGAATTGGTTTAGACACGACAGTCACACCATGAACGGGACTGGATTTATCTCATAGCTTTCATTGGTGATAATTTTGTACCCTCAGGTCAATATGCTAAATGAAATCTGCACTCCTCAAAATTGCCCTTGTGAGCCTTGAGATGATCGGTACATTCTGCCTTTTGCTTTCACCAACTGGACTTCTTACATTCAATTTTCTGGGTACGAAAGTAGGGGAAAGTAATTTGCCCCAGTGCCGAAGAGCTGGTAAACAGCTTGTATGTCATTTGAACCCAGGCCTTCCTGATGATCTTGGAAAGAAGCTCAAGCCATCAGGATGTTGCCTTGAGCGATTGGCTTGCCTCCCCCACGCTTGGGTTGGGCTGTGTGATAGAACTTCTCGTTGCTAGGTTGGCCATCTCTGGACGTTTTCAGTCGCGACATGGGACACCCAGGAGATAAAACTGTTTACTGTGAGGTCTCTTTCCTTCTTATACAGTTGGCCGTTGGTGAAAAAGATGTGAATATTGGTCCTTGACCTGTGTCAGGCTCTTTGGGACTTTGAGCAGTCCCTTAACCTCTCTTAGTCATTTTGTATAGGTAAATGAGCATGTTTGGTGTCCAGACCAAATAAAAACAAGGGAAACCACATAACAGGACATTGTAAGGTAGATATTTGGAGTTTGAATACTTTATCTTTTTTTTTTAAATATTTACATATATGAGTCACTGTAGCTGTCTTCAGAAGACACATCAGAAGAGGGCGTTGGATCCCATTACAGATGGTTGTGAGCCACCGTGGGGTTGCTGGGAATTGAACTCTGGACCTCTGGAAGAGCAGATGCTCTTAACCGCTGAGCCATCGCTCCAGCCCTGAGTACTTGATCACATATGCCTGTTAAACATAGCAAATTTCAGTTTCCCCTCAAACGTTTGGTCATAGCAGGATTTTGCTTAGAATCACTTTCTATCTTTTCATTTCCTTCCTTCCTTTGTTTCTTCTTCCGCTCTTCCTCCTCTTTTGAGACAGGGTGTCTCTCTGTACACTTGGCTGTCTTAAAACTCACTCTGTAGACCAGACTGGCCTTGAACTCAGAGATCTACCTGCCTCTGCTGGGCTCAAAGTCATGTGCCTTCACGGACCAGCCAATGCTTAGAGCTTAAAGTCCACTTTAGACAGGACCTGTAAGGACTGTACTTGTGTCTTTAAATCGGAGGGAGACAATGAGTCCCTCCTTGATTTGGAAGACGGGACCTCCAGATAGCCTGGGCCTTAATCTTTGTCCCACAGCATTTTCTGAGCTAGATTCTTATCGTGGCTCAACGCTCATTCTTGGAGTTAAGGTGGGGAGCCTTGCAGATCCTCCGGCTAAAGTGGATGCAGGTTGAATTGAGAGATGGAGTCATTTTACCTGGAGCGTGTAACAGTGTAATCCCTGTGGAAACAGTTTCCGTCCATTCTATGGCTTGATCCTCAGTGGCCCTGGCTGTGTGGGGGAGGACATGGACTTTTTCCACCCATTTGCAGTCCTCTGGGCCGGCCAAACACTGGCTCTCAGTCTCTTAACCTCAAGTGGTCCGGGTGCTTCCCTGGCTGCAAAGAAAAGCAGCCTTTTGTTCCGTTGAGCTGCTTGGGGTTGAGTTTCTTCACTTGAGTCACCAGTAGTGTCACTAATGTCCTGTGGTCAGTCATGAATGAGTCACTGACTGTGGGCTCTTTTGGACTAGATTGCAGTCTCTCCTGCTAAGTCAAGATGGCCTCACTGAGGAGTGTGTGCTGCTGCCCTTTTGTGCCAGAACGGCGCATGTGCAGGCGTAGAGCACATACTCAGCCAGCTAAGCTTGTGATCATTTATTCTGCCGTGGGGGGGGGGGGGAGCCTCCCTCCCCACCTGCCTAAATAAAACCTGAGAAAACCTTGTAAGTACTCAGTAGGCAGGTAAGTACTCAACCATTGAGTTTCCGCTTTTTACTCGTTTTTGTTGTTGTTTTGAGATAGGGGCTCATAGTTGCCCCACCTGTCCTTGAGTTCACTCTTTGAGTTTTTGAGACCTCAGTGTGGAGTGCTGGTTTCCCTTGACCTCACTTTATAGACCAGACCTCCCTCAGCCTCCTGAGTGCTGGGATTAAAGGTACTGAAGGCATTGGCCCACCTGACTGTGGGCCCCATTCTTAAGAGGACACTAAGATTTAAAGACAAGAGGCTCCTTCTTTGCCCTTTTAGAGCGTTCGTTGTCTCTGACTTTAAGAAGAAAAATGATGTAACTCGTGCCTTTATTTTTAAGCTTTCAAATTTTTACTTGTGTAAGTGTGCTGGGTCTGTTTGTAGCAGACATGTAGAGGCCAGAGAACTTTGGGGAGTTGAGGCTTGGGTGGCAGATGCCTGTACCTGCTGAGCTATTTCGGTAGTCACTGTTGCTTCTTAAATCCCCTATATGGTTCAGGGTTTATGTCCTATCATGGATAAAATGCAGGTAGGAGACTATGAAGTAAATAGAACCAGTGAGCTGGCCGGTGATGTTAAAAGTTGTCCTTTGAAATACTATTAGGGCTGGACAGTGGTGGCACATGCCTTTTTTCCCAGCCTTTGGGAGGCAGAGGTAGGGGGATTTATGTGAATTCACGGCCAGCCTGGGCTACAGAGTGACTTCCAGGACAGCTAGAGTCACCTAACAGAGAGACCCTGTCTCAACAGAACAAAAGACAGAATGCTATGACTGAGTGGGCAGGGAGAAGAGGAGAGAGAGGCCTGGCTCTTTGCAGAATCCATACCTGAGCTGTGGCACACTAAAGAAAAGCTCTCGGGGCGGGGTGGTGAGACTGCTCCAAATTTCCCAGAGGAGGGACTTGGGACCTGAAGTCTGAAAAATAAGACATGCTTGTCTGGGAGAAGGCAAACAACAGAGAACCCATAGAAACTGCTGGAAGGCAAATAGGAGGGGAAATGGGTGGAGAGAAATTAAAGGAGCCAGGCCCAGTGCATAGCTAAAGTGATCATACCATTAGATTGATAGATTTATTAACCTAGCCGTGACTCTTGAGAGGGAAAGGGTGCTGTTAAATAATGAAGGACTACCAGCTTTGGCCAGGACCTATGGCCACTTGCCTTTTGTAGGCTGTGTCCACAGAATTAACTTTTAAGGGATGGCAGCATCTTGTTGGTGGGCTTGTGTGGGTCAGTGAGATGGTCTGATTATCCTGGTGCAGGTAATGGCTGACCTACAGTTTAAAGGTGTAGCGTGGAAAGATGGCTCTCAGCTTTAACGACTAGATCTGTCAGTCATTTTAGCATCACAGTCCTTAGGAAACAGCACAGCTCGGATGCCTGATGCAGACTCCTTGGAACTGGAGTTACAGATGGCTGTGATCTGCCACACTGGGCTCTGGGACCTGAACCTGGCTCTTCTGCAAGGTTCAGGAAAAAAAAAACACTCAAAACTTAAGATAACCATCCAACATATTCTTTTTATTACTTAGTTGGGAATTTCATATAATGCACCGAATCACACTTCCCATTTCTCCCAGGTCTCTACTCTCCCACCCGTAAACCCTCCCTTCAAAAGAAAGTATGTATCTATATCTATATCTAAATATAGATATATATACATACATACATATGTGTGTATGTGTATATATATATATCTCATGTATGTATGTGTATACACACACACTAAGTCCCAAACACACAAAACTAACATTGTTTTCTTTTATATGTATGTGTGTGTTGTATTATATATATAAATATATTGTGATATATATAAATATATGTAAATATATATGTTGTGATATATGTATGTCGAGTCCAAGTGTGCCCATACACTCATTGGAACATGGTGAAACTCCCAGTGACCAGCCCCTTAAAGATAACTGAGTCCTTACCCACATATCTCTCAAACACACACCCCAGAAGCCATCAGCTATGAATTGCTGTACTTCATTCAGCCTCTTTATCACAATTTTTAGTGACTCTCATGGGCTAAGTATATAACTTCTAAAGTATGGGACACTCTATACAGAAAATTCATAGATCTCAGGAAGTTTTACACACTCACATCACCGATACCCTGATCAAAGATGGATCTGCTCCTCCAGAAAATTCCCTCTGGGATATGTAACGGTTGGTCATGGAGCTTGTTGTAGAGTCAAGCCTCAAATGGAGAGGAGGAGTTTTACTTCTCCTTGTCTTAACTTTATTTTTGCTTCTGAAATGTGTGGCAGTGGCTACCCCAAACATGAAATAAGTTGTCGCCAGAAGAAACCCTTGGCTTCCAACTAGTCATGATTTCGTGGCGACTCCTGCGGCTTTCCCCTCCCAGGTTTGTTCTGTTTCAGCCCTCCAAAAGCCATCTTAGGCTATGACTCAAACCATTCTCTGACTCACAGGCTTACTAATGATTGCTTCTCTATTAGTAGGCTAAAACCTGAGTCTTGGTCAACCCCAAAAAGATTGTGATGATGCCAAATTTATATAGTACCTCTCCACACACTTCTCTTCTGTTGTGCTAGTTTTAATTTTGTTTTTGTAGACATGATTTCATACAGCCCAGGCTGGCCTTATGGCACAGTGGAAGAGGACCTTGTACTACCATACTACATGTATGCTGAACTGTGCTGGGGTATCTCCATACAGCTGCCCTCCTCCCCAAACACACACACCTTTAAGCCTTTGTTTTCTCTGGTTGCTTTGTAACTATAGTGAGGCAAAAGTATCCAGCCTGTGTGGGTAGTCTTAGCCTTGAGGATTTCCTCTCGTGTCAAAATTCTCACCACTAGTTGCTAGAGCCGTCAGAATACTGACTCAAGTGACCGTTGTGAAACTGACTCAATGCTAGGGTTGTGTGGTATACTGTCTAAAGATTCTTGAGTGGGATACACACTGGTCCCAAAAAGTTCTTGGTAAGAGTGGAATCTATTGAGGGGCAGGGGGAGGCCACAGCTCCCCGATGATTGGAAAGCTCTTGGCTCAGTTGGAGCCTGCACTAGAAGCAGATCTTCCCTTAACAGGGTGAACAGTCTGTCCTGCCACAGTGAGAGTGGCCTGCCATGTTGGAGAGTGTGCATTACAAACGTGTCTTTCTCAGTGTGATAATGTGAATATTTACAGTACTGGTGTCCTCCCCAGCCCCATGCCTCCTGAAGCTCTCCATTTTAGAAAGACTGGCAAGTCGGTGCAGATGGAAGACTGGTCCAGGATGGATTTCACTGGTGAGACGCTGGGTCAGAGGGATGGCTCTGTAGTCAAGGGCATCTGCTGCTCTTACAGAAGACCTGGGTTTGGTTCCTGGCAGCCACAGGACAGCTCACAGCGGGAACTCCATCCAGTTCTAAAAGATTTGGCCTCCTGAGGAGACACACACAGACACACACAGACACACACACACACACACACACACACACACACACATACACACACACACACACACACACACACACACACACACACACACACACACACACGTGATGCGGATATACATAACAGGCAAAACATTCATTTGCATAAAATGTAAATAAAACCACCTGAGTCCTCCTGGGGAATCCCCTGTTTTGGCTACAGGTTGATAGCAGTAGTACAGACAGCTTTTTTAATTCTTCCTTCTCTTTTCCCTGGTCTTTTTTAAATATCTATTTTATTATTTTTCAATTATGTGTCTGGGCCTGTGCACCCCAGTGCCTGTGCCAGAGGTTGTAGATGCCCTTGAGCTACAAGACCATGTGGTCCTCCTGATGTGGGTGCTGGGAATCAAACTCAGGTCCTCGGGAAGAGCGGTCTATGCTCTTAATCACTAAACCACCTCTCCAGCCCCCTTTTGATTGTTGTTGGGTTTTTGTTTGCTTGCTTGCTTTGGTTTTTGTTTGTTTGTTTTTGGTTTTTTTTGAGAGTGATTTTTAAAAAATACTGGATGTATGTGTTTGTGCTGATGCAAGTGTGTGTGTGTGTCAGTGGATAACCTACAGGAATTGGTTCTCTCCTTCTATACCTTGTGGGTTCTGGGAATTTAACTCAGGTTGTCAGGCTTGGTGGCAAGTTCCCTTACTCTCTGAGCATCTCCACACCCCACAGCCCCACCATCTGCAATTTCCCTTTTTTCTTACTAAAGACTCTTCACCTCCAAGTTGCTGGTACCACAGATAGCATCGGTCTTTGTTTTACATCTCTGCCTCCACCCAGCTGCTGACTGCCGTGTGAATGTGCTAAGTATGGATGGCTGTGTTTCTCCATGACCTGAGTCACAGACAGGTAAGGCAAGGTAGTTCCCATTATGGTCACTTGGACAGAATTATTTAACACCCCACCCCACCTCCAGGCCAGCTAGACCTTATCACTTCCTCAAGCAATGCTTGCTTTCCCTCCCCTCGGTTCTTCTCAGATAAGGGCTGGTTATAGTCCAGGGTGGCCTTGAACTAGCTCCCGCTTGGGCTTGGTGCTGAGATTACTGGTATGTGCCACAATAATTTTTATTTTTAATTTTGTGGGGGGAGGGGGGCGGTGTATGGGCATGAATATGCCACTGTGTGCATGTGGAGGTCAGAGGACAATTTACAGGAATAGGCCCCCCTTTCCCATTTTGAGGCAGGACACCTTTTTGTTTAGTAGCCCTTGAACCCCCAACAGTTGTCTCCTCTAAGGGGTTCTTTGGAGCACCACATCTAACTTTTTAATACTGGTTCTGGGGGATCAAATTCAGGTCCTCAAGCTTTACCAGCACGTTGTCCCCCCAACACCCATGAGCCATCACTCCTACCTAGGACTTGCATTTCTTATGTCTGATCTTACTCAATAGGACATTTTTAATGTCAAGGGGATTACTACTTAGACTGAATCTTTAGAAGATGCTAAAAGTAGATTAAAAGATGGTACATTTTAAAATATGTATCAAGAGCACAGCAGTTTCTTCTTTTTGTCCTTTAAAGATAATAATGATAATGATAATGATAATAATAATAGTAATAGTAATAATAATAATAATAATAATAATAATAATAATAATAATAATAATGCCCTTTGTGAAGAATGGAGCAAAATGTGTGTGGTATCTGGAAGCAAGGGCCTTAAGGAATAAGTTCTGACAAGGATTCACAGAGTTGTGCAGGTCTGTGTGTGGTCCACACATTGAAGAGCATAGGGCCTTGTTGCTGGGGTAAGGGCGGCAGCAGGTTGCTATTTTAAGTAAAATAGTCAGGCATGACCTTGAGAAGGTCACATTTGAGCGGAAAGCTTGGCGACCAAAGGAAAGGCATTGGAGATAATCTGGGAAAAGAATATTCTGTTCAAGTAATTAAGTGAATTCTGTCCTCTTTCCGGGCTCACCTCTCCCCAAATACCGTATGTGACCCCACACCTGGACTGCCTGTGTGGTAGTGTCAGCTTGCCTGCTTTATGGCGGCTATGCCCCCTGGTCCTTGGGTTCTGCAGGAGTCAGCACATCTTTGATTACTGGGAAGCCTTAGCCGTAATCCCCCTCCTCCCCCCACAAGCCTTCCTTTCCACTTTAGAGAAAATTGCAAATCAAACCAGACAGCCTGATAAGATGATGTAAACTTTAATTCTGATTCCTTTAAGTTCCACATCTGCAATAAATATGAAATGAGATTTACCGCTCTGGATAATGGTACAAGCAAGGATAGAAAACAAAAATGGTGTTTCGGTAACTTGAAAATTCAGTTATCCCAAGAAGCCTGCTCTCAGAGCATCAGAGAATCCTGTAAAAGCCCTTGTTATCATCTCGAGACCTTGGCCTTTGTACAAGAGATAAGAATAAGGGTGCATTGCTTCCGTCATACAGTAAATAAATAATCTTGGAACACTTGGCTTCCCTTTTGTTTATTAGTGGCTGTGTTTGTGTGTGTGTGTGTGTGTGTGTGTGTGTGTGCGCGCGTGCGTGCGTGCCTGCGTTCTCGAGCACTTGGCTTCTCTTTTGTTTATTATTGGCTGTGTGTGTGACCACGAGTGTGGGCTTAAGTGCACACACCACCGAAAGTATGCAAGTCAAAAGGTAAATGTGTGGAGCTTTTTTCTACCTTCTATAGGTTCCAAAGACCAAAGTCAGGTTATCAGGTATCTTTACACTCAGAGCCATCTCGCCATAAAACACCTTCTTAAGTTAACCGGCAGGATCCTCTGGCCTATTGAGTTACAGTTTCCAATGTGAAGATTTTTATATGTGTGTGTCGTTTATTTTTTGTTTTTGTTTTTGTTTGTTTGTCTTTCATGGTTAGAATTTTTTATTTTGATTTTTAAAAAAGATTTTATGTGTATCCAAGTGTCCCGTGTGTCCCTGACTGGAACAGAAGAGGCAGTTTGCTCCCCTGGAGCTGAAGTTACAGGAAGTTAGTCCGTAAGTTGCCAGGTGGGTGTGGCATCTGGACTTGGGTCCTCTAGAAGAGCAGCAGACATCCTCTGTCACTTAGCCATCTCTCTCCAGCCGCCAGTGTTGTTTTCAAAACAGGGTCTCATGTATCCCAGGCTGGCCTTGGATTAACTGAGAAACCAAGGACATGCTTGAACTTCTGATGATCCTGTCCCTACCCCACCAAGTGCTGGGATTGCAATCACATGCAACACTGCTAGTTAGGGGATAACTCAGGGCAAGCATCTAGCATCTGACCTATGCTCCCAGCCTAGTTTAGCTGTTGTTCATTTGTTTGAGAAGAGGGTCTTTCTGCTTACCCCTAGTTATCCTGAAAAAACTCATTTGCAAACTGACCTGGCCTCCAATTTACAGAGCTCTTCCCGCTTCTGCCTCTGGACTTCTGGGATTAAAGGCTTGCACCAAACCACCTCGGGCTGTTTCCCAAGAGCTGCAACTTCCGGCAGGAATAACCAGCTTTGGTGTGAAGGTTTTAAAGTATTTTCCCGATTCATTCACTTGGGATTTTCTAAATTAGATTTCACCGTGACTTCCGTCCTGAAGTGAGATTCCTTGTTTCTATCCACACTGGCTGGATTCCTTCTGTCTAGGTGGTCTTCCTTTGACTACATGGGAATAGCCTGTGTGCTTTTTGCTGTGTTGATGTGGAGATTAAACTTCTGTCATGAGTCTCCCTACCTCTGTGAGAGTGAGCAAGCCTGAAATAGAGGGAGAAATATTTTCTGGGTCTTACAAAAGGATCCCTCTTATTTTTGTTTTGTTTTGTTTTTTAAAAAATGTATTCTGATTATGGTTTCTTTTTCTGTTTTCTGATTATGGTTTCCCCTCCCCCTACTCCTCCCAGTTCCTTGCAACCTCCCCTCCCCTCTGGATCCACATCAAAAGAATCCCTCTAAGACATAGATATTAACAGATAATTGGGGCCATTTAACTAAAAATGAGATAGAGTTTAGAGGATGAGAGAAAGCAAGAAAGGATGGGAGGAAGATAAACTAAAAACCAGTACTCAAAGTACTTAGATTACATGCAGAACCAGACATTTTACCTACATCAACATTTACTGAAGTCGACAGGAGACCTGTATTTATCTGGGAGCGTGGATTAGAGAACCAACTCAAAAGTGTGCATCTGATCTCAACATGTGCACTGCTGTTCAACACGCACACACACACACATACACACACAGGTATTTGAGTATATGCTCAAATCCCCAACACACACACACACACATACACACACACACACACACACACACACACACACACACACACACTTGAGTATATGCTCAAATCCCAAAATCTATTCTCGTAAATGCCGTGCAATTATCCAAAAGTTCTCTTCAACACCAGTATGTGTGTTTGCCTAATGATAATAGGCGAACAACCAAAATTCCTCAGTGTTAAATTTGGCAACGCAAGAAAAATAACCATGCTAATCTGAACCCTAGCCCCACAGATACCAGTGGTGATCACAGCCTGGTAAACCTGCTAATATTTGCTTCCACAGCCTGTGTTACGTGTCTCCCAGTAGATTTCTCGGATGCATCGCCGTGTCTCAAGTTCATTCTCTTGATCAAAATGCTGGCTGGGATCCTCGGGCTATGAGAAGTGGTTTGGCCCTTTGTTTTCCTGGGAAATGTCCTGTCTTGGTTTCTTGGTGAGAGTCACTGTTTTTTCCTCCTTCCTGACATAATCCTCCATTGTAGAATGAAAGAAAAATGCCTAAAATGTGTGGTTGGGCAGAGTTATTTTTAAATTTAAACCTAGCGTAAAACTGTGTTCTACAATAAGCTCATGGTAACGCTAATTGAAATGGAACTACTTAGTGGGCTATTTCACAGTTCATGGGTTCGGAGTACCTTTGTGAAGATATTATCTAAGTGTGTGGAGTGTAGGCCTTTGCCTACATATATGTTTATAATTTTCAATGAAGATTTTGCTTTACTAGAAATTTATTTCGAGGGAACAAAATGCAGGCACCTGTGTTTGGGAGAAGGGGTTACATGTGTTTTGCTGGAGGGTAGGGTAGGAACAGATATAGCATTGGAAAGAATATGTAAGGTCTGGGGAGATGGTTCCGAAGGTTGAGGTGTCTGCTGCCAAGCCTGATGATCTGAGTTCGATCCCTGGGGCCCACAGTGGAAAAAGAACCAACTCAAAAGTGTGTATCTGACCTCCACACACGCACTGTGGCTCAACACACGCACACAGACACACGTGTGTAGTGCTTGCCCACAAGTGCATGCTGCCACAGAGCACTTGTGGAGATCGGAGGACAGCTTCTGACAGTTGGTTCTCTCTTCTCCAACGACGACATGGAATCCAGAGATCAGATGCAGGTTGTTGGGCCAGGAGGCAAATACCTTGACCCAAAAAACCATCTCACTAGCTCTACTTTTATGATGGAATCTCAACGGGTAGCCCAGGATGGCCCAGAATTCCTGATCTTCTTGCCTCTGTGGTCTGTGTGCTGGGGTTCTAAGTGTTCCACGTCTACCTGCAGCGTGATAAGGATGAGAACTAGGATGTGTAGGATGTGTGTTTTACACTATCTCAGGACACAATACCACAAAGCCTCTGAAGCTGCCAACTGTTCTCATGTGCTTCTATCTGTGGTGCTGAAGTCAGTAATGATTTTCTGTCTAGATGTCTCCCCAAATACCTCTTCATTTTCAGTCTTTGCTTTCTTGTTTTCTGATTTAAACATTTGCTTTTTGTTTTCCATTTTGAATCTCTACCCTACTTCCCTCCCCTTCTGCAACCTAAGACAAGGTTTTGCTAGGCTAGTTTGGCTGGGCTGGATCATACAACATAGAACAGGCTGGCCTCCAAGTAACCTCTGGTATGCTGGGTAATGTCTCTGCCTTTCTTTCGGGTGTGTGTGTGTGTGTGTAGAGCTCGCAGGTTGTCTTTCTCTTCTTCAGGATACTTTTTGAGGCAGCATCTTACTGAACCACTTTTACATCTGCCTTGATTTCATGGGTTCTGCCTTTCGTGCCCCAAGGACCAAAGCTGTGGATTCTGAGGGGTCTGAATTCAGGTCCTCGGGCTTACACAGTAGGCACTTCATTGGTTTCAGTAGCTGGCCAGCCCCCTCCCCTACTTTTAATGGTGGAAAAATCCTTCTCTTCCTTTCTCCCCTCACATCTTCTCCCTTAGGAATCCAAAGATCTTGGGGAACTGGAGAGCTGATTACCCTGGAGACCACAGGGCTTTTCTCTGAGAGAGAGAGTGATTAATGGTGAAAAGATGCTTCTTGTAAAACAGCCATTCACAAAGCCCTCAGAGCACCCTCTCCGGGCCAGGTGCTGAGACTCTTCAGGAAGCTCCGTGGAGGAAATAGGAGATGAACATGTACTGTAAACTCTAGCTATAAACACAGGGTGATTTGGAGCCCTGGAGAATGATGTTTTGTTTAGTGTTTTCCCTAATCAGAGCCCAGTTGCTGAGTGTAGGCACAGCCCTTTCTCCTGAACAGTAACTTTGGAAGTTCACTGGGAGGAGGAATAAAAAGGCTGAAGGTTTGTAAGAACTTGTCTGACTGGAAAAAAAAAAAAAAAGTTAAGTTTTTGTCCTATAGTGATCATCAGAATCTTTCTATTGTTAAAAGAATGTGTTTAGAGAAAAAAAAAAATTAGACAGCAAGTTGTGCACTCATTTTGCCAGTCTGTGCTAGGTTTCTGAACTCTGCAGGGTGGAGAGCTAGCTGGTTGAGTATACACTCTGTTAAATATTTTAAGTTATTGGTTGTTGTGTTTTCATTTCTCGAAGCTTCATTTGTGAAGATGAATTTGAAATTCCTACTCAAATTCCTTTGTTACCATCTTCTCTAAAACAAAAGAGCCAGGAAACAGTAAGGGGTAAATCACCGAAGTGGAAGGAGACGAAACAGTACAGATAGTTGGATAGTTAGGGTTGAAGGGATGTCGAGCTGGGTAAAGATGCTTGTGGCCTTTCTGTGCAAACTCCAGAATATGAGTTCTACCCTCACAAAGTGCTTACTGGTGAAAGGTGAGAACCAATGCTACGAAGTTGTCTCCTGGTCTCCACGCATAGCAAACCCCCTCTCCATCACCCGTACACACACAGCTTCATACAGGCACATATAGTAGTAATAATACATAGTTTAAATAACCATAACCTTCTGTTGGTTCTACTGTTTTTCATGCCCTTGATTCCCTTATTTCTTGTCAGTGGCTTTCCAATCTAACTCCTCTATCATATTACTTCAAGATAGAAACAAAGTCAGCTAGTTGCCTGTCTCCTGGACTGCTCTCTGCCCCACCCTACCTGCTCTTGGGGGTTGGGGGCGAATTGGTGCAGAGTCAACAACACAGCTTCCCCAGCAGGAAAGAAATGCTGCAGCAAGCTCATCCAACTGCAGCAAGCTCCTTTAATACCCTCCACCTATCCCTCATTGGCGCCAAGAAAGCATCGATTCAAAACAGCAGTTCCTGATTGGCTAGCAGTGTTGGCATCACCAATCCTTGTTCTCTCAGGCAGTCCTCAGTTAGGTCCTCCTGCAGGAGACGTTTGCACACCTGCAGGGCCCCAGCATTTACAAAGAGGCAGCCCTGCCATTCCTGCTACAAGTACAGAATGAGGTAAGAACAGGTGTTAGGGAAAACGAAGGAAATAAGGACAGTTCTCTCTTGTAATAGAAGGATGCACACATCCACACTTTTCTAGGCCAGGAGGCTTGATGCCCAAAGAGGATCTTTGAGAATTAAAGCCATAATCCCTTCTCATTTACTGTGTGGGTCCTCCCAAGTGGTCCTCCATTCACAAGAGTATAACTGGGTCCATTTTGTTTCTTAAAATCCTTTCTGGCTTGTTTTGGTTTTGTTTCCCATTTCGCTGTGGCTTTTTAAAAAAATTGGTTTTATTTTGGTTTTAGGAATGGAAAATATAGCTCCTGATAGCTTCTCTCTTGTATGAAACAAAACAAAACAAAACAAAAAACCATGAGCACAAGTAACTTTTTAAGGATCAAGAAGAGAACAGCTCTTCAACTAGTGATGGGTTCAGTAGAAAATGTAGGATCTGCAATGAACCTGAATGGAAAGATCTGGAAAAATGTATCCCCTCCCCCTCCTCTTTTCCCCCTCTTCTGGCTGTCCTCCTGGACTGACTTGGTTTGTAGCCCAAGCTGTTCTCACTCCTTATCCATCTTCTTCCCCTTGCTAGGCGAGTGTCTGGTCCTCTCCTTTCAGATACACAGGATGCTGCTGAGTCCTGGTGAGAGTTTAAGGCTATTGGAAAGAGACTTAAGCCACACGGACTTTATAATCTAATGCAGGAAGGAGAATTGCAAACTATAAGGAGACAGTATATTGTGTCATAATAAAGATACTGAGAATTAGGTGAGCCTTTGAGGGAAGAAAATAAGGGGGTGCGGTGGGAAGTCTCCACAAGAAAAATAGCAGAGGGATGCCAGGAGGGACAAGAACATGACATCAGAACTAAAACGAAGGAACACTGCAGACAGTGAATAGAACCTTTCACTTGGTCGCAGTTTAAGATTGACAAGAGACGACTGGAAGGATGGCTCAGTGGTTAAGAGCATTTCTCTTGCAAAACACCCAGGTTTGGTTACCAGCACCCACTTTGAAACTGGAGCCCAGGGGAATCTGACACCACTGGCCTTTGCTGGATTTCTTGCATTTACACACACACACACACACACACACACACACACACACATACACACACTTAAAAACAATAAAAGCATCTTATTTTTAATTTAAAGAGATGTGCAGGTAAGTCTGGCCTTGTGTAAAACATACAAAGTTCAAAAGCTGTGGTCCTCCAAGGGAGGTCTACAGATGTATGAAAGAGTGCACCCGACCTGTGAATGATGCAGACATTGGATGGGGTGGGATGGGGGAGGGGAGAAGGAATAACTGTCAGAGCCATTGAGGGTTGTTTGGAGCCTTTCAAAGGAGTCTGGATAGTGAATGATTGAGTAATCTTCTGAGTGACGGAAGTAAGATCAGTCATCATTCAAAGATAATAAGATAATAAATAAGTGCATACAGAGTCCTGGGTGCATCCCTCTGCACCAATGTGTATAAACACATGGTCTCCTTATTCTTTGTTCTTGCGATAATCAGACATAAACCTGGAGTTTTCCAGAGAAACTTTATTTCACGACATCACTGAAGTTCTTCCTTCTTTAAACTGAAGCGCAAAGGATGTCAGGTTCTGCTTTTCTCTCTCAGAAATTAATGTTTTCTTCACCTGTTACCACTGGCACAGACCACTTCCCCTTTCTTACTAAGCGTCTCTCTCTCCCAACCTGTCCCTTGGCTGTGCTAATTTAAAACCCAGAGAAAACATCCAGCCAACCTTTCCAACACCATCGTGTTTCGTGAAGCACAGAGTAAAATACGAAGTTGTGACAGTATTGGGTTACAAAACTTCTCCTCAGGAGGCTCAACACACAGGACTGCTTGCCCAGATGGGGAACCCGCATCAGATATCACAGTCTGACTTGGTGAACCAATGAGTTTTATTGTTGTTCCTTACAGGGGTCACTTACAGGAGCAGAAATGACTCAAAGACAGCTGCACCGTCAAAGCTTACCCCAGCGTGGGTGACAGCTCACAAAAGCTGGGAAACTTGGGCACACTGCACAGGCTGCAGCCAAATCAACAGCTGGGAGAGTGTCCTTTCCAAGTGGCTTTGGTATAATCCTCTTCCAGGCAGCCTGGCCCTATTCGGCTTCTTGCAGGCAGTTTGGTCTGGTCTGGTCTCAAAGTTTTTTCTCAGCTTTCAAAAGGAAAGGCATGGCGGGCTGAAGTGAATCTAACCGGTTTCAGGGACTTCCTGAAGCTCTTTTGAGTTTCTCTTCAGGCCTAAGGAGCCTCCCTGCTGGATGGGATGTTTCAATCTGTCACAGCTTTGGAAAAGAGGAGATTCCCACCCAGCAAGTTGGTATGTACCTTGCAGGGTCATTGTGTGAACTAATTGTGATAACCTACAGAGTACGTAGTGCCATGGATAAGACGCAATCACATTTGATCTATATTTTCAATTACTATGAAGAAATTTTTTGCCAGTTATTTAAGACTTCTCCTCTTCCTGATTATGTCTGATTGAGTAGAATTATCATCTGTAATGGTCAATTTATTGACTCAATTGGCCCAGGTATCAGTATTATTTTTGAATGTTGTTTCCTTAGAGATTTTGATTTAAATCGGCGGGTTGAAGAAAGATGACGTTCCTAAGAGAGGAGAGTCTATGTGGTTCCATCCTTCCAGAGCATTCTCAACTTAGATAAGACGGCTGGCTACCTGAGCTGGGGCACAAACCTGCCTTTGATTTTCCTTGTTCTGTGGCTTTCAAACTTGAACTTGAATCTTTTCCGTCAGTTTTTCAGTTCTCAGTCCTTTGAACGACCCAACTAGCTGTGCGCTGTCTCCACCCTGGTACCAGCACATCACGAAGGTGAGATTCATATATGTGCACACTTGTTAGTCATCTATACTGTATATTGATGGGAATATGTATATCCCACACTAGGATTACTCAAGGTCCTCTAAAGGAACAGAAAAACTAAAATGGGTATGCAGTTATCAAAGGAGATTCATTGGATCAGCTTACAAAGTTAGAAACTGAGTAGTTGCACAGTCAGCAAGATGGAAGTTGGAGATACCAGTAGCTGCTCAGTCTAAAAAGCTAGAAGCCACAGACCAAGAGGGATCAGTGGTGAGGTTTGTGGGTGATGGCTGTATCATAAACGTATCACGGGATCAGGAAGAGTTGCACGTTCACCTCAGCATCTCCCACTTACATGTCGTATTGTCCAAGCCTCCAGCCCATGGCATGTGCCACTGTACTGAGGATGGTTCTTCTCTACTCAAATTGATGATGGACATGCCAGTCCTCTCTGGATACACCCTCCCAGACACAACCAGAAGTGGGCTTTACCAGTATTCTAAATATCTAACTTCCCATTCAACTTGACAACAAAGATAACATTGTATGTATATAAGCAATGCTTATATGTAGTTTTTGTATACGCACATACTTTCTACCGTGTGACTTGTCTTATTCTCCATGAAATCTCATGTTTATCTTGATGCTCCATCAGCTGGAAAACCCAGTCTCTCATCACGCAGTCAAAAGAAGAAAAAATAAAAAGGAATTCACAAGATGACATTATTGAGAAACATGTTTGTAAGCTGCCTTAGTTAGGGTTTTACTGCTGTGAACAGACACCATGACCAAGGCAACTCTTATAAAGACAACATTTAATTGGGGCTGGCTACAGGTTCAGAGGTTCAGTACATTGTCATCAGGGTGGAAGCATGGCAGCATCTGGGCAGACATGGTGCAGGAGGAGCTGAGAGTTCTACATCTTCATCTGAACGCTGCTAGGAGAAGACTGGCTTTCAGGCAGCTAGAATGAGGATCTTAAAACCCACCCCCACAGTTACTTCCTCCAACAAGGCCACACCTCCTAATAGTGCCACTCCCTGAGCCAAGAGTATTCAAACCACCACATAAGCCTACTCAACAACTCAGAGACACGAACTAGAGAGAACTTGAAGGTTGGATCCACACTGTATACCTTCCGTGCTGCAGAGAAATGGAAGTAGGAAGGTAGGGAGAACTTAGTAACCTGGGAGATACATAGTTATTTGATTTGCTCTTATAAAGGGAACAATCTAGAAGAAAACTGAGTTGGACCATTCCTGTAGGTCAGATATTTGAAAAAGTTTGCAAAAGAGTGCCAGAACAGAGCACCTGTAAAAATGCTTTTAAGCCAGGCACTGTCATTCTGGCCTGGCATTTTGCACCTAACTTTTCATTTTGGAGAGGAGAAGGAGTAGAAGTTAGAAGACATCTGTTTGGTCCAGGGTAAGTATGGTACTGCTGCCTGCCTGTAATTTTAGTACCTGGGAGGCTTAAGCAAGAGACTTGTGAGTTCAAGGCCAGCCTGCAATGCGCATTGAGCTCTTCTAATAAAAAATATTGTTTGCTTTATATATACCAGGTGTATATACCCATTCACCCACTACTGATACTGGGCTAATCAGGATTACTTGGAAGTTTGGTCTCTTTAATACATGAATTTGCAGGTGGAAAGAAGGATGTTCAAGCGCCATTTCATTTTAGTTTCATGGAAAAAAAAAAAAAAAAAACCAAAAACCAAAACAAAACAAAAACACAATGGGATAGGCAAGCTGGAAGCATTGGGAACCACTGTGGAAAATGGTTGAGAGGTAGAGAGAAAAATAGCATTTGGGAAGGCCAGCGAGGACCAGAGATGAATTGTGAGTGGTTTATGAAGGAATTTTTAATATTTGAAACTTGGAGACAAGGCTTTTTAAAAATGTGTGTGGGCGACCGCATGTGTACACACACACACACACACACACACACACACACACACACACACACACCATAGCACAATCGTGGAGTTCACAGGACAGCTTGCAGGTGTCAATTACCTTTTGCCATTCTCCTTTCCCTACAAATTCATCTTGCTGTCTCATAGCAAATCTTAAAAAGAAATACACACACACACCACACACACACACACTCAAATAAAGTCATATTAGAGATATATTTTTGGGTGTGTGTGGGAACCCAGGATAAATGGTTCCTGAATAATCAAATGAACATTGTTAGGAAATCAGGGTTTAGAAATAGAATAATTCCTAAGCTACATTGTGACCAACTAAATGCAGTGTGGAGTTTGAACTGTTTTGAGCATGTAATTATGCAAGCTGTGATTATAATAACTGGTAAAAATAGCAAGGGTAATGGCACTATCCAGCCTCTGTTGACAGCTTTACATGTGTTGGGAACTATTGCAGAATTATTTTTTTCTTAAATCCCAGTAGTGCGTCTAGTGCTCCAGCCCCTCGGTGAGGCAGATGTTACATTCATCAGAGAAGTTTCTGTAAACAAGTAAAACGACTCTTCCGCTGATAATCGTAGCTTGTATATTTTTCCCCTAAGTGCCACAGGATATTTCTGCCTCTTGTTTTTGTTATGTGCTCATCTTTTTTTCTTATCTGGTTGGTCGGTCGGTTGGTTTTTACTTTTCAAGACAGGGTCACTGTGTAGCCCTGGCCATCCTGGAACAAGACTCTAAGATTCTCACTCTGTGGACCAGGCTGGCCTCCACCTCACTCACCGAGATCTGCCTGCTGGGATTAAAGCCATGTGCCACCACTACCTGGCATATGCCCATCTTTTATCTGGTTTTATGCTTTAAGCTGGAGAGGTACAAAGCCAAGGACTGCAAGAAGAGAAAAGAAGGAAGTACAAAGAGAGATACACACCGTGACAGAGAGAAAGCAAACCATTTTCTGTAACTGATAGTAGTTTGAGCTTCTTCTCTTTAAAATTCAGGAGAATATGAGAACAATGCTATTGTGTAAAAATATTTTGTCTTGATGCGTTTGCCCAGGTAGGTTCTGTAGATACACTGAGTTTCTTCTTCTGTATCTTTCTATCATTGGACCATTATATAGCTTGTTGGTCATCCCCTTTCCAACCACCACACTGGCACAGAATCCTTTTGAGTAGTTCCTAGGAAAACTTACTTAGAACGACTACAGAAGTGATGGTGGAATAGTTCATTAGTTACGTGAAACTTGACTTCTGTTCAGAAACTGGAAAGACAGGCTGTATGTCAGTTGGTAGAATGTTTGCCTATAGCATCCAGGAAGATTTGTGTTTGGTCCCCAGCACCGCATAAACCAGATGTAGAAACTGAGGTCTGGAATCCCAGCCCTCGAGATATAGAGGCAGAAGCATCAACGTCAACCTCATCTAGGTATGGAGTTGAGGCTAGTCTGGAACTGAGATCCCGAGTCAAAATGAAACCCGTAAACTCTATAGAAATGGTTTTGTGTGTCCTCTAATTCCTCAACTCTAGGAGGTAGAGGTTTGAGACATTTTAAGAAAGGAACTGAGCATTGTTTTCTTACTGCTCTGTTGTCTACTCCTTTGTCGGTAAGTACTGGCTACGCAGCCTGTCAGGAGAGAGCATGCAGAGAGTTCTGTGTTTCAGCAGCATGGAGTGGCTGCAGAGCGTCATGTTCTTTAAACGACTGACCACAAATCCGGGATAACAGAGAAAACACTCAGCAGATTAAGTGATATCAAAACTAGACCTGAAGACATGCCACAAGCAATTGATTTTCTTTCTTTCTTTCTTTCTTTCTTTCTTTCTTTCTTTCTTTCTTTCTTTCTTTCTTTGTCTGTCTTTATTTCTTTTTTTAAAGTTGTTTGTTTGTTTATTTATTATAAGCACACTGTAGCTGTCTTCAGACACACCAGAAGAGGCCTTCTGATCCCATTACAGATGGTTGTGAGCTACCATGTGATTGCTGGGAATTGAACTCAGGACCTTTGGAAGAGCAGTCAGTGCTCTTACCCGCTGAGCCACCTCTCTAGCCCTGGTTTGTCTTTCTCTGGTTCTCTCTTAAGTAGCATTTCTTTCCTGTGCTGTTCTCTTGAGAGTTTGGCATATGCTCTCTGTCGAATCTTCCTCTGATTCATCACTCTATCTGCTCTTCACTTTCAAACATGGCTGCATTCTTCTACAAACCATCTTTACTTTTACTTTTCATTGCTTGAGATTAAAGGTATGTTCTACGGGTGTGTTTGGATTCTAGACTAAGGTTTAAAGGTGTGTCTGTATTCCAGCCAGAGAGATTACAGGTGCATACTAAGGACTTGTTTGTATTCTAGCCAGATCACATAGACTTTAAAGGTCTTTGGGTATGATCCCTTTGCTGGATTAAAGTTCCTCTACATCGTTCATGTATGTGTGTAAGTGTAGAGGCTAAAATTTGAAATGTATGGCTTAATGTTTTTTCGCCTTCTGTGCAAGCTTCTTCTTGGCAAATCTTTTTTTTTTTTATGTGCTAGAGATTCATAGCATTTATGAAATGTGAAGCAGCCGATGTTCTGAATGAATAATTCAGGTTTTAACATGTGACCACCTTGTTTTGAAAATCTGAGCATCGTACACTCATTTCTCCCTCTTGGTCAAGGATTTCAATTGTGCTTGCTTTACTGTTCTGTTTTGCCTTCTTTTTCCTGACTCTGCAGAGAGAGAAGATGAGAGGGAAAAGGGTGACAGGATGGGGGACATTAAGGGTCAGAGATGGAACTGTCACGTCTGCTGGAGGGGCAATTCCATGCCTGCTGAAAATAACAATTGGGTCCCTTTTCTCCTAGGGTTTAATTCTGTAGTTTATGCCATGGAAGAGAAAATCAGTAGTGGGCCAGAGATTAAGATAGATTTTCTCAACAATTTCTGGCTACATATTGGGTATTGATAGGTACCTACTTACTTTTAAAATCATCTTAATTGTCACAGCTGGGTACAGCAGTGGTTCTTAACCCTAGAGCCATGGCCCCCTTTGGCAACCATCTGTCTCCAAAAATATTTATGTTACAGTTCATTACAGTAACAAAATTAGAGTTATGAAGTACCAAGGAAATTATTTTATGGTTGAGGTCACCACAGCATGAGGAACTGTATTAAAGGGTTGCAGCCGCCTTAAGAAGCTTGAGAGCCTCTGGTGTACAGGGACAGCTGCCGTAGGAGGTTCCATTCTCCGAAGACTTCTTAGGTTGCTTAAGCTGTAACAGCGTAACCCTGTCTAAATGTGACTTTTCTCCAGGAGGAACCATCTTACCCAAAACCTCAGACTTTTCTCTTGGGTGGGTGGAGAGAGCAGAGAGCTGGTCAGAAGGAAAGAGTACATGTAATGACTAGGTGAAAAAAATCACTGAAGAGTTTCTATACAGTGACAGTGCACATGTGACTGTACAGATCTGAAAAAAAAACCAACCAAACACAACTCCACAAGTTAGACATTTGTCCTCATTTCAGCAAAGCAGACAATTCTCCACGTGGATGTCGTTTCCTCTGTTTGGAAGACTGATGTCAAAGCAATAAAACAACCAGAGACTCAAGTTGCCCAGCCCCCCACTTTTCTAGTTGAAAATCACCTACCCAGCACACATGCTGCCTAGTGCCCTGTGCACTGAGTGGCAGTTTACTCGGCCTCTCTCTCAGCCATGGTCCTTGGGTTCTTTTTGTCTCCTTAATTGGAAGAGAACAGGGATGTCAGTAGTGGTGGGAGATTTGGTGGACTGTAATCTAAAAATCCCTGGAGGGGGAGGAGAGGAATTTTCTCAATAATCTAAAACCAAGTTTTTACAGCAGATGTTAAGAAGTTATGTGAGAGCAAGAGAGTCCAGTGAGGGACTTTCAAAGACTGCTACTGAAAGGGACTGTTAGAAAACTTCTAGAAAGAAAGCTCTCTCTCTCTCTCTCTCTCTCTCTCTCTCTCTCTCTCTGTGTGTGTGTGTGTGTGTGTGTGTGTTTAAGCAATAAGCATTCAATAGACAAATAGGTATTTTTCCCATCTCTCCCTTAAGTTCCTGTCTTCCCAACCCATTTGGCAGTCCATCGAGCAACCTTTGCCTTTGGCTGCTGGGGCAGCTCAGCCTGTGTAAAACAATAGATATGTACAAGCCAGTCTCTCTGTGTCCTTTATCGGGATTAGCTGTTACACCAATAAGCAAAACAAGGAGGTGGGGTTTTTCCATCACTGGCCCTTTGCTGTTCCTGGGTGCCAGATGGCATTATGTCCACGAAGGAAAAATGCTGCGAGTTATAATGTTGACCAGGCACTGTTACTTCCACTCGATCACACTGTTTGGGGCTCTCTTTGATGTACAAACTCTCCAAAGATAATGACATGCGTTGGCAGCTGGCTAATGGCTGGGAAAGTGTGAACCCTGACTTGAACCCTTCCCACCCGACTATTCAAATAGCTAGGTAGTCAGGCCCAAGCTGCAGAAGGGGCAGAGAGGCTGGTTGCCAGGCAGGCCCTGAAGTCCTGGGCAAGCTGCTGCTGTGTCGCTCCCCTCCCCCACACAGAAGTGGTCTGTGCCTTCTGTAGCAAAGGAAAAATAAATCCATCAGAGCCAAGCACAGGCTTATTTTGAGCTGGCTGCTGGAATTTACATAAGGGCCTGGTGCTTACAGGTAAACAAAGCCATCCTCAGACTGCAGGCTTGGGAAGGTGATCTGAGAACTGTGGGTTTTCCTAGGTGTAGGAGGTAGAGCCTCATCTTTATGCAAAAAACAGTGTGTGTGTGTGTGTGTGTGTGTGTGTGTGTGTGTCTAAATTTAACTCTGTGGCTGCTGGTCTTTTCAGTGGCCTAGATCACTGGGTAAGTAGAGCATGGGTAATTGATGGGGGTAGGGCTTTTCTCACCCCTTTCTCCTTTGCTGTGGTGGACCAATCTCCCTACGAAGGAAGATTCCTTGACTATCTGGTGCTCTTGTCTACCTGGACCACTCCAGTCCCATGAGAGTAGCATTTGAATTGTTGGACTGTCAGGCCTCACTTCTCAATGACAACTGTACCTGAATTGCTGGACCTCAATGTGGTTCCATCTTTAGATTCCCTTTCCCCTAATATAAATAACAACAACATCACCAACAACAAATAATGTGTTCACTTTTTGTGTTTTGGGACAGAGACTTGCTATGCAGCTCAGACTGACCCAGAACTCACCATCCACCTGCCTCAGTCCCAGGAGTACTGTGATCTTAGGCCTGCACCACCCTGCCAAGCTACAATTCTTTTCTATGTTCCTAGAATGTGGGTCTGCATTCTTTAGGGGCCAGGCCAGCCCTGTGGGTTGACAACCAACCAAAGCTAAGAATCTTTAAAAAAAAAAAAGTTTTAAATGGTAGAAAAATATTTAAAAGAATATCAGGAGGGGGTCTGGGGAGACGGTTCAGTCAGGAAGGTGCTTATGATACATCGATGAGAACTGAGTTCAGTTCCCAGCACCCTTGTTAAACAGTGGGTATGGCAGCTAGTGTTTTTAATCCCAGTGCAGGTGAGGCGGGAAGGAGGCAGATTGATGGGCTCTCTGGCCAACTAGCCTGCCTGGTCCACCAACCCTAGGTCCTCAAAACCAAGTAAGATGGCTCCTGAGGATTGTCAATGGAAGATGGCCTCTTAGCATCCTCATACATTCACACAACACACATGCACACACACACATACATACACACATATGGACACACACACACACACACACACGCACACACGCACACACGCACACACACATACACCTAACGGAGAGAGAGAGGGGGGAGGGAGAGTGAGCAAGCATATTTTGTGACTTGGGGTAACTGTTTGAGATTTAGGAACGTTAGTGTCTCTAAGTAAGACTGTACCCGTTCATGCATAGATGCCCCAGGGCTGCATTAGCAGCCACAGAGGTTTCAGAACCCAACTGTGAAGCACACACAGCATTTATTAAATAACATGCCGGCTTCCAGAGTAACTGTGCTCCCTTTGAAGCTTTCTGTAGGACTTGATTTATTCCCTTAGCCCATTTCTAAAGCCTTAGTGTAAGTCTGGCTGGGCCAAAGCTCTCCACAGCTCCATTCTTTTCATCACGTTTATCTAAAAAAATTTTTTTTCATTTATTCATGTTACTGGTTAAGCCGCTTTCCCTTTTATCTAGCTGAAAATGGAACCCATGTTTGCAATTTTTTTTCTAAAGCTTCCTTCCTGAGCCATGCCTTCGTCTACAGTCAGCCTACATGTTGCCCTTTAAACAAAGGTTTGGGGTATGAGTGGCCCGAAGGGCATTGTTTCTGCCTGAGTGGAAATTTAAGTGGACTGATGGGTTCTGATGATAAAACTTCTTCTGATGACATTTTTTTTTTTTTTTAACTTTCCAGTCTCCATCTGCCAATCCACAGGACTTGGGCTCATAGCCCAAGGTTACAAATTTATCTGGACAGACATGAATCTGTCCATCCTAGAACCTGAATCGATGCCCCTGAATCTGCTGCTTTGGACAGTTCCAACAGCGTTGAGCTTTGTTTGGTTTTTGGTTTTGCTGATTTTTGAGACAAGAGTCGCACTACCTAGACAAGACTGGCTTCAAAGTCATACAAATCTAATGGCCTCTTCCTTCCAAGTGCTGATAGTAAAAGGCACATGGCACCACACAGGCTTTTGTTTGGTCTTTGTGAGACAGGGTGGCCTTGAACTCAGAACCTTCTGGCCTCAGCCTCCCAGGGAGTACTGCATTACAACAGTGGAACACCATGTCTAACTAACAGCATGGTTTTCAAAGCAAGACCCTGGCCACCTTTCTCTTTTCCTCTTTCACCCATTGCCAGGTCTACAGAATAGAAGGTCTACAGGGGTCAAGATGGCCTCTTTGAACTGCAGCATCTTCTGCATAGTGGTCAGAGCTACTTGGGGATAGCCCAGTTAAGAGGATGGATAGCTCTCAGAGTGAATTCAAGACCAGCCTGGGAAGCCTAGTGGGACCCTGACTACCACTTCTACCTCCTCCTTCCCCTCTTCTCCTCTTCCTCCTCCTCCTCCTCTTTCTTTTTTTCTTGTTCTTTTTTTGGGGGGGACACTTAATAAAGAATTTTAATAAGTGAGAATGCTGATAACTGAAAACATTGACATTCTGTCATATATAAACTTATTCAAGGATTAGAATTGACTTATTCCAAGTTATTTTTCCAAGAAAAATTTATCCATGTTGGTAAGTTATGTTTTTTTTTTAATTATGTGAATAAAAACAAAACAAAACAAAAAAAGTCGAGCTAAATTGGTGGGTCTCCTTCTCAAACATTTTAGTCTTTTTCCACAGGTATTAATCCACCCATCCTCAACTCTCTGGATCAGCCCTCCCTGGTTCCCCACACATGTGTCTGGACTCAGTTTCCTTCCATGACATGTTTGTGGCATGTGTGTTCATAGTGTCTGGTTTTAAAGCACAGTTAAAAGAAAAACTTCAGACCAACTGAAGAGTAACTTGATTGAGCAAAAGAACAATTTGTAAGTCCTACAGTCCTCAAACCTGAACAGGTTCAGGCAGTTGAAGGGAGTAGCATCCTCTGTTCCTTCTATGAACATGAGCATGTCCTTATAAGAACATGTCAGTGGGCAGCCTGTGGTTGTCTGAGGCTTACGTGCTGTGAATAGCTGAGACTCAGCTGTTTGTTATGAAAACATGTTTCAGGTTTGGATTTCAGTTTACCTAGTTGGTTTGCCGTTTGTTTTGTACAGGCTAACTGAAGAAGTTGCCTGGGGCCAGTTAATATTTAAATGGTATGGGTAACCAGTTAAGCAGGCTCCCTTCCCTTCCTGTTAGAATTAATTTTCAATATTATGTTAGTTATTATGAGGATTCCTTCCCTGGGAAGTGTAAACAATATCTAACCATCTCCTTCCATAAGGTCCCCAACCACAAAGCAACTGAGTTTATTGGGTGAGGGACTGCTGGCAAGAGCTTGGGTGACCCTAAAGCACCCCTACTGGAAAATCTCAACCCAGCATGAATGATGGCTCTTCCCATAGCCGTAGATGGAACTCCCTTCTACCCTTCCCCCTCCTTTGTACTCTATTGCATCCCCTAGTACACCACCAACCAAGGCCACTGCCTTTATGAAAAATTTACATATAGATACTGGGTATCGTGTTCACAGTATCAGGTGAGGGTTCTAAGCCTCTCGGTGATGGAGTGTTCACCGGACCTGTATCTGATGGACACGTATGAGTGACCATCACTCTTTAGGCATGGCAGATGAAGATGGGGCTGTTTGAAGTAGATGGCTATCCTCTTCAACACTTGGATTTGCAGAGTTTTCAGATTCATTTACCTATCTATTTGAGACACCATCCAAGCTCTCCCAGACCAGCCTTAAACTTAGAACCTTCTACTACAACCTTCTTTCTATATGTTGGGATTAAATTGTGTGACCCTGCAGACTGTGACTAGATGGTATTGCTTTATCCAAGCTTTTCATTAGCATATATTAATTTTACATGATAATGGGTTCCATGATGGTATTTTCATGGGAGTGTGTGTGTGTGTGTGTGTGTACAAGTGCACATGGTATGATGTGTCCGGAAACCAGAAGATAACTTGTAAAAGCTGGCTCTTGCTGTCTACAATGTCAGCGATTCTCAACCCGTTTGGGAGGGTTGGAGGGCTCATTCACAGAGGTCATCTAAGACATGAGAAACATCAGATATTTACATGAAGTTCCATAAAATTAGCAAATTTACAGTAATGAAATAGCAACAAAAATAACTTTATGGTTGGAGGTCACCACAACATGAAGAACTGTGTTAAGAGGTGTCAGTGTTAGGAAGGTTGAGAACTGTTCTGTGTGGATCCTGGGGCTGTGACTGAGATCATCAGACTTGGTGGCACATTGTTAACAGTTGAGCAATTGCTGGCCTGTAAGTCAGATTTATTTTGTTTTTCTAGGCATGGTTTCTCTGTGTAGCCCTGACTGTCCTGGACCTTACTCTGTAGACCAGGCTGGCCTCGAACTGAGAGATCTGTCTGCCTCTGCCTTCTGAGTGTGGGATTAAACACATGTGTCACCAAGGTCCAGCCACAAATCAGATTTTCAATAAGCCATTAACAAGCTTCAAAACATATATATGAGTTCTAATCACCTATTCTAAGTTTTTCTTCCTTTGTTTCTTTCTCTCCCTCCCTCCCTCCTTCCTTTCTTCTTTTCTTCCCTCCCTTCCTCTTTCCTTCCTTCCTTTTACATCTTGGACTGGTTTTATGTTTTAATATATGTAAATAGATATGCAGTTCCTCTTGTTTAGTGTTTAGCTTTAAAGAAACAAATTTATTTTTAATTTCAATTTCACATTTTATTCTTATTTTTGAGTCCCTTGAGGTAATTTTCTGCTTATCCTTCTTGAAAACAGTTGCTAGCAGATTTTATTTCATAGTTGTTATTGTTAGTATATTCTATGTTGTTTCTTAACTATAAATACACACACACACACCACACAAACACACACAAACACACACACACACCACATACACCATACCTCACACATGCACACTCATACACACACACAAACACACACACACCACATACATCATAACCCCCCCCAACACACATACACACAATGTAGTTAGTATTCTCAACACTCACTCTGCTCCAGTGTGATGTGATTTGGAAGGAAAGCCAGGAAAGATACTTCTAATTTTTTTTTTTTTTAATTCAGTACTCTGAGTACTGGTGAAGTGCCAAAATGTTTAAGTGCCCGCCGGGCTCCTGGGATTCCCCGTGTCTCCCTTCGTCCTCTGTTCCAACGAATAAGGCCTATTGTTGTTCTGTCCTTCGCTATGTCCTCTAGATTCTTGGATGGAATTCACAGGGAGTTTTTAAAGCCTACTTGCCCCTCTGATGATGGCTGGTGATTTAAATTTGCATTCTAATGTGGCTCTTAAGAGAGCAGCCTGAACCCTCACTGTGCTTTACCAGCAAGATTTAAAGAAAGACACAGGGACGTTGTACATCACTTGTTCATGGTGTGTTTTCAGTTTAACAAGTGACCTTTGTTTTGTGTGTGTGTGTGTGTGTGGTCTGGTGTATGTATGTGGAGTGTATGTGTGTATATGTGTGGTGTACGTGTGGGTGTGGTGTGTGTATGTATGTGTGTGGTGTGTTGCATGTGTGTATATGTGTAGTGTACATGTATGTGTGTGTGTGGTGTGTTGCATGTGTATATATGTGTGGTGTACGTTTGTGTGTATATATGTATGGTGTATGTGTGGTTTGCATATGCATGTGTGTGGTGTGGTGCATGTGTGTGGTGTGGTATATATCTGTGGTGTGTGTGTGTGTGTGTGTGTGTGTGTGTGTGTGTGGAGTGGTGTGTGGTATATGTTTGTGTGGTATGTCATGTGTACGTATGGTATGTGGGGTGTGTGTGTGTTTATGGTGTGTGTGTGTGTGTGATTTGTGTTGTATGTGTGTATGGTGTATGTGACTTTCATATGCAGATCACAGTCCACAAAGGCCCAATTTTTTTTTTTTTTTTTTTTTTTTGTAATTTCTCTGAAGACCTAGTGAATACTTCCCTTCGCCCTCGGCGTCTTAATCTTTAAACACACCTTTTGATGAGTGCTAGATCAGCACCCAGGACTGCTCTGACCTCTTGCCTTTACAGTAAGTCTGAAAGAGATCCTTGAACAGGTTTGATCCTGTCACAGGACACCCTTCAGGACTTCTCTGTTCCCTAGAGATCGTGGTCCCGACCTTCTGAGTTGCTTTGCATAGTCTTCCGGAATATTCAGGGCCCTGATCATTATCTTTAGGACATTATCTAAGTACTTCCCATGCTCAGTCAATAGTGTCTGTCCTTCCTGGACAGGCCCCGTATGTAGCCGCCGACCTTAGCTCAGCCTGTCTGCAGCTGCACGGGCCTTCTGACTGACTAGTTCTCCATTCCCTCCTCTTTCTTCCCCACAACAGTCTTGGCCAGTCCTGTCCTTCCCAGTTTGTCACTAAGCAGCATCCTTGGCACCCATTTCCAAGATCGTGCAGTCACTTCTTGGTAAAGCCCCAGGATCCATCCCTCAGGCCCTTTCCTTCTCCCATTCTCCTCCTCATAAAGCGTCGGTGCGGAATAGCACACCCTCCAGTCCTCACACGTTTGCGGTCATTTGACTGAGGACTAAAGTAGCTTGCGCTGCGTCACCCTCGCCTCCTAGCACCTCCTGTAGGCCACCCGGGATGCACACTAAGTACAGATGAATCTGTGAGAGTAAAAACAGTAACTCCTGTCCCTGCCTCTTACCCTCCAGAACTGTCCCAGTCTGTCCCCCATTAGAACCCTTCTCTGCCTTTCCTCCAATCCCATCACACTTGATGATTCTCTAATAGATGGTAGTTAGGTAAAAAAAAAATTCTCAGGGCCCTGTGTAGTGATGACTATTAACACGGGCTTTTTTTTTTTTTTTTAGAGTAGGTAAATTTTGTAAAAGCCAAAATCTTTGCTAAGTTTCAGCCGTTCAGAATGCTTCGTGCTTTCTGTGACCCGCCCTGCAGAGTTTGTACCTCTTTCTTTGTACCTTAATCGCTGCCACTCAAGTCCCAATATGTGGGGCGTTAATGAGGGAGACAGGGACAGCCCCGGTGGAACTTCATGCTGCAGTGCTGGTGAGCTGATAATGTAGTGTTCTTACAACGACTGGTTTTCTCGTCCACACCTAACTGATCATGTTAATAACATCTAACCGAAAGTGAGATCCAGGAAACAGGACAGACTAATGATTAACAAATCCGTGTTTATCCGGTGTACCCAACCCAGAGACCTAAACCCTCATGGAAAAGTTTGGTCCTTGTGTACTCAAATCTGCTTTTAAGGTCTCCTTTGACCAACACTACAAGTTCATTGCTCTAAATTTGACTTAAAACATAGTAAGTAAAAAACAGCTTTTGTCAGCGTTTCACTTTAACTAATGGATGGTCTATTAAAAAAAACAAAACAAAAACAAAAACAACAACAAAAAGACAAAACAGTTCTTAAATGTGGCTTCACACCATTAGCTTTGGACTCCAACAGAGGGTTTGGGAAATTTCCTGGGGCCTACGTGTAAATTGGAAATGACAGGAAAAGACACAGAGGAATAGGAAAAGCTGTGGTTGTCCTGTTTCCTGCAGCGGGTCAGTATCAGCACAGCCTGGCAAAGCTGTGTTCTGAGTGTTTTCTCACCTTCACCATGGTGTAAGTGAGTATAACATTTGCTTTCTCTATGGCTGCAGCGTGTGAGAAAGAGCTTAACAAAGGCTGTTCCTCTGCAGACAGAAAGAGGAAGGTGCAGTCCAGAACTCTGAGGGTACTGAGTTCAAAGTCCCTCGGTGTCACAACACACATCTAGTGTAGTCACTGTTTGTTTCTTGGGCAGAAGAGCTTCCCTGAAGGTGAGACCATGTGTCTCTTCTTAAAGACCAGACTAGAGAGGTCAAACTCCACGTCTAGAAGAGGCGGCTGGGGCTTCTGGATTGCAGATGTTGCCAGCGAGGAGTCGGGGTCTTATTTACAGCCCAGAAAGGCTGGGAATTGTCGGTCTTTGGGGATTGTTTAACTCGACTTTATCTCTGTTGGTTAGTTTTTTGGGTTTTTTTTTTTTTTAAAGCCTTTGCAATTGTCTCTATTCCTCATCATGAGTACCAAAGCAAATGCCCCTTGTGTCTGGGCTGGAGTGCTGAGGGATAGGGAGGGAAAGCATTCTCCAGTGCAACTCTGGCGTGCTGGAAAGCAAAAGCAGTGAGAACCAGGCTTTGTAGTTTAAATAAGCTCTTGGGTGGTGTTAGCTGTATCCCAAGTGTTCTGAGAAAAGGCCACTATCTCTCAAATCCTTCTTCTTGTTGAAATAAAGTGTTTAACCTTGTGATGTTTGACGTTCTATCCTAATTGTCACCCTCTTATTCAATTGCTTTTAAACAATCTGAAACTTTTTCCAAAAGATCAGAGTTAAATATAATTGCTTAAAGGAAAGTAAGAATGGACTATTTAGTCTTCTTTTTAAAAAAAAGATTCACTTACTATGGTGTATGAGTGTGTCCCTCGGTGGGTGTGCACCAAGTGTGTGCAGACCAGAGGTCTTTGGATGCTGTGGAGCTGGAATTGCACACATTGAGAGCCACCTCATCTGAGTGCTGGGAACCAACCCTGGGTTGTCTGAATGAAGAGCAAGGGCTTTTCTTTTCATTCCCATCTGACCACTAGAGTGGCTGGTATTTGGCACACAAGACAACATGAACTGAACATGGATAACCTTCAAGAGCAGCAGGGACTCTTCATTGCTGAGCCATCTTCTCTAGCCCTCAATGCACACATTGCCAGGTGGGTTTGATTCACTGACCTTTCAGTTCGCCAGAGGAGAGAACGTGTTAGCAAACTGCACACAGAATTAAGAAGTCCCATAAAAGGGACCGTGATCCAGTTCAGATGCCACACACTCTCCTTCATTTCTTCCTCTTCTAAGTTGCTGAGAGACAGAAAGGCTGTGTTTCAGGAGTGCCTCTGGGTTAGTTCCTCTGGGAGTGGGCACACTCAGTTGTACATTCAGCTCTAGATACAAACTTGACACAGCTGCCTCTGTCTGAATCTAAGAGGTGGGGTGTGTGAGTATCTGCTCCCCATTTTGCACTGGCCTCTGTGACAGGGCCATCTCAGGATCATCAAGTGCCCTGAAGTTACAAGGCTCTTAGAGTTTATTTCTTTGGCGTTCAGCATAACACAGCCTTTCTTGGGGCGAGTTGGGCTGTGTATGGTGACAGCTATGTCCCTAGAAAGCATCGTGCGTTTCTCAGACTTTTCCTAATGGTGAATACTGCCAACAGGAAATGAACGTTGTAAAGGAGGTCTGCATGTAACATAAGAGTAGCACTTTGTATTAGACATGCTATTCAATTTTTACATGCATGTATATGACACTGAGCATGAAATCCAAAGAAAAGTTTCTTTTCAGGCTTCTTGGATGGTTCTAGAAATGGCGTGTTAGGGACAGTGTGCTTGGGTATCTCAAGGGCTGCCTGTTTGAATAACTTGAAGATCTGTCTGTCTCTGAATATTCTCTTAGAAATCCCCATCTCCAGGTTCGTCAGCACCAATCACAGGCTTAGCTCAATCTTCTACTCGATCTTGAATTCTGAGACCTGTGAACTGTTAGCCTAGATTAATGAATATATATAATTTCATACATATACAAAAATAGGCATAAATCTCATGATTTCTCAACCAGCTTTTGCCTGGACTTGGGGCACTAACACAGACATTCAGGAGGGGTGGGATTCTTGGAAATTCCTTCCCCTATATTACTCTTATCAAGTTTCCAATGGTCAACTCAATAGAGTGACATCTGACCCTCAAATAGTTTCCTAAAATGAATTGTATTTAATTGAGCTGATTGTAGTATACTGTAATCAGGAATGGTTTGAGTATCACTTGTTCTGCCAGGAGGCATTATTGTGAGGTAACTACCTTACCTTTGCAGCCAATAGGAGCTCTTAAGTGCTTTCTAAGTTGAATCCAACAGCAGTGTGCATGCTGTTTTCTTTGACCTGTGATCTATTTGCCATATGGCTGACAAAAAAGAAAGGTAAGCAAAGAAAAAGACAAAAGACAAAGAATAGTTTACACAGTTCCATGGTATCATGAAAGTCTTACCAAGAGAACGAGAAGACAAACCACAACACAGGAGAAAAAAGTTGTGAAGGACATATTAGATAAGGAACTATTCTCTAAAATAAACAAATAGTTCTCAAGCATCAACAATGAGAAATCAAACAGTCTACTTTAAGGATGAGCAACAGGCCTGAGCAGATACCACAACAAAGAGATAAAGATGGAAAACAATCATGCAGAAAAAAAATAGCAGTGAGGAATTTCATATTAAACTAACATGTCTATTAGCCTGAATCAAATCCTAAATACTGACACCATCAAATGCTTGCTCATATCATAGAGCCCCAGAAACTCTCATTCATTGTCAGTAGGGATTCTAAAGAGTATAGCTGTCTGGAAGAGTTTGCCCATTCCTAAAAGGCTGAATGTGTGACTTTCACATGATTCAACCATCATTATCCTTTGCTATCCACACAATAAGAATGAAAAAAAAATGTTTATGCAGATATGTAAAGAAGTTCATTCATAACTGCCAAATTTTAGAGGCAGCCAAGTTGTTTCTCTATAGGGGAGTAGAGAGTCTATAATGTACACAGAAGTTGGGTGCAGCTCAGCACTGCACACAGGAGAGATATCAACCATAAAAGGCATGTAGAGGACCTCAATGTATATTACTAAATGAAAGAAGCCATTCTGAGGAGATTCTGTAGTGTAGGACTCGAATTGTTTGGCACCTGGCAATGACAGGCATCTGGAAACAGTAAAAGCTCTGTTTATCAGAGGTTAAAGGGTAAGAGAGAATGAATAAATAGAGAACACAGGGCTCAGTCCTGTGAGGCACCATGGAGACAGATACGTATTATATGTATTTGCCCAAATTTATGGAAATTCCCTAAGTAGAAGTGGACGCTCATGCAAAGTGTGGCTGATGGCAGTAATGATGTGTCCAAGTAGCGTCATCAGTTACTAACTAGTGATCTAGTTCTGGCGGGAAATGACGAGGAAGGCTCTGTGCACAGTGTGGATGTGGGTGGTGAACAGGGTTCTCTGTACTTCATATTTGGTCTTGCTTGCTTACTATGACCATATAAGTAAAACCCTGCTTGGTTGTGTGTGTGTGTGTGTGTGTGTGTGTGTGTGTGTGTGTGTGTAGAAGCAAGATAATGATGTCAGGTGTTTTCCTCTGTCACTCACTGACCTAAAGCATACTTTTGAGCCTCTGGAATCCACCTGTCTAGAAGTCTCAGCCCTTTGGCTATGCCAGGCATTTTCTTTTTATTGTGGGTTCTGGGGATTTGAACCCACATACTCATATGTGCTCTTGCTAATGAGCTGCCTCCACTTCCCCTATGTCCAGCTTTACAATGTAAGCTTAATTTCTTAGTGTTCCTGAGGTTCTGTCACATGCAAGTTCTTTGCCCTTTCAAATGGAGTCATTGCCACAGCTGTGGAGCAGTAAGTAAACCCCTTAGATGAGAGGAACAAACAAACCATGAAGACAAGGCTCTTGCAGTATGAGCCTCATCAGGCCATTTGGCAAGCAAGCCAGTTTTCCTGAAGTAGATGAATATTTTCCCTCCCAGTGTTTCTACAAGACTGGGGAAGGCAATTGGACTTGCATCTCATTGGTTGTTGTAAATGGGCTTGCCTGAGGCCTGCCTCCCTCTCTTATTATGGAAGCTGTCTTACTGGGGAGGGCCTTCAATAAAAGGCTCCTGCTGTTTACCAGACCAGCTGCCTCACCAGCAAGAGCCCCATCTCCTGCTGTGGCCATCTTTTGCTCCTCCATGGCTGAAGGCAGGGAGGCTCTACTGAGTGACTTTGGCTAATAATTATGGTAATGTCCAGCACAGAATGACAGTACTCCTTGTTCTAGGCAGAACTCCACGTGTTTTACATAGATTGTCTCAGTCCTCAGAAGAACAGGCGTGAGTCCTCTCATTTAGCAAATGGCAGGCGTTGCTCCCAGAGACTCGGCTTCACAGCCCTGATTCAATGGGGGCTTCTTGAAATGTTTGAGAACGTATTGAAATGCTATCACTATTTGCCTGTTTCACAGATGAAGAAAAACGAGGCCTTGAGAACTGGAGACCTTTACCTTGTGCCACATGGTGGCCAGGCCTTGCTGCCTGCAGATATATCAAGGTCCCCTTGGTTCTGCATTTGTCCTTTATTGATCATTCAAAAATTGATCTCTTATCATTTTATGTATCTCCAACATAATTGCTAAAACCATGATACGTGTAGAAATTTGTTACAGGCTATTATGAGTGCATGTTCGCTCCCACGACATACACCTCATGTATCTTATGTTCTTGGGTGATGGGAAACAGTAGAATCAATCATATTCTCAGTCCTTTTGTCAAGGGTTTGGAAAGAAAGTCACAGTGACAAAAATAATAATCACGACTGTCCACAGAGACACTTACAGGGTTGCTATAATCTTGAAGAATTTGAATAGCCACTCACCAGTGTGCAGATACCTTCTGTGGTCAGTCCCTGGGTCAGTTCTTTGGGCTAGGTGTCTAGAAACCACTTTCAAAACCTGCACACCAGTTTATCAGTGTGCAATGAAAACTGTATCTGGGGAGCCAGACCCTTCCTTTTTCAGATCAGAGGATTCTCTTCCTGCTTTCTGAAAGTCAAATTATAATTATAATGAAGTGTGGGATCAGACTCAGGGAGGTGGTTGTGGGTTTTTCTTTTTTCTCAGTGATGCTAATCCTTAAAAGTCACTGGAGTCAGATGCATTCCGTTTCATTGCAGAAGGGCCTGTCTCAGCCATAGCAGCAAGAACGAATCTTTTGAGCTGGAGTCACAAATTGGCCAGTACATGTTCTACCCTGGATACAACTTGTCCTCATGAATTATTTAGCTGTGAGTGACAGAGAGAAAAATCCCAGTCAAAATACACGTTCGTTTCTGATTCAAAGTGTTAAGTCTGGGTTGATGGCTGGGTCTAAAGTAGACGCGGTGTTCCTTTGTGCGAGAGATCCACGCTCCCTTTCTATCTCGCTTCTTTTTTCAGGATAGTCCACCGGAGTGTAGGTAAGGGGCTAGAGGGTCAGTAGGAAAGCAGGAAAGCATAGCTGAGGGAAAAGCTCAGTCAGGAAAGTACTGTAGCCATGAAAGCCTGAGTGCAGGCTCTAGAGCGCATGTGAAAAGCTGTGTGTTGTGACTCACAGTTATAATCTTAGCAACAGACATGGAGACTGGTGGACTTCTGTGACTCTGACTAGCCAGCTTGACCTCCTCAGCATCCCCTAGGAGTGGAATTCCCTCTTTCATAAAACAAAAGTGAATAGCTCCCGAGGAACACCATCTACCACTGTCCTCTGAACACATGTAAACCATGTAAACATACACACACACACACACACACACACACACACACACACACACACACTTTTAAGGTAGCATCTTGGAAGCTGCCACATGACACTTTTGCTGGACTACAGGATTGTCACGCGCCCACGCTTCCCGCCGCTAGGAACAGGCGTGCAACAAAACAAACAGCTTCTTCTGCGGATAACCTTTATTGAACAGCACTTTGAGCAGGGGCTTCATGAGCAGGAAACTTGTCTCTGAGTCGGGGACTCCCTACCGAGTTCTACTGTCTAGACGGCCTCTCACGCGCAGTCCCCCACGAACGATCTCTCTGTCCAGTCTCTGTCCACGTGGGACCTCCTGCAATCTCTTTTACCGAGTCTCTCTCCATGTGGCACCTCTCCGCCATCCCTCCACATGGGGTCTCCCACAATCTCTCCACTGTCTTCCTCTTCTTCTCACGTGGGGGAGAAAATGCATTGCTATATATGCCTCAGAGACTTGTGTTGCTACCTGATTGGTGCATCCTCCTGTAGCTCAATCACGTGCCCCAAGAGTGGGCTGTGACTTATGTGGTGCATGCGCATTAAGTCTCTTGGCTGGGAAACAGCTCTGTTTGCTGAGTTCTCGGTGGGAAGCCGGCACCATGTTTGGGTGCAGCACAAACGGCTCCCTACACAGGATGTAATACCAGGGCTTCCTGCAGGGAAGTCTGGCAAATGAAACCTCTACTGTGCACAGCCAAAAGCTCTGTCATAAATCTGGGTCTGCATCAACACAGGCCAAACACAACAGTCACCGCAGAGATGGGTAGGGTTTCATTCTTCAGGACGTAGCTCCCAAGGCTCAGAGTTACTAGGATGCATCTTTGATCATAGTCAGGGACCATGCTGATGAAAGAGGGTAAGTCCCTCTTCTGTGAAGAACTAGTAACTCATCCTACTGACACCTTGCTATATCATGCAGATCATCGGGCTTTATATCCTGGTGACCACTATTGGCTTTTGTCCCAAGCCATTAACTTTGAGCTGAGAGGGTAGTCCTGGACTCCATGTTGATGATTTTCCTGGTCCCTGATCATGTCAGAAGACATTGAATATAGTTAATGTAACTCAAAAGCCTGCCATCCAAAAACTAAGGTGTCTGTCCTGAAGGCTCACACCCGGTCTTTCCAGTCTGTCAGGTGCCATGTGCTATCCCGTATTATAATGTCTCACAACCTGTTCCCGCTGCTGCAACAGCAACACTTTCTACAGTGGTGGTCCAGTGACATTTTGGTCCAATGCTTCCATACATGAACATTGTCTGTGTCTAATGCTTCTGCACATGAATGTTGTCTGTGGTCCAGTGCTTCCATACATGAACATTGTCTGTGGTCCAATGTTTCTGCACATGAACATTGTCTGTGGTCCAATGCTTCCATACATGAACATTGTCTGTGGTCCAATGCTTCCATACATGAACATTGTCTGTGGTCCAATGCTTCTTCTGCACATGAATGTTGTCTGTGGTCCAATGCTTCCATACATGAACATTGTCTGTGGTCCAGTGCTTCCATACATGAACATTGTCTGTGGACCAGTGCTTCCATACATGAACATTGTCTGTGTCTAATGCTTCCATACATGAACATTGTCTGTGGTCCAGTGCTTCCATACATGAACATTGTCTGTGGTCCAGTACTTCTGCACATAAACATTGTCCCCATTAAACCTTGCTTGCGGGACACCGAATGTCACACATAGCACAGGGTTATTTTCACTCCTCCTATATTTTGTTTCTATGCACCTGTTCCCTGTTTTGTCTTCATGCCCTGTGTCATATTCTTTCCTGTATGATAACACTTCTGATCCATGGCTCCACTGTGTCCCTGGCCTGGTCGCAGTCTTTTTGTTCAATTCTTTTTAGCTTCACTTTTCCTCTATTCCTCCCCTGTTTATTTTAGAGTATATATTATACTCCATTATATTAGAAATGAATATATTAAGGGAAAATATTAAATATGCCATTTCTATGTCATAGATGTAGGGTGGCCAGTCTTTGCTGTCCCCTGCTATTGAAGAATGCTTAAGGTATACAGAACATGTAGCCCAAGCATTTATGTAAGAAGGAACAGTGTGTCGTGTATTTGGACACAGGAAATTATTTAAGCTTTGTGCTTTTCCTTTTTTTTGTTTGTGTGCATGTGTGTGTACACATACTCATGTATGTGTGCATGTATAGGGCACAAGTCCAACAGCAGATGCTGTCTTTCTCAATTACTCTCCACATTATGGCTAGAGACAGGGACTCTCACTAAATCTAGAGCTCACTGGTTCCTTGAGACTAGCTGTCCAGAGAGCCTCAGGTTTCTCCAGTCTCCACTTCCTCAACATCAATTACAAGGAACGTGCTGCCACACCCATCTTTTTAATATGGTTCCTGGGATTTGAACTCAGGTCTTCACACTTGTCCAGGCAAGCACCTTCCCAACCAAGCCATTTCCTTGGTCACAAGCTTTGTTGTGTTATTGGTATGGAAAACTAGCTAAACTATACCTTGAAAGCATTTCTCCACCCCAGTGTAAGAATGTATGTTCCGGCAAGCTTTCTGTGTGCTGTACCGTAGTAGGAAAGAGAAAGGTACCAGAGAAGCTTCGGTGTGTACTGGAGGGATGGAGAAGAAGTCCTGTTAGCACACATGTGTTCCTGTGTTTCACTGTGTGCTTTAGGAACACTGAATTTCCCTTACTACATTACATGCCTTCAGCTCACAATGGCAAGAGCACATTACAAAATCCTAGATGTGAATGAAGAAAAGGCCAAACCCATTTTGAAGTGTTTCAGACAATAATGAAGGGAATCCTCGGGAACTGGCTTTCCTGTAGCCCAAGAGAAAGCTGCATTCTGAGTGAGACTTCACCGCAATCTGCCTTGGATGAAGAACATGCTTAGTTTCAAAGCGAAGCACGTACATGTCTTATTTTAAATACGTACATCAATGGGACATTTTGATATCCAGCTAAAAGTACCCATGATGAATGTTTTGTTGTGTGAGATTTTGGCATATCTGTACTTTAAAATTTTCATTTCATTGTTTTATGTGTATGAGTGTCAGGCCTGCATGTATGTCTATGCACCCTGAGCATGTCTGATGCTGGAAGAGGTCAGACGATTCCCCAACACTGGAGTTACAGGTGGCTAGCTGCAAGCTGTCCTGTGGGTGTTGAGAACCAAACCTGGGTCCTCTGCAAGAGCAACAAGTACTTTTAACCACCAAACCAATTCTCCAGCATCTTGATATTTAATATATTTAAATATTTAAATAAATATTTAATATATATTTAATTAGATTTCTGATCTTAAGGCTTTAATTTTTGTAGACAAAACATAACTTAGAGACAGTCAAGCCTTCTGTAAGGGGACTGATGCCATTTGTGTGTGTTCAGATTTATTCCCTGAGATGTATAGAGCACCCTTTAAAGCTCTGCTTCCATGCTGTCTTCGCATGTCAGTTCTAGTGCAATTGTTTTAGGAGCTAGATGGGACTTGGAACCTCTAATTTAGAAACAAGTGTCTGATCCCTTCCATCTTCAGTCACTGCATCCTAATTCAAGCAGCAGGGCTTCCCTGTCTTCCTGCTCTGATGCAGGTTTCCACCACTGCCCGCCCTATCACAGGACTAGGCACACTGCCCACAAACTCTCCACTCCGGCCTTGGTGCTGTTGCCAAGGCATTGCTAATCACACCTAAGATTCCTCTTATCTTTGAGTCCTAAGGTCGTGGTTCCTCTTCCTTTGAAGTCCGGAGATCCTAGACCTGTAATAGGAGCATAACTTCCTCCCTTCTTCCTTCCCCTTTCCTCCCACCCCTTCCCCCCTCTTTTCCTCCCTCTCTTTTTTCCTTTTTACTTCCCCCTTCCTTCCCTCCCTCCTTCTTTTTTCCTTCTCCCCTCCAATTTTTTTTCCCCTTCTTTCCTTCCTCCCTAACTAGTCTCCTCTCCACATCCTTTCTTTGGAGACAAGTTCTCACTAAAAGCCCCAGGCTGCCCTGAAGTTCACCATGTAAACCAGGTTTGTCTTCGAGCCCACAGAAATCCTTTTGCCTAGTCCTACCAAGTGCTTTATATGTTTTTTTTTTTTCTATTTTTCATTTTAATTTACACAATTAAAACCCTACTCTTCTTTTCTAAGCTGAGGCAAACCTGAATGATTTCTGTCTTTCCTCTGGGGTTGCATTTATACCTGTGCCATCATTATGGTGTGGACAAAGTCAAAGCTCATCACAAAGTGAGGATGGTTGACATCTACCCTCACCAGCATCCTCTTAGTGCTCACTCTCTTCTCTGTTTCTTTGGAAGTTGGTCCAGATGGGTCGTGCTACATACTATCATCGTTTGAAGGACTCGGATTCAGCAAAACTCCAGATTTGTACTGTCCTTGCATGCACCTTCCTCCCTCCCTCTCCCTCTTTCCCTCCTTTTTTTTCTCCCTCCCTCCCTCCTTCTGCCCCCACCCGCTCTCGTTCTCAGAAACATGAGACCATTCTGTTGGGTCAGTGGGGCTTCCTAAAGTCCTACCTCTCACATAACACACTGATATCCCTGACATTTCCCTTCCACTCCACACACGCAGAACCTTTTAAAGAACCATCTACATCTAATTTCCTGCTTCTTATGACTCTTCTTGCTTTTCACTCTCTGAGGATGTGATGTTTAGTGAACTGTGGGATTAGGGGATGTGGGAGATGCCACACAGCAACTCTTTTCTAAGCCCATCCTGTTGTCTCTGTGTTCTGTTAGGACTAAGTTTTTGAAACTCAAAACCCTCTGCTACATTTATACTGAGATGGGGCAGAAGGCATTTTGCGTGGAAAATGGTACTCCTGTTCTAAGATGTCATCCTCTGTACTGATGTGTGTAGTCTTAAAATTGAGACTGTCTTTTCTGCCTGCAGGAAGGCTGTGACCTTATACTTTTCTTTTATTAACTCTCTAAATCAGTGGTTCTCAAATAGCCTAATGCTGTGACCCTTTAATACAGCCCCTCATGCTGTGGTGACCCCCCAACCATAAAAGTCTTTCTGTTGGTATTTTATAACTGTACTTTTGCTACTGTTATGAATTGTAGGTGGCTGGAGAGATGGCTCAGTGGTTAGGAGCACTGGTTGCGCATGCAGAGGTCATGAGTTCAAATTCCAGCAACCACATGATGTCTCACAACCATCTGTAATTGGATCTGATTTCCTCTTCTGGTGTGTCATGGACAGTGTGGTCATAAACATGTGTGTCATATACATACAAATAAATAAATCAATCTTTAAAAAAGAAATGAATCTTAATGTAAATATCTGATAAACAGAAAATCTGATGTATGTGACCCCTGTGAAAGAGTCCTTCAGGACCCAAAAAGGTCACTACCTTTTGGGTTGAGGACTGCTTCTTTAAATCATGATATAACCCCCCCCCCCCAAAAAAAAAGACAGAGGAAGGGCTATGATTAAACTAAATTTAGATAGTTGCCAACATACACAACGAGGGCTCAGAATGTCAAATAACAGAAAAAAAAATAGTGTGACTTGAAATGCATACCTTTGGCAGCAAGTAAACACATGTTTAGTGTCCCATGAAGTCACAGTGACAAGAAGAGAGAAATATCTTACTGGTTGATGAGCCAGCTAGTTAGTCACACCATTAATGCTAAAAGCTTTCTCTTTTCAAATGTTTCCCATATGCCAAACACAAGCCGGTTTCCCAATCACATTACAAAGTGCAGTGTTAGTATTCCATTTATTCTTTAAGAAAGCAATTTAAGATGCTCGTGGAGATAACATCTGTTGTCCCAAACCCAACAGTGGCAAATGCAGAAATGGAAGCAGGTCACAGGCCTAGTTGATCTCAAATCCTTAATGTTTCGCTGTGGTCCATCCTATGTGACCAATGTTGTTTAAATTATTAAGTTTTTAAGGTGTGGAGTCCAATATAAGGTGTATGTGTATCTATATGCATGCACACATATAAAAAATTATACTCAAAGGCAAAAAGCAAAACAAACAAAACTTTATTTTCAGAAGTCGCCAGTGATACCAAAATTAGAAGATGCTCAAGTCTCTTGTATAAAATGGTATAATAATTCCATATAACCTAGACATTGCCTTCTGTGTCCTCTAAAGCAGATATAAATGACTAACACCACCTGATATGGTGGGGTGTCTTATGCTCTTCATGGTGTATTAACTGGGTAATGACAAGAAGAGAATCTGTCCATGTTGTATGTGTGTGTCTGCACATACATGTCTATTCATACATGGATGTGTACGTGTGTATCTGGGTGTGTGTTCAGTAAATCCCTTTCTTATTTAGGGAATTGAATGTGGTTTGCAACTGTCGTAGAGGAAAAACTAACTATATCACGTTTGCTACTTGCTGTTAGAATCTGGGTGCTGTCATTTTCTACGGAGCTCACTGTCATTTAATACATATTTTTTCTTGAAAAATTTTATTCATCTGATATATTCTGATCATGATTGTTCTCTCCTCCTCTTCTCCCAGGTCCTCCCTTGCCACTCCATCCATCTAGCTTCTAATCTTTACCACCTCATTTATTAATAAACACAGGCTGTGGTCTTGTATTCTTGGTATGTTTAACCAAATATTGAATGTATCAGGCCTTTTAGGCATGAAGGGGGGTGGGGAGAAAGAATGTTTGTGTGAATTCTGTGAGGATAAATGTTTGCTCTCTGCCTTGCCTGGAAAGATGGTGGCAGTGTTTTTTTGCAAATAAGACACGCTTGTTTATATTTTCCCTCAGGACCTAACATTCTTATATGTCTAAAGCCCTCTGAAGGGAGATGGAGAAATGCAATACGTTTTTACAATAAAACATTGTCCCCATTCCCCAGGCAAATTCAATGCACCTTCTGTTGGGTGTTTGGGATCCAAGGAGCAATGTGGTGCATTTTTCTAACAGGATCTGAATGAATGTATTTAGACTAGGAGAGATTTGGAAATATGAAATATCTATATGAAGAAAAAGTGACCAAAAAAGGCACCATTGAGAGGTCATACTGTGCAGAGTCACTTGCAGATGGTGACATGAAACACCTTGGGCACGGGTATACAAGCTAGGGGTTTCCAGCAACCATGCCCAAATCCTATCTATTTCTGGAAGGAATTCCCATTGGATTCTGCTGATACTTTTGTTCTTTGTTGGGAGGTGTGTTTCTGAGATCATCGTTAGAAATGTGCAGTGAGGGGCCAGGAGTGTGGCTCTGTAATGAAGCGCTCACCTGGCAAGCATGAGGTTCTGGGTTCTACTCATGTACTGCAAAAATCACCCTGCCCCAAAAGAGCTGTTGGTTGGGAAAACATTTGTTCAAGAATGCTTATACAGGTGCTTTGTTTCCTCAGAAAATTGTTTCCTCTTTTTTTTTTTGTCTTTTTAATTTTCAGTTGGTTTTATCGGATAAAGACATTTGAGGAGCTATAAGAACTACAATGGTGTGTGTGTGTGTGTGTGTGTGTGTGTGTGTGCAGTATCAATTTCCTTTTATTTATTTTAATATCTCTATTTGCCAGGCAGTGGTGATGTGTACCTTTAACCCCACCACTTTGGAGGCAGAGGCAGGATCTCTGAGTTTGAGCTCAGCCTGGTCTACAGAGCAAGTTTCAGACAGCCAGGGTGACAGAGAAACACTTTCTGGACCCGTCTGCCCCCACCCTCCAAAAATCCTCAGGACATTGACTTTTGGTTAGCAATTGTGAATGTAGAAAATTCTTATGATAGTCAGAAAACTGATCACACCCCCAATGTCCACATCCTCATCCCTAGAACCTACAACTTGAGGTTGATTATCATTGTATGCCAAGGGACTCTGAAAATATAATTAAGTTTATAAACTATGAAGCAGGGTGACAGTTCAGATGAGCTCAGGCCAATAATCTGAAATTTATATATCTTGAGAGCATAAACAGGCCACAGCAGAAGCAGGTGGAAGGCAAATGCAGGGCCACAATTGCTCTACTACTGATTCTGAAGATGCAGTAATAGACAGGGCAGCCGAAATAGAGAGAGGGGGGGGAGGGAGGGAGGGAGAGAGAGGGGGGGAGAGAGAGAAAGTGAGGGAGAGAGAGAGAGAGGGAGAGGAAAGAGAGAAGAGAGAGAGAGGAGAGAGAGAGGAGAGAGAGAATAAGTAAGGGAGAGAGAGAGGGAGAGAGAGAGGGGGGAGAGAAAGAGGAGAGAGAGAGGGGAGAGAGGGGGAGAGAGAGAGGAGAGAGAGAGAAAGTGAGGGAGAAAGAGAAAGAAAGAGAAGGAGGAAAGAGAGAGAGAGGGAAAGAGAGAGAAAGTGAGGGAGAGAAAAAAAGAGAGAGGGAGGAAAGAGAGAGAGGGGAGAGAGAGAAAGAGAGAGGGAGGAAGGGAGGGAGGGAGAGGGAGGGGGGAGAGAGAAAAAGTGAGGGAGAGAAAGAGGGAGAGGAAAGAGAGAGGAAAGAGAGGAGAGAGAGAGGAGAGAGAGAATAAGTGAGGGAGAGAGAGAGGGAGGGGGAGAGAGAGAGGGGAGAGAGAGGGAGAGAGAGGAGAGAGAGAGAAAGTGAGGGAGAAAGAGAAAGAAAGAGAGAGGGAGGAAAGAGAGAGGAGGAAAGAGAGAGAAAGTGAGGGAGAGAAAAAGAAAGAGAGAGGGAGGAAAGAGAGAGAGGGGGGAGAGAGAGAGAGGGAGAGAGAGGGAGAGAGAGGGAGAGAGAGGGGGAGAGAGAGAGAGAGAGAGAGAGAGAGAGAGAGAGAGAGAGAGAGAGAGAACGTAAAAAACAAAGTAGATTGTTCTGTTGATCATTCAGAAAAATCCAGGCCCAACTAATTCCTTCATTCCATTTTAACCTAGAACTGTCTGTTGTTAATTTTCTAAGTTTAGATTCTGTAAGATAAATGGCAAGGGAGGTCGATACTGCAGTAGTATTGATCTGTTTTTAAAAGCATAAAACGATGAAATCAATGTATGCAAAATTTGAAGATAAGTCTTTCTTTTAAAAGAAGCTTGTGGAAGAAGGGTGGCGTGGGGTAGAGTGATGGATTCTTTCTCCTTAACTGAAATTACCTGAGCAGAGAGTCTCAATGAGGACTGTCTCGATCAAGTTCGCTTTCAGCGATGTTTGTGGGAGAATATCTTAGTTATATTAATTGAGCTCTGCCCATTGAGGGTAGTACTATTCCCTAGGCAGAGGAGCCTGAAGAGCAGAGAAAGTTGAACAGTAGCATGTATATGTTAATTAATCTATTATCCCTCCTGACTATGTATGCCCTGTGATTAGATGGTTCAAATTCCTACTTCATGACTTCTACACACTAATGGATCGTCACCTAGAATTGTGAGTCAAACCACATTTTTTTCCTTTACGAAAAATTGCCTGTCTTTGCCTCTCAAATTCTGGGATTAAATTAATACTGGGTGGAATATGCCACCACCCCCAGGCGAAGCCCATTACTTTAAATAAGAAAAAATATTAATAAATAGAAAAGAAACCAGTGGATTCTCCAGTAGTTCTTGAGTATAGAGTGAAAAATACGAGTGTATTAACTATTTAAGAAGACAGGACAGGAGGGTCCATGGATTCTTTTTATCTCTGCTTTCCTAGGTGACTTTATATGTTTTTTAATTTATTGCTTCCAGCTTACCAGGCTTATTTTGTGAAACACCTCTCTCTCCACAGATGACACCTGCCTTCACATTGTTTAAACGCATCCCTGGCACCTGGGTCATTCACAGTAGCTGATGAAAGGCATGTGATGCTGTTAAGTAATGCATTCTGTTATTGCCTAAAGATATTTTTGTGTAATTCAGGGTTTTCTTGTTGAGAGTCCAAATAGCAAGTTTATTTGCAGTCATCTACATTATAAAAATGTAGCTAGTTTTTCTTAGAAATATTTTGAACTGTAACTATGAATATTTCATAATTTGGACCATATGGGAAAATATGCATGTCATTCACATAATACTTCTTTTTTCTATTTAAATTTTCTCCAAGCTATGTGTCTGATTATTAGTTTTAAGCTTAAAATATCCATCTCCATCTAGGTATTCATCTATCTATCTATCTATCTATCTATCTATCTATCTATCTATCTATCTATCTATCTATCTACCTCTCTACCTATCTATCTACCTGTCTGAAGGAGTGTAGGACCAAAAAAGACAAGGATGCTGAAAGGTCAATTCTTTAGTGGACTGTGTAAGGCATTCTGAACAGATAACTGTATTTGTTGGGGATGGAAATGAAACTCTTTCCCCTAAGGGAGCCTTAAATATACTTCAGTTAGCTCATTTACATGAGTCATTTACATTGATTTTCAAGAAACAGCCTAGGTTTTCAAATAACCCTTGACTTAACGAACTCCCTTTCCCTCTCTCTCTTATATATTATTCATTCAATTCATATTCAGTGTCTATTCTGGGAATGGTTCTCTGTAAGGTACTATGAGAATCCTAGAGAAATAAAGTGCACACTCCCACCTACACTCTTCCATAGAGGCCATGGTGTGAGCCTAAGGAAAGGTTAAATGGCTATCCAAGCTGTGTTTACAAGACGCCGTGCACCGAAGGCTACTGCAGGGTAATAATAGGTAATTGTGAGTCATTCCATGACAGAATAGGCAGCCGTCAAGCATCTTTTGCACACCAGGCCGCTTGCCTATGCTATCTTTTAAAATTCTAAGCACATTTTGAAAGGGATATATTTGTCCTCATTTAGGTAATTATAAAGCAAATACTTGCTGACTGACTGTTAAGAGCAGTGATGAAAACCCCCATCATTCTGCTGGTTTTGTGATTGTGCCTGAGATATGTTCACTCTAGATTCTTCTAGAATGTTCCAGAGCCCTTCTCCTGGCATGCCTCACTTGAGGTGCTGTGGGAGCTCCCAGGGCAAGTGCAAGGAGCTCGAGGTACTCTGAGGTACTCTTTATCTTCCCAACTCTATGAGTGACACAGAATTTTCTCTAAGCTATGTGTCTCATGATGAGTTTTAGCCTTTAAATATCTTCACGAATTGACAAAGACTTTCCCAGACTAAATTTCAGCCAGGCTTCTTTGAACCCTCATCTTTAATAGGACTCAGTCATTTCCTATGAGTCAGTTTTAGCAAATAATCCCTTGACATCAACTTATATTCAGAGTTGAACTTTCTTGAGGGAACTGTCTACAATGATACTATTACTTGTTGTTTTATGTAAATTTCCTATGCACAGTTTTTTTTTCCCTAAAAATTATTTTCTTTAATTTCTTTCTTCCTATCTTTTCTCTTGTTTTGGAGACAGGGTTTTAGGTTTCTCAGACTGACCTTGAACCTTTATGGTGTTGAGAATGACCATGAACTCCTGATCTTTCAGCTTCCAGTTCCCCAGTGCTGGGAATATGAGTACATACCACTATATCTGGTTCGTGGTTTTCGGGGGACCAGAACTTCATCATACACTTTACCAACTGAGCTAAAACTCCGGGCTTCGATTTGTTTGAAGCAGGTCATCTCTACATCGACTGTTCTAGACAGTCAGCTGAGCTCATCCTTGTGGTACTCCCTTGTGCTCTGACATTCACTACATCATGTAACACCACAGTTTAAAGTATGTGCTTAGTTAGGAAGACTCTTGGTGTTTTGTGGCTGAAATGTGTTTCAGTTCAAGGGTGGAGAAACAAATATTTAATGTACTAGAGCTGCCCAGTGTGTTCTGCCTTGTGACAGTCTGCAAGCTTGCATTACTTTCTTTGTGTACTTTGCAAACATGGGCTGAGAGTTGGTACTTTGCCTCTCTTTAGTACAAAGCTATTAGAAAGAAGAAAATTTCAGAGAGAGGGGGGCAGGTAAAGACAGAGAGACAGAGAGACAGATGCACACATACACACACATACACACTGGGAGGTAGGGGTGGGGAGATCGAGAGACTGATTGTCACTAATTAATGTATTTGGTATCTGAACAGAAAATTGCAGAAGAACCAACTATTCCTATATTCTGCCCATAGAAGATGCCAAAGGGGCTTGAAGTTTATTGCTTTGGTAGAATTTAGCTGTGGTTACTGTGATAATCTTCATCCTTAATTTAATTGGATGTAGAATCATCTAGGAGATTTCCAGTGGGGTGTCACAGAGGAGGAAAGAGCCACAGTGAATATGGCTGGTACCAGGCCGTGAATCGGGGTTTCTGAACTGAAGTTGAGTACCACTATTCTCTTCCTGCTTCTTGCTCCATCCAGATGGTAAGCGAGCAGCTCTATGCTTCTCTTATACCTTCAAAATGCAGCTGCCAGCCCAGCCATGAAGGACTCATAGTCTGCCCTTTCCCTTAAGTTTCTTCTTGTCAGGTATGTAATTGTAGCAAGAGAAAAGAAAGTGGTGTTCTATGTGACTTGTGGAGATTTTTAAAATATTCATTCATGAGATGTGTTGGTCACTTTCACCCCTATGAGAAAAATATTTAAGAGAAATAATTTGAAGGGCAGGATTTATTTGATACATAGTTTCAGAAATATTTGACCCTGTCAATCATTGTCGGTGGGCAGCGAGATTGAACATATTGGTGGCAAGTATCTAGCAGAGCAAAGTCCCCCCCTCCCATGGTAATTGGAAAGCAGAAAGTAATAAGAAGAGGCTAGGGACAAGATACAGCTTTTAAACATATGTCCCAAAGACCAACTTCCCCTAAAAGATCCTGTTTCCTAATAGCCCATTCATCAATGAACCAATAATGGGTTAATCTATTGATAGAGCCAATTCCTTCATGATCTGATCATCTCTCAATAGCATCAGCAGTTGGGAATAAAACTTCAGCACATAAACTTTTGGGGTGGGGTCCTGTTGCACCTGAACTGTATAGCACCAGCCTGATGTATATACATTCAGCTGATACTGCTATGGCCATTGTGCTTGGAGAAGAATACTGGAAGGAAGACTTCAAATGAGTGTGGAGTTCCTGCCTGTAAGATATGATCACATGATGTGTGCAATGAAGGCCATGTCTGGAATAGACCAAGAAGATCCGGTCTGAACAGAAATCCGTACCCTGCTATGACACACATACTAACCTCACTTCAATTCTTCAACAAGAGCAAGCTTCATTGGAATCTCCTGAGAGACATCTTACCTAGAGGGTGCTTGTCTATGCCTGCTTTCTTTCCCTTTCTAGGTTCTTTCAGGCTTTTTTGATGGGGGAAGGGGGTTACTAAATGACCCCCATGCTGGGTTTGGACTTTTAATCTTCATGCCTCAGACTCCTAAGTGTTAGAATTGTAAGTGTTGGACCATTCTTAATGTTGAGGCTCTTTTAAAATATTTGTTTGACCAATATCAATTGAGGAAAAAAAATGCATAAGTTTTGATTTTTTGCCAACTAGTTATTTTATTTTATTTTATTTTATTTTATTTTATTTTATATTTGAGCAGGGACATCCAATTCCTGGACACATATGTGAAATTTTGAATAAAATATTGAAAGGCTTTTTTGTTTCATACTTGTTGAGTTCTGAATATATATTCACAGTTCAATTAAAGATTTTTTTTTCTTTTTCACAGTTTGCTTTTGTCTTTCATTTGCATTTATTTTGGTCCCACACACATCTTTCTTCTTTCTGCTCCCAAATAATGTATTCCCCAGGAAAGCTCAAGAGTGAGAAGGAAAAGAGGAAAAAACCATGAAGTGTTGAATTGAATCACTGGACAAAGTGCTGTGTGCAACTCTTCCCACTAGAGTAAATACCAGTGGTGGATCACAGAGTGTAGCAAGAGACTAGAACTCATGCTGGAATCTTGGCAGAGATGGGAGAATGTGTGTATAAGTCTTTTCTGGAGTTACTAAACTGTCTAAATCACTCTGCGTAGAGATACAACAGCTCGACACATGTCAATTCAAGTCCTAAGATACTTCCCTCTGAGAGAAGATTGGAAAAGATTGGAATATAGTAACTTCTAGGTTTAGTGAAGTAACTCAACACATTTGTTGAGTGCTTTATGTATTGTTGACTGTTTTTTCCTGGGGAGTTTGGATAGAATTTGAAGTGATTGCTCCATACAGTGTGCGTGGGTAGTGAGTGGAGTCAGATATCCATCAGCACACCTATTTCTTTAAGAATTGTTCTGAGTACATTTATTTGTTTGTGCATGTGCATGGGGGTGATGGGACACACATAGGAGGCATAGGTAGCCGTTGTGAGTCAGTTCTTTCTTTCACCTTATGGGTCTTAAGGAATGAACCCAGCTCGTCGAGTTTGAAGTAAAAGTTGTCACCTGCTGAACCAACCCTCTAGCTCCAAATACGATGGTTTCTGACATTATTACCAAGGAAATAAGCTTAAGGGTTATGACTAAGAGTTGAAGGCGAGGCAGGGGTGGAACATTCCAAACAGGGACTGGAATGCTGAAAGACAGAAGCAGAGAGCAAGGATGGCTTTTGCCTTTTCTTCTTCAGGAATCCTGACACTAGGAGGCTAGAGTCCTCCTGTCAGGTGCTGTTTTATATCTAGGGATACATATGTCTCTCAGACAGCATGCCACTATCCAATGGCATTGAAGGTGATTAGTCATCTGTTTTCTTTTGTCATCTTTGCTATTTTACCTCTCAGTCCCTTCCCTCTACTAGAACAATCTTGTCATTAAGGGAAAGTTGTGTTCATGGCCTCCATGAAAATGCTGATCAGAACCAGAAATGTCTGTAAATAATAGAAATGATACCGTGATAATAGTAAGTTTAGGGAAAAAATGCTAAGCCATGAGACAGAGGGTCTCAGGATACCGAGTCAATGGATCTCTTTTGGGATGCGGCTTTTCCGCTTCTACCCTACCAAAGGTAGAGGAGGTTGGCAATGCAGAGACAAGTTTGAGTGTCACTGACTGGAATTGTGTCATGGAATCAGGTGAGTAGAAGTCACTGATGCTGCTAAACAAAAGACATTGTACACAATGACCCCCCAATAAAAAATGACATTGTCCGTCATTCAGTGGTCACAATTATGAACCTACTCAATCTTCATGTCAGCCTTCCATGTTACCAGAGAATACATTGAGTTTGGACTGCTAATCGTCTCTTCTTGATCAATCACTGGGTTCCTATCTTGGCTCTGCTTCCAGTTTATTAGATGTGTGTGTCAGAACCCCAGAACAAACTATTAATTATTCTATAACTGCATTTCCTTGTGTACCATAGAGGTCACTGTAGACTCAACACCATGATTTTAATTTTTGGAGACTATAGGTGATGTATTTGAGTATTCACGGTGTTTGGCATATAATCATCAGTCAACAAATATTTAATATTCTTTATTTTCTCATAGAGAAACCTGTTTGGAGGAGACTTTGATTGTCAAATATCAGATAGGTTGGGAGAGATCACCTAGATTAGCCTCTCCTGTTCCACAGCTCTCGGTATTGATTAGCTGACTCATGAGACATGGAGATGGATGGTGTAGGAAATTGATGGAAGTTTCCTCCTTGGAAACAGCAACATGATGATGCCAGAGAAAAGCAGTGGATAGATTTGCTTTGTGATGTATGTTAGAGCTGATAGTTGAAAGCCCTAAGACATCTTGATGCTTGGAGATGTGTGTGTATGTGTGTGTGTGTGATTGTAGTCTTGTCTGTTAAACAGGTTCCTAAGGGATTGTTCAGGTTTCATCATCGGTACCTGCTAGAAGGCTTATTAGAAAATGTGGAGACAAACCTTTAAGAGTAGTAACGTGGCAAGATCAATTACTAGCCCTGATGCAGTACTTGAAATTGGCTTCACTCAGAAGCAAAGGTGGCCATTGAAGCATCTGTCAGTTTCTGCTGAGAACAACCAGCCACTTGGCAAGTATTTCCTTTTAATAGTAAGTATATCACATGAAGCCTTCCTTACAAAGGGCAAAAGCATCCAGGAGATTTTTCTAGAAGTGTTGATTGCATTTACTTTTCTTATTGACAAATCAAGATCCTACATTTTAGAACATTATGCCTATATGTTAAGTTTTTCTGTGACATTCTCACAGCTAGAAAAAAAGACTTCTATAGTTTCGATGATTCTTTTAGATTCCTGATGTTTGCAAAGCTTATCAATATGGTACATCAGTGTGGTCCTAGGGTCATATTTGAAATTATAAATTGAGAATTGTATTAAGAAAAACTTTCTTAGAAAATTGAGCAAGAGATAGGAAAGTAAATTGTCATTTGTTTATAATAAAATTCATTCCACTTTTATATATCATATGGGAAGTTGCCAAGTACAGGCTCAGATTCCTTCTCTTCTATGACCTGGACTCAAAAGCATTCTAGTCATTCATGATTTCTAGGGATAAAGTCCTTGCCCGAAACTTCCAGAATGCACTACCAGTCTCTTGACTCTCAGATGCTTCCTTTCACCCTGCCTGCTTCCTAAATTAATGCTAAGATGCACTTCTGTGTAGCTGTTTCCTCAGAATCAAAAAAGTCCCTTCTGAGAAGAAGACAGAGGCCAATAAGACTTGGGAAGTTAAAGAAATGTATGAATCTCATGGAGTTCATAGGGTTGCCAAGACTCAGGGAATTCAGGGAGGAACAGGATTCACCTCACCCCTCCCCAAGTATATACAAAGCAGTAAACAGGGATCCCACCCACCAGTGGATTTGCCTGCAAGGAAGCTCTAGGAATATAGTTTTTGTGAGTTGTCAACCACACTGAGGTGGCTTTATGATGATTCAGCTGCCTGGGAGTCCCCATGCACCAGGTCCCCGATTCTGTGTGTTGGACTTGAACGGACCAGTCTCATTCATTTGTGGTTGTACTCCTATTGGGGGGTGAGCAGAGATGTTCTTAGACAGTTCCTGTGTCTTTGGGAAATTAACACAAAAACACAACTCTGAATGACTCTATAGGTAACTGATAGCTCCAATCTAATTTCAGGTACTTCCAGGCACCTGAGTCATTCGCTCTTCTCCAAGAGGAGGTAACAATAGTAAAACAAAACCATTAAGCTGGGCTAAATAAGTTGTTTAAAGACGGTGCTGTATTGTAGTTACCTGCAAAAGACCTGTTCAGGACTCGGCTCCATTCCATCCTGTGCTGGGGAGGGTCTCATGAGGCTCTGTCCTTTCCAGAGGAAATATTATTTCCAATAATGGCAATTACTGGGGTTGGGGGATGGGTATCATTTTCTTCAGTGGCACAGACAACTGGAAAGTTCCCCAAAGTCTGGTAAATAGCTTCACATCCATGCTTGATGCAAGCAGCCCCAATTAAACTCCCTGGGTCACACAAAACCTAACCCAAAACAGCATGGAAATAGTGTATAATGGGGGTGAAATGGGGTGGGGTGGGGTAAGGTGGAGTTGGAGGGTAGGGGGAGGGGGGCCTTTGTACTTTTAGGATGAGGAAGGGCCTCAGTGGGAGATGGATGGGAGAGAATAATGGGAGCAATGGATGAAAAATACATTATATACACATTTGAAATTGTCAAAGAATAAAGGAATAAATGGGGGGGGGGACCCGAAACCCAGACACACTAAGGCTAGTGCTGCATTCCAAAAGTGTCTACTACCAGTTGAGTATCTCTTGTTTGAGTGGTTTATCTAAGTATAGTTAATTCCAACACTTGCAAAGTTAAGGTTATCAACATATTTTACATATTTTAGGCTAGAGCTAGAAAAGGCCATTAGTCTTTTTTTTTTTTCTTTCTGTACCCTGATGAGAATATGAAGACTGTCTCTGTTTGGTCGGAACCACGGGCCACGAAGTTTGACTTTCGTGGCATTCGCATTGCAGCGCTCTTTGTCATTTTTCTCCACGTGCCTTGCGTGCACTGTTTCCATGCAGATTTATTTACTCAGATTAGCGTGTTATTTTCAGTGTAGTTTCCTAAAAGTGAACAGCAACATTCAAGACGTTCAAAAAAAGGCGAACAAGTGAGACTCCTTTCAGTCCTGAGAAACGGATTCAAATCCAACAGTCTGTGAGAGTGAGAAAATGAGAGATACTTGGAGTTCTCACTGGTTATTCTAGGATCCTTTATGACAGACAGTTCCAAAATCTGCAGGTGAGCACATGTGTGTGCGTGCACACCCCCCCCCCCCACACACATGGGGTGATTTCCTATAAGACAACCATATGAAGTCTGGAAGAAGATTCCACAGGTTCTCTGACATGGGCATAGCTTCCTTTGGGTTCCACTAGTTTTGATTTTAACTGTTAAATGTTACCCTCCCTCCGCCCCCCTCCAGTCATATGACTGGTCTTAAATGTGCCACCAGCTGTCTCCCAACAAGAGAGCCAGAAGGGAAACTGTTACTGGCTTCCCCCAGAAAAACCTCCTTTATCTCAAGGAACTCAACTGCCAGGTGGAATTGAGTAAACCCTGGGGTTGCAACACAACCCAGGCATAAAGTTCACCATCAACGTAAAGCAGCCAGGCCAGTTCTGCTTTTTAATGTCCTCTAAATGGACAGAACGGAGCAGTGTAAACAAGGGTGAGGCCACGGCCACGGGGGAGTGAGAGCCATGTTCCATTGACAGCTAATGAGTGACCAACAGCTCTGTCATCTTTATGTGCCGAAGACAGCCTTGTTTATATGTCCCTGAAGTTTGCTGTGAATCCTGGCCAAGAAAAGTTGTGTGGAAACTGCAAGAGAGGTTGTTTGTTTCTTCCTGGGTTGCGTGATTCACAAGCTGATCGAGAAAAGTTTTGCAGAGAGCAACAGGTCGACACTCCTTGTTTACTTAAGTAAAAAAGATGCTTTAATATGGGCAAAGTTGAATGGCCATTTTACAAAGTCTAACCTTGTAAAACGGGAGATAAAAACACCTGCATTGTCAAGATAAAGTGTTTCTAGCCTGTGTATTTACTAATGACCTTCTTTTCCTTGACAAACGACACGTAGCCTATATTAGATACAGAGAAGTGATTAGATGTCATTTCTTAGTGTAGTGTCTCACCGGTGCCCACCATATCTCAGTATAACAGGATAAGATTCCTTAAGTCTCTCCAGTGAACAAACTATGAGATTTCTTTTTCTCCCCTTGTTAGTTCTTTCCAACCGCCTCACCAGCAGCTTTTACCAGAGCTGCTAATGATTAACCCAAGGAATCGCCTGAATGAGAACGTTTTCAGAGTGAGGCTTGCCAAGAATGGTGAAGGGGGCAGCCAGAATGAGGAAGAGAAGTGCAAGCCAGGAGTCTGCAAACACACACATGTGCAACTGAACATCTTGGCTCCTGGACAGAAAGTGACTCGAGACACCGAAGCTCTTTCTCCCTTTTCGTGTTTACAGATTCAGGATCCAAGCTCACAGCAGCGGATGGTGCTCTGTATTTTCTCAGTGGTGTTTACTTAATAAGCCTGTCAGTGACTGGCTACAACCTCACCTCAATCGCTGCCTCTATTTCGACCATCTTGACCTTCTAAGGGAGACCCGTGTAGTGGTTTTTGGAAGAGGATGAAGGGAAATCTTTGGAGTGGGGAAGGGTGGCTGGAGGCAGGTGGTGGGTGGTTCATGGTTCTGGAACATAAAATACTCTGTGCATAGTATTTCTTTATAGATGCTGGCAATCAAAGAATGTTCCAGTTAAGTAGGAAGACAGAAGAGAAGCAAGTTACCCATCACTTCTACCTCAAACACTAATGAGAAAAAATTTGCTTTGCTGTGTGCTGTTGTGGGAAGGAACCTTTCATTTCTTACTTCTTTCCTCTGATGAAGTTGGGTCAGAGAGAATTGCTGGGTCCCTGGAAAGTCCCCTTGGTTTTTGGCAGGATCACAATCTCACCCTATGGTCTTGCTAAAGATATGACAACCCCATCCAAATTTTAGAATATGAAGTCAAAATACACTTCTAAAATGTGACTGATCAACACATTCTATCAACTATTAAGAGGTTGTCATGGCTACCCACAAATCTCCAGGTCTTAGCACAGAGCAAGATGGGTTCAGTGATTTCTTATTGAGCAAATGGATGACAGGCTGCTTTGCAGCCAGTTACTCTTGACTTAAGTGATTTGCCACTCTGTTCCTGGTTGGATTATATGGCTTCATGTAGGGCATCTGCCTATGCATCATATACCTTATCATAATGAAATGCCTGGTGGAAATATAGAGGGCCAGACAGGATTGCTAAGCCTGGAGTGCTCCAGCAGAATATGGAAGGAGGGAGCATGTGATACAGGCCGGCCAAGAGAGAGACAGAGAAACAGAGACAGAGAGAGACATTGTTTCCAAGTAGCCTCCTACCACTTGGTAAAGATCTTTTCCCAATCTGTTGGTTGTTGTTTTGTCCTATTGACCGTGTCCTTTGCCTTTTGCAATTTTATGAGGTCTCATTTGTTGATTCTTGATCTTAGAGCATAAGACATTGGTGTTCTGTTCAGGAAAAATTTCCCTGTGCCTATGTGTTCAAGACTCTTCCCCACTTTGTCCTCTATTAATTTCAGTGCATCTGGTTTTATGTGGAAGTACTTGATCCACTCGGACTTGAGCTTTGTACAAGGGAGATAAGAATGGATCATTTTGCATTTTTCTACATGCTGATCACCAGTTGAACCAGCACCATTTCTGAAAATGCTGTCCTTTTTCTGGATGGTTTTAACTTCTTTGTCAAAGATCAAGTGATGTGTGGGATCATTTCTGACTCTTCAATACTATTCCATTAATCTACATGCCTGTCTCTGTACCAATATCATGCAGTTTTTATCACATAGACTCCAGAAAACCAAATAACCCTATTAAAAATGGGGTACAAAAACTAAACAAAAAATTCTCACCTGAGGAATATCAAATGGCCACCAAGCACCTAAAGAAATGTTCAATATCCTTAGTCATCTGGGAAATACAAATTAAAACAACCCTGAGATTCTACCTCACACCAGTCAGACTGGCTAAAATAAAAAACTCAGGTATCAGCAGGTGCTGGCAAGGATGCAGAGAAAGAGAAACAAACACTCCTTCATTGTTGGTGGGATTGCAAACTTGTACAACCATTGTGGAAATCAGTCTGGTGGTTCCTCAGAAAATTGGACATAATACTACATGAGGACCCAGCTATATCACTACTGGGCATATACCCAAAAGATGTTGCAACAAATAACAAGGACACATGCTTCACTATGTTCACAGACACCTTATTTATAATAGCCAGAAGCTGGAAAGAACCCAGATGTCTTTCAGCAGAGGAATAGATACAGAAAATGTGGTACATTTACACAATGGAGAACTACTCAGCTATTAAAAACAATGCCTTCATGAAATTCTTAGGCAAATGAATGGAACTAAAAAATATTATTCTGAGTGAGGTAACCCAAACACAAAAGAACACACATGGTTTTTACTCACTGATAAGTGGATATTAATCCCATAGCTTGGAATGCCCAAGACATAATTCACAGACTGTATGAAGTTCAAGTAGAAGGAAGACCGAAAATGTAGATGCTTTGGTCCTTCTTAGAAGGGGGAACAAAATACTTACTGGAGGAAATACAGGGACAAAGGGTGGAGCAGAGGCTGAAGGAAAGGCCATCCAGAGACTGCACCACCTGGGGATCCATATGCAGCCACCAAACCCAGTCACTATTGCCAATGCCAGGAAATGCATGCTGACAGGAGCCTGATATGGTCCTATGAAGGCTTGTTTCCCCAGTGTAGAGGAATGCCAGGGTGTGGAGGTGGGAGTAGGTGGTTGGGAGGGAGAGCATCCTCATAGAAGCAAGGGAAGGGGAGATTGGAAAAGGGAGAACTGGGAAAGGGGATAGCATTTGAAATGTAAGTACATAAACTATCCAATAAAAAAGAGATTATCTGTCATAAGGAAGAGAGAGACAACTTCTTCAATGGTGTAAATTCTGGTAAGGTGCTTATGTTCCTACAAATGACCCCGTTCTCCTGCTAAGGAGACAACTCTAATGAAACTCACTGGCTTATTCAAAGGAAGGAAAGATATGTGGCACACAACGGGGAGTACTGCAGAAGAGAAAAAGGTTCAGCAGGAAAGAAAGGGAACAAGACAGGGTCATAGGGATGAATGTGATCAAAATACATAGGTATGAAAAACCAAATGAATAATTGACAAGCTTAACTACTGTCATGTCTTCTTAAAATTTGTCTTCTTGATTCAGATACAAGAAAACAAAACAAAACAAAAACAAACAACCAAACAAAAGAAAAAGACCCCCAAAACAAAACAAAACAACAAAACAAAACAAAACAAAACAAAACAAAACAAAACAAAACAAAAAAAAAAACCCCAAACCAAACATGATCCCCAAGAAGGGAGCAAGAGTTTTGTTTTAATTTTAATTTGTCAAGCGCTGTTTTCTGAAGTTCTAGAGAAGTCATCTAGACTGCAATTTGATTGAGAATGAGGATGCTACTATGTTTCTTGAGAGGCTGTCTTAAAGAGTAGCGAGATGTACTTTTTTAGAATATTCTAGAATGATCTTTCTTGAAACATGTCATACTTAAATTGAGAGCTCAGTAAATAGTTGATAATTTCATTAATACCGAAGCTGGTTTTTGGAATATGTGTGTGTGTTATTTTGCAAAAATACATATATGTTTACGTTACTCAGAGAAGTAGGCAACTCTGCTTGTCTTCCCCTCCCCCCTTTCCCCTTTTTATTCTCACAGTTCCCCCACCCTGACATGTGTAAGTCTAGTTACAAATGTGTTCTATATTTTCTCCTTTGCTTATATTCTAAGCACACTTGTACATCCATGTACATAGATGGGGGAAGGTTGTTACTGCTTATTTTATGAGTAACATACATTTTTTGTGTCTCTTTTTATTATCACTCAAAAGTGAGTGTAACAGAAGCTCCTCAAAAGCAACTATTTATCTCAGCTGAGCCCAGCTCTTCCTCTGAAGATTATACACTGTGAGCATGAGCTATAACCCACTCTCACATTTACAATGAAATTTGCTTTGGTTTCTCTTTCTCTCTCTCTCTCTCTCTCTCTCTCTCTCTCTCTCTCTCTCTCTCTCTCTCTCTCCCTCTCCTTCTCCCTCCCCCCTCTCTCTCTTTCTCTCTCTTTCTTTCTCTCTCTCTCTTGTCAAACGAATGTCTCACGTTAGTGTCTTTTTATAAATGTCTTACATAGCATTGATTTGTAGAGCTGCCAGAGAGAGAAATCACAGAATGAAAAAACCCATGCAATGTCTCATTTGTTTAAATGTATATGGCTAAATAGCTTTGTAAAATAATTTTGGCAGTTAAATTTTTCTTAGTTATGCCTGAACATCCATTTTTTAAAATTTGTACACAATTGTACATAGTACAGGCTAAGAAGACATGAAAGATGAGTTCTTTTTGAATGTATAGTTTTCTCTGTCTTTCCACATACATTTGTTTATCCCCAATAAGCCTACACCACGTGTACTGTGTTTGTGTATAGATAATGCTTGCAGATATATATCATTTTAAAAGTGTATTTACACCGACTTCCATTCGTTGTAGCCTTTTGTTTCCCATATGACCCTGCAGCCAAAGGAGCCAAAGGTTAAGGATAAGATAGTATTTTATCTGTTCTAGTATAGATTTCAAGTTAACCAAGGATCTCCAAACCTCCCATTAAGCATTTTGACCATGTACAAATACCAGACACACTTTCCTCAAAATGAAGTATATTTTCTAGTGGTGATATCTCCTACTGCTCAGCACTGATGGCCTTTAGATAAATTTGTTTGCGTTGTTACACTCCACAGATACCCTGACCACATACTCTTTCTATAATCAGTAGCCAGAGAAGGCAGCAACAAGCCACACTGTTTATCAGAGAAGATAAGCAAAGACTTATTCAGGGATAGTTCCTGTTTGCCCTGGCTGTTTTTTGTTTGTTTGTTTTTGTTTTTTGGTTGTTTGTTTGTTTTATTTTGTTTTTGTTCTTTTAACTTGAATACTGTAATAGTCATTGGGGTCTCAGGATGGGACCATTTTATAGTCTAATGTGAAATGTACTGTTTGGCAAAGATCCTTCCTTATCCTGGGACATACCTCGTGCATTCATGACCAAACGGTATTGCTGTTTTATGGGTTTTCCCTCCTGTGATCCTTTTCAGAGTCTAAGGGATAACTGTCTCCTTAGCTTCCCCCTCTATAAATCTGTACCTGAGGCAGGGCCAGAAAGATGGAAGGAGTCGATTCCAGGTGCAGGAGACAAGTTTCTCATTCTCCAGGACAAGCATGCTCTTTGGCAGCCGCAGGAGTTGGAGAAGAGGCTGTTTGTGGTGGAAGTTCACTGTAATAGGTGTACCACCTTTCGCTTTCTTTTTGTACTTAAGAAAACTGCTTGCTTTCCCTCATCCTCAGAAGCTCTAAGAGCGGCAGAGGGTGTCACAGCAGCCTACGTTAGAAACCCCGACTTGAAACTTCTTGCTAAATGCTCTGTCCCCACCCATCCTGAAACTACCAGTTGATTTAAGGGAAGGCAAGATTCTGTAAATGCCTGGGCTCTATTTCATGTCTTACTTCTGTATTCCCATGAACTTTGTTTAAATGGCCTTGTCAGGAGGACTTTCCAGGGGTGGGGCTTTGTACTTGAGCCTTTTCACAAGTCATTTATGCCCTGCATGTTTTGAGGGAGGAGGCGATGGCAGACGGGGACTTTTTTACTTCGAGAAAAAAAGGGAGTGTGGCTAAATGCCTTCTTTTTTTTTTTTTTTTTTTTTTTTTTTTCCTACCCACACAGCTGGTAGTTCCCTGCTGACTGCTATTTGTTTTGAAGTCACGTGGTAAAGGGAGTTTCTGCCAATGTTTACTCATTACACATTCAAATATGACACCCTGACACCCATTCACTGAGCACCGCGGCCGCGGCCGTTGTTCTCTCCACATCTGCTGCCAGAAATAGAAAGTTTACTTCCAGAATAAAAGTTGCTTTCTTTGCATAGGCAGAAGGCTTACTATTCATCAGGCATAATTTGAAATGGCTCCCTTTTAGAATAGTAAAGTTATTTAGTTCTTTAATGCTTACATTACTTAACATGGCCACTTGTCTGATCATGTGAGAAATCTTGCTTAATCACTGCAAGGTACCAGGGAAGAAAACTCACGGCCAGGTTATAATTAAAAGCTTTGTCTCCACAGTGGGGTCCCCCCTATGGACGGACAACTCACTTTGCCTTATTTTATGTGGACAAGGCCATGCATGTGGCTTTGAATGATGAGCTGAGAGAGAAAGTCACCATCTTTCAGATGGCATAGGGGCAGAGAGGTGGGGTGATCTTGATTGGCAATGTTCCTGATGCAGCTGGCAGAGTGCTGGGGGGTGCTAAAGTAAATTTCCCAAAGTGGGGTGCAGCCACTACTGATACTGTACTTAGCTTTTCTCAGTTGTTACTTTTATAGGTTTGCATACAATGTAATGGGTTTCATTAGGCCGTTTCTTACACTGATGCTATTAGACCTTGCTCTCAACCGTTTCCCTCCTTCACTGCCAGAATTTGAGCTTTCTTTTTGGGAGCCTTGAGATCTGAAGACCATTTGTTACCCTAATAAGAGATTGCTCATCTTGACTAATCCAGATTGTACACTGCAAAGACAAGAGAGCCAGGCTCAAATGGTGGTGCTGTCAACCTTCAGTGACATGAACTTGGTCACTGGATTTTCCCCCTCCCTTTCTCCCTTCCTTCCTTCCTTTCTTCCTTCCTTCCTTCCTTTTTTCTTTCTTTCCCTCTCTCTATTATTTCCTTTCATTCTTCCTTTCTTTTTTCTTCCTTTCTTTCTTTCTTTTCTTCTTTCCCGACTTCCATCTTTCTCTTCCTTCCTTCCTTCCTTCTTTCCTTACTTCCTTCCTCCCTCCTTGTCTTTCTTTCTTTCCTTCTCTTTTTACTTTTTTCCTGACTTTCATCCTTTCTTCCTTTTCTCTTTTTCTTTTCTTTCTTCCTTCCTTCCTTTGACATAGGGTCTTGCTATAAAGCCCTACAGTGCCTGTCTGATTTGTACTCATCATAGGCTCTAGCTGGCCTCCTATTTGCAGCAATTCCCGTCAAGTGCTGAGACTGTAAGGATTCGTACTCATCCCATCCGGCTTTGGGCATTTCTAAAGCCCTATTGAAGTTTACACCTTAAATTTGTTTCCACATGTGCATACTGTGTATGACGTAAGAATTGTTATGGTTTAAATGTGTCCCTCCCCCAGGCATATGCATTTAAACACTTGATTCCCAGCTCCTAGCTCTGCTCTGGAAGGACTTAGAACCTTTAGGGGGGCAACCTTACTAGAGGAAGAGGAAACTGGGAACAGGCCTTGAAGTTGGGTAGCTGGGGTCCACTGCCTGTTCAGAGATTCCTGGCTGTAGATGCAACTAGATTAGCTGCCTCATATGCCAGCCTCCATGACTTTCTGGCCATGGTGGATTCTATCTGTTCTTAAGTGAAAGGTAATAAACCCTTCTGCTTTAGCTGATTTGTGTCAGGCACACTCAGTCACAACCATAGAAAAGAATTCACCCATTTACCATCTGCTTCCAAACTGTGACAATTAAGAATGGCATCACTTGAGTGCCAGCTTACTGGAAAGGACCGTGTCCCTATCCAGTAGCAAGGCACTACTGAAGTGGAGGGATTTTCTGTTAGTGTAGACAGTGAGCTGAACGTCTTTCCTACTTTCTAGTGAGTCTTCTCAGGTGTGTCCTTGTCAGGTTTCATAACCAGCCAAGCACAGCCGGCCGCATGTGGTGCTTGAGGGAGGCATATCTGTGGAGCAATCTTTCACACAAGCATCCAGCTTAGAGATGGAGGTATGTGGGCACCTCGATGATCAATGCCCACTAGAATGCCCACTAGTCTGATCCTCTCACAATCATGAGTGCCTCTTGCCATTGCCCTGTGGCTTCCCTGTTCTGAGAGAATATTACAAAATCACCAAATATGCCGTAACTGATTTGACAAGGAAAAAAAAAACAGATTTAGAAGCAGCACAAACCAGCACAAAGTAGTTGTTCAGTAAATATATTCTTGAATGAACAAAAAAGAAAATCAGTTGAAATCTTACCAATATTTCCCGATAAATGATATTATAATGGCATTTAACGCCCTCAGTCTCTGTTGCCTCATTTGAATCAAAACAAATAATCAGTTTTTTTTTCCCATAAGGAGTTTTTTTCTTCTTTTGTAGTATTGGGGATCAAATCCAGGGCCTTGTATATTCTTGGCAAGTGGATTATATCTTCAGCCCTCAAAAGACTTTCACTGAAAATTCAGTGAAATGGTGAACATGGGGAATTAATGGAAATGTTTAATAAAGTGAGATAAATGTGACCCTTTATGCTGTCAGCTGTGCCATGTCCTGAGCTGTTGGCTGGCATGCAGAAAGGAAAAGAAGAGGACATGAGGCTTCATTTGAAGGGTTCACTTAATGAGACCTCTAGATTATAAGCCAACAGTTTTTTTTGTTGTTGTTGTTTGTTTTTTGCCACAAAAGCAACTACATATGAGTGCAGGGAAGAAAACATTTAAACACAAAACACTGATGCACAAAAGCTTCAGGGGCTCCATTTTGGAAAAGATTTCCTACCTAAGGGAACTGTTAAACCACCTCCCAAAGTCTGGGTTCTTGATGGGTTTTCTGTCTTCAGTGGTCATCATGTCTCTGAGCAGCGCCTATGTTTGCCTCTTTAGTATGCTGGCAGGTGCTTGAAAGGCCTTTCTGCAGGTGTGTCTCTGCACCCAACTGAGAATGTTATATGAGCAACAGGAAGGGAGGCAG